>NC_056737.1:404305689-405002152 GCF_019279795.1 Protopterus annectens
CACGTGGTAGAAGCATGAGGTTCATCTGCATATCAATGTCCTGGAGATGAGAGCGGTACTCCTAGCATTGCAGTCCTTTCAAGACTCTCTCCCTGTGGGAAAAATTGCAATTCAGACAGACAAAATGTCAGTGGTCCGGTACATAAACAAGGAGGAACCAAATCTTATTCCCTGTGTCAAGAGGCCCTGAGAGTATGGCAGTGGGCAGCTTCCACCCAGCGCTTTCTGATAGCAACGCACATCCTGGGGAAATCCAATGCGATAGCAGACAAGCTAAGCAGGGCAATTCTTTTGCCTCATGAGTGGTCCTTAAGAAACAAGTAGCGGAAAAGATTTTTCACAGATGGGACCAGCCTTGCTGCGATCTCTTTACAACCCCAACAAACACGAAATGTAGCAGCTGCTTCGCCCTAATCCCCCCCCCCCACTGGGGGATGCTGCAAGGGATGCACTGGTGCACAATTGGCCCTTGGGTCTCCTTTATGCCTTTCCTCCTTTCCCTCTAATTTCCAAAGTATTACAGAAAGTAAAGACTCTGTCAAGGACCATAATCTTAATAGCCTCTTACTGGCCTCGTCAGATTTGGATGTTCGTGTTTCACTGTTGCAGTCATTACATTTGGGTAATCCTGCTGGCAGGTTGCCCTCAGCCGGCCTGAATTCCAAAGTCTTGGGTCCTGCGTCGGCTGCTGTCGCCCCTTCCCTGACGTCAGGTCGTCAGGGGTATAAAAGAAGCAGCCGACGCCATTTTCTTCAGTCTTTCTTGCCGCGCAGTGCCCGAAGCAGAAGCAGTTCGCAAGTGCCGGTCGGCCGACTCTTGAGATTTTCATGTTTGAGTTTCAGATCCGAAGTCTTCAATAAAGCTAAGTACCCCGTTGGGGAAACTTTTTTTCTTGCTCCAGACTGATGTCAGAAAAATTTAATAATTATATTTCTTGTGGAAAGCAAATACCTCGTAAGGATTTTCATTCTTACTGTATTCCTTGCCTAGGCCCTGATGACAACATTACTGGTTGTCGGTTTTGTGCTAGATTTAACCAACGCACTATTAAGTGTCGGTATGATTTTGCTTTAAACTTTTTTGGACGCCGATTTAATTATCCTGAAATGTCGTCGGATAGCTGTCCGACTACCGGAGTTTGCAAAAAAAAAAAGAAAAACAAACGAGGCCCAAAACCGACGACGAAGCTTCTCCTAAACCAGTCGCCGGTACTCTGATTCTCAGTGAGGTGCTTTCGCAGCCCCTGACGCCCGCTACTTTAGAGTCACAGGCCGCTACCGACTCCCACGTGGAGTTGGCCATGCCACTGGATACACAAGGTATTGGAACCTCGGACGCTAATCCCTCAGATGTGTCCGGAGCCGCTGAGCAGGTACCAGCTTCTGAGGGTGTATTCAGACCTAAACATCTTTACATCAAAATGACTTCAGCATCAAAGGCAAAGACTAAAGCACCTTCTAAAGTAAGGAAACAAACTCAAGAGCCACGTGGACAGGCCTCTATGCCCAAAAAAACAGATGCTCAAAATGGCCGAAGACTTTATTACCTTGATCAGGGGTTCCCATCCCCCTCCTGATAAGAGGCCTAGGCAAGACACTGACTATGAATCTTCAGATCAGGTTTCCATTTCTTCTGATCAGGAATATTCTTTTCCCCCCATGAGGATTCTGATGCTGAAGAATCTATTCCTTCAGCATCTCCTCCTAAAGACTATTCATGTTAAAGTTAAATTACTAGATGCTCATTTACAGCATGATACTTTGCTTGGTGTTAAGGCAGAAGAGGTGTTAAAGAAAAAGCTAAATCTATGCAAACTGTCAAAGCATTTTTACAAGTACAGCCACCTAGGTTTAGTAGACACTGGCCTACAAAAAATTGGTCCTTTCCTGTGTCAGACAGACCTCAAAGGGGCAGATCCAGATGCCCTAGGGGCAGATCCCAGGCGCAAGGTTCTTATAGGCCCAAGCAATGGGGTGCTTCTACCTCCAAAGCTGTAGAAGATAGATCACAAACATACAGAAAACAGTCCCAATGACTTCCCCCTGCCTGTACCAAGCACTTATCTTCTGGCAGCACCCTTAGGGGGAAAATTAGCACTTTTTGCTCAAAATTGGCACATCATAACCCAGGACAAGTGGGTTCTAAACATAGTGTCACAAGGATACAGGTTCCATTTCCATACTATGCCAAAGGCAAACGGCTTACCAGATCTGCCAAAAAGTCAATGGGCACAGGCACAAAAACAAGTCTCATCCCTCATGGACATGGGAGCCATTCAACAAGTACCAGAGCAGGGACAAGGATTTTACTCAAGACTGTTCTTGGTACTCAGAAAGGACAAGGCCTGGAAGCCAATACTGGACCTATCTATTCTGAACACTTTCCTGGATATTCCAAAATTCAAAATGTTGAATTTGCAGCAGCTTCTGCCCATGTTGGGCAAGAATGCTTGGCTTGTGACTTTAGACCTAAAAGAGGCATACCTGCATGTTCCAATCAGACAGTCACGCAGACGATACCCAAGATTCAAGGCTGGTTCAATGCATTACCAATTCTCTGCACTGCCCTTTGGCTTATCTACTGCGTCCAGGGTCTTTGCAAAGTGCCTGTCACCACTAATTACATTTTGCAGGCAAAGAGGAATACAAATATATCCTTACTTGGACGACTGTCTCATTCAAACAGAGAACAAGGACATTTTTCTTCAACATCTGGCGTTTGTGAAAAGACTTCTAACATGTCTAGGGTACACAGTCAACAAAAAGAAATCAAAACTAGTACCCTCACAAGAGATAGCATTCCTGGGTGCAAGCTTGAATACAACTGCCCAGATGGCTTATCTCACGCCAGACAAACAAAGGCAACTGACTACTTATTTCAAAATGTTGGCAACAAAGGCCCAGTTATCTGCAAGAAAAAATCTGCAGACTTTGGGCTTCATGGCATCCTGCATCCTACTAATTCCATATGCAAGACTGCATATGAGGAAACTTCAATGGTATCTAAAAAGTGTTTGGACTCAACATTGCCACAGCCTGGAAACGGTCATTACTCTCATTCCCTGCCTGCAACAGGAGTTTCGATGGTGGGCCAGAAGGCCTAGTACTAGAAAGTCTTATGCTGGAAAATGGAAGCGATTCTGTGCCTGGAACCAGGCACAAGGAACTGATACAGCGGTACCAAATATTCCTCAGATTTTGCAATACTTAACTGAGATGCTGGACAAAGGCCTATCTTTTTCATCAATTAAAATTCATGCCTCTGCCTATTCGGCTCATTACAATACAGTGCCACCACTTTTTTCTCACCCTTTATTAAGGCAGTACCTCAGAGAAGCCAAAAATTTAAGGCCTCCAAGAAGACTGCCAATACCTGCATGGGACCTCAACTGTGTCTTGGAAAAGCTCACCTTGCCTCCTTTTGAGCCAGCTGCTACAGCTGATATGAAGTTTTTATCTTGGAAAACAGCTCTGCTCTTAGCAATTACTTCTGCAAGATGAGTCTCAGAGCTACAGGCGCTCATGGCTGTGGAACCTTTCATCATTTTTCATCCAGACAGGGTCGTCTTGAGGACAAACCCAACATTTATGCCTAAAGTAGTGTCCAGTGTAGCTCTTAATCAAGCCATCCATCTGCCAATCTTTTACCCAAATCCACAGAACAAGGGGGAGAGAATTCTGCATTCTTTGGATGTACACAGACAGCTTAGATTCTACTTGGACAGAACCAAAGCTTTCAGGAAGACAGAGCAATTACTAGTGGCATATGCTGCAGGATCACAAGGAAAGCCTATCAAAAAGCAGGCTATTTCTAAGTGGTTAGGCCACTGCATTCATTTCTGCTACTTACGCCATGGCAAACCAGTGCCTAAGGGCATTAGGCCTCATTCCCCCAGAGCTGCAGCCACCTCAGCAGCCTTTCTCAGGGGAGTACCAACCAGAGTCATTTTAGAGGCGGCTACTTGGAGTTCAGTGCACACCTTTACAAAGCATTATCATCTGCCACTCTAGTCTAAATCCAGGGCAGGCTTTGCCACTGCAGTTCTGCAGGGCCTCATAGCCGCTCCTACTGCTGTCTAGTTCCAGCCTCCCAACCATAGTTTTGGGACTCTACCCAAATATGACGACTGCAACAGTGAAACACGAAGAACATAGTACAGTTGTGTGCACTTACCATAAATGTAGATGTTCGAGTGTATTCACTGTTGCAGTCCAGGTTACCCACCCGCCTTCCCCCTTTTTTCTTTTGGATCTTATCCTTCCTTTTCTGATTTATACTACCTATGTGGTGTTTTTGCTTATAGATGAAGGTAAAATTTATATTGATGTATTACTGAATATATATATAAAGTTTGGCTACCCTTTTTCGGGGCACCTGACATCTGGGGCAAGAAAAACTGAAGAAAATGGCGTCTGCTGCTTCTTTTATACCCCTGACGTCAGGGAAGGGGTGACAACAGCCGACGCAGGACCCAAGCCTTTGGAATTTAGGCCGACTGGGGGCAACCTTGCCAGCAGGATTACCCAAATGTAATGACTGCAACAGTGAATACACTCGAACATCTACATTTAAGGTAAGTGTACACAACTGTACTTTTCCCTTCCTTCAACCTCATCTATTGGAAGAACCTTGGGTCCTGGACCCAGTTCTGGATCTTCACACACATTCATCGGGGGCTCTTCATCCTTCTCTTCACTCCCTCAAACTGGCAGCTTGGCTGCTCCAATTCCAAACATAGCCAGGATTCACAACCTCTCAGCTAAGGCTCAACATATTTTAACATCCTCTCATAAATCATCTACCAGAAAGTTATATCTTAGCAAATGGAAGAGATTTTCTATATGGGCATCTCAGAGTGATATTGATTTGTACCTAGCTTCAATGTCATCCATTCTGGAGTTCCTGACTAAACTTTTCAATGAAGGGACCGCTGCAGCTACCATTAGAGTTCAATTAACAGCAATCTCGAACTTTCATCTTGGTGCCCAAGGTTCTAATGTCATGTCACATCAACTCTCTTAAAGCTTTTCTCAAGGGTACTATTCACTTGAGACCACCCATCAAAACTTCAGCCATGCATTGGAATCTAAATTTTGTCGTTTCCCGACTTATATTACCTCCTTTCGAACCAGCCTCATCGTGTGATTTGAAATGTCTCTCATGGAAGACCATATTTTTAAAAGCTATCACTTCTGCTCTGAGGATTTCTGAGTTACAGGCATTGACCATCAAACCTCCTTATCTGATTTTCCATAATGACAGAGTCTCGCTCAGGACTAATCCATCATTTTTACCCAACGTTTGTTTAGAGACATCTCAGCCAATCTATTGAATTGCCTGTTTTCTTCCCTAAATACACGAATAAGATGGAACACATGCTGCACAAATTTGATGTTCATAGGCAACTCCGATTTTATTTGGACAGGACTAAACAATTCAGAAAAACAGATCTTTGTCTCCTTTTTTAAATAAAAAAAAGTGCTCCAGTGACAAAAGTCACCTTGTCAAGATGGTTATCAGATTGTATTTCTTTCACTTACAGTTCAGTGAATGCTCCATTGCAACAAAAAATAAAGGCCCACTCTACTAGAGCTGTATATACCTCATCAGCCATCTCTGCTAAGGCCTCATACCTTCATCACTCATTACTAAGTAGACAAGGCCTCCAGGGACAGGGCTTTATTTGGTTCCACTGATGTTCTTCGTGTTTCACTGTTGCAGTCCTTACATTTGGGTTATTTTACCTGCAGGTAGCCCTCAGCCGGCCTGAATATCAAAGTCTTGGATTCATGCATCGGATGCTGTCTCTACTTCCATGTCGTCAGGGGTATAAAACATGCAGCCGACGCCATTACATCAGTCTTTTTTGCCGCGCGGTGCCCGAAGCAGAAGCAGTTTGCAAGTGCCGGTCGACTGACTCCTGAAATTTTCGTTTTCGAGTTTCAGAACCGAAGTCTTCAAAAAAAAAAAAAAGCTAAGTACCCCATTGGGGATCCTTTTTCTTGCTCTTAACCCATGTCAGTAAAAGTTAGCAATTGTATTACCTGTGGAAAGCAAATACCTCATAAAGATTTTCATTCGTACTGCATTCCTTGCTTAGGCCCAGACTACAACATCCCTTGCTGTTGGTTTTGTGCCTTATTCAACCACCGGGCTATTTGTCTTCTATTTCTTTTTGAAGCAAATTATTTTGGTACTCTGTTTAACTATCCAGAAATGGCTTCAGTAAGCCATCCGACTACCGACATTCCAAAAAAAGTAAAGATAAAGACAGACCACATAGGTCCAAAGCCGCCGCCGATGCTTCCGTTAAGCTAGTCGCTAGTTCGCTGGTACTCAGTGAGGCTGTTTCCCGCTACTTCAGATTTGTAGGCCTCTACTGAGACCCATTCAGAGTCCGGTATGCAGCGAGATGCTTCTTCCACTATGGAACCTGCGGATGTCACTACATTGGATGGGTTTGGAGCCACTGTGCAGGCACCGGCTTCTGAGGGTGTATTCAGGCTTACTGACTTGAATTTCAAACCAACACCTGCTTCTTCTTCATGGCCTAAAACTTGACCCACGCCTAGAAAACTGACGTCCAAACCGCATGGTCAGGCCGATATGCCTAATAAACAAATGATAAGAATGGCTGAAGACCTTCTTACTTTAATTAGGGGAAGCCAGCCTTCACCCTCTAAGAAACCTAGAACTGATTTTCCTTCTGATTCTTCTGATCAGGATTCTGAAATTTCTGTTTCTTCTGATTACCAGGATTTGCCCTTATCTACCTATGAGGATTCTGATGCAGAGGATTCCATTCCCTCTGCTTTCCCTCCAGAAGATTTTCTTTTGGTGAAACCTTGCACACTCTTAGGGAGCATTTCCGTTCGGAAAGCCAGGATTACTCTGACTCCAAAAAGAGGCTTAGGGAATTCTTACTCCTCCCTCAACACAAGCCTTTAGCTACCCTCCTGTCCTGGACATTGTAGATGATGCCATCTTGGAATCTAGCCTGGCCCCAGACACTTTACCTCCAGCTCCCAGGAAGCCTGACAGGTATTACAGAGTACCTGACTCTCACAAGTTCCTCTTCAAGAATCCTACCGCCGACCCAGAGACCATTTCCCAAGGCATTAAGGCTACTACTGCCAAACACACTACCCCCTCAGGGAGAGATTCCAGGTCCTTGGACAGGTGGTTTAAGAAGGTATACACTTCTGCTATTTTGGCCATTAGGGCCTAAAACTGCCAGTTTCATATGTTAAAGTAATCAGCAGCATATTATGGGACTACTTAAACAGAAAATGATGTTGATTCCCGACTGTGCTGAAAATAAAGAATTACAGGATTTAATGCATTCTGCTGAACAAATTGGTAAACATACTTTGCAATGTGGTTTTGACTCTAGAAGCATCTTGCAGGGCTGCTGTCACTGGGTCTGTACTTAGAAGGCATGCTTAGCTTAGAGCAAAATTTGCCAGATCATGTTAAAGCTAAATTACTGGATGCTCCCTTTTTTGGCAACAAAGCAGAAGTCCTCAAAAAGATGGAGGAAAAAGCTAAATCTATGCAAACTGTTAAAGATTTCCTGCAAGTACAGCCTCCTAGATTTAGCAGGCATTGGCCTTCTAAGAATTGGTCCTTTCCTGTCTCTTCCAGGCCTTCTCAGTCCAAACCCAGGAACAGCAGACCACCTAGGCTGCAGTCTCAAGGTACTCACAGGCCTAAGCAGTGGGGGTCCCCCACTTCCAAAGCTGGAAGTAGTAAGGAATCCCCCTATGGAAAAATGTCACAATGACTTAACCTTAACCCTTCCAAACCCTGCTCAACTACCTGCTCCCTTAGGAGGAAAGATCGCCCTGCATGCAAAAAACTGGGAACTCATTACCCAGGACAAATGGGTTTTAAATATAGATCTGATGTAGTTAACTTCATTTGATCAGCAACCTGTGGGTTTCGGATCCGATACGGATCTGAGCCGGCAGCATACCAAGCAAAAAGATCCAAGCTCCAAGTTCCTCCCCCCTACCCATACTACACTGCAACCTTCTTCCAATCCCCAGATCTCATTTGCAGCGGCTTCGCCACCATGGGATTTTTGAGCTCCAGGCAAGTGTCAGGGTTTTTTCGAAAACTTTGGTCTGTGTGTGCCCCTTTTGATAATTTTTAGGAATAATTATTAGTTTATCCCTCTCTGTTTACAATAATTATTTTTTTTTTGTACATTGAAAGTTGTTAACTTTCTGTTAGTGTAGGCCCCTCTTCCCGCCCGTAGAGTGTGTGTGTGTTCTCTAAGATGTCAGAAAGTGACTTTCTCTAAGTGCACAGAGTGTGGCCACAAGCTGTCTCCAGCCGATGGTCTCACACTGGGTGTAGTTTGCTTGGGGGTGGCCCATTTGTCTTCTGGCTGCAAGATCTGTGCGGCCTTCAACCCCCGAGCCCTGTGGGATCGCAAGAACAAGTTAATTCTAGCGGGTCTTCTACCCACAGAATCATCTTTTGCCTCTTCTGCTGCTTCCTCACCAGCCACAGCTGTGGCTGTTCAGCCTTCAGGCCCTTCTACCCTGTCCGGGACTCACCCTCCCACCTTATCACAGGGAGAGAGAGAGGCCAAGAAAGACAAAGTCAAAGAAAAACGCAGGGAGACAGAGAGACATTCAGACAAGGAAAAGGATAAAGATAGAGAGAGGGGCCGCAAGCGACAGGCCAAGGGGCCGCAAGCGACAGGCCAAGTTGGATCCAACGGCCCCTCCCGCTAAGGGGATCTTGTCTCCGGTAAAAGTTACTGGGCCATCCTCTCCTCGGCTCCGTTCACCACATTTTTCTCCAGAGCTGGAGGAGGCTAGACCACCCTCGAGGTTGTCTTCACGTCGGCTCTCCCGGCCAGCGTCGGTGGCATCCTCCAGATCGACTTGGAGCATCTTTGAAGCCGACATGGATCGGATGACGCAAAGGTTTCTACAAACTCAATTGCAGATGGGGGGGGGGGTACTGCTGGCTCCCCCCCTTCCTGGTGCGGGGAGTTCAACTCCGTTTTTCGCCCCAATAGCTCCTTCTCCAATCCACCATCAGATATCGAAGTTTATGGATCCGAGGACCCCCGGAGTCAGGGGGTCGGCGCCGATGGTGCCTTCGGCCTCGACGTTGGCTATGCTCTCGAGTCTGTTGGATCCGCTTACGGATCCGAGAGTTGGGCATTGGATCCGAGGGAATGAGTGTGTCATCGGCCCCATTGTGGTTGGGGCATACCGTCCCTTCGGGTCCGGTCGTTCCAACTTCGGCTCTGATCCCTTCATCGGATCTGAGGGTCTCGACTACCCTCACTACCAGTTTCAGGGAGGCCAGTTTTCCCTCTGCATTTGACATTGTGGAGTGGGTTCTCTCTGAAGGATCGAGACCTCTCACTCTGTCCTCAGGGTCCATCCCTGCTCTCTCGCAGCTGGGTTTGCCTTCCGTCATCCAGTCCCCCCAGGGACAGCCTGTGTGATTTGCGCCCCAGACAGTTCCCTTGGAGGGACACGGAACCATTTTTGAGCCCTCCCCGGAGAGTCCACCCGAGGAGGTCCCTCACAAGCGCCATTGTAAAAGGAGGCACTTGGACTCCCCCGAGTCCCTCACTGAGGATACCGACTTGGAGGAAGGGGAAGGTTCCCCTAAATCATCCCCCGAAGACATCTCCTTTGGAGACATTATGGAAATCCTTCACCGGGGTGGGGGGGGGGTCCGCCCATAAACCTTCCTCTGACGAGTCTGTATTCCTGGAGGCGTTTGACACAGGCCAATCTACCTCTTGGGTGCCCCCCCCCCACCCGACCCTCTGGTGGACCTTATTACCACCAGAGCTTGGAAGGAACCGGATACTGTGGAGTCTGTACCCAAAAGGCCCGACAAAATATTGAGTCCACCGGCAGATAGAGCTTCTTGGAACAAAGGTTCCCCGGTTGATGCCATGGTGGTGGCGGCGGCCACAAAAAAGGAACTCGCCCAAGAAAGTTTCTCGGTCCACTCCCCAGACAAGGAGTCCAGGGCTATGGACTGTCTTGGAAAGTGGACTTCTGCTTAAGCCACCTTTACTATAAGGGCATTGACTTGGCTCACATAATTCGACTGCAGTGGGACCTCGTGAAAGAGTACACTGAGTCTCCCCCAGAGTCCATGTCGGCCGAGGATAAATGGACCTTCTCAGCTCGTATGGCCACTCTTAAGTCTGTGTCCAGTACGTCCATGCATTTACTCTCTCATGCCACCGAGGGAGCTGCTAACGGGTCCGGCATCGCCTTAAGGCATCATGCCCGGCTCCATCTTTGCGACTTCTCTGAGCCCTTCAAGGCGTCTTTCTTTAACGCACCCTTTGACGGTTCGACCATGTTTGGGAAGACTGTCTGCGATACGCTTGTCCAGAGCAAGAAAGATTGGAAGACTCTGTCAGCCATCAGGATCCGCTTCTCTAACCCTCAAAGGTCCTTTTCCAGGAACCAGCGAGGGCAAAAGAAGCTGTGGTTCCGGAAAACTTAGCAGTCCCGGAATGCTCAGGACTCCTTCTCCCCGAGAGGCAGAGGTGGACAAGGTGGATGCTGGCCCAGAGGCAGAGGGGGGCCAAAGAACTTTGGGTCACGTGAACCTTTTTCAGAGCGACCTGCACAGCAACCCTGAGGGGTTGCCCGACTGCTCCTCTCTGGAGGCATTCGGGGGTGTTTTTTGATGCACGTAGCCCAATGGGAGTCCATCACGACAAATCGATGGGTTCTTCGAATAATATCCAGAGGCTATTCTATTCCTTTCATAAGCAAGCCCCCTTACACAAGGCGCCTCCCAGACGTCCCACCCGTTCAGAGGGAGGCCACGGCCTTGGAAATGCAAAAGCTACTAGAAAAAAGAGCCATCCAGCAGGTGCCCCCAGACCAGTCCGGATCAGGTATCTATTCCAGGTATTTTATGGTGCCAAAAAAGACTGGGAACCTAAGGTTAAGGTTGATTCTCGACCTATCAACAATGAACCTGTTCATTGCCAAGGAAACATTCCGGATGGTCACGCTTCAATCCATCCTCCCCTTCCCGCAGGAGGAAGACTGGTTGTGCTCGATAGACCTCAAGGATGTGTACTACCATATTCTGATGGACAGGCGATCCAGGAGGTTCCTCCGCTTTTGGCTAGGGGCCAGTCATTATCAATTCAGGGTCCTACCCTTCGGTCTCACCACAGCCCCCAGGGTGTTCACCACGGTTATGGCAGATGTTCTTCATCCCACATTGCTGCAGTCCTAACACTTGGGTAGTCCGCTGTCCCAGTCGGCCCGAATACCAAAGTATAAGGCTGACGTCGGTCAGGGCGCATTAGTCTGACGTCAGGACGTCAGGGTACAAATGCGCATGACCGACGTCATATCCTCAGTCTTTTTTGCCGCATGGTCCGATGCAGAAGCAGTATTGCGAGTGCAGGTTGGCGTTCTGAAATTTTCTGAAGTCGGAGTTTCAGACCGAATCAAAGTTGGCTAAGTACCCCGTTGGGGAATATTTTGGTTTTTTCTTGCCTCAGTATTTAACCGGATGTCAGAAAAAGTGAATAATTGTATTTCTTGTGGGAAACAGATACCTCATAGGGATTACCATACCTTGTGTATACCTTGCTTAGGGCCTGAGCACGACGTTGTTGGATGTCGCTCTTGTGCTAGATTTAACAAACGCACTATAAAGAGAAGATTAGACTGTGCCAGGTTAGTTTTTGGGAAGCGTTGTAATTATAAAATGCCGTCGGATGCTCTGACGCCTGCTTCGTCTAAAAAGCGCAAGGACAAAGCAGTAAAGCCTAGATTGGAAGAACCGTCTGTCCCGGACGTCGGTTCTTTAGAGGCCTCGGTGGAGCCGGAGATTCTGCCAGAAATTTCCTTGGAGTCTCAGGGAGAGACTTTACTATTACAAGAGGTGTCCTCTCAGGAGGTAGGCCAGGCTGAGGGGGCTTCTCAGGTAGCTGTTCTCCCCTCCCTTCCTAAGGTGGTTAGGCCCTCCCCTTCTGTTTCCAAGGCTTCTTCGAGAGGCAGGCAAGGTTTAGCTTCAGTGGGTGTCTCTCCTAGTTCTTCAGGGTCTCTGCCTAAGAAACATATGCTTAAAATGACAGAAGATTTGATTACTATGATTAGAGGTTCTATGCCCCCTCCTGATAAGAGGCCTAGGGTGGAACCTGAGCTTGAGAGTTTTGAGCAGTGTTCGGAGGCTTCTGAGTCTTCAGCTGAAGACTTACAGGAGTATCCTCCTTATTCTGATTCTGATGTAGATGATTCTACTCCTTCGGCTTCTCCTCCTGAGGATTTTTCTTTTTCAGAGACACTTCATTCCATGAGGGAGCATTTTAAATGGGAAGGTCAAGATTTCTCTGATTCCAGGAAAAGGCTTAGGGAGTTTTTGTTTTTACCCCAGCATAGGCCTTTGGCTATACCTCCTGTTCTGGATGTGGTGGAAGATGTTTTTGCAGAGGCTTCCCTGAACCCTGATTCTTTGCCTCCTGCCCCAGTTAAACCGGATAGGTATTATAGGGTGCCTGAAGCTCATAAGTATCTTTTTAAGAGTCCTAGGGCAGACCCAGAAACTGTTTCTCAGGGGCCTAAAGGTGTTAAGGCTTCTGTGGTTAAAAATCCTGTTCCTCCTGATAAAGAGGCAAGGGCTTTGGATAGATGGGGAAAGAAGGTGTATACTTCTTCCACTTTAGCCATGAGGGCTTTGAATTGCCAGTTCCACATGTTAAAATACCAAAATTATCTCCTTTCACAATTGAAGTCTAAGGTGGATGCTCTGGCGGAAGGTATTGAGTGTAAGGAGTTGCAGGATTTAGTTCATGTTTCTGAACAGGTGGGTAAGCATTCTTTGCAATGTGGTTTTGATGCAGTACAGGCCTCTTCGAGGGTGGCTGCCACTGGTTCTGTTCTTCGCAGGCACGCCTGGTTGAGGGATCAGAATTTGGCTGAGCATGTCAAGACAAGGATTTTAGATGCTCCGTTACAATCTGATGTGTTTGGTTCGCCTGTGGAAGCAGTTTTAAAGAAAATGGAGGACAAGGCTAAGTCTATGCAGACTGTTAAAGATTTTTTGCAGGTTCAGCCTCCGAAGTTTAGTAGAAATTGGCCTACTAAGGAGTGGACATATCCTTCTTATGATTCCCAGTCTAGGGGTAGGTCTAGACGTGGTAGGGGCAGAGCTCAAGGTTCTTTTAGGCCTAGAACAGGGAGTTCACCTGCCCAGTCTTCTGGTGAGGGCAGGGGTCAGTCCTTTCGTAAGCAGACCCAATGACCTGCCTTTTCAGCTGCCAGAGCCTTCTCGTCTGGCAGCACCTTTGGGAGGAAGGCTGGCACTTTTCAAAGAAAATTGGAATTTAATTACCCAAGACAGATGGGTATTGGATATCATTCACCACGGTTACAGGTTTTATTTCCATACCTTGCCTCCTTTCAAAGGCATGCCAGACATTCCTCCTCTACAAAGAAAAGAGGCACACAAGCAAATTTCTCTGTTACTCCAAATAGGAGCCATTCAGCCGGTTCCTGTGCCAGAAAGGGGCCTAGGATTTTATTCTCGCCTGTTCCTAGTACCAAAAAAGGGGAACACGTGGAGACCAATTTTGGATTTATCTATCCTCAACACTTATCTGGACATTCCCAAGTTCAAAATGTTGACGTTACAACAGCTTTTACCTCTGCTGGGAAAAGATCACTGGATGGTAACTTTAGATCTCAAGGAGGCTTACCTTCATGTGCCTATCAGACTGAGTTGCAGGAAGTATCTGCGTTTGAGCTGGGAATTCCCATTATCAGTTCTCTGCATTGCCCTTTGGCTTATCTACTGCGCCCAGAGTATTCACAAAAGTTCTGGCTCCAGTGATAGCTTACTTCAGGCTAAAAGGAATACAAATCTATCCTTACTTGGACGACTGCCTGATTCTGGCTCAAGAAAAGGAAGACCTTTTTCAGCATTTGGATTATGTGATAGCAGTGCTAAGATGCCTGGGGTATTCTGTGAACGAAATAAAGTCCAGTCTAGTACCCTCTCAAGACATGTGCTTTCTGGGTGTGAGACTGAATACAGCAACCCAGATGGCCTTCTTAACCCCGGACAAACAAAAGAATCTTTCCCTTTACTTCCATCAACTATCTCTTCAGTCCGGGCTGACTGCAAGGACAGTCCTTCAAGCCTTAGGGTTCATGGCATCTTGTATTCTGGTGCTTCCCAATGCCAAACTGCATATGAGGAAGCTGCAATGGTATCTCAAACATGTATGGACACAGCACTGCCAGGATTTGGACACTGTCATTCAAATAATACCTTGCATCCAAAAGGAATTTTTGTGGTGGGCTCAGGAATGTCACCTAAACAAGGGACTCTCTGTGACCCGGCCAGAGGCGAGTCAGATTCTAACGACAGATGCCTCAGACATAGCTTGGGGAGCTCATCTGAATGGAAAGTGGATACAAGACAAGTGGCCTGCCAGACTACAGCATCTACATATCAACACGAAGGAGATGTTAGCAGTCCAGTTTGCATTAATGGCTTTCAAGGAGTTACTTCTTCCAGGGCAGGTGTTGATTCTAACAGACAACACAACTGTCATGTGGTACATCAACAAACAAGGGGAACACATTCTTATCCTCTATGCAGGCAAGCAATGATTTTGTGGGAGACTGCGCTCAGCTTGCAACTAAATCTTCAGGCAAGGTTTCTGCCGGAGCACAGAACTCCTTAGCAGATGTGTTAAGCAGGCAAATCATGGATCCCCACGAGTGGAAACTGGATCTTCATGTATTTCGAAATTGACAGTGTCATGGGGAACTCCAGACATAGATCTGTTCGCTTCTCCACTAAACCACCAGCTGCCAAAGTTTTGCACAAAAAGATTTCATCACACAGCTTGGAAAGTGGATGCTCTTTCTTTCAGTTGGAAAAATCTTCATGTGTATGCCTTTCCACCTCTGCCTCTCCTCCCAAAGGTACTCCTAAAGGTCAGACAAGACAAGCCAAGGATGATTTTAATAGCTCCAGATTGGCCTCGGCAACACTGGTACCCATTACTGAGGAGTCTGGTAAGGATGCCTCCATGGCCTTTACCTTTGATTCCACACCTATTGTCTCAGAGGGACGGTCATCTACTCAGTGTCAAGCTTCACTCTCTTCATCTAACAGCCTGGCATATTCTGTTTTGAACCACAGCAGGTCTCAACTTCCTCAACAAGTTTTGAATGTGATTATGGAAGCCAGAAGACCTAGTACAAGGAAAGTGTACGCAGATAAATGGAAGAGATTTTTATTTTGGAGTGCAGCAAAGGATTTGGAGGTTTCTGAGCCTAATTTGAGTGTGGCTCTTCAATATCTTACTGAGTTATTGGACAAAGGTTTGTCTTTCTCTTCCATTAAGATTCATGCTGCAGCAATTTCAGCTCACTATGATTGTGACCCACCATTGTTTTTTCATCCTTTGTTCAAGCAATTTCTTAGAGGGGCAAAGAATATAAGACCCCCACGTAGAGCTCCTACTCCTGCTTGGGACCTCAATTTTGTGTTGGAGAAACTTACTCTACAACCTTTTGAGCCTGCGGCTACTGCTGAATTGAAATACTTGTCATGGAAGACTGCTTTTTTGTTGGCCATTACTTCTGCAAGAAGGGTTTCTGAATTGCAGGCCCTTATGGCGGTTGAGCCTTTTTTGATTTTCCATAAGGATAGGGTATCATTACGTACTAATCCTTCCTTTATGCCTAAGGTGGTCTCTAGTGTGGCTTTAAACCAAACTATTCATTTGCCCACTTTTTATGCAGATCCCCAAAATAAGGGGGAAAAGATTTTGCACACTTAGATGTACACAGGCAGTTGCGTTATTATTTAAGCAGGACTAGGGATTTTAGGCAGTCTCAGCAGTTGTTTGTTTCTTTTGCTTTGAGTTCTCAGGGCAAGCCTGTGTCAAAACAAACTATTTCTAAGTGGATTGGGTTTTGCATTGCATTTTGTTATTCCCATCATGGCAAGGAGATTCCAGCTGGGATTAGGCCTCATTCCACTAGGGCTACTGCCACTTCAACAGCATTTCTAAGGGGGGTGGCAACTAAGGATATTTTGGAGGCAGCTACTTGGAGTTCAGTGCATACTTTCTCTAAGCATTACCACCTTCCTCTCTACTCTAAATCTAGGGCTGGTTTTGCCACGGCTATTTTGCAGGGCATGTTGACAGCTCCAGCTTCTTTATGATTTGCCAGCCTCCCTTACCTCTGCTTTGGGATTCTACCCAAGTGTTAGGACTGCAGCAATGTGGGATGAAGAACATAGTACAGTTTTGTACCTACCATAAATGTAGATGTTCAAGATCCACATTGCTGCAGTCCAATTACCCTCCCTCCTTCCCTCTGTGTTTAGGGGTGGTTGTGTGGGTGGGGTTGTACTTTTGTAAATTGTATATATTGTATATATATTTGGTACAGGAGTGTTTGGTGTTTTTTGGTTTTGGCCTTATCTTTTTAGGGTCTTCTGACATCTGGGGCAAGAAAAGACTGAGGATATGACGTCGGTCATGCGCATTTGTACCCTGACGTCCTGACGTCAGACTAATGCGCCCTGACCGACGTCAGCCTTATACTTTGGTATTCGGGCCGACTGGGACAGCGGACTACCCAAGTGTTAGGACTGCAGCAATGTGGATCTTCAAACATCTACATTTATGGTAGGTACAAAACTGTACTTTGTAGCGGCCCACCTGAGACTTCAGGGCATTCAGGTCTTCCCGTACCTGGACGACTGGCACCTCACCACCCCCACCAGGCATCTACTCTTACTAGCTAGAGATTTCTTTCTCCGGTTATCACCTCGGCTAGGGATTACCATAAATCTCAGGAAGTCTTCCCTTCAATCTATTCAAGTGTTAGACTTAATAGGGGCGAGAATAGATTCTCATCAGGCCAGGGCATTCTTAACCCCAGACAGACTACACAGCCTGGCACTTCGTGTTAGCGCTTCTGCAGTCCTCTGCACCCCCTACAGAATTAGTCCTGAGAGCCTTAGGGTTCATGGCAGCAGCTATCAACCTGATCCCTTGTGCTCGTCTGCATATGAGAATTTTATAGTGGAAGTTGCAAGTTCAGTGGTCGATTCTTCATCAACTTCTAGATTTTCCGATCCCTCTGAGCAGTGTGTGCAGAAATTCTCTCACGTGGTGGCTCCAATCTCGGAATTTGCAGGAGGGACGTCCCTTTCTTCCACCCCAACCCCAAGCCACGGTGACCACGGATGCCTCCCACCTAGGGTGTGGGGGGTTATTGTTCGAGCAGGACTGTTCAAGGCACATGGACTCAAAACCAGACCATTCTGCATATAAATGGTCTAGAGATGAGAGCGGTCCTTTTAGTGTTGCAAGCCCTTCATGCTCATCTCCCTCTGGGAACTATTGTGATCCAGTCAGACAATATGTCAGTGGTCTTGGTATATCAACAAACAGGGGGGGAACCAAGTCTTATCCCCTTTGTCGAGAAGCCATGAGAGTCTGGGAATGGGCGATCTCCACCAACCGCTTTGTGATAGCAACGCACATTCCGGGTCGGTCCAACATCTTGGCGGACAAATTGAGCAGAACTATCCTTTCTCCCTACGAGTGGTCTCTGAACCCTTGTGTAGCAGAACAGATCTTCCTCAAGTGGGGTCAGACTTGCTGCGATCTTTTCGCATCGCCTTCCAACACGAAGTGCAACACGTTTTTTGCTCTAATCCCCCCCAACGAGGGAAGACCCCAGAGACACTCTTGTTCATGCTTGGCCACCCGGTCTTCTTTATGCATATCCCCCGCTTCCGCTCATGATAAAGTTCTTAAGAAAGCTCGCCGGTTGGGGACTAGATTGATCCTCATAGCCCCATTCTGGCCTCGTCAAGTCTGGTTCCCCTGCCTATGGTCTCATCTCATAGCTACACTTTAGATCCCATTCCGGATCTGATTCGTCATCCCTCAGGAATGCTTCCTCCAAATCTGGACAGCCTGAAGCTCACAGCTTGGCTGTTCCAGTTCCACTAGTTGCTAGGACTCCCGGTATCTCTTCTCCTGTTAAATCTATCTTGGTTGCGACACATAAATCCTCTGCCAGGAAAATTTACTGTAGCAAATGGAGACGCTTCTCTATTTGGGCTTCACAGAGAAATCTAGATCCTTTTACCGCTCCCATCCCAGCGGTATTAGACTTGTTGTCTCATATCTTCCAGCAAGGAGCCAGCTCTTCCACAGTGAAGGTCCAGCTGGCGGCTATTTCTCATTTCCATGTAGGGGACAATTTAGGCTCTCTCACTGCTTCCAGAATTTGTAAGACCTTTTTGAAAGGCACTTTTCTTCTGAGACCTCCTATTAAGAATCCATCCCCACCGTGGGATCTGACTGCGGTTCTTCAGGCCTTAGTTGCGCCTCCTTTCGAGCCCTCGGCATCAGTTGACTGAAAATTTTTGTCGTGGAAGACGGCCTTTCTGGTAGCTATAACTTCAGCAAGGAGAGTGTCTCAGCTTCAAGCTCTTTGTATGAAAACCCCATATCTTGTGTTTCATAAGGACAGGGTTGTCTCTCAGGACTAATCCATCCTTTCTCCCTAAAGTTGCTTCTGAGACAAACATTAATCAATCTGTTAATTTGCCTGTCTTTTTCCCTAATTTTCAGAACCAAGGGGAATACAAACTTCATTTGCTGGATGTTCACAGGCAATTACGTTTTTATTTGCACAGGACAGTGGCCTTTCGTAAATCTGATCAACTTTTTGTTTCTTTTGCTAAGCCCTTTTTAGGTAAACCAGTTTCAAAAGTGACTCTTGCTAGGTGGATTTCATTTTGTATCCTACAAGCATACAGAGAACTTGGTTTACCAGAACCAGTAGGAGTTCATGCTCATTCTACACATCTATGGCAATGTCTGCAGCATTCTGGTCTAGAGTTTCCCTGGATGACATTTGCTCAGTGGCTACCTGGGTGTTTTGTTCACACCTTTATTAATCATTATAAACTGGATTTGGTTTCTAGAGGAAGCAGCAGTGGCCTTTGTTCAACTGGCACCCTAGGCAAAAGGGCTCCACGGTGCCCCCCACCACATTACCTGGTACCCCCATCCTGGTCTAACTACATCAAATAAATACTAGAAAAGTGCCCCTGCTAGACCGGCGCCCTAGGCGGCCGCCTAGTTGGCCTATGCCTAAGGCCGGCTATGAGAGGAAGGGCTTCCTCTGGCTCTGCAGTGCTCCGGAATATCCTTCCTTAAGGGCCTCCCAAGATTTCAGGTAGCTGGGGACTCTGTCCCACAGGATGCTGATCAACTGAAGTTAACTGCTTCAGATAAAGAAGTTATGTACTCACCATAACGTTCCATCTGAGTAGGTAAACTTCATTTGTCAGCAACTGTCCCTCCCTCCTTCCCCCTTACCTTGGCATTATTTTTGCTGAGCTCGATGTTCGGAGTTCACGAGCTGGAGGTTTGTCCTTGGTTTTAGGGGTCTCAGGTTAGTTTGTTGGTGTCACATGTGGAGTGGCAAACTCGATCTGAGGATTGGAAGGAGGTTGCAGTGTAGTATGGGTAGGGGAGAGGAGCTTGGAGCTCAGATCTTTTTGCTTGGTATGCTGCCGTATCGGATCCGAAACCCACAGGTTGCTGACAAATGAAGTTTACCTGCTCAGATGGAACGTTATGGTGAGTATATAACTTCTTTTTTTCCAAGGATACAGATTCCCCTTCCACACCTTACCAACCTCAAACGGTTGGCCAGACCTAACCCCAAATCAGTGGGCAGAGGCTCAATAGCAGGTTCTCTCTCTTCTAAGTATCAGGGCTATTCAACCTGTCCCAGCAGAAGAAAGGGGACAAGGTTTTTACTCGAGACTTTTCCTGGTACCCAGAAAAGACAGCTCCTGGTGTCCTATCCTGGACTTCTGTATTCTAGACACCTTTTTGGTAATCCCAAAATTCAAAATGCTAACACTTCAACAGCTGCTTCCTATCCTAGGTAAAGATGCCTGGTTGGCATCCTTAGACTTAAAGGAAACTTACCTGCACATTCCAATAAGGGAATCTTGCAGGAAATACCTGCGCTTCAGGGCAGGCTCCATGTACTATCTCTGCACTTCCCTTTGGCTTATCTACTGCGCCCAGGGTATTCACAAAGTATCTAGCTCCAGTCATTACATTTTGCATGCAAAGAAATATTCAAATATACCCATACCTGGACGATTGTCTAATTCAGACAGAAAGCCAGGACATGCTACTAAAACATCTGGCATTTGTAAAGAAACTTCTAACCTCACTGGGGTAGACCATAAATAAAAAAAAATCTCATCTAGTATCCTGCCAACGAATTGTATTCCTGGGAGCAAGCTTGAACACAACTACCCAGATGGCTTACCTCACGCCAGAGAAACAAGTTTGACAGCCTTCTTCAATGTATATGGTTTATATATTAAGAGTGTTGGGTTTTGTTTTTTTTGTTTTGCCTGAGGATTTGGAACTTTTATAAGTGGGCATATTTTTTTTATATTTTTATTTTGTTGGTTTTTTTTTTTATTTGATATAATTTTGTGGCCCTATGTATTTTATGTGCTTGGGACCTAGTTTTAATAGGATTTTTAACAAATGGTTGTGGTCTTGCTGAAACTTTACGATAACGCGGAGGCGGACCAGCCTGTCCACTTGTTTTATATTTTGAAAAGGGTATGGGAGGGGGCAAGGGAGGAGGAGGGGGAGCTGTTGCTATTACCAAGTTATTATTTTTTTTGTTTAAGAATAATGTTTTTGAATTTTTTAGTTTTTGTTTTTTACGATTTGCTTTTTTAATTTACCTGTGTGCCTGAGGAATGCCTAATTGGCGTTGCTTTTTTGCCTGACTTTTTGCATTAGATTTAAGCTGTTTAAGGAGTTTAACTAGTGAAGGTTTATTTAGTTTACCATTAAATTTATACTTATTAACCCATTTTGTATAATACCTAACGTTATTAGAACGTTGTAATTGCATGTATTTTGCGTCTTTGGTTAGGGGCGGATTTTGCAATGCTTTAGTGCAGTGATTTTTCATAGTAAAGAAAATGTTACGTAACCCTTTTTATTACGTGATATTAAAATTTTTGTTTTTGTTTACAGTTTATTTAGAATAACTGCCTACCTTATTTTGTTACCCTGATTTATGACCAAATATACAGTATTTTTTTTTGTCCCTGATCTGCAAAACAAATTTTGATAACAATATACTGTAACCTAGTCTCTGATCTAAAACAGTAAAAAGGCAAATTCTTCCTACCTGAGCCTCCGGTATTGAATCGTCCAATATCCGCTCTTCGGCCACAGATCAGAAAGTGGCCAGCCTCTTTAAACGACAATTCAGTCTGAGGTCTTTTCACCCAAGAACCGTTTTGGTAACTTCTCCTGCGCAGTATTCGACCACCGGTAGACTCTGATCTGCTGCTGTCCGAGGGAATTCCGGTCCAAAGGACCAAACTGTTAAATAAAATCAAGAATTTAATACACAGGAGGTTTAGATTTAAAAGTTTACTAGTGTACACCAGGAGGCAAAAAACGTACAAGTACAGAATTTTGTCTAACATGAAACAGGAAGCACACAATTTTATATAGGTTTAACATTTAAGCTGTGCCCACCTTATTGACGTGGTATGTTACAGGGCATCTACATCACTTTAGCTTACAGTCCTTTATTTATAATAACTGTTGATGCTGTATATTTTAAAAAAGTTTTTCTCTGGTAATAATACGGCCTTGCTATCCACCTGGTTAGACATAATGTCTTTTTGTAAAGTTACTTTTTTAAGGTTTTATATCAGTTCGAATACAATAGCAGATTCAGTCTTTTAATACACATATTTGTTCTCCGTTACACTTTCCTACCAGCTGCGTGCTATTTTAGTAACACATATACAAGGCCAAATCATCCCAGCAGGAAAGAGCAGAAGATTTTATTATTTTACACATTTAATTTTCTGACCCAGCAGATAATCACTTGTGAAAAGCATAAACATTAAAACTTGCTAAGCTAGCATCTGCCAGGGTCGAAGGTCAGCTTGCTTCAAGCCACACTGCAGTTTTAAAACTACTTACATTTACACATGAATTAATCCTCTCTGCTATATGATTAATAGAATAAAATGCATTATATACTACTTTGCTTTTAAACTAGCATTTCTCATATATTCAAATATAAATTTTTCTAACATTTTCCCCCTATTAATACTTTTTATTTTATTTTGAAGTATGCATAGTGTTATTTTATTTTTTAACCTTTTTTACTTAGGATTTTTAGCTAGGTGAGTCATTTAGTTTATACTTTAGAAAAAATGTCATTTGAGATTAATTTTTTAATTTTAATATTTTGGTACAAAGTTTTAGTAACAGATACATTAATAAAATTTTTGATTAATTTTTTTATGCAGGGAATTCCACAGCAAACACATGCTCCTATTAGGAGTATACCCACACAAATGGCAATCAGAATATTCATTAGGATGGAACTTCACCCCCCAAATAGATTCTGGAAAAAGTCCGTCAGTGGGTTTGGGCCTGGTTCAGTCATGGCTGATACTTGCTGAATTACCTTTAGGTGATTATTAATTTTATGCCTGTTATTTGGTATATACGCACAGCATTCTTTTTTGATGAGCGCGCACGTACCACCTTTCGCCGCTAGGGTGAAGTCAAGAGCCATTCGATTTTGTAGCACAACAGTTTTTATTGCATTCAGTTTATTAGTCACCAGTTCTAGGGCAGAAAAAGTTGCATTACTCAAATGGGTTCGGAGCCGATCGCAAAGCTCAAGGTTTACCAGTAGCTCGAGACCAAGCCCCTTATCCCATGATGCACTGCTGGAATTACCCCAGATCTAGTTTGCCACGGCATGGATCTCAGAGGTTCCAGTTTGCTTGAGCCAATATTCCCAAAAAAAAAAAAAAATTTTTCGCAAGTTATTTCAAATTTTTTCATATTTCTGTAGCTTCTTACAAGCTCCCCTTCCCCTTCGTGTGCTATTTAGATAGTTTAGCATAGTTTGTAGTGGCGTCGTGTTTTGGCCTAGTTATCTGGTTACTGTGTATGTGTGTATATATATATATATATATATATATATATATATATATATATATATATATATACACACACACACACACAGATATTTAGCTATTGTTGGTCCTTTGTGTGTGTGTTTTATTAGTCTTTCTGGTTAAACTGGCTGTTCTCTAGGCTTTGTGTGTTTTGAGCCTAGGCGTGGTTCTTGTTATATAGTTGAGTGTGACATTATTTAGTCTTTTTTTTTTTTTAGTGTTAAGCCTAAAGGGTTATTTTGTTTGGATATGTCTGAGGACAAGGACAAACACCCAATGTCTGGATTCAAGAAATGTCCAGAGTACAGGCAAAAGATGTCGGTGACTGATGGGCACATTCAGTGCGTATATTGCTTTAGGTGCTGTGCATTTGCAGGAGTCCTGCAATATTTGCCACTCCTTTTCCTTGAGGGTTTTAATGGAGAGAAAAAGGAAGCTTGTTGATCGGAAAAAGGATGGTTCAGCAAGCTCCTAAGTATTGAGTGACCAGGATGGGGCCAGCAAGTCCTCCAAGTCCTTGAAGTCTTCAGGAGACTCAAAGGAATCTAAAGCATCTAAAAAGTCTAAAAAAGTTGAAGATTCTGGGACATCGTCTCCACATCTCTCGGAGCAGAGTGTCTTCATTTTGGAGCTGGCCCACAGTTCTGGAGCCGGTATCTGAGAGACCTGCATCTCCACACCTTCAATCTGCACAGTCGGTGCACTCCTCTAGGTCTTCTGTCAACCTTTCTGATTTGGATATGGACCGATTGGTGCAGAAGCTCTTACGGGCACCAGGCCTGGCTAAATTGTTGTCGGAACCGAAGACCACCACCCCGGATTTGACTGCTCCTCCTCAGAGCTGTACCTTACCGGTGCCGGAGGGGCCGACCTGCTGATTGTGGAGCCTTTGGAGCCAAGACCTGCTCCGGTGTCTTCGGTTCCACCTACTCTGACATTCACAGCACCAACCGGGGACTCTAGAAGCTGACATTCTCCTGTCGGGTCCGGGGAGGATATTCGCACTTTGTCAGTGCCGACTCTTCCTCTTGGGGCTTCGGCTCGGATGAGCTCAGCTCCTACCTCCGGCTCGGAGCCCACGGCCTCGGTGTGGGAGGGGCTGGTGGTTCCTTCAGGACCGACCCCTTCTTATTGGAGCCATAATGCCTTTGAAGCCTTGAGGAGAGCCTTGTTCCCAAAGACATCCTCGACACCAGGTCTGGCTTCCTCTTCCCCCAAAGCACCTGTGTCCGCTTCTGCCTCCATCGTCCAGGCTAAGCATAGAGACCCTGAGCCTCAGGTAGCCCCTCAGGGCGCTCCCTGCTCTTCTGAGACCTCCCCAGAGTCTTGAACTGAGGAGGTCCCCAGGAAGAGATTGTGCAAGAGGAGACACATGCACTCCCAACAGGAGTCTTTGACATCTGACACTGACTTGGATGAGTCAGAAGGGTCCACACGATCCCCCTCTGAGGATATCTCCTTTGCAGAGACACTCGAGATCCTTAGGCAGAGGGGGGATTGGCAGTCCAAAAGCCCTACTGATGACGAGTCAGTTCTCCTGCAGGCTTTCAAGTCTCAACCTTCCACCTCCTTGGTATCTCCACCCTTCGATGAGCTCATGCAGTGGATCTCTCGGAGGGCGTGGGAGTCACCGAATTCCATGGAGCTTGCCCCTCGGAGGCCTAATAAGTTTATTTCCGCCCCTGTAGATAAATCCTTTTTGGCCAAAGGGAGTCCCTGTTGATGCTATTGTGGTGGTGGCAGCCACCAAAAAGGAAATGTCTGCAACTTCCTCGTCTATCCATCCTCCTAACAGAGAGTCCAGAATCATGGATAGGTATGGGAAACTCATGTTTAGTTCAGCGACTTTTACACTCCTGATTTATTTGACCCATTTCACCAGGCTGCAAAGAGATCTCCTTAAGGAGTTGGGAGATGCTGTTCAGGGTACTGTAGCTGCAGGGGCTTCCGACAAAGTTGCCGCCCAGCTTGCTACCCTAAATTCCATTGTGAATCGTCCATCGTCCATGTGTCTCATATCATATGCAGCTGATGGGACGAATAGGGCAGCGGGTACAGGAATTGCTCTAAGAAGACATTCCTGGATGTGCTTGTGTTCCTATGCGGAGCCCTTTAAGTCTTCATTTGTGAACACCCCTTTTGATGGCTCATCTCTCTTTGAGCCTAAAGTGAAGGAAACTTTGACCAGGTGTGAACAGGAGGGAAAGACTCTGTCTGCCGTCGGAGTCTGTTTTTCCACCCCTACTTGGTCTTACCCCATACAACCTACTCCTCCTCCATAGATCCATTTGCAGACTGTCCTCCCAGTCCTTTTTTGTAGAGATGGCAACCAAGGTTTCCATTGGCCTCCTCTATTCGGTCAACCAAAAGTCTATCAGAGTCTGATATCATGAGACTGGTGGGACCCAGCTTGATGGCAAGGGGATTACATCCATCCATGGTTCCTAGCCTTCTTAGCTCTGGAACTCTGCCTTCTTCTACCTCTACCCATATTCCTCCTTCGACTCCAGCTGAGATTTCGGAGCCCCTTGTGCTGACCTTTCCAGCTTCGACTGTTTTGGTGCTGGCCAGATCTGATTCTCTGACACCGATAATTACCCTGAGTTCTACTGGTTCCTCAGAACCGGAGACCTCTTGGGGTCAGGACTTTATTGATTCCATGGGGCAGGGTTTGACTTCAATTCTTTTAGAGCCTTCCATGCCCCCCCCCCCGGTTCATCAGCACAGAAGATACTGATTTCGATGAAGGTTCCCCTAAGTCATCCCCTGAAGATGTTTCCTTTGAGGACATCCTAGAAATCCTTAAGCAGAGGGATGCCTGGACTACCATTCAAGCTTCCTCAGAGGAATCGGTATACCTAGAGGCTTTTCATGCCCAGCCCTCTACCTCTTGGATTTCTCCACCCGTTGACTATCTTAAGTAGATTGCTCAGCAGGCTTGGAAGATGCGCGACACCATCGAGCCAATCCCCAAGAGGCCTGATCACATTCTCTCTGCCTATAAAGATGAGCAACATTGGGCCAAAGGTATTCCTGTTGATGCCATGGTGGTTGCAACAGCCACTAAAAAGAAGCTTGCTGATAAATGTCCTACTATCCATCCTCCTAACAAAGAGTTTAGGATGATGGATAGATTTGGGAATCATGTATATGCTTCATTGACCTTTGCTCTCAGGTCCTTGAACTATATGGCATATTTTACTAGGCTTCAAAGAGGGCTGATGAAAGAGCTTGTAGGTACTCTTTCAGTAGCAGTAGCTGAAGGAGTTTGAGACAAAGTTGCTTCTCAGCTCGCCACCCTAGAATCAATCTCCAATTCGTCCATGAGGCTAACTGCTCATGCTGCCGAAGGGACGACAAGAGCAGCAGGTTCATGTGTAGCCATTAGTAGACACACCTGGATGCGCTTATGTGAGTTCGCCAAGCCATTTAAGTCTTCTTTTGTCACCACTCTGTTGGCTCATCCGTGTTTGGCCCCAAGGTTAAAGAGAGTCTAGCCAGATGTGAGAAAGATGGAAAGACCATTTCTGCTGTGGGCGTACAGTTTTCCACTCCACAGCGGACTTATTCCAGGAACCAGAGAAAGTGGTAGGTTATGGTTCAAAAAGTCCCAAGGACCTTTCCAGGACTCACATGGAGCTGTCTTCCCCTGGGGCAGAGGGGGGAGTAGTAATGAAGACTCTGTTCAAGAGGCAGAAATGACCTGCAGAATCAGGGTTCCAGAGAGACTTTCTCTGGTAACTCTTAGCGCTCCTGAAAGGAGGCCCGATTGCCTTCCTCTGGAGGCAGTCAGGGGACGTTTATCCCTGCACCAATCTGCCAGGCTGGAAATAATGACGGACAAATGGGTGCAGAGGATTACTACCAGAGGTTACAACATCCCCCTTTCAGAAGAACCAAAAAGACGAAGAAGAATCCCGGACATTCTACCCAGTCACAGGCAAGCAGCAGTCTTAGAAATTCAAAAACTGCTCGAAAAAAGTCATCCAGGCAGTCACACCAGACCAGAGAGGATCCGAGATTTGCTCAAAATTCTTTTTAGTGCCAAGGAAAATAGTGGACTGGAGACCGATTTTGTATCTCAGTCAGTTGAATAAGTCAGTTCAACAAACCAAATTCCAGATAGTCTCAGTTCAGTCTATTCTTCTGCTTTTGGAAAAAGATGATTGGATGTGCTGAACAGATCTTCAGGGTGCGTATTACCACATAAAAATAGACAAGTGGTCAAGAAGATTCTTGTGCTTCTGGCTGGGAGCCAGTCACTAGCAGTTCAAGGCCCTGCCCTTTGGTCTCAACACAGCATCCAGGGTATTCACCAAATGTATGGCAGTGGTAGCAGCCCATCTCAGACTGCAAGGATTCCGAGTCTTTCCATATCTAGACGTCTGGCTCCTTACCACTCCCACCAGGCAACAACTCCTAAAGGCACAAGATTACACCCTTCTCTTTTTCTCCAGCTTATGAATCACTATAAACTACAAAAAATCTCATCCAGAACCATCACAACACCTGGAATTCACGGGAGCGATGCTCACAGGCCTTGCGTCACTTTCCCTAGAAAGGCTCCAGAGGATCAGGTCACAAGTGAGACAGATCATTTGAAGCAAGAAAGTAGCAGTAAGACTCCTTCTACAGGCTCTAGGGTCAATGGCAGCCTCTGTTACTCTAGTTACACTGGCCAGATATCACATGCAGATTTTTCAATGGCTTCTGGCCTCCTAGTGGTCTTTATTGAATCAACCAGTGTTCCATCTAATTTTGATCACCAATCGTTGTAATCACTCCAACAAGATTTTATCAGGCCGTCCCTTTGTCCCTCCTCAATCCCAAGCCATATTGACCACGGACGTGCCCCAGATGGGGGGTATTATCTGGGAAAGATCATCCAAGGCACTTGGTCCCAGCTGGAGGCCAACTTGCATATCAATGTCCTAGAGATGAGGGCGGTGCTGTTAGTGTTGCAGGTATTTCGTAATACCCTCCCCTTGGGAACGATTGCAGTGCAAACAGACAATATGTCAGTAATCTGGTACATCAACAAGCAAGGGGGAACCAGGTCATACCCTCTTTGCTGAGAAGTGCTCAGAGTTTGGGAGTAGTGCTCAGACTTTGGCAATGGACGATTTCCTCCAACAGCTTACTGATAATGCGCATTCTGGGGAGCTCCAACGTGATCGCAGACAAATTGAGCAGAACCATCCTCATGCCACATGAGTGGTCTCTCAATCCAGTGGTAATGGACAAGACAACCTTGCTGTGACCTATTCACTTCCCCACTGAACAACAAGTGCAGCAGGTACTTTGCTCTAATTCCTCCCCTGCTGGGGGAGTGAGTCACCCAGAGACGCACTCTTTCATGATTGGTCCCCCCAGTCTATTATATGCCTTTCCACTGATATGTCAGTTTGTAAAGAAAGCCAGCAGGTTGAAGAACAGAATAATTCTCATTACCCCATTCTGGCCTCGACAGGTCCGGTTTCCCTTCCTATATATGTATCACGTACGTGGTAGTCCCCTAAATACAGAAAATGTAATAAGGGATCTGGGGGCCCAAGTAGATGGTAATCTCTCCTTTGATAATCATATTGCCAAGGTGATTAGAAAATCCTTCTGTGGCCCACCTAATCACAAAAGGGTTCGCATCTAGAACAAAAGTGGTTATTTTGCCCCTCTACTCATCACTCATCAGACCCATCATAGAGTACAACGCCCCATTTGGGATGTACCTTACAAGACACCTACAACAGCTGGAAAGACCACAGAAGTACCTCACCAAAAGGATTACTGGCCTCAAACATATGCCCTATGCAGCCCGACTGAAGAAACTTCAGCTGTACTCTGTTGCATACCGCTTGCTCAGAGGTGATCTCTGCCTGACATACAAGGCCATGTCCAACCCAGAATTGTTGGACATGCTCCACCTAAAAAAAAAAAAGTAAGTCCCCAAGAGCCACATGCTCTAGGGTTCTAAACCTCACCAAAACGATAAATAGGATGTGCTGGAGGGATAGATTCCTGTCCCAGAGACTCCCCATGCTTTGTAACAGAATTCCAATCTACATTAGGTAGAGCCCCTCACTAACACTCTTCAAGAGAAACCTTGACGAGTGGATGGGAAACAGAAAATTTTCCCCGGGGATCACTGCAGTTGCTCTGCTGGACAGAGGCACAGGGAACTAATGGCTCTGCTGGACCGAGGCACAGGGAACTAATCTAAGGGGGCAGCGAAGGCCAACACATTCTGGCTAGGCTTATAGATGCCATCGGGCAGATAGCCTAGTACTTACCTATGAACCTATGGCCTCATCTGCTTCGGAAAGCCTGGATACTGGACCCAGCTCCAGACCTTATTGTCCCACCCAGAGGGACTGGTTCATCCGAATCTACAATATCTCAAGCTCATTGTGTGGCTTCTCCAGTTCCTATGATTTCCAGGCATTCCTTCCCTCACCTCCCCAGTTCAGTGCATCATTCTAGCCCACCACAAACCTTCAACTAGAAAATTGTACTATAACAAGTGGCTAACATTTACTAAGCAGTCTTGTAATCTTGACCCATATTCAGCACCTGTTGACAAAGTTTTAGACTTTGTAGCCTTACTATATAACTCTGGCTCATCAGCCTCTACGATTCGAGTGCATCTGGCTGTAATTTCCAACTTCCGTATTGGTTTCAATGGTTAATCAGTTATGTCACATAGACTTTGTAAAGCCTTTTTGAAGGGAACCTTATTAAGGCTTACACCTCCAGATAAAGAACCCTCTGCCCCTTGGAATTTGAATTTGGTACTGCGGTCTCTTATTTCTCCCCCTTTTGAACCTTCATCAACTTGTGACTTAAAATTCTTGTCCTGGAAAACCTTATTTTTAATAGCTGTCACTTCTGCCAGGAGAATATTGCAAATACAAGCCTTGTCCTGCAACTCCCCTATTTAATATTTCATAAACACAGGGTCTCCCTCCAGACAACTTCCTTCCTTTTTACCAAAGGTGGATTCAGAGTCAAATATCAGTCAGACTTGACATCTCAGTCTTTTTTAACCAATTTTTCCAACAAAGGAGAATACTGTTTGCACTCACTAGATGTACACAGACAATTACGTTTCTACCTTCACTGAACAAAGCATATTAGAAAATCTGACCAACTATTTATTGCCTTTTCTTCAGCCTCTTTAGGCAGTCCAGTATCTAAAGTTACGCTGATGAAATGGCTTAAGGGACTGTATTACCATTGTTTACAGCAGAAAGGGACTCCACCCACCAGGGCCTGTAAAAGCACATTCAAGAAGAGCTGTAGCAGCATCTGCAGTTTTTCTCCCAGAACTTCTTTCGATATCATCTGTGCAGCAGCAACATGGGCATCTCCTCATACCTTTATTACTCCTTACAAACTGAACCAGGTCTCTAGGGGACCCGCATCATTCGGCTCAATGGTGCTCAAGAATATTCTTCCATGAGACCTCCCAAGATTCAGGTAGCTAGGGACAGTCTGCCCCACAGTCAAGGATTACATGAAGATTGACAACAGATAAAGAATTCATGTCTTATGTTAACGTTCCATCTGTGTTGTTGATCTTCACTAATCCTTGACATTACCTCCCTCCTTCCCCCTGCCTTTAGAACTCTTGGTGGATCAAATATTCCCAAAGACTGGCTTCATAATAGGGATACAGATATGGTCTCTAATCTATTATTTCTTGTCTGTCACTATAGTTTGCAAACTTGATCTGAGGTAATTTGATGAGGAGCATTGTGAATAGAGCTGAGCTTGAGAGATTTTGGAAGACGCGAGCTGGAATAATGGCCATGTCAGTTGTGAGGCTCGGAATGGAGCCCACAGTCAAGGATTAGTGAAGATAGACAACACAGATGGAATGTTATGGTAAGACATAACTTCTATTTATCAGTTCATATACCAATGTTAAAACGAATATTAATACAAACTAATTTTTAATTATTTTTTTTATGTAATAAATATTTGTTTACCTATAACGTAGCTGCCCTTAATTTTAACACCGGAAGAATGGATATTTCACCAAGTCCTAGTGGATTCATAGCTTCCAACCTAAGTTGCCATAGCAACTCCTTAAACTCATGTCTGGATTCCCATTCTCTACCCCTCGAGTTACAGATAACTTTATCAAGTATACCAAACCTGTAAAATTGTCACATATAATCAGATGTTTGTAAAGAGCATTATTTGTTTTGGAGGATTTGATATCGTGTAGATGCTCATAAATATTTATGAAATGCCTATTATCTTTTTGTCATATGTAAAAACTGGGACAGCTTAAACAGATTGCTTTGTATACCACCCATGTAGTCTTACAGTTTCCTTTTATTAATTTTATTTTACTTTTCAACTTATTTTTAAGGTTCAGGGATTCTTCTGTTAAGATAAATGGACAATGTTTGCATGCACTGCACCTCCTTGTGCCCACATTTCAAGGTGCTAATCAGGGTGCTGTTACTGTGATGAATCCAAAGTCTTCTTAAGACATAAGGTTTTGCTGGCTGGATTCTGCTGAAATCAAAGTCTTGTTATCACAGTCTGTTGCCCACAGAAACTTGCAGAATATACAGTGATACAGCAGCAAACTCTGAGCAGTAACCAATAAATAACTTTTTATAAACTGCACTTACTACTGTCGCAGCTTTAGTTACTGTTCTACTTTACTTCTCAAACAGCATGGATGATATGAGAGATACAGTACAAAAAATATCTCTAATAATATCTGCTGTAGTCTCTTTATACTGTTCTAGTCACGCAGTTCAAATCCTGTTTTTCTCTTGGTATTTTATTTTGGACTTTGTATGAGAACATCAGTTTGCTGAAAAATATGTTTTCATCCTGTACTGGTATTGTTTTTTAAGGAAACACCTTGTAGTAAAACACACACAAATGCTGACTTGATCGTTCAAACTTCCTTGCTTAACAGTGTCATATGGTAGAAACATGCACAGATTGTTTTCCTGTTGTCCACTCTTTGCAGAAGCAGGTTAACTTTCATCCTGATTTTTACCTTCTTGCCAAGTCTGTAAGAGGTCACCTTTCTTGCTGACAGTGTGAAATGCATACTGATTCTGTAGGAAAACATGTCCATTAAGCACATTCCTTATTTTCCAGGCCACAGTCATTTTAGTATGGATCCCAATCGCATATTACTAAGCTCTAGTTCTACATTTAAGCAAGCTTTATTTTATACCTTATTTATGTTGCATATTTGTAACAGAATTACTTTCAGCCTTTTATTCACTGTTAAATACACTCTAACGCACATGTACAATATCTCTTCCCTTAATATTGTTACCCACTTCAAGTAATTTCTTAACATTTGGGATAGTTTTATATACAAATGGTTGATTTTCCTAACATTTTAAACAAGGATGGATTTATCTTAAGAATCTTCCAATTATTCCAAATATTCTTAGTTTTTTTAGTCTAATTATTATGCTCAATAATTAATGCATGTTGATAAAAAGGGGTATCGGGAGTTGTTACAGCCCCCTCGGCACTTTAATTAGTTTTTACATCCAAGCCTACTCAAAGTGGCTTGTATCTTTCACCCCATCCCCCAAACATTTTGTCAGTAATTTATGTAATGAAGTTTAAGGGGTAACCTCTTTCAAGAAACATAGTATCTATTTTCTCTTAATTCAATTTTTAGATCAGCTCTGTAGGGTGGTTATACAAGCTATTCTAATAGACTGGCCTTTAATAAGGCTTCTTTTTTGACTAATGGGGTGTGAACAACTGTAGTGTAGATAAGAGTTGCTAAAAGTTGTCTTTCTGTATATTGTCGAATTAAAGCTGTTTTCATTTATTTATTTATTTATTTATTCATTTTATTTGCAGTTGTTTTACCAGGATAGTCCATTGGGACAATGAACCCGTTTTCAATGGAGTCCTGGGGAGAAAAGCTCCAAGACAAATTAAATTACAGTGAGTTTTACATAGTAAAATTTCAAAAAACTTTTTTGTTTAGAAAGTACAGAAGTATAAGGAGAAACATTGAAATTAATTATACAATTTCTAAAATAAGAATGAGTCCACTTGAAATTAATTATACAATTACTAAAATTAGAATGGGTCTACAGTACAATTTATAAAATAAAGTAGTAGAAGGACATTAAATTTAAAACCATTCATTTCCTAAAATAAAGTAGTAGGAGGATATTAGATTTAAAACCATTCATTTTCTAAAATAAAGTAGTAGGAGGATATTAGATTTAAAACCATTCATTTTCTAAAATAAAGTAGTAGGAGGACATTAGATTTAGAAACATTCATTATCTGAAATGGTGAAGTAGGAACAAAGTACAATTTCTACAGTAAGGTTGACACAAAAGTACAGGCTCAGAAAATGAGTGACACACAAGTACAGATTCAGAAAATAAGAGTGACACTTTAAGGTTTGAACATGTGAAAAAGCAGGATTATAGCATTTCATCAAGAGAAACAATGGCATTATGGGTGAAGTGAAGTTATATTTGTATGGATATATTTGTTATACTTTTACGGTTGTATTAGTAATGTATTCCAAGTTAATTACAGTGTAGGGCGTACAACTTCAATTTATTACTTTTGTGCAACTATATTCTTCTAAGTGTACTTAATATATTTTCTATATAGCTACCATTTCATTTTCTGTTTATGTGAAACTTGGGTAGGATAGGAGCAGGAGCATATCCATTGAGAGGCAAGATGTGAGTGTAATGAAGTTTTGAATGAGCAAAGGCAGGTGATTGTGCGGATGGAAGAAGGAAGAGAGTTCCAGAGGCATGCTAGGGAGAAGGATAGCAGGTGGTTCCCAGCTGGCCGTGAGGGTTTATGAAGTTTAATTAGGTTTTGGGAATGGAATCTTAGCCAGTGTCAATTTGGTATGTACATTTCAAAGGTATTTGCTAGGGAGGGGCAGAGGTATGGTTTATGGATGACTTTACAGTAATTAAAGTATCTAGGTAATCGCTTCATTGCTGTAATTCCATGTACATTTGAAATATGTTGTAGTGGTTTAAAAAAAATCCATAAATTGCTTAATGGTATCACGCAACCCTTCACATAAAATAAAAATATCATCTCAAAATCTTAAAGTGTACCTGCAAAACTTAGACACAAATACAACAAAGCTTCCCCATGCTAATAGGACTAAGTTTGAAAATACTGGAATGCAAACTGCCCCCATGGTGATACCCTTAATCTGTTTATACAGTTCTCCTTTGAAATAGATGTAATTGTTGTCAAAAACTGTTTCCATCATGTCTTTAATTAATTGCATATCCTGAGCTGCCAAAAAGGAAAAGCAATTAAGCTCTCATGAAAAAATCTAACTCTGTGTCCCAAGGGATAGAAGTCAAAAGGTCTTTGAGGTTACTTTCCCAAAAAAATCCCAGGAGTCTATGAGGAGATAAGGTTTCAGTGAGAACAGTGGTTGAAGTTGTCCATCTATAAAAGTTGCAGGGGGGGGGGGTTGTGACTGAACCATCGACCTCCACAATTGGCCTAAATTTTAAATTTTGAATACCTTTATGAACTTTAAGTATGCCAAATATAGTTAGGAACCAGTGGTTTCTTCACATTCAAAAAAAAAAGAAAGTTGCCTTTAATTCTCTCTTCATAAGCAAATCTTACGAGAATAAATCGATTTTACAATATGGTATGTTAATCTTGTTTTATGGAGAAGTTATTACTGATGAAGTTCTGTTTCACAGAACAAAAGCACTCAACTTTTATTTTTTATAAAAGTTTTTACATGGTGGAAGTATGCATTTGTAGTTTGGTTTCCTATTGATATTGCATCTGGTTGGCACTCCTGCACTTATGACAGTGGTAGTTTGGTTTATATGGAATTTTGACATTAAGGTATCCTGACCATCATATTCACCCTTGAGAACATTGATTAGGATGGGATTGCATGGTTACCTTATAGAACTTTGATGTAATGCTTTCATGAACACCAAAGTTTGTGCAGGTTTCAGTTTGGAATGTTAACTGTTTAGGACAATTAGAGGAGGTGTGACACTTCCACAGAACATCTACATAGAAATATTGACCTGTAGACATTTAAAGTAAGAATTCAGTGATCTCCAGTGTAATTTTAGTTGTTCTGAATTTTCTTATTCAAGTTTACAAGATCACGGGATGCTTTCTTGCCAGCCACAGCACTGAACCTAAGCAACTGAGAATGCAATCTTCTGGCATGAAACAAAGCCATACCAGCATATACTAAGTGGCAGCTAATGAAAGTGGTCCTTTGCCGGTGGCATGGTTACCTCTGCTTTGCCACCACAGTAATGGAGAGAAACTAGTCAAAATGACCCCACCCCTACCACCAATACACACTGAATGCGACAGTGACAGTGTTGGCAACAGTGAGGGATTAATTGAAGGGGTGTGTGGTGAACACCACTGACAATACCTAGCCATATAAGCAGCACATTCTGGAGAGGATAGTCTTTTGATGTCATATAGTGTATGCCCTCCTGCACCACAGTGAGGAGAACCATAACCTGAGTGCTACAGAAGACTAAGGGATATGTACCACAGCTTTCAGATGTGTTGACTGATATGAGAGTGGAACATTAGATGTTAAGTTGTCTATCTCGCCTTCATTCTTGTTGGTTGGGTTCGGAGCCGATCCTCTGATCCGACTCGGCCATCTTCTAAAGCTCGAGAGCTACAAACTGGCTCGAGGCCTCCCCATATCCCATGATGCCTGGCGCTAGATACTCAGATCTCATTTGCTGATTCTGCTGCGAGGTTGCTCTACAGGCTCAGGTCGTATAAAACTTCTATATTGTCTTTTTTCTGTCACAATTTAGTGAATATTTAGAGTAGAATTATTTTTTAGTTATTTCCCTTATATTGTACAAGTTTTTGTATCTGAATCCTTGTCTTTTCTCTTCAGAAACTCGTTTTGCTTAGAGAGTTTCCCCTCCCCTTTCTACTTCTCCCTTTTCCTCTAAGGTTTTCCGTTTAAGTTAGAGGATAACCTTACCTCTAGAGGTGTCCGTTTGAGTTAGAGGAGAACCTTTTTCTTCTCTATTTCTTAAAAAAAAAAAAATCTTTTCTTATTATCAGTGTTAGTTAGTTTGGGTGTACTGTCGGTTCTGGTAACTTGTAGTGTATGTTTGTTGTGTTAGTACCTAAACCTTTGTGTGACTCTTTTTTTTCCTTTGGGCTTGCCTGTCAATATGTCCAAGGATCCTAAGCCGTTCGAATTCAAGAAGTGTGACTCATGCTGTCAGAAGATGTCTCTGACAGATGGTCACACTTCTTGTGTTTATTCCCTGGGCGCCATGCACCTGCAGGACTCTTGCGCCATTTGCCATGCGTTCAGTCCAAGAGTCCTGCAGGAGCGCAAAAATAAATTGATCCTTAGAGGTTTACTTAAACCTCAAGATTCACCGGCTAAGGCTCAGCCTGTGAAATCTTTCAGGGCACCTAAACAGTCGGCTCCCAGTTCGGAGCCGTCGTTGGGTGAATCTGTACCTTCCATTTCAGCTCCGGCTGGAACCGATGCTCCTCCCTCCTAGTCGGCTCCGATACGCTCTTCGGAGCCTTCTGAGAGTAGAAAAAGGTCCAGGTCTCCGTCTCTGGAGTCGATACGCTCGGCTCCGAGATCACCTCCGCTCCAATCAGAGCGTAGTCATTGCTCATCCCACTCTTCTTGGTCCTCAAGACTTTCAGACTATGACTTGGAAAGAGTGGTCATCAGACTGCTAAAATCGCAGGCCCTGGCTAAAATGTTGTCCAGCCCCCCTCACCAAGGGTCGATCCACGTCTGCAGATATTTCTCCTCCGACTCACCCTTTGAGGTCGGAGCCGGAGTTCATGGGGGTTCGAGTCGTGGAACCGTCGGCTCAGATACCTGCTCCTTCGGTTCCTTTGTCGGCTCCAATCACTTCCATGGTTCCGTCCTTGGAGAGATCTGGGTGCCGGGGCTCCCTTGTCGGCTCCGAGAAGGTGAGTGGCATCGGACCCTTGTCTGACCCCGCTCTCCCTCTCGGAGCCTCGGCTCAGGTGAGTTCGGCTCCCACATCGGCCTCGGAGCCTTCCCCCTTGGTGCGGAGGGGGATTCTGATTTCTTCTGAACCGGATCCCTCTTTCTGTTCTGATCTGGATGCCTTCGAGGTGATGAGGAGTGTTCTGGCCCCTGAGCCAGTGCCACGATCGACCCCCTCGGCTTCTCTCCCTATGGTGCCTGCGTCAGCCTCTGCCTCTCTTCCAGACCCCAAGCGTGGGGATCCAGTGCCCCAGGACACTCCTTTGGGTGTATCTTCCTCTTCCGAGGCCTCCTGTGATCATTCAGAGGAGCCACCTCATAAGAGGAAATGCAAGAGGAAGCATGTTGACTTCCCTGAGTCTGTCACATCAGATACCGACGTAGAGGATTCGGAAGGGTCCCCGAGGTCCCCCTCTGAAGATGTCTCCTTCTCAGACGTCCTTGAGATGCTTAGGCAGAGGGGGAACTGGACTGCCCTAAGCCCTTCCGAGGATGAGTCTGTATTCCTGGACTCGTTTGGATCCCGACCTTCCACCTCCTGGGTGTCTCCACCTTTTCACCCACTAATTTCTGTGGTGGCTCGGAAGGAGTGGTCAGCTCCAGACACAGTGGAACCGACCCCAGCATCCTTGAAGGGTTGCCCGGCTGTCCACCTCTGGAGGCAGTCGGGGGAAGATTATCGCTGTACCTAAGAGCCTGGCAAGACATAACACAAGACAAATGGGTACAGTCTGTTATATCCGGAGGTTACAAAATTCCCTTCGTTCGCGTACCATTCTTGCCGAACAAGTCCCTTCCAGATGTTCCACCCAATCTAAGGGATCAAGCAGTTCAGGACGTTGCAAAACTGCTAAGAAAAAGGGCCATCCAGCAAGTCCCAGCAGACCAGCAAGGATCCGGAATTTACTCAAGGTTCTTTTTGGTACCAAAAAAGACAGGGGACAGGGGACTGGAGACCCATTTTGGATCTCAGCAGACTAAACAGGTCTGTACAAAGAACCAAGTTTCGGATGGTCACGCTACAGTCCATTTTACCCTTCCTGGGTCAGGACAATTGGATGTGTTCCATAGCTCTTTAGGATGTGTACTACCACATCAAAATGGACAGGTGCTCCAGAAGATTCCTGCGCTTCCGGCTGGGAGCCAGCCATTATCAGTTCAGAGCTCTGCCGTTTGGTCTCACCACAGCCCCCAGGGTGTTCACCAAATGTATGGCAGTAGTTACCGCTCATCTGAGACTGCAAGGATTCCAGGTGTTTCCTTATCTAGACGACTGGCTCCTCACTGCTACCACCAGGCATCATCTGCAAACCAGAGACTATACAGTACAGACGTGTTTCAAACTAGGGATCGCTATAAATTTAGAAAAATCTGCTTTGTCGAGTTGTCAGTCTATCACCTTTATAGGCGCAAACTTAAATACAAAAGACAGGTCAGCCAGCCTTCCACCAGACAGGGTGTTAGTCATTCGGCAGCATGTTCAGGTCTTGTTAGGTTGCAAGAGAATTCAGACCCTGGGTCTCATGGCAGCGGCAATCATACTCGTCCCTCTGGCCCGTTTCCACATGAGGATTCTCCAATGGCTCCTTTTCACCCAATGGTCCTTTCAGCAGCTTTCCATGTCTCACATGATTATCATTACAGAGGCATACAAAAAGCACCTTGCGTGGTGGATGGTCTCCCTATCAGTACCCCTGGGCAGACCATTTGTACTTTCCCCCTCCAGTTGCTACGGTAACCACGGACGCCTCCCTGATCGGGTGGGGGGGCATTATCAGGGCAGAACAGTCCAAGGCACCTGCAACCTCAGGAGTACCATCTGCACATAAACATCTTGGAGATGAGAGCCGTGCTTTTAGCATTGCAAGCTCTTCAGGACTCTCTTCCTACCGGGACAATTGCAATTCAAACGGGCAATATGTCAGTTGTATGGTACATCAACAAGCAGGGCGGAACCAGGTCCTACCCCCTATGTTGAGAAGCACTCAGACTCTGGCAGTGGGCGATCTCTTCCCAACGGTTTCTGACTGCAACGCATATCCCGGGGAAATCCAACGTCATAGCAGATAGGCTGAGCAGAGCTATTCTGATGCCTCATGAGTGGTCTCTGAATCAAGTAGTGGCAGACCAAATCTTCCGCAAATGGGGGCAATCTTGCTGTGACCTTTTTGCCACCCCCTTCAACAGCAAGTGCAGCAACTTCTTCTCTCTCCTTCCACATCGAGAGTATTCCCCCAGAGACGCTCTCGTCCATGATTGGCCTCAGGGACTTCTATATGCATTTCCCCCATTTCCTCTAATTCCCAAACTGATACAGAAAGCTACCGTATTGGGTTGCAAAATGATCCTCATTGCCCCGTACTGGCCTCGACAGATATGGTTTCCGTTCCTGCATCATTACCGTATCGAGCAGCCTTGGACTCTGGAGCCAATTCCAGACCTTCTGATCCATCAGTCGTGCGGGCTGCATCACTCCCTACAATCTTTCAAGCTCACGGCTTGGTTGCTCCACTTCCAACGCTAGCCAGGCTTCCGGATATTTCCCAATCAGTGCGTGAAATAATTTTATCATCGCACAAGTCTACCACTAGGAAAACTTACGCTAGTAAATGGAAACGTTTTTCTTCCTGGGCAGAGGCTAAGAATATAGATCCTTTTTCAGCCCCTGTTCACCACATCTTGGAATTCCTCGCGGAGCTTTTTCAGGCTGGCTCCGCTTCGGCTACAATTAGAGTGCAGTTAGCCGCAATTTCAAATTTTAACGTTGGCCTTTCAGAAAGTAGTATTATGTCTCATAAGCTTTGTAAGGCCTTCCTCAAAGGAACCACTCTGCTCAGGCCCCCGGTTAGAGATCCTCCACCCCATGGGATCTGAATTTGATTCTAGCCTCTCTAATTTTGCCCCCCTTAGAACCGGCAGCTTCCTTTTCGTTGAAGTTTTTATCGTGGAAAACACTTTTTCTGGTAGCAATCACTTCAGCCAGACGAGTTTCCGAGCTGCAGGCTCTTTGTATACGTCCCCCCTACCTAGTGTTCCACAAAGACAGGGTTGCTCTTAGGACTAATCTATCCTTCCTTCCTTCCTAAGGTCTCTTCTGAGAGCAACTTGAATCAGTCCATTGACCTTCCTGTGTTTTTTCCCAACCATTCCAACAGGGTGGAATATAAATTACATCAGTTAGATGTTCACAGACAACTGCGCTTTTATTTGCACAGGACTAAGGCCTTCAGAAAATCGGATCAGCTTTTCCTCTCTTATGCAGAGGGCAAACAAGGTATACCAGTATCAAAAGTAACTTTATCCAGGTGGCTGACTTCTATCATTACCTTTATCTATCAGCTGAGGAATAAACAATTCCCTGTTAAACCAAAAGGGCACTCCACCAGAGCATTAGCCACTTCGGTTGCCTTTCAGGCTAGGTTGCCCATGGAATCTATTTGTGCAGCAGCTACGTGGGCAAACCCTCATACTTTCATCTCGCATTATAAGTTGGACGTGATTTCCAGGAGCATAGCTGATTTTGGTTCCACTGTTCTGAAGAGTCTGTTCCATTGAGCCACCCAGGATATAAGGTGCTAGGGACGCTGTCCCATCCAGCAAGAATGAAGGCGAGATAGACAACTTAACATAAAGAAGTTATGTACCAACCATAACGTTCCATGTTAGTTGTCTCCTCTCGCCTTCTTTCTTGCGTCCCCCCTCCATCCCCCTATCCTACTAGACCGAGAAGAGTTTCTCTATAACATTGCTCAGGCTGAGCCTTCTCTGGCTATCCCACTCTACCTAGTGGTTTTTATAGTTGGGCTTACGTATGATAGGATAGGATTCCATCATTATTTTGTCTGCTGTTAGTCTTACCAAACGAGATCTGGGTATCTATCACCAGGCATCATGGGATATGGGAAGGCCTCGAGCCAGTTTGTAGCTCTCGAGCTTTAGAAGATGGCCGAGTCGGAGCTGAAGATCGGCTCCGAACCCAACCAGCAGGAAAGAAGGCGAGAGGAGACAACTAACATGGAATGTTATGGTAGGTACATAACTTCTTTTTCCTGCACACTGGCTATTTCATATTGTGGAGCACAGCAGGCTTAAACAAAGATGACAACATTCTAGTACTCACTATGGGGCTAACTGTGGAGGGCTTGTGTAAAGCTGAACCTGAACCTTTCTGGCGGAATGATCCCTTCCAGGCTGTTGTCTGCTGACAGTTGTACCCTGCTAATAGAGTGATGTCTCGTCATATATTATCTGATGTGTTATGGAAGGTAGAATCTGCATACTATGCAATGTGGGACATCCTCAAGGGAATAGCTTTAAGTAGCAGCAGCAGCATTTTGACACTACTGTACATCCTTGTGGACTTCAGCAAGGCTGCAGTACATGCTAGTCAAAAGACATTCCCAAGGGAAATCCTTAAAATCAGTCTGATCTACTTCACACAAATAGACTGGTAACAGTTACAGACACACCACCTAATGGCCCTCTGCAGCATTGATGTGCAGTCCCATCACTGTCTTCAACCTGATCACCCTCTCCTCCCTACTGATGAATGATGTAGTACTAGGTATTTGTGGATATATTCATTACTATCCAATGAGCACAGACGAGTTGTGGTCACTTTCCTGCATCACCATCTGATCAGGAGACTCCAAAGATGCTTATCATATTGATCACTTCTTCAGTAACCTTACCTATATGGGCTATATCCTGCACATGATAGAACAGGTCTATATTATGTGAACAAAAGTTCATAATTCCGAACGCTCTAAAGAGTGAAAATGCCAGACCTCAAAGTGCTTCTTGTGGGATCGCAGTATAGTGAGGGTCGGAATATTTGCCCTTTCCTCACTGTAGTGCAAACGAAGTTGGTATATATATTTAGCGGGGGGGGGTGTGGGGATTGCAGCCCCTGACAATAACGAGTTAGAGGTCAGCATTTTCACTCTTTAGAGCGTTTATGAACTTTCGTTCATATAGTATAGACCAGATAGAACAGACATCCAGCTTCCAAAGCTTCAGGGCACATTCCACATGCCCAAACCATCAGTCACCTCAAGCTGAGCTGACTAAAAGGACAAGTTTGGGTGCCAAGTCGTTCAGACCTTTCATGCAGCTGAAGAGTATGCTTCTGAGAATTGATGGTCAGCTTCTGCTGTTCCTTTTCTGAGCAGATATGTTCAATTTGGGTGGGGGGGGAGGGGGACTTGCATTTAAAAAAAAATTTTATTTTATAGTCTTTCTTGTTCAGGAAAGTTATTTTAAAGCTAACAGTTTGTGTTCTAACAGACTGTCATGAGACTGTGTTGTACTTTTAAACGAGAGTGCTCTTTTTTCCTGTCAGTTTAAAAGTTGTTTAACTGAAAACTTTTTTTTTTCCTGTGGAGACTGGCAAAGTGATGTAAAGTGCTTTTCATGTGTTTTTATGTGAAAAAAGGTGACTTTTAAAGACTTGAAATTTTTACTGGCTTTTGCTGCTTGTTTTTCTGAAGAAAGATGCACCATTTTTGGCTTGACCATGTAACAAAACTGTTGGTCGTTATTCCAGCCACAAAAGGAAAAAGTTCAGCAAACAGCCTTTGCCAACACAACAGGCTAGCAATCTGCCTGAGCCACCGGTTGGTGAAGCTGCTGTGACCATTTGTTGTACCTCAAATCACTCATCTTTTACCCTGGATCCCTCTCATGTAACACAGCCACTTTGCACAAGTTTAGCCATGTTCTCTGTGGTAGTCCCTCAGTGGGCAAGGGAAATACACTGTTGCTGGTCCTAGGAGAGGAAACGGGGAAAGCTTCTCTGTTTTTTCAGAATGTAGTTCCAATCTCTGGGGAACATGTTCCTGTCATTAGTAATGTCCCAATTTTTCCTGTCAAAATGAAACAGAAAACTAATGCATCTACTCCTCAGATTTCTGTAGACAGGAGTAGTTTACTGGGTCTGGCTCAGGGTTTAATTCAGGCAATTGATCCTCCTTGTAAAGTAGTTACTGGTAAAATAGAGGATACCTCTTTTCTTGAAGAGATTCAAGACTCTAAATCTGGGCAGAAAACTGAAGAAACAGATACAGGGGTTCTCCTCAGATTTCTCATTCAGACTCAGAGAAGAGCTCATTTTCTGAATCTCCTGGTGGAGATTTCTTTTTTCTGTGATTATTTTCATAATGTACCAGTGTTTACAGCAGGAGAACCCTGAGGTTTCTCATTCCCTCAGAAAATACTATGAGCTGTTACAGAAGGAACTTAACAAACCTTTACCCATTCTCCTGTTTTGTCAGCACAGGAGGATGTGTGTGTTACTGCTTGCAACTTTCCTGATAGCCAGCCAGCTGCCCGTAAAAAGACAGATAAGATGTATAAAGTCTCTTGTCATTACACAACACCTCAGAATTTGCCTGTGGAGCAGTTTCAGGAAGATTAAAAGTGACACCAAGGACAGATGCAAGCTTGTAAATGTAAAAGGGATACTTGCCCTGATCAAGACATTTAATGCTCTGAATCATCTTTGGTCCTCATGATCTCTTCAAGTTGTTACAGACAATACCACTGTCATGTGGTACATCAGTGAGCAAGGAGGATCCAGTTTGTACCCCTTTGCAGACTAGCCATGTTAGTTTGGGATATAGCTTCACAGCACAATCTCATCCTACATTCCATCAGAGCAAAACTATGTGGCAGACGAGCTGAGCAAGACAAAGGCCAGACCCTCACAGATGGAAGCTAGATTACAGGGTCTTCCAAGATTTGATTCATCTGTGGGGAATTCCTCAAGTATTCCTATTTGCCTGCTCTCTGAACAATCAATTGACAAGATTCTGCTTTAGGACTCCATGCAAGAAGGCTTTTTCTTCCTGTTGGACTGAAATTTTCTTGTATGCCTTTCCATTGCTATCCAGGGTACTTCTGACAGTTCACCTGGAATTCCCCAAGATCTTTATGGTTCTCTCTACTTTTGGAAATGGCCAGGGATAATTATCACACACTTCCTCATAGATTGAATCAAATCGCACAACAACAGTGGTGTTTGGTGCACCTCAGCCCCAATAAGCTTCAGTTGACTGCCTGGATGATAGGGTCTTAATTCCCTTTAGGTGCCTATTTACTGAGGACATGCAGCATGTACTAAAGGAGGCAAGAAGGCCTGTTACTAGAAAATCAGATATTAGTAAAGGGAAAAAGGTTTTCTAGTTTAGTCCTAGTTGTTCTTTGGTTTTACAATATTTGTGTAAGTCACTATCCTATAGCCTTTCCCACACCTCTATCAAGATTCATTTATCAGCATGTCTGCCCCTGGATCCTTCTTTTTCAATGCATTCTCATGTCAAAATGCTTTTGAAAAGAGTTTTGCATAAGAGGCCTCCAAGAAAGCTGGTGGACCCTTCTTGAGATCTTAGTTTTGTGTTGGAGAAGCTAACACTTGCACCATTTGAACCAGCTAACCTGGCTGGCTTTAGGTTCTTAACATTTAACACAGTTTTACTGATTGCTATGACCTATGCAAGATGGGTATCTGAGTTGTAAGGTCTTATGGTGAATCAACTCCATTTCATTTTCCAAAGAAATAGGGTTCCTCTAAGACCTAATCCTACTTTATGCCTAAAGTGATATCTGGGTTTACTTTAAGCCAAACTATCTACCTCCCCGTTTTCTTTCCTGAAGCTAAAAATGAGGCTGAAATGATACTCCATATCTGTGTTATCCACAAACAACTCAGTTGCTGTCCTGACAGAATTAAGTCTTTCTTCTCTTCTGCTCAACTGTTCACTTCTTGTGAAGGTAAGAAGGGGCAATCTGTTATCAAAACTATTTCCAAATGGTTGTCTAAGGCTATTACCTTTTGTTATACTTATTATATCAAAAGTAATCCAGGCAGGGTCAAGGTCCACATTAAAGTAATCCAGGCAGGGTCAAGGTCCACATTAAAGTAATCCAGGCAGGGTCAAGGTCCACATTACCAGGGCTTGACTTCATTTATGGCTTTTTAGGAAAGGTTGAATTTTAAAAGTATTCTAGAAGCTGCAGTTTGGTCCTCTGGATAAACTTTTGCAAAGCACTATAAGCTTGATTCCTTCTCTAGGTCTAGATCAGGCTTTGCCAGGTGCACCTGGAATACAGTTCTTACTCTGCCGCTCAACCAAGTGTATTAAGCTAGGGTAATCTACCCATATAGATAAGACTGCTACAGCAGTGATCCATATGATGAATATAGTACAGTTGTGTAAGTAAACGTACCACACCAGTAGATGTTGGAATGAGCACTGTTGCAGTATCTGCTCCCACCCACTATTCCTTTTTGTTTTTTGGTGTGTTGTTTATGCCAGAGTGCGAACATTTATTTTTTTGCTATTCCTAGCATTATCCTTTCAGGGCTTAGCCTCCTTGTTTCTGTTGGCATGAAAGCTCTAAATGGCTTGACCCCCAAACCTGCCTTTTTTTAGTCAGCTCAACTCAAACTGACTGAATGATAACGTTGAAGGTGCCCTGAAACTTTGGCCAGTGATCTTTCAAACATCTACTGTTATGGTAAGTTTACTTACACAACTGAGGGGAATACTTTCCTTCAGTGTACCCATTCTAGTTCCAGAATGCAAGCGGCTTACAGGTAGTGGTAGTTTGGAGCTGCAGATTGAAGGATGTCCTGCTTATTACTTAGAATATTATTTATACAGGGATTATCCTGCCAAAGATGGCCCAATGTCTGACCAGTGTACCAAAGCCTTTACACCTTTCTGGCATAGTACATCAGACATATGTTCTGTGTGCAAGGCGTAAAGTACATATGTGATATATAAACTTCTTATCCTCAGAACTTCTTTGGCCCCTGTCCCAAACACTCCTGAATTTGATCAGTATGCTTTTCACCTAGTTAGTTCATCTACTGAGCCTGATAAAGATAAGTGCCCCATTGGGGTTCGTTCCTTTCTTTTTTTTTTCCTCCTCGTACTTTGGTTTCATGTTATCCAGGAAGGGGAAATGAGTGTCTGCGGTAGATTCTCCATGAAGAGAGACACGAAACGTGCCTTTTTTTGTTTGGGTACTAGTGCACGACCATACCCCATGTGAAATCTGTCAGGCTTTTCTCCCTAAGACGCTCCACAGCTGTTTGTCTTCCCTTTCTATTTATTTGGAAAGCCATCATCTGAAGTTGTTGGATGAAGAACCAAGGATTAGCTGGTGCTAACACCAGTTCCCTCTGCAGCAACCCATTTGGAGGAAGACACAGAGCTGTATACTCACAGGTCTGTTGAAGGTGTGCATATGTCTGGTACAGATGTAGAATGGGCTCTACAGCTGATTTTATATCTGAAGGGAGTAGAGGGATTCCCAAATTATACTTGGGGAAGAGGTGCATGGTGTGATGGTCCCTACTCTGGGCCAGTAATCAAGGATCCTCAATTCTCACCACTGATATCAGTGAGGGAAGGCCACTAGGAACAAAAATGGATACATACAGTATTTTCAGCTGCAGCAATCTACACAAAGCACAATTTCCCTTAATTGCACACAGGGAGCACACTGCAGACCTGGGGCTGGACGCTGTCTGTCTCCAGGCCCCAAACAAGACTTTGGAGCTCTGTGTCCCTGTTCCCAGTGGCTGGCGCACACACTTGGATATTTCAATTTCACACACATCTGGGAAAGGCTGACACACATTTACCAGCTGTGCCCCCTCTGCTTAGACTATAAGCCAATTACACTGTCACCAGTCAGCTACGCTAAGGCTCTTACAAGGGTACCCAGTTTTACTGAGTAAAATTAATATTAATACATATGGTAGAGTTTGACCATGACCAATGCAACAAGGCTTTCAGGAGCGGCCACAGTGTCACTAAAATAAACATAAGTACTCTTAAGATGTTGAACGTACTCTCTAAAAGACCAGCCACAATGAAGGGTATAGAAATATTTAATAATAAATAAAATAAAAAACATGAGAATACTGAATACCTAGTTAAACACCAGAGTTTCAATCACAGGAGATATAAAAAATAACAGTTGGATAGATTCACACAGATGCAAAAAAGCAGTACTTAACTAATCTCACTATATTTTCCTGATTGATTAAATAATTACTGTTCCCTGGTTAAGTTACTTACTACAGCAAGGCAAGCTGATGAATGTTGAGTTGCTTACTACAGCAAGGCAAGATGAGGTGTGAGGTTGTGTGAGGTATCTGAGAGAGATCTTTCCTGTCAGGTTCTGTAAAACAAATTGCTGCTGAGATAGTTCCATCATATCTTTCAGTAATATCTAAAAATAATTTCAGTGCTGGTTATAGAATGACATCACATCTGATCACCTGACTCTGGTACAATATACACGTACAGCTTTGCTAAGATCTTTTACAGCATCTGAAAGCTATAAAACAATTTCAGAAACTTTCACCCTTCCAGGGTATCACTTAGTCCACCAATAAGGGCAGTACAATAAGATTCCTAGTCCTGGTTTTCCCAGATATTTTTGTATCTGGTTGCAATCAGACCAGTAGCATAAAATCTGTATGACCTAAACCAACCCATTTAATTTTCAACCTAGTTTTCAAAATTAGCTGGACTGAGATTAACATCTTCCCTTCCAGAATTCTCTGTTAAAACATATACATTTAATCAGTTATAATATATGCATATTTCTTTTCTGTCCAGCAGAATCCAATATTGATGCATTTTTAACACAAGTAACTTTAGAAATATATTTTAACACATGCATCTGTACAAATCAGTGTGATGTCAAATGACGTAAAATTCTTTACAAAACTCCAGCTAGCTATTCTGACATGTGTTATATATCCACTGCCCTACTCTCCCTGGCACGTATGGCGCTACCTCATATCATCACACATAGTACCATCATTGAATCCAGGCAGGGCTCTGAACCTCCTAGATTTGTCAAGGTAGATGGTCCTTTAAAGAATCAGAAAACCAAGCGTGACTACTGTAGCTAAGGATTCTCAAAGAGTGGCAGGAATTTTTAGCAAGGATTGTTTAATACCCTCATGGCTCTGAACCCCCCCCCCCCCCCCGAGGGATTGTCTGTCACTGTTGCAGTTACTTCCTAATCATCCACCTCATCTAAGAGACCTAGGGATTCTGATTCTTCTGATGAGAAGTTGGAGTCTGGTGAAGAATTCTTTGCATATTCCTCACACATATACTCTCCTTTGGCTTTGAATCTGGTGAACAGGTTTCTTTGTCCCCTTAACTCTACTTTTGAGGAATACTGTTTGTGGATAACCATGGTCCATATAAGGTAATACTTTGTGATTTTCTTCCCATGTATCAGAGGTTCAAAAAAGATATTATGAACTCTTGCAAATGGACTTATCCAGACCTTCTGCAGTCCCTCCAGTCTTAGCTGCACTGCTGGACACATTTACATCTTCTTCTCAGACATATCCCAGCTAGGGGGAATCTTGGCTGACATGTCTGATTCAGACAGTAAGATGACCTCTCTCTCTCTACTGCATTCCATTAAGTGCAGCAATGATGCAGCTGATGCCTCCTGTAGGGCAGTTGCATCTGGTTCTGTCATGAGGACATATTCCTGGTTGCAAGTAGAGGCTTTGCCTGTAAGACATTAAGACCAAAGTTTGATTTTCCCTTCGATAACAAGAATATTTTTAGCACTGTTGCTGCAGAATTATTTAAAACACTGCAGAATAAGGGTAAGGTTATGTAGGACTTCAGACAAATTTTTATTTCTCTTGTAGATAAGGTCCAGAGGAACTGTCCTTTAAAATCTTCTTTTGTCTGTAGGCAGCCTAGACAAACCTGCTAGAGGTAAGGGGGTTTTTAATTGGATTTTTTTCAGATAACCCCACTCAAGAGTTTTACAGACCAAAGAACATCTTTTCCTAGTAAATCTGACTTATCTGACATCCAGCCTCCCCTCTCCCTCGGTCATGTTCCTCTCCCTCAGGCTAACCCTTTCCTTCTGTGTTTGGCAACAGATAAGCACAGATGCCTGGGGTTTTCCATCATTCTTTTCCTAATAAATCTGCCTTAGCTAACATGCAGCCTTCTGTCTCCATTGGCCAGGTTTCTGAATCCCTCAGGCTAACCCTTTTTTTCCTCATTTGGCAATAGATAACCACAGATGCCTGGGTTCTCTCCATATTCCAGCATGGTTATGTTATAGGTTCACAGTTGTTTACTAAGCTAACAACCACAAGGACCTTTTTAAGCCTAGCCATGCATCCCAAATCTCTGACAAGTGCTTGTACCCCTTGATAAGTGTAAGCAGGGGCTTGGGAGATGAACCATTTACAATCTGCCTGTGTCCATTAGAGACAGATGCCAAACCAAGGATGAATTTCCTGCTCCCCGTCCAGTTGTCCAAGTTGCACTTGAATTGGGTTAGGAGAAACTCTGCTTCACATGGATGGGGAACCTGTTACAGAGAAGGGGTTGTCTCTGGGATACATACTTGTTCCTCCAGCAGGTTTTATTTATATTACAGGCAAGGCTAATTCCGGTGTTTGATTTGCAGATATGCAGGAGATCCATCAGAGTGGGGTCTGATAATGCCTTGTATGCCAGGCATAGCTCTCCCCTCAACAGCTTATAGGAAACAGAATACAAAGAAAGAGCCTTGAGGTGGTCTGCACAGGACATGTTACTTACACCCTGTATTCTTGTAGTGATGAACCTCTGTGGACATTCCATTTGGATATGCCTGGTTAGGTACACAGGGCTAGGATAGGTCTGATGAATGCCGAATACAGTGGAAGACTGACTTCCTTGGGCCTAGAGGGGGCCATACCTTTGTTTATAAGTTGCACAACATAGAATGATTTCCTCACTACTGTAGACACATGATGTTCAAAGGCTAAATTACTGTCTGCGTGTTCCCAAGTCCCTGACTACTGGGCCACCTCTTAGGGGTGTGTTGTCAATATGATAGTTACCAGGGGTGGGTGACTTCCCAAAGGATACTATTATGCATTTGTTGGCATTTACTTTTACTCCATGGCTCTGACAGTGGTTGTTTGTCTCTGTCAGCCCTTCTTGGAGAACATTTGTGCTGGTGAGGGATTCAGAGACAGCTCCTAATTTACAGTCATCTGCAAATTTAGTCAGCCAGAGGCTGTTGACATTGGCCTTGACTTCAAAGAAGTAAATGCCAAAAAGGAGAAGTCCCAGGACCGATTCTTGAAAGGATTCTGCATGTGACTGGTCTCTCTGTAGAGGTGGACTCACCAGTTCTAAGTTCCTGGGTACTGTCTGTGAGCCAGTTGGCTGTCTACTAGGTAACATAAGGGTTCATACCTAACCTCCTGAGTTTGTCAACAATGCTGGAGTGGGGTATTCTGTTGGGTCTATGTCAGATGAGCGCCTTTTCAGAAATTCCAAAAAATATATATATTGGAGGCCATAGTTCCCAAAAACTCGAACATAAGAAAAAAAAAAAAAAAAAAACTGCTGTGCCCCCACACCACATGCAAATTATAAAAGTGTAAATTTCACTATCCTCGCTGTACCATGATCTCCGTTCAAACACTTCGAGTTTTCAAAAACTCTTATCATATGGTTTTGACCATATGGAGTTCGAGTTTCTAAAAACCCAATCAACTGATAGTGACCCATTTTGTCACATGCCTTGACCACGTCAAGGTAGGCAATGTGAAGCATTTTTCCCTGATCCATTGCTTTGGTGACCTCAAAGAAGTCCTCCAGGTTGAGTAGGCATGACCTGCCCTTGACAAAACCAAATTGGGTTGAGTCGAGTGTCTGAAGGTTTCCTATGTCATTACTGAATATTTTTATGACAATTCTTCCCATGGCTTTGCATTTGAGACTTGTGTCTATAGTTTCCAGGATCTGTAGATGGCCCACTGTTTTGCAGAGGGATGGCTGTTGCTGTTCTTCATTCATGAGGCATGAAGCCTGTTTGGAGGCTGCAGTTAAATAGCAATTTTAAAGGGCTTGATAGATTGCTTCATGCTATTTAGAAGGCATTCTGAGATATTGTCTGGGCCCATTGATGTAGTGTTCTTGGCCCTAGAGCATTAAGGACCTGTGATAGCAGGGGGAATTATATTTGATGGTATTTCCTGAGGGAAGATTGAGGGGGAGAGAGGGGTAAGGTTGGATTTTGTCTGCCAGTGGGTGTAAGCAGGGGCTTGGGAGATGAAACATTTACAAGCAGAGGCATGGGAGATTACCATTTACAAGCTGTCTGTGTCCATTAGAGACATAGGTGCTAAACCAGGGATGAATTCCCTGCCCCCCAAGTGGCTCCATTAACAATGAGTTCTGCACGCAAGTGTGTATTGCATTTGAGGTTGCGAACATAGCTAAATAATGCCTTGTAATTGTCCTTGGCCTGGAAGGCCAAATTTACATTAAAGTTGGCTTTGGTAGACTTTGTCCTCTGGGTTGTTTTGTTCAGTTTGATGAGAGTGCTTTTATCCTTCTGGGTGCTGCACCTCCTAAATTTTGCCATGATTTTCTTCCTTTTGTTATACAGCCAATTGATGTTGTGATTGATTCTGTACTACTTCCTGATGGGTGCAGCTTCCTCTATGCAGCTATTAACCTGCTTCTATAGGGTTTCTGTGAGCATAGGCAGCAGTGTTCTCAGGGTTTAAGGGGCTTGAAATTTTGACAGGTTATCACTTAATAGTAGGAAGTTCATCTTAATTTCAGACTTAGCTGGGGTTCCACTTTTTATTTTTACTTCAAAGGAGACCATTTTGTGGTCTGACCTTACCAGAGAAGATATTAAACTAAGGAGTTTGCAGCACTCTCCCATATTAGTGAGGACCACATCCAATATGGTTGCACCCCTGGTTAGTGTATTGTCAGTCTGGTCCAGAGATGTGTTTACAAAGTCCAGGAATCTCTCTGCCTGTACATTTTGTGGTGTATATGATTTATAGGTTCATAGATTAGTGCTAGGCTAACCCCATGTGAGAATCAAACCCTGCACTTTGTGTCTGTAAGGTAAACACCTTAACCATTATGCCAACCTCTTTATGAGTCCTAGTTAATAGTAGGGTAATTAAAGTCGCCCATGAATATGGTAATGGGTTGGATGGTGAGTATTTCCAATAAGTTTAAATACATGGTATGGGTTTCCTGGGTCATACAGGGGGAGCTATAGCTTGCAAGAAAGTGGTATGGGATTTTGCCTATGGTGATTTGAATGTGTAGAAGCTCAAGAGCATTGTCATGCTTGACCAGACTTGAGGCATATTTATTTTTTATATAAATTGAGACACCTCCACCTATAGTCCCTGTCTGTGTAGTAGCTGGTCTAAATGAGTGGAAGACCTTACAACCTTGCACTGTCTGTGTGCTGTCCACAGCTTTTAACCATGTCTCAGTGACCACACAGACATCAGCATTCTCCAGAATGAAGAGAGCTTCTAGGGAGTGGAGTCTGTTAGACTCTTAGCATTGAGCAGAAATATGTTTAGATTTTCTTGGTTTTGATTTGTTATATCAGAAGTACTTTCAGTTTGGCATTGCCTAAAAAAGGCACTATGGGGGAGGACAGTGTTTTAGCTAATAATCAAAAGCCTAGAGGGAACAGGACCATTCCTGGCAAAACAGCATGGCCTGTTGACTATTTCCTTCCAGGCTGACAAATATTGCACCCCCCCCCCCCTTAGAATGACACTAGAAATGAAGCCAATTATTAGTCAGCCATCTTTTGCTTGTATTGTGGCATCATCCTTGGAGAAGGTAAAATACTGCTCAATGCTAGGCTCATACTAGCCTGAGACACACATTCCAAGAGCTCCATGATGTCTCTTCTCATAAAGTCTAGTAAGGTATATCTCAGGTCATTTACACACACACATGGACTATGACGGAGTCATACTGGTACTTGTGGTCCAGTGACCTGAGTGAATGTATAATGTGATGGATCCTGTCCCCTAATAAGCAACTGACTGTGACTTTCTCCTTACTCAACCTCATGAGAGAAACATCAGTGTGTCTCACAATGGAGTATCCAATGACCAGAATAATGGATTGTGTGGTGACTTGCCTTATGGGCTTAGAAGTAGAGGTTCTATGAGATGTGGCTCTGTCTGTTGATGTGGGTGGTGGTTTGAAAGAGTGAATTCAGGGCTGTTGAAGGTATTTGATGTGTACTTTGTCTAGGAGGTCTTTGTGATGTAGGTAAGTTACATTTAAGTGCCTTAGCATGAGTGGGTCGATGTGTTTGCACTGAATTGTGTGTGACTAGTGCAGCATGTGTACTACTTGCCACCTTATTGACAGTAGGAGTGCTTTTATGTGAGAGCTTTGCCTCCAGTGATATTGTCTTAATACATTTCTCACATACCACATCAGTTTGTCTGAGAATTAACTGGTTGTCAGTAAACATGAGGCAATTTCTACATTGCCTTAGGATGCCCATATCCACCAAGATGGTGGAAAAGCTCATATACATGGCAACAGACTATTTTTATTAATTAGGCAGTTGGAGTAAGAATATAAAGTAATGCCAGGAATACCAGGTTTGCAGTTCTGGGGGCAGTGCTTGTTAGTGCAAACTACTTGTCCTGTGTCTAACTAGGTATTGCTAAAATTTTAATGGTGCGTTTACAGGAAAAATGTCAACTCAAGGTGTCTGTGTCTATACAAGGCACTGCCAAGCACTTGAGGGGAAAGTAATAAGCAGAACCTGGTGACTTGTGGATGAAGTATTTAGGCAGTACTCTGAAGTTAAGTTAGATAGCAGCAAATCAAGCAGTGCCTACTGAAAAGAAAGAATTAGCTTGTCAAGAATGATGAAAAGAGGGGGGTCACCTGAATGGCTACTTGTCTGGCTTCTATTAGTGCTGGTCTCACCACAGCTTCACCCTGCTGGGATACAATGCTCCTTTGTTTCTTCTCTCATCAGAAGCAAAACAGCAGCATAAATCCTAAGATGAGAAGCAGGCCACAGGCTGGTGATCCACAAGTCTTGTCCCAGATGATGCAAAGGTCATTAGGCTTGTTGCAACCTTTTCTTGGTAGATGCCTTGAATAGCAACCAGACCAGTCAGGCAGGTCAAACACAGACACTCACTGACCAACCAGAAGCAGTCAGAAATCAATACACTTAGAAGACTGTTCCTGCATTTTTGGTTGCCCTCAGCCTGTTCCTTGCTAGCTTCCTCATTTTCCTCAGGTTCTGCAGGAGCTGGTGGAACAAAGAACCATACATTGTGTTCCTTTCTCTCAACAGGGAACAGGTTTTTGTTCTCTTTTGGCCCAGGCAGCTCTGGTTCTACCTTCCTTTGCACCTGGCCAGGACAATATCACAAGATACCTCACAGGGTGGATCTTCTCTCACAAGACAAGAGGTCGGTCATTCACCCTCACTTGTCCACACTTCAGTTGACACTTTGGGTGATATGGTTTTGATTTGAGTCACCAATTTTCTGATGATTTGCTTCAGGTTTTGCCAGGAGGCCAGAAACCCCAGTACTAGAAAATCTTATGTGGCAAAATGGAGGAGATTTTCTGTTTGGTGTCTCAAGCATGACCAGGACCCTTTTTTCTCTGGGGTTCCCTATGGTCATTTCTTATTTGTGTGAATTGCTCAATACTGGGTTGGCATATTCTTCTGTTAAAGTTCATTAACCAGCCATTCTTGTCTGTCTGCCTTTGAGTCCACCTTTGGCTTCTAGTTTTGAATTCAAACAATTCCTAAAACACGTCCTTTTGTATGTGGTCCCAAAGGAAGTCTAGTCCTTTTCCTTGGGATATTAATTTTATTCTTGAAAAATTATCTGTCTTCTTTTGAGCCTGCCTTTTCTTCCCTGCACCATTGTACTTGAAGACTGTGTTGCGGCGACCTGCACCATTGTACTTGAAGACTGTATTGCGGTGATCCTTTCTTCTTCCAAAAAAATTTCTGAACTCCAAGCCCTAATGGCTTTTATTGTTTTTTGCCCAAGGACAGGGTGTCTCTTTGTACTAATCCATCTTGTATGCCCAAGGTTGTTAATTTCTCCTTGAGTCATCTATTCATCTTACCTCCTTTTTTTTCCCTTCTCTACAATCTGCTAGTGAGAAAGAAATACGCATACTGGTTTTACATGGACCGCTTGGATATTACTTGGATAAGACAAAATGCATCAGAAAACCTGAACAACATTTTGTTTCCTTTCATGCCATGAAATTGGATTTGCCAGTGTCTAAGCAAACTATTTCCTGTATCTCTGAGGCCATTTCCTTTTGTTATTCTTTTCATGGCAGGCAGCTTTTCTCTTTTGTTCCTGCTCATTCTACCAGGGCCTATTCAGGTGCTTTTTTCAAGGGTCTGGATACTAGGTCCATCTTGGAAGCTGCTACTTCGTCTTCTGTGCACACTTTTATCAAGCTTTATAAGTTGTATGTCATTCCCAGGACCAGAGCAGGATTTGCTTGGGGTATTCTTCATGGGTTTGTAGAACTCTTCTCTGCCTTCCTCCTCTCATACTTTCCAGTAGTTTTCGTAGTCTCCCATATATAAAGAATACTACATTTGTGATAAGGAAGGACATAGTACTATTGTGTAAGATCTTACCATAACAATATATGTTCTACTTCTCACTGTTGCAGTAGTATTCTGTCCCTCCCTCATTCTCCCTTTTTATTTTTCTGTTGCCTTACTGCTAGCTTAAGGGTGTCTTCTTACATCTTTATTTCCTTCTGTTTCCCTTCCTGGATGGGCATGTTATTGTTTCTCTGGTTCTCCTGGGGCACTTACCTTGTGAGGATTAGGAGTCCATACATCACTTATGTACTTCCAACTTGCACGTAGAGCATATGCCTGACATACAACACCAGAAAGGTGTTAAAGGCTTTGGTAGGCTGGCCAGATGTTAGGCTATCCTTGGCAGGATATCCTCAATATAAGGAATATGGCAACAGTGGAGGAAGTAGGACAGCTACTGTTGTGGTAAGATATCATGCAGCTGTACTTTCTTCTGGAATGTCCCTATGACTCCTAGATCTCCTCACCATCAATACAGCAGGAGCAGAATCTGATAGATGCTCAGAAGAAACTCTTCCGAGAGGAACACCTGTTACATCTAGAAAAAGCTATTTCTTCTAGGGATGTTTGTCAAATTTATATTCTGGATTGCAAGTGTATCTGCAGCAGTATTGTTGGTTTTCTCTATACTGTAACACACTATTACAGTCTGGGGTCTATAATTCCTTAAGTGTACACAAAGCTACCATCACATTCCCTTCCCTCCATTTATAATGAATGTTTTTCTGATACATATTTATATGTAATTGACTCTTTCTTGCTGCTAGCTTCTACTGCTTCTGTTTGCTGCAGGTCCCAGTATACAGATTTCTTTCAGGTTGGCTGGGTTACAGCATGTTTTGCTGTCTGTGGTGGCAGTGTTTGCTACATGCTGTATCAGCAGCATTGAGGCACAATGTAGTAGAAGACTCTTCAGTTTAATAAGATAGGATACCAGTGGTAGCCATTTGTCCAGCTAACCAGACCTGAAGGTAAGCAAGTAAAGGTGTGAAAAGTGGTTTCAGTTGGAAGTTAAGTTCAGTCATCAGTGCCCAGTGCAAGGGCGAAGCCAAAAAGATCAAGAGAGTAACAGCGTACTCTAAAGTTCGATGAAGTTTGCAGTAGTGCTGTATTCTGGATTAGCTCCATATCAGACACATTGAGTTGGGTAAACTAAAAACAACTTGATATTAAGAACAGGCCACCCAGAAGTTCAGGAGTTTGCAGATTACATAAAGAAACCCTTGATTTATTACCTGCTCAAATAAAGTTTGTATCACCTGTATGTAATAATATCTGCTACTGTCTAGAAAGAGGCACATAAAGCTGGATCTAATTATCTGGAGAAAGATAAACAGACAAATAGCCCTCCAGACTTTGAGGGGTGGTAAAGAACAACAGGACTTCGGAACTGTACAAATTGTTTCATTAAGAGAAAGATAGCTGAAATTTTCATGATGGAGTCCATTATTGGATAGATCTGAACTCTTAGGCATTTGAAATAGTTTGGATTAATAGATCAGGAGTCATAGTCTTAAAGCATTGACAGCTGGAAGTTGAGAGATCTTGCTCAATTTTATTGATGCTTATTTTATGTACTGCTACTTGGGAACATTTCCATGGCTTGTTGGCATAACTAAGCACTTAAAGATCTGCGTCCTTGAAAGTATTCCCTGTGTTAGGAGTTGAGGGATCATGATTAGTTAAGCTTTTGTGTCAAATTGGAGTCTACAACATAATGGATGTGTTGTTTGTGGTGACAAATTCTGTTGATTTTTTTATTACAATTCATATGCTAGAGAGAGAAAGCAAACATGATACTAGGTGTTTTCCCAACACATTCTTGTAAAAAAGCCCAGAAAACTCTCCTAGAGTGAAATGTTGAACCTGCATAGAACTGGAGGAATCAGACCATGAGAAATGGTGATTCATCACCTATTGAAACCTAGAATCCTTCAAAAAAGTGTTAAATGTACTAGCAATTCTCTCATCTCCTGTACTCTGGAGTTTGGCTAGGTTGAGGCTGGCTACCATTGGCCCCTTAACCACTGGCCTGGGTAAAATTCCCTAAAAGTTACCTGCCACTTAGATGATCTGAGACCAGTTTTGTCATGGTCATAGAAAGGTATTAAGACATAAAAATACACTGTCTCCTACTTCCAAAGTAATATAGAAGTACACTGAGAAAAAGTCAGGTTTTTGTGACCTTTCTTATAAACACAAGACTTGTATTGTTTATTGAATTTAGTAATAATTATTTTTGCTGTTCTAATCAGTGGATTGATAGAAGAAATGGGATGTTAGCCTTTACACTGAGAAGCTTGTATAATAGGGGTGAGCTTTCCCCTATGAGCTCACTGCATTAGGCTGCTAAAGTAACTTGTTTGAGCTTGCAGGATTAAAAAAAGGAATTTGTTCATGGTCATGGATTACTACTTTTTGGACTTTCTCCTTTTCCTAGTTTTATGCAGCTCTGGAGCTAGTATGCATAAGTTCATGGTGTGTGGGGGTTGCCTATACACACCGTGAATTTGAGGTGCGAGTATTATTGTTGCAAGCTTTCACAGCAGACACTTGGGGGTCGGTGACTGTCAAGGCTAGACATCTATCAAAAATGTCCATTAACCTCCTTTCTCCAACCTTCAGCAATTCTGGATGTCAGCTTTGGTGACTTATGGTTGCCCAGTAGCAGAATAGACTTAAATGCTTATTAGAAGCCTAAGTGTTATTGATTTGATTAAAATTAAGAGCAGATATGTTTCATTGAACAAAAAGGTAAAACAGTTTGGGTAATGACAACAAGGAAGTTAACTATTCTCGCTAAATAAATAGTAAGAAGTAAGTTATAGCAGTGTCTCTTTCAAGTATCAGAGCGACTATTCCTACAAAGAGTGCATGCATTCTGCAAATCAGAGAAATAGTTAAAAAAGATGGTGTGAAAATCCCCACCCCCAAGCTTACATTCACACTGACTGACTGCACAAAATGGCACTGATCTCGCATGTACTCACTAACTTATATGCACATGCTGACTAGCTACAGTGGCTGACTAGGTTCAATATACACAGAAATCTACACCCCCCCCATTCATCTATATAGCACCCATGACAGTTGAGAAAGAAAATGTCTCCCAAGGGGAAAAAATATACCATGTCGATACTACCTAGAAAATTGAAAGTCAAAGTCAGCAGATAAAAAAAGTGGTCAAAAGTGGTAGCCAGCCACCCTTGAATCTGCTTGGCAAATTTGTTCATATGATGGGACCCAATTCTGAATGTAAAGTTATATGTTTTTTAATGTACTTTTTCCCCTTGCTTTGTCTGCTTACCTTCAGGCCTTCTCACATGAACCTAAGCCATTCATTTTCCTGTCCAGAGTATTTTCCCATTGAGGGCAAGAGCTGACAGGGGTGCATTATATAGATGGTGATGGCAGTGTTTTGTGCCCTCAATGGCCTCATGCAATAAGGGTGTATTTTATATGGTCCTAGCCCCTAACCCTTTGTAGCTAATGTGAGCACTCACAACACCAAAGGGTCTCTTATGCCCTCTCACTCCATGTGCATGCTCTCACACCTGCTTTTGAGGGCTGCTATCATTGGCTTTGGACCTGCAAGTCTAGTCCCACAGTCCTATTGCCTTTGCTGTCGTGCAGGTCTCTGCTTGCACTGGACCACTTGGCTGACAAGGTCCACAACCTGCCTTCATCCAAGATGGGCAGGCTGCTGTTAAGTCAATCACTTCCACTCTCCTGGCTCAGCCGTTCCAGTGGACAAATTGATAATCAGACTCTAGTCATCTGAGTCAGACAGGGATTTTTTTGCCCTCTGCCACAGAGCCAGATGAATGTAAACTTGCATTTGACCAAGAAAAAAACATGAAATATAAACCTCTAAAGTGCCAACCATTTAAATGGGAGAAGTCATCTCTGATAGTCTTTTCCATGTACGACTGCTGTCATGTTAATTACCATTAATAGATGGTAAGGAGGCACCAAAAACTCAATTAGAAAAATTATATTAAAGGACAGGAACTCGCGGACCTAAAAAGTATTTACACCCAGATATATCTGTCAGTTGCCCAATTTTTTCCATTGTGGAATCCCACAGGACATATCAGGGTCTGAATTATCTGGGAGTTGTCTATAATAAAGTTACTTGAAGAAAACCAGAAAATCTTTGAGAAGGGGGAAAAAAAGCACTTCTGTCTTCCCCATGACAGTTGAGAGAGAAAATATCTCCTGTAATTCCTCTGTCACCTGACTGATTTTTGTAGAAAAACAGTACTAAGGAATAGCAACAACCATGCACTGGACAGTCAGGATTCCAAATTAAAATTTATTAAAAAAATAAAATACTATCAAATTCCGGTAGCGCCTCGGCTTCAGCAGCCTTTACAGAGTATAAAAAAGCATCCCTTATATAACAAACTACACAACAATCAATAAATTAAACAATTAACCATTTCCAGTTTGCATTCCATATTTTAACCCCTTAAGGGTCAGTGTATCAAATTTTAAAATAAAAGTAGATTATTTTCAAAGCAGTTTACTTTTGATGTTAGTTCCATTAAAAGGCTCATTATATAGCTGTTCTAAAACTGTTACTTGAAGTCCCTGAACATCACTAATATGGCAAGCTTTAAAATCCATAGCAAATGGACTTTCTGTCTTGCATTGTTTTATATCTCTAATGTGTTCCTTTATTCTTGTAGAGAAAGATCTTTTACTTTCCCCAATGTAGAACTTGCCACATGGACACCTCAGTGCATAAACCACCCCCACACTATCACACCTAAAATTACCCTGAACTTGAAAACTTTTACCATTAATTCTTGGAAAACTACTAACCACAATACTACAACAGGAACATTTCCCACATGGGACCATTCCTATATAAACCATCTCCCTACATATACCATCTGTTGGTGCAACAAATTTCCCACTGACTAAAATGTCAGTAATACTTCTGCCACATTTATATGAAATACGTGGCTTACTTTCTAGGATGATATTGAAATCCTTGTGGTTTACCAAAAAAAAAAAAAAAAAAAAACAGTAATAATTCACCAATTTAATTCCACAGAAAATAATGTGTACCTATTAACAAAAATATTGGCTCCTTTTCTGCCTTATTCATTACAGGGAGATGTCCATTATTGTGTCTCAAAATACTCTTCCTACTGTGGAATACCTTGTAAGCAGTGCACATACATTAGTATGCACTCACACATACCCATATATCTTGTCAATCTGTCACGTATAGATTATACACATACACAAACACACACACCATATATATATGTGTGTGTGTGTATGTATATATATATATATATGTGTGTGTGTGTGTGTGTGTATATATATATATATATATATATATATATATATATATATATACACACACACACGCACACACACACACCAACCAATAGAAAATAAAGGCTAGGTGAGTTCATTTATTAGCTTTATCACTGGCAGCCTGAACTGTTAAAACTATTGAAAGATCTAGGGGAAGTTAAGGGTGAAGCTTTGCTGAAATGACAGATCTATGGTCTCCAGCTGGCCTTGGATAACAGTATGTCAGTCCGCATCCTAGCTGCCTGAACATTTATTGAGAGACCTCAAGATCTCTCTTTCACCAAGGGCATGCAGATATTTTGACCAGAAGTGTGTTTTGGTTCCCATTTCCTCTGGTTTTAAAAATGTTTCCTCCTTAAAATGAACTATCAAAGAGAACTGTTGTAAGGAAAAAGAAAACCCATTCCTCCGTATGGATAAGACTGTATTCCTTCCAGTTAAAATACCAGTGATCACACCTTTCTTTTTCCCATGATGGCCTTTACTTGCACCTGACTGCCTTGTTTGAATTCATAATGGCAAGAGAGATACGTGGGATAAACTGTCCTAGGATTATGTGGCCAATATAGGACATTACTTTGATAGTCTTTTGAGCTGAGTATCCCTCGAAATGCAGTGTTTTCTAATCTTTCTGACATCATAATTCTGGTCCCACTATCCACATGATCAGCATAATTTCTTGGTCTGTTAGTCACAGACGGTGCTTTACATCTAAGATAGCCATCTTTGGGGAGTCGCAACCTGAAACAGGTGTGACTTTAAAAACTGAGTAGCCATTGGATGGATGAAATTTGATCAGTTAAATAACATGACAGCTACTCATTTTATAAAAGGTTTGCAGATATCATTGCATGGATCATTTGCATTACCAAATTATTTTTGTAGTAGAAGGGTGTATTTTATTAGCCTTGCTAGAATTTACTTAACTATGCATTTCAGTCATTTTCTGCACATTTTTCTAATCACAGTGGAGTAGGTGGATAAAAACTACAGCTTGTTGATACATATAGCCATTCACTATTGTAAACTGTTGCATCCTAATTAATCTCAAGTTGTGTGATTTCCTTCAGCATATACCACTGTAAATATTTTCAATAACTGTTCACCCTTTTATTTCATTTGTTTGTAAATGTAAGTAATTATATTTGTGTGTTTTAATTTAGGACATTATATCATCCTCTGACATCACTCCAGAATGGACACAAGTTTTGTCAATGAAACTTATTTCCCTTGTTGCAGAATTACATAAAGCAGAGATTGTGCATGGAGACCTAAGACCAGAGATGCTGTTGCTGGGGCACAGGTCAGTTTTATTTAACATCCTAAATCCATTAAGCAAGACCACTGAGGTATTTAGCTGTGTGTATCATTAAGCTTGGAGAGCTCTGGATATGGTAGTGAAAGTGTACATATTTTTTAAGTGGATATCATTTAAGCCCCATGTTTTATTAAACTTTATAAAATATGATGTACTAATTGGTGCTCTTTTCAGGTGCATACTAAAGACTACTTTTTTTGTGATTTTGTCTCTTCATTTAAGCCCAGCCATGTTGATCTTTCTTAGAACATGGAAACTAAAGGGGTCAAAAGAGATTATATCTTCAAGAACTTTGTTGGACGTTCATTTGCTGAACTTAGAATCTTTATTTTGCTTAGAAAGTGTGTGTCATTTCACAGTGATTAAGAAATTCCTAGTCAGAATACTTTAGTTCTGTGATTGAGCTCAGAGAATAGCTATGAACCATAGGGACTCAGTGGACATGTTTTCTCTCTCATTTGAGGGATGAGTGAGTCACCATAAACCAGTGGATTTTCATCATGGTCATAGATGACCACATCGTACAGCTAGTAGGTCCTCCCTTCAGGATGGGCTCCAATTTGGGACTTGGGCATTTGCAAAAAGCTGTGTAATCAAACCCAGAATCTTTTCGTCAGTGGTTCTGTAAAGACCCTTTTTCCTTCCAAATGAACTACTGTTCCTTAGTTAAGAATACTATGTGGGACTATGTGATCTTGGACCTTATCAGTTTCAGTAAACACTTTTAATACATTCAATTTGCTTGATGGCAGAAACAGATAGTAATCCTACCTACTCTGTCATTCACGTACATTCAGTGTTCTGGTTTCCTCTCACCCCTTCTGTGTCTGTAAGTTGTCCTCTTGAATGTCTCAGATTTCCTTTCCACCACTAATTTGGGTAATCCGTTCCATGGATCCACTCCCGAAATTATGTTCTGGGGGTGACTTTCTGAGACACTCACCCTTGTCTCTGGGCAGTGGTAGAGTGTTGCTAGATATAAAGGGTGCACGTCCATGTCTTGGCTCTATGCAGGAGATTCATTCAGCTCACTATGAGTGAATGCCATTTGTAGTACAGACTGATACTGAGTGGTATTTCCACTGTGATAATGTTTACCAGAATACCGGTCATGTTGAATAAGTCTTTGAAAAAGAGAGGACCTGCTTGTCTGGCTCCTCATGGCCCCAGAAAGTGACTCTATTTCCACTGTTTTTGTAGGCCTTGATGTCTTTATAAATTGAGAAGTCCTTTCAGAGTCTGACTTGGGAGGACTGCCATTATCAAGGTAGAGTGGGGCACTGTCAGTCATCCTAATGTCAGGTCACTTTGTGTGTGTTTTTTATGTTCTCTACATGTCTGTCAGGGTATTCTGTAGGTAATGTGATTTCCTGTCACCTCTGAAAAATATGCTGATTGGTTGGCTGTACTTAATTAGCCTTACAGATGTTGTATTTATCTTTGCCTTGCATGGCTGAAAAGGGTCTAAGGACCAGTTACTTTAAGTAACAAATTAAGGTTATATGTCTGATGCTGTGGTTGAAGATGCAGCTAAACTTCCAGGCTTAGACAGTCCTGTGTCTTCTAGGCTTAATAATGATCATGAACTTTACAGATTGTTTTCATACATGAAAATGGAGGCATTGCAGTGGATGGTGAGTTGTCATTGGTAGAATATTCATAACTCTCGAACAGATCTTCTGGTATCATATCATTATCTCCAGGTTTTGGAATGGTGCACTATCTCTGCTAGTCTAAATATAGGTATATCCTTCTTTCCTTACTGCAACAGAAGTTGGCCTAGGGCCTGACTAAGGATGCTTCCCTATTGAGGTGGTGAGCTACTCTGGATCCTTTGTGACCCAAAGAAAGGGGGCCTCTCAGGAAAAACTCTCCATATAAACTGCCTGGAGCAACAGAGTTCCTTACCTTGAATGTTTTGGAGGGGAAGCTGACACTAGATCCCTTCCTGTTCTAGTCTGATAACCAACTGTGATGTGGTAGGTAAACAACTAGAACAGTGCATGCTCTTTCCCAAATAAGTGATTGATATCTTGCAAAGGCTCATCAAAGCATCATAACAACAGTTCAAATCACAGAGGTGAGTGCACTGGTCTACTTTCCTGAACTGCTTCTCCAGCAATCTACTAAAGTTGAGGATTCAGCAATGGGGTCTGGTCATAGCCTTCTGTAAGTGTGACAACCTGTTCTCTATTTGGGTAAATGTCATCCTTCCTCTGTCCTTTCTTTTTTTCCGATGGTACCCAAATTCTCTCACTCATGTCACAGAAGTTTTTGGAAACCTTTCCACCATTCTCGGTTTTGCACCTAATTGTAAAAGTAATAGAATGAAGACAGACTGAATCTTGTAGCCCTGCGGTGCTAAATAAAGATCTTGAATTTTACCAGTTTCCCATAGAGTTTCATTCGTCCTTGTGGATGAAGACTCTGGAAAAGCTGCTAGAGACCCTCTGAAGAAGACCTTACAAATGGTACCCCTTAGTGGTTTGTCTTGTAATCAGCCCTAATTTTGGCTAGGGAGTATAGCAGTGTCTTAATGTGTTTACACTGGCTGGTGTGACTTTGGCTTTTCTACCTAAAAGATGAGCTGAGACAAGCTGTTTGAGCAGCCCCTTCTGAGATAGAGAGGCTACTTAAAGTATTCTTGAACTTATGTGGGGGTGGATAACTGTGAAGGGTCTTCATGATATCCCAATCTTCTGGCTTTCTACATGAGATTTAGGTTAACCCATTTCCCTAACAAGACACCCCTTCATAGAATGAGAACAATGACCAAGCATCAGGCTGTTTTACTACCATGCCAGCTTGGTTATTTCGTCCAAGGAGGAAAATTCTGCAGAGGACGCTGCAGCAGTCCTGACCATCTGCCAGCACTGCATGCAGGAGATCAGTTCTTTGAGTTTTCCCTTCCCTGGGGGACTTATCAGTGAAAATCCAGTTCTGGAAGAGTGGACGGAGAGGCTCATTACCTCTATCTGATTTCAATCAAGTGTAATGTAATTGTCTCAAATGGCTCCATCTTAGGGTTACCATATTTGTTTGTAAAAGAGGACTGTTGGGGCTGAAGAGCAAAAAAAAAAGGGGGGGGTCTTTAGTCTTCTAGGACTAAAACTAAAGACTTTTTTTTTTTTTTTTTTTTAGATTGAAGAGCAAAGGTACCTTTATCAAAGGTATGCCGGAATACGAGCCAATCAAAACCTCAATGCGGAACATCAAGCAGTTCTGCATTGAACAAAGCTCCGCTTTTTGATTGGCTCGTATACCGGTATATGAGCCAATCAAATAAAAAAACAAAATGGAGGAAAGACTCTGAAATAGGGGATGTCTGTTTTTTGAAAATTCTGCGATTTGTCCGGGTTTTAAAACCCGGACAAATCGCAGAATTTTCAAAAAACACCCAGACAGGAGCCCAAAAAAGAGGACGTGTCCGGGAAAACCCGAACGTATGGTAACCTTACTCCATCTTTACTTCCTTAGGTCTAACATCTGAGATCCTGCTTGATAGATTCTTGATGGGGTTTACCATGTCTTCTGTCCATTTCTGCGTTTTTTTCACTGGACTTCCTAAGGTCAGTGCCATGCATACAGTGTACTACTGCATATTGTGCCATGCATACAGTGTACTACTGCATATTGTGATTTAATGTGGAACACTAGAAGAACATGCCTAGACTCTGAGCCTGCCATTTTTTTTTTTGCTGCTCTCACAGTTTGGATCCTGATTGTAACTTTCATTTTGGACAAGTTTCCATCTTCAGCTTGCACCTGTCTTCCATTTCTTTAAATGGAAAGGAGCCAGGTGGAGGTGTAACCTGATTACTGCCATGAGGACTGCGTCCTGGGTTGTAAGCTCTTCCTTCCCCTGTGTCATCTTGTTGGAGCATGTCTGCAAGTGGCCTGATCCTGGAGAACAGCCCCTTTAGTCACCACTTTTAGTATGGTGGATGCATTCAGTATCGAGGGCTGCTCTCACCAACTTATCCTAAGTCTAGTAGGGTTTTACAACCTAGGTTGAGAATGATAGGGTCTTCTGCTCAAGTGTTGATTGCTCAAGCCACAGACCTCAGACCGTTGTCTGAAGTCTGGTGGGCCTTCTTCATATGGCTGCAAGTGCATCTTTAAGGAACATGGCAGCATGCCAACAATGGGCCCCAATATATGCCTTTCAGATCCTTCTGCCATCACTGTTGGCAAGTTTGCTCCTGACCATCTGCTTACTACATGGGGTTGGGATATCGTGTTAACTGTCGCCAACTCTCTGTATTCAGTGCCACACTCCTGCCTTCTTCAACACTCATGCCTGACTGTCGCAGATCTTCTTTCACACAATCCATCCACCTCTTTGCTGGATGTCCTCACTTTCTCTTACCTTCTTCCTGTCTGTCCCAAATCTTCCTCACCAGATTGTCTTCTGCTTTTCTACACGTGCCCAAACCACCATAATCTGTTCTCTTTGATCTTTTCTGCAATTGGAGCTACTTTGGCTTCTGCTCTTATGTCCTCATTTCTTCGTCTGTCCCACAGTGTGCATTCTGTCACCTTTCTCAGGCACTTAATTTCCATCACCTCTAGCTTCTTCAACTCTTCTGCCTTTACTGCCCAGATTTCTGTACCATACAGTAGTACTGGTCGCACCACTGTCTTGTGCACCTTACTTTTCAGCTTCTTTGGCATTCTTCTGTCATAGACTACACCTGATACTCTATGCCAGTTGGCTGCATGCTGATTCTAGCTTTGACCTCTTCATTCAGACTACCCTTCTCCGGAACTACTACTCCCAGATACTTGAAGTTGTTTTACCTGTTCCACTATCTTCCCTTTTATCTCTATTCTCAGCTTTTTCTGATTTGGCCAATCTGCTGCCATTACCACCTTCTTATCTGTGCTTGGTTTCATCCCATGTGCCTTCAGATTTGCATTCCATTCTTCTATCCTTTGCTGAAGTTCTAGCTCAGAGTCTGCCTGTACTGCCACATCGTCTGCATATAGCAGCTTTGTTGATCCGTCCCCTCCAACCTGTTTGCTAATGTAGTCCATCACCAGTATGAACAGCAGTGGGCTCTGAACTGAACCCTGATGCACACCCACACCCACTGGGTACCCTTCTGTGAGGCCGAACACTGTCCGTACTTGAGTCATTGGGTCCTTGTACATAGCCTGCACTAATTCTACCATTGTATCTGGGACTTCCACCGCAGCACTGCCCAGATCAGCTTTCTTGGGACCTTGCCATATGCTTTCTCCAAATCTAGGAATGTCCAGTTGGACTCTCTCCTCATCTCTAGCTTCTTCTCGGGTGTCTGTCTCAATTCAAACATTGGGTCAGTTGTGCTGCATCCTTATCTGAATCCAAGCTGCTCATCTCCCATCTTACCTTCTACTACTCTCGTATCCGTTTATCAGTCACCCTCTCCATAACTTTCATACAATATGATAGGAGTTTGATGCCTCTGTACTGCCCACAATTGTGGATGTCGCCTTTGTGCTTGTACACTAGCACGAGTATGCTTATTCTCTAGTCATCTGGGATGCGCCTTTCTCTCCACACTGCTATTAGTACTCTCAGGAGCCATTTCTCCCCTATCTCACCCAGCATCTTTATCATATCTGCTGTGACCTCATCTGGGCCTGCTGCTTTTCCTGACTTCATCTTCTTTAGTGCTTTTCTTACTTCTTCTAGGGTGGGCTCCTCTTCTTCTCTCATTGTAGGCTGTTTCTAGGGCAGTACAGCTTCTGTGGGGTTTTCTTGATTCAGAAGCTGCTGGAAATGCTCCTTCCATCTGCCTTTGATGTCCTCTGGGCTGGTGAGCAGGTTGTTGTTGTCACTCCTTATGAAGGGTGTCTGACTATCTTCTTTATCTTTCTGTCTTTACCTTGCAACCTGATATAGTTTCTTTGTGCCCCTTGCTGAGTCACTTTCCAGAAGTTGGTACAGTGCCCCCAATGCCCTATTCTTTGCTATTGCAACTTCTTTATTAGTTTCTTTCTTAGCCAACGAGTAGTCTTTCCTAGGCTGGTCAGACTTTTCTGTCTCCCACTTCTTCCTGCACTCTTTTTTTCTTTTGATGACTTCCTGGACTTCTGCATTCCACCACCAGCTTTCCTTTTGTACCTTATTTCCATGAACCATAGAAAACAAAATGAAACTATAAAAAGCAAAGAACAAGGATAGTCCAGAAACGCCACATCGATATGTAATTCCAGAAGTAAATTTTGAAGTTTATTTTTGGAATTGCGTGCTGTTGTGGCATTTCTGGACTATCCTCGTTCCTGGCTTGGCCACATATCTTTTCTGTAGTTTTAACACATGCTGTTTTTAGGCGCTACCATTCTTCAACTCCACCTATTTCCTCCTCTTCTTGGGGTGCTAGAGCCCCGAGTAATTCCTTGAACTGTTGTACTTTCTCTCCAGTCAACTTCCAGGTCTTCAGCCTGGTCTCTGTTTACCTTAGAGCCTTCTCTGACCACTGTTTGCTGCTGATTGTGGCAACTAGTGGTTTATGCTGTGGGTCGACTGTTTCACTGGGGATGATTTTGCAATCATGGATTCTGCCCCAGTGCCTTTTCCTTACTAGGCGGAAGTCTACCTGAGTTGCATGTTAACTACTCTTGTATGTGATCTTGTGACTGTCTCTCTTTCTGAACCATGTGTTGGCTACTATCAAGCCATTTGCCAGACAGAAGTCTAGAATGGCTTCTCCCTCTTTATTCCCATTGCCCCACCCATGTGGATCAAGGCACTACTCGTATCCTGTTTTGTCTGTCCCGATATGTGCATTCAAGTCGCCCATTATCAGCACCAATTCATGTTGTCCTTCTTTATCTAGTAGGTCCTGCAACTGCTGTCTGAATGCACTCTTTTCCTCACTATCACAACTCTGCTGTGGGGCATAGGCTGAGATTATGAATACTGCCCTATCATTACACTGGAGTCTGACTGCTATGAGTCTGTCATTAATTCTGATGGATATCCCTTACTGCCTTCTGATGCCTGTCTCTCACCACAATTCATACACCATTTCTAGCCTGCCCTCCATCTGAGTAGTAGACTCTGGATCCCAAGCCAAGTGGCTTTGCTGCACTGCCCTTCCATCTTGTCTCCTGGCTACATAGGATGTCCTGCCTCCTCCTTATCATCATGTCATCCACATCCAAGCTGCAGTGAACCTACATTAAGCGTAGCAATTCTCAGTTCATGTTTGTCAGGTTAGTTGGTTTTACGTCCAGCTTTCGCTCAACAGAGCTATCCCAGGTAACCCAGGCTGGGCATCTAGACACCGGCCAGCCAGTAGCTTATTGACTCATGGCCGCTGGGCTTTATGGCGGGCACACATTGGCCAAAAGGGGCACATATACCCCTCCCACTGTTAGCATGAGTCCCTGGCGTGGGTCAGAATAGGCCAGGTCCTCAACCCACTTATCACCGGTAACTACCCATGCCCATTTTTTGGCGACATTAGTCAACATGACCGAATCACCTAGAGCCATATTTTACACCATCGAGTGGCTAGCCCTGCCATGGCGAGCAGTCTGTGATCCATGTTCTCCTATCTTGAGAATACTGCGCATTACAGTAGATGCCCAAAGTGGTTGGTCTGTACAACTCTTCCCCCTATAGGGCACCATGTAGAGTCTGTGCTGCTGCCCACAGCACCATTCATTGGTGAATTTTGAGATGGCAACACTCTGCATGTTTTTTGGACATGGCAGAAACCCCACTGAGATGCAGGGAGAACATGCAGACTCCAAACGGGCATTGGTCGGAGGTCAGGATCGAACTTTGTGCATGGGAGGTGAAGACCTTAACCACTAAGCCATCTGGTCTTAAGACTATACCCTGACCCCATGTAGAAAAATGGGAAAAAGGGGGCTGATGATGATGATGATCTGCTTACTGTTGAGCAACAGTTTGCTTTCCCATCACATGTTTAACCCTACAGACATTGTATATGCATATTACTGTAGTTGCAGGACATCCCTACCATTTGACTTCTGTGAGAAATCAGAGGACTCAGAGGGGCTTAATTCTGAGACATGTAACAGTACTGAGTTATGTATGCAACTTCCCTTCAGGTGATCCTTTTTCACAGAAATTGTGAGGCCCCTGAAGCCCTCTATGGAGTAGCCTTTAAGCCACATGCCACATCATCCTCTTAAAAAATTCCTTAGTATTTGGGGAGGAAGATGGAGTCTTGTGTTTCTGCTGCCCTTGAGCCACTTGTTTAGGCACAGTCTTGTCACCCAACCCCAGCAGCAATGCCCACTGCATTGTCATCCCTTGGCAAAGCTCGTGTATGAACTTGACTCTGGAACTGATGAGGGACAGGAGTCCCCCCTTAGGGAACATGGCCTGATACTGGCACTACACCAAGTACAAGCCTCATATGTCTGCACACTGCATTTAGTAGTTATACTTACAAGAACTGGACCCTTTTATTGAACTGCCAGTATGCATCCATTCTACCCTTGTCTTTTGCATTAGTTTATCTTTCAAGCTGGTTAGGTGTAGGGAGCACCCTCGTACACAGTATCCTACAAAGGAGTATGCATATCCACAGACTGTTTTCGTCAATGCAGTTAAGGATAATGACGTATCCTGCTGCCCTCCACAGAATGGCCTCTGTTTTTGAAGAACTTCTTCCTCCCAAAAGTATCAAAATCAGTATCTGGAGAAGAAGGAGGAGGAGCCCTCTACTTCAGGGATGCCATAACTGCAGCTTGGGAGCACCTGGACTGTTTTGCTGCTCCCCACATGAAAGCAGATGCTCTCTTTAAACCTTCTGTTCAGCGGAGAGAGAACCCCTAATTAGGCATCTTCAACTGATTACTTCATGATTTTTTTCAGATCAGCACACTGCCTAGAAACCTCTTCTGTTTGCCATCTTGCTATCATGAAAGTAGACATGAGGCTTTTGATACTATATGAGAGTGTATGTCTCTGCTAGTTTGTGACTTAGTGTTCAGCTATTTATTTTGCCTAGCCATATTCCTGTCTTCCTTAATGCAGTAGGTGCCATATCAGAGAAGTTGTTTTTTGTTCCCCCAAGTCTGGGCTGAGAGAAATTGGTTGAGATTTTGACTAGGACTGTTTGAATGGGCTTTTGGGTAGCCCACTTTAATTTTGAATGTGTTGATTTTTTGGTTTAGGGAACAGGCTTGGGTATGAGCTTGTGCAAAATGCCCAAGCAGAAGCAGTTCTTGAGGGAAGAGATCAGAAATTTCATCTCTGGTGCTCTTTTCATTGGTTAGACGTTTTCTGCCAGCCTTCTCAGAACTTTGAAGCTGGCCTCTTGAATCAGACACTTCCCACTTTGAAGGATCTGTATGATCCCCTTTCAGCTTTCTCCACCTCCTCCTCCTCTTCAGTCCTAACTAACGCCAGTGAGGAATCCTCACAGACAAGAGAGGCAGTCTGTTGTGACATTGTCTTGCATCCTCCTGCGCAGGCTGTGGTGTCCTGCAAGCCCAACCATCTCAGTCCTGACTACTTTCTGTTGCTTTGCCCTGGTTATTAGAGGTAAGAGCTCATCTTTTACTTTGAATTACTCACTTAGTGAAGTGTGGAACAAGATTTTCTAGTACTGGTGATTTCGGATGAGATTGGCAGGACAAGGAGCTTTTAGCCAAAGTGTTGTCTGTCTCCCCAATGAACAGCAACTGTGGAAATAGGAAAATGAAAAATACAGCAGAACATTGCACCATTAAAGGGAGGTAGAAACAGATAGAACATGAGAGTGCTGCTCTGAGGAAGCACAAGGGAATGCTGAGGAGGAGCTATGGTGGAAAGAGGAAAATGATCAAGGGTGTGAGTAAATTTAGAAGCTTAGAAAAGGGGGAGGAGAACCATATGCCGATAAAGTGACAGAAACTGGGCAAGGAAGGTAGCAGTGAGGCAAGAAAGCTGCAGGGAGGGAGCAGTAAAAATGATAGCACCAGTTAAGGTAGGGGAAAAATGGTTATTGAGATGGTTGGGAAGGTAAGGAAAATAGGAACTTGTAGATAATGTGAACTAAATGCTAGAGGGCAGAGGCAGGAAGAAAGTGGAGAATAATATGGATAGGAGGGCTAACAGAATGAGGTATGTAAAGATGGTTGAGTTAGGGTGATGCACAGTGTCAAAGTCTTAGCAAAATGATTGCTATACTGATAGTTAAGCCAATTTGACTGAACCAACAAACAGAAGAGGGGATATGTAAATTCCGAGATAACTGCTCTTTTAGGAATTATAGACTAATGCTGTGGACTCTTCTGAAATGAGTCTTTGATTTATCTTTGCTTCCTGTCCCATTTGGCATTTTTTTGTTTGTTTTTTCTTGGAAGATCTTGTGTACATAGATGAGTGCCTACTCTGTGCCATCATATGCACTAGGTGAAAGTGCCTTAGCCATGAACTTGGTAGTTCTTTTAAGACATTTGCACAGTTTTGATCTGATTTCTGACATCTGTCATAGAAAAATGTTTGTTTCATGCCTAAAGGACTGAAACCTGAGAGGTATTTATTTGTCTCCAAATAAGCTGAAACTTGTGGTGTTGCTCTGTATGCTGCCTAGGAGAAGAGCATGGAATAAAAACTGACTCCGTAAAGTGCCCAGCACAGCACAGGAATTTTCAGGGAGGCCCTTCACTTGTCTCCAGGCCTTTGCCACGGCACCATTAAAAGGAATGAAGGAAGTGGAGGCCAGGTACCCTTCTCGAAGGTAAATCTGTCTGTGAAACAGATCACAGGTCATTAAGTTTTATAGCTTCATTCTCAATGAGCAATGAGTCAAGTTTATTCCTGTCCTCCATTTCAATAAAAGATGATAAGATTGGGGCAGGTGCTTCCCTGGCTACCACTTTTGGGGACCCACCCGTGTATCGTCAGGATTATATTTGTGACTGGCTGCTTGCTTATGTGGTCCCTTGTGTCACCTGTGTATAGCTTTATGGTCATAGTAGCGAATAATTTTGTTCCATGCAGGGCTCACTGGACCAAATCACAGAGGTCCCACTTGTCTCCTCCATTGTCCTTGGTTCAGACCCATCACTTCAGGCTTCTGTTTGAAGATATGTGGGACCTGTTTTCACAAGTGCTAAAGCACACATTTAAAGAACATGGCCCGAATAAGCACCAGGTTGTGTGCAGGCCTTCCATTCTTCCACACCACCATTGGCTAGCCCTATCTCAAGCATCTGTTCCTTGCCATTTCAGTCTCATCCTCACATACATTTGTCTTCTGATGAGAATGCCGTGTCTGGTGCCGAGGCTGGGTTTTTATCTCTCTCACCTATCTTGGAAGAGTCAGTAATCCCAAAGGATGTATTCGAGACCAACAATTAAACTCTCCACAAACGTACATCCAGCCGTCCACTGGGTTACCTGTTTTGGAGAAACTTTGAGATCCATCATGGGCTGGCCTGTGGCCACCTCTCCTTCTCTCCAAGAATATCTTAAAAGATTATCGGAGAAGATGTCAGTTGTTGAGAGTTGGATCAAAGTATTATTCCCACTTTTGCACCCAGAAGTATTCAACCTCTGCTTTACATACTCCCATTATAGAGGATTCCCTGGAGCAAGATCTCAGATGTACATCTTAGACTACAGCTTTGTGTGGTGACCAGTCCATCACAGGAACTCACTCTGTCACCTTGTCACTATTCTTTGGACTTTGTATAGGGTGAACAAAAGAGATTTCCTTGATACTTAGGGATTCAAAGTGGGGATATTTTTTCTCTTCTGTCAAGATGTTCTTTGTGTTTCTCTGTTGAAGTCATTACATTTGGGTAATCCTGCTGGCAGGTTGCCCTCAGCCGGCCTGAATTCCATAGTCTTGGGTCCTGCATCGGCTGCTGTCGCCCCTTCCCTGACGTCAGGTCATCAGGGGTATAAAAGAAGTAGCCGACGCCCTTTTCTTTAGTCTTTCTTGCCGCGTGGTGCCCGAAGTAGAAGCAGTTCGCAAGTGCTGGTCAGCCGACTCCTGAGATTTTCGTGTTCGAGTTTCAGATCCGAAGTCTTCAATAAAGCTAAGTACCCCATTGGGGAAACTTTTTTTCTTGCTCCAGACCGATGTCAGAAAAAGTTAATAATTGTATTTCTTGCGGGAAGCAAATACCTCATAAGGATTTTCATTCTTACTGTATTCCTTGCCTAGGCCCTGATCACAACGTTTCTGGTTGTCGGTTTTGTGTTAGATTTAACCAATGAACTATTAAGCGTCGGTATGATTTTGCTTTAAACTATTTTGGACGCCAGTTTAATTATCCAGAAATGTCGTTGGATAGCCATCCGACTACCGGAGTTCATAAAAACACAAAGAAAAGGAAAGAGATACACAACCGAGGCCCAAAACCAACGACAAAGCTTCTCCTAAGCCAGTCGCCAGTTCGCCCCCTCAGTGAGGCGCTTTTGCAGCCCCTGACACCCGCTACTTTAGAGTCGCAGGCCGCGCCGCTGGAAAGTCAAGGTATTGGAGCCTCGGATATTATCCTTTCAGATGGGTCCGGAGCCGTGAGCAGGCACCGGCTTCTGAGGGTGTATTCAGACCTAAACATCTTTACATCAAACCGACTTCAGCTTCAAAGGCAAAGACTAAAGCACCTTCCAAACCAAAGAAACAAACTCAAGAGCCACGTGGTCAGGCCTCTATGCCCAAAAAACAAATGCTCAAAATGGCCGAAGTCTTGATTACCTTGATCAGGGGTTCCCATCCCCCTCCTGATAAGAGACCTAGGCAAGAGACTGGCTATGAATCTTCAGATCAGGTTTCCATTTCTTCTGATTCCCCTTCTGATCAGGAATATTATTTTCCCCCCTATGAGGATTCTGATGCTGAAGAAATCTATACCTTCAGCTTCTCCTCCAGAGGACTATTCTTTTGGGGAAACCTTGCATACTATGAGGGAGCATTTCCACTGGGAGAGCCAAGATTTTTCAGAATCTAAAAAGAGGCTCAAGGATTTCCTTTTACTACCTCAACACAAGCCACTAGCCATCCCACCTGTGTTAGACATTGTAGATGTGTTTTCGGAGTCTAGTCTTACCCCTGACTCCTTACCCTCCAGCTCCTGTTAAGCCTGACAGATACTACAGGGTTCCTGACTTTCATAAGTTCCTTTTTAAAAACCCTGCTGCAGACCCAGAAACTATTTCTCAGGGTCCCAAAGGAGTTGAGGCTTCCGCTGCAAAAAAACATACCCCCTCTGACAGAGATTCTAGGACACTGGGTAGATGGGGAAAAAAGGTTTACACATCTTCTACCTTGGCTATAAGGGCCTTAAACTGTCAGTTTCATATGCTCAAATATCAGCAACATGTCATGGCATTGCTTAAACAGAAAATGTTGTTAAACTCTGAATGTGCAGAAAACAAGGAAATGCAGGATTTATTGCATGCAGCTGAACAAGTTGGAAAGCATACTTTGCATTGTGGTTTTGATTCTTTAGAGGCCTCCTGCAGGGCCACAGTTACAGGTTCTGTAATTAGGAGGCATGCTTGGTTAAAGGAACAAAATCTGCCTGATCATGTTAAAGTTAAGTTATTAGATGCACCTTTACAGCATGATTCTTTGTTTGGTGGTAAGGCAGAAAAGGTGTTAAAGAAAATGGAGGATAAAGCTAAATCTATGCAAACGGTCAAATATCTTTTACAAGTACAGCCACCTAGGTTTAGTAGACACTGGCCAACAAAGAATTTGTCCTTTCCTGTGTCAGACAGACCTCAAAGGGGCAGATCTAGATGTCTTAGAGGCAGACCCAAGGCGCAAGGTTCTTACTACTCAAAGCAATGGGAGGCTTCTACCTCCAAAGTTGGAGAAGACAAATCACAACCATACAGGACACAGTCCCAATGACTTCCCCCTGCCTGCACCAAGCACTTATCTCCTGGCAGCACCCTTAGGGGGAAAATTAGCACTTTTTTCTCAAAATTGGCACATTATAACCCAGGACGAGTGGGTCCTAAATATCGTGTCACAAGGCTACAAGTTCAATTTCCATACCCTGCCAATGGCAAACGGCTGGCCAGATCTGCCAAAAAATCAATGGACAGAGGCACAAAAACAAGTATCATCCCTCATGGATATGGGGGCCATTCAACAAGTACCAGAGCAAGAGCAGGGACAAGGATTTTACTTGACTGTTCTTGGTACCCAGAAAGGACAAGGCCTGGAGGCCAGTACTGGACCTATCTATTTTGAACACATTCCTGAACATGACAAAATTCAGGATGTTGACTTTGCAGCAGCTTCTGCCCATGCTGGGCAAGAACGCTTGGCTTGTGACCTTAGACCTAAAAGAGGCATACCTGCTTGTCCCAATCAGACAAATATGCAGAAGGTACTCCGATTCAAGGCTGGCTCAATGCATTACCAATTCTCTGCACTGCCCTTTGGCTTATCTACTGCGCCCAGGGTCTTTACAAAGTGCCTGGCACCAGTAATTGCATTCTGCAGACAAAGAGGAATACAAATATATCCTTACTTGGATGACTGTCTAATTCAAGCAGAGAACAAGGACATTCTTTTACAGCATCTGGTGTTTGTGAAAAGACTTCTAACATGCCTAGGGTACACAATCAACGAAAAGAAATCAAAACTAGTACCCTCACAAGAGATAATATTCCTGGGTGCAAGCTTAAATACAACTGCCTAGATGGCTTATCTCACGCCAGACAAACAAAGGCAACTGACTACCTATTTCAAAATGTTGGCAACAAAGGCCCAGTTATCTGCAAGAAAAATTCTGCAGGCTTTGGCCTTCATGGCATCCTGCATCCTACTAATTCCATATGCAAGACTGCATATGAGGAAACTACAATGGTACCTAAAAAGTGTTTGGTCTCAACATTGCCACAGCCTGGAAACTATGATTACTCTCATTCCCTGCCTGCAACAGGAGTTTCGATGGTGGGCAAAGGCTTGTCACCAAAACAAGGGACAGCATTCACATTACCCCCAGCCAGACAGACACTAACAACGGATGCATCAGTTTATGCCTGGGGGGCCCACATGGCAGGAAGATGCATTCTGGGCACATGGACCTCAAACCAAATGCATCTACACATCAATCAAAAAGAGATGCTAGCAGTTCAAAATGCCCTGACAGCCGTCAAGGACCTACTTCATCCAGGACAACTAATGACAAAGACAGACAACACCACAGTCATGTGGTATATAAACAAGCAGGGGGGCACACATTCTTACCCCCTATGCAGACCAGCCATGACTTTGTGGGACACATCATTGACTTACCAAGTACATCTGCAGGCACAATTCCTGCCAGGAAGAAAAAATATTCTGGCAGACGAGCTAAGCAGAAACCTCATGGATCCCCACTAGTGGCACCTGAATCCACAAGTCTTCAGCATGATAACAAGGAAATGGGGATGCCCGGACATAGATCTATTTGCCTCCCCTCACAACTACCAACTAAAAAGATTCTGCTCAAGGATTTATCACAGACAAGCATGGAAAGTGGGCGCCCTATCTTTCAGCTGGAAAAATCTATCAGTATATGCATTTCCCCCTCTGCCTCTCCTCCTAAAGGTCAGACAGGAGAAGCCAAAGATGATACTGATTGCCCCAGACTGGCCCCGCCAGTACTGGTATCCAATATTAAGGAGATTGTCTCAATGCCCAGCTTGGACCTTACCTCAAATGCCTCATCTACTCTCCCAGCAAAACAGTCAGATCCTGCACAGCCAACTCAGAACTTTAAACCTGACAGCATGGCGAATAATGTAGTCATACAAACCACACCTCTCAGTAAAGCTGTGATGGATGTCATTTTGGAAGCCAGAAGGCCTAGTACTAGAAAATCTTATGCTGGAAAATCGTAGAGATTCTTTGCTTGGAACCAGGCACAAGGAACTGATAACAGCTGTGCCAAATATTCCTCAAATTTTGCAATACTTAACTGAAATGCTGGACAAAGGCCTATCTTTTTCATCTATTAAAATTCATGCTTCTGCCATTTCGGCTCATTACAATGTAGAGCCACCAATCTTTTCTCATCCTTTATTAAAGCAGTACCTCAGAGGAGCCAAAAATTTAAGACCTCCAAGGAGATCACCAATGCCTGCATGGGACCTCAACTATGTCTTGGAAAAACTCACCCTGCCTCCTTTTGAGCCAGCTGCTACTGCTGATATAAAGTTTTTATCTTGGAAAACAGCTCTGCTCCTAGCAATAACTTCTGCAAGACGAGTTTCAGAGCTACAGGCACTCATGGCTGTGGAACCTTTTATCATTTTTTATCCAGACAGGGTCTCTCTAAGGACAAACCCAACATTTATGCCTAAGGTGGTGTCCAGTGTGACTCTCAACCAAACTATTCACCTGCCTGCCTTTTATCCAAATCCACAGAACAAGGGGGAGAGAATCCTGCATTCTTTTGGACGTACACAGACAGCTTAGATTCTACTTGGACAGAACCAAAGTTTTCAGAAAAACAGAGCAATTGCTAGTGGTATATGCTGCAGGATTACAAGGAAAGGCTATCTCAAAGCAGACTATTTCAAACTGGATAGGCCACTGCATTCATTTCTGCTATGTACACCATGGCAAGCCAGTAAGGGCATTAGGCCACACTCAACCAGAGCGGCAGCCAGTTCAGCAGCCTTTCGCAGGGGAGTACCTACCAAGGACATTTTAGAGGCTGCTACTTGTAGTTCAGTGCACACCTTTACAAAGCACTATCATCTGCCATTCTACTCTAAATCCAGGGTAGGCTTTGCCATTGCAGTTCTGCAGGGCCTCATAGCCGCTCCTAATGCTGTTTAGCTCCAGCCTCCCAACCTTAGCTTTGGTACTCTACCCAAATGTAATGACTGCAACAGTGAAACACGAAGAACATAGTACAGTTGTGTACACTTACCATAAATGTAGATGTTAGAGTGTATTCACTGTTGCAGTCCAGGTTACCCACCCACCATCTCCCTTTTCTTCTGATGGAACCTATCTTTCTCTGATTTATACAACCTATGTGGTGTATTTGCTTGTAGATTAAAGTAAAATTTATATTGGTGCATGTAATTATACATTTCTAAATGTTGGCAACCCTTTTGGGGGGCACCTGACATCTGGGGCAAGAAAAACTAAAGAAAATGGCGTTGGCTGCTTCTTTTATACCCCTGACGACCTGACGTCTTGGAAGGGGAGACAGCAGCCGACACAGGACCCAAGACTTTGGAATTCAGGCTGGCTGTGGGCAAACGGCCATTAGGATTACCCAAATGTAATGACTCCAACAGTGAATACACTCGAACATCTACATTTATGGTAAGTGTACACAACTGTACTTTTCATTTCCTGAACCTCCCCAGAGGATCGGGTACTGGAAAAATTTGCACTCCCCCTGTATCTTAGATCAAGGTGAAGGTAAACAAGACTGGCTTCCACAGCAAGTTGCCATATGGAATGCTGTAACTTTGTGTTAAGGCTTTGAATGTGGCAGCAAGTGCAGACCATATATCGCTGCAAAATTGAATGCTGAGGCTTTTCTCCCTAATGCTGGTGCTCGGGCAATCCATCAGACTCCTTTTTTGGGGGGAAGGTTTTTTGGACATCTCAGTCATGAATTGGTAGGTGACCTCCTGGAAAAGAAATAAACTTTTGAACTGCCTTCTGTTTATGGGCCTAAACATCAACACCAACATGCTAAAAACCTGCATTGTTGCTGTTTCTGCTACCTAGGAGAAGAGGATGAGATAAAATTACCATACGTGCTGCTGTTCCACTTTGTAGACAGAGGAAAGCCTGCAAGTATTAATTCATGTCTTATTAGATAACTGTTGCAATATTACTTTCAAATGAGAAGTATCCTACAAAGGATACTGTTCGTCCAACCAGTATACCAAAGCTTAGTTACTTTTCTCTCACTCTGTATGTCCAGTCTATGACTTATGTACGAAAGTATGTGCCAGTACATAAGGGACATATGGGCGCAAAGTTTCTCAGAACTTTGTCACCAGCCAGAGGATGACTGTCAGTTTGGTCTGTCAGCTGTACAGCCTGTGCCAGTTTCCAACCACTGTGGGCAGATGCATTTTCCTGTTGATGCTTTCTCTGTTTCTTAATTTTTTGACAAAATTGGTCATGTTTCAAGTCAGCTAAAGAGAGGGGAATGTGACTGCTGTAGTTAGATTCCCTAGAAGGATAATCATATCCTAGTGTGTTTTTTTGCCTTTGTCTAGAACATAACTTGAGAGAGTGTTCTATTTTTAAATCTTTCATTCTTAAGACTGTTAGAAGACATCTGGCGTTTCTGAAGATTTATCTGGACAACCCAAGACTTAGAGCTTGTGTGAGGTAGGATGGCCTCCGTGTTCTCTCTCTCTCTCTCTGACTGATGTCTCTCAGCAGCTTCATAAAAAGGCTGAAAAGCCTAAACTTTTAAAGGTTTCTGATGTCTGGTTGGAGCTGGTTGTCTCTATCAAGGCACATGAGCATCCTGTTTGGCTTCTCTTCTTGCTCTCTCTGTTGTGACCGCTCTGGAGGCCAACAAAGTGCAGCTTCAAGGTTATGTCCCATTCAACCCCTCAGATGGCTGGCAAGGCCAAGAAGAGGAACTTCAGCTAGTGATATCTGAGGGACCTGGATCTGCAGTATATGCCCTCTTATTCGAGAGGATGTACAAGGTACCCTTATTGAAATATGACTGAAATCAATTTTGGGCACACCACTGCCACATTCTGAAATTCCCAAATCCTCTCTTGTTCTTCACCGTGAAAGAGTTTCATTGGTGGATCAGCCAAATCTGCTGACACTCCAAAAAAAAGAGGAAGCAGATGACATAGCATAATTCCCATCCTGTTACTCATCCTCCCTCTGATCCACAACGAGTGGCATATTTTTAAGGGATTTTCAAAGACCTGCTGTCACTGAAGCCTCAGCAATTTCTTTCCATCCTCTTCTACTTCTCCAACTAGGAAGAGTGATACTATTACATAAGAGGAGACTTCAGACTTGAACTTAGAATTTTTAGCTTGTTTTTCCCAGATCAAGTATCCTACTGTATATGAGTCAGAAAATGAAGAAACGCTTCTTCCTGCCTCTCCTTTAGATTCCTGACTCTCCTTTAGAGGAACTGTCTTTTGGTGATACTGGCTCGCTGGGAAGGTAAGGACGTCCCTGATGTACAAAAGGGATACTACAGTCTATTAAATGTAGATGTCCTAAAGCCTTCAGCCATTACTACTGTGTTTGATGCTTTACAAGACACATTCTTGTCTGCATCCTTGAAACCCGAACCACAGGCACTTGGTCCTAAATGACTGATAGGTTTTATAAACTCATGGATTTTCATAAATATGTGTGTACAAGAATCTTTTCTTGAACACTTCAGTGATTTCAGTTGAATCAGACAAAACATCTAAATTCCTTACTTCTGCAAATGCTTTTCTTAATGACAAGGATAGTAGGGATATGGAGGTATAGCAAGAAATTGTACATCTGTATTACATTTTTCCATACCAGAAAGTGCCAAATCCATGTCAGCATCCACTGTTGCTTTTGATAAGATAAACTAATTTTAGACATTCCTGACTCTGATAATGAAACCACCATTTGCTTTGCTCAGTTCAGCTGCAGGAGTTGGATATTCAATAAAAAATGTGGCTATGATGCCTCTTGCAGAGCAACAGCCACTGGATCTGTTTTAAGAAAGCATTTTTGGCCATGCTTGCAGGCATTGTCTAATGATGACATGGTTAAACTGCTGGATGCCCCTTTGGTCAAAGACAATCTTTTTAGTCCAATATCTGTTGAAATTTTCCAGAATCTACAAGACTGAAAAAGCATGCCAGATTTTAAACAATGTTTTCTCTCCCCTGTTCCATAATTTCAGAGGCTTTACCCCTCTAAAACTGGACCCTTCTTTCATAAAAGCCAAGAGTAATTCCAGAAAGGTACAAATTTCACTAAGAAGTGTGTCACAATAAACCCAAATCAGATTTCAAAGGACCTAAGGGATCCTTTGAAGGCAGTACATCAGATTTATGACTACCAGCCGCCCTGACTCCCTCCCACCTGAGCCACCCCTTCTTTTCTTTCAGACTCTGTCAATCCCTGCCTCTTTGGAGAATGAGAACATCAGACATCTGGGTACTCGGCATAATCCAAAATGGGTACAGATTGACTTAGAGCCTCCCTACAGTCATACATGGAATTTTCCAGGTTCACCTAAAACAAGAACATTTAATTTTGCTAATCTTACAAGATCTATTCTATCAAGGAACCATAGGGATGGGTACCACATCACAAAAAGGATGTGGGTTTTTATTCAAAGTTATTCCTCATACCAAGAAAGATGGCCACATGGAGACCCATTTTGGACTTGCTCACCCTGAACAAGATCCTAAGAATTCCAAAATTCAAGATATTGTCTCCTCAAAGTCATCTTCCTATGATTCTCCCTCTAGCCTTTCTGGTTTGCCTTGTATCTAAAGGATGTCATTCTTTCATTCCTGTTCATCCAGATCTCAGAAGCTTCTTAAGGTTCTTTTGTGTTTTGGGATTTCATTTTCAATTTTCACCTTTGCTGTTTGGTATGTCTACAGTTCTAAAGGTATTCACAAAGTATTTAGCTGCAGTGATTGCATACTGTAGGCTCCAGGGTATTGATATCTACCCATATTTAGATGCCCTACTAATCAGGGCTACAGCAAAAGAAAAAAACTTGCAAGATTTGAAATTCACTATGGATCTCTCTCTGTCTAGGTTTCACCAGAAGCCTGAAGAAATCCACCCTACAGACTTCATAGGATCTTGTTTTCCTAGGATGCCATCTAAATACATCTTCCATGATGACCCTTCCTCATGAAAAAATCCAGTTTCTGACCTGATACTTCCCATCCCTTCTGACTTGAGGAATGACCTCTGCAAGAGTGATTTTGAGAGCCCTGGGGTTAATGACATCGACAATGCAGATTATTCCATTTTCCAGACTCCACATGAAAGATTCAGTGGTACCTGAAAATCATTTTTGGGCCCAACAGTGCCACCTTATGGACTTCCCAATTCCTCTCTTGCCCTTTGCAAAGAAAAACCTTCATTGGTGGATCAACCAAATAACTTGAAATTCTGGAGTGCCCTTTCTGGCTCTTGCTCCCCATCAGAAAAGCTCCATGGATGCATCAGATGTTGCTTGGGGAACCTGTTTTTATAGGCCGGGAATCCAAGGAGTGTGGTCAAGGCAAGGCAGGAGGAGGCATAAATATCAGGGAAGTGAAAGCCCTGGTTTTGGCCCAAACACTTTACCACCTGTACTCTATGTGAACCCTCAAATCTTGACAGAGAGTACCTCACTCATGGTATATCAATAAACAAGGAGGAGCAAAATCCTATCATCTCCACAAGTTAGCCATTCTATTCAGTACAGTCTTTTTCTGTAGGTAACTTGCATCTCATCAGAGATGAACTCGACAGATTACTTTGGCAGACCCCATGAATGGATGCTAAACAGAGATGTCTTTCTGCACACTGTCCATTAGTGAGGAACTCCTCAGATAGATCGTTTTGCCTCCACTTTGAACAGAAGACTCTGACTGCTGTACTTCTAAGTCCCATGAAGAGAAGTATGGAAAATGGATTTCTTGGTAAAGGAAATATTTTAGTTTTAATTCCCTTTCCCTTTTACTCTAATTCCAGAACTTGTTTCTCCCTTAATTTTTATCTAGCCATGGGCAAACACACCGTAAGTTATGCTACAGGATGGACCTACTCACACAACAAAAAAGCTCCGTCATTCATCCAGATTTGGCAGTCTGGGTGATAGGCATTTGATTTAATTTAGCCGTCTCTTTACTGATGATATGCTACAATAGGCTTTTGATTTCATTTAGGCGTCTCTTTACTGATATGCACAATAGGCTTTTGATTTCATTTAGGTGTCTCTTTACTGATGATATGCTACAATAGGCTTTTAATTTCATTTAGGCATCTCTTTACTGATGATTGCTGCAAATTCAGCTGTTTAATTCTGGGTTGGTGTACTCTTCTATTAAAAGATGTTTATCAGTCATTTCTTCCTTTTTTGCCTATAGATCCACCTCTTTCATCACATTATAAGGTCAAACAATTCCCAAAAAGATATCCTTCACATCTGTCCTACAAGAAATCCATTCCTCCTCCTTGAGACCTGAATTATGTATTGAAAACTTTGACCCTGCTGCTTCTGCTTCTTATAAAATTCTGTACATTGAAGCCAGTTTCGTTAGTGGCTTTGACTTGTGTTAAGAGTTTAATTGTCACAAGCTCACATCTTCTCTACCACTGCTGATTTTTCAAAAAGAGAGTTTTGCTTAGGATTAATCTTTTATACCCAATGTAGTACATGAAATGTCTTTAATCCAATCCATCCACTTGTCAATATTTTTCATAACCCTCAACAGTAAGGAAAAGAAGTAATTTGTTTTATGTTCACAGGCAGCTAAGATTTTATGTAGAAAAAAACAAAGCTCTGTGAAGGCAAAAAGATGTTTGTTCCTATATCAAAACAGACCACCTCCAGGTGGATCTCTTGCTGCATCTTTTTGTTGCATTTTTCACGTGAAATCCCTCCAAGGCCAGGTCAAAGCCATTCTCCTAGAGCTGTTGCCTCCTCAGGTCTCTCTGTCAAGGGTCTTGACTTAAAAAGTAAGATCTTTAAAATATCAAGTACTTAATTGTATAATTATTTTATTGGCTGTGTGGATAAATGGGAATTATAAAAGGAATGTTATTTTAGATTGATGGTTACTAGCACTGAGGAAGGGTACTTGTTACCTGAAAGCTTTGCTTTTTTCTTGGATTATTAAACTTCACATTTTACATTGGTTGTCAGTGGTTTTGTTTCAGTTTTCTCAAGTTTTTTTTTTAATTTCACCACTGCACCTTTACTCTGACTCTAGTTTTTGGGTGGTTGGTTGGCTTCAACCTTTGCCTGATGATATTAAGGCTACGTTGATGGATGCTCATCTGGATAACACACATTTGTTTGATGCTGCTACTGATGATTTATTCAAGTCCCTACAGGAAAAGGTTAAGGCTTTACAAAATTTAAAACATGTCTTTATTTCTCCTGTACCTAAATTCCAAAGGAATTACCCTAATAAACCTTCATTCATAGGCAGTCTTGCTCTCCCCCCACTGGTAAGAAAAGTGGTACAAGGGCTCCTCCTGCTAAAGCTACCCAGACTCCTGTAGCTCAGAAATCTTCTTTTTCTGACAAACCAGGTGTGCTGTCTGGCTATCTTGTACTTCTCAGTCACATTCCTGTTTCTCTTCGTCTTTCCCTGTCTCTTCATTTGGTTAAAGAGTACTCAAGATTCATGGGTTCTTTCCATCATTCACCCAGGGTATTACATGGTCTGGAAATCTCTTTCCCCTTTTATGTGCATTCCTCAGCCCCCTCAAGCCTTTTTTCCAGAGGTGCTTCAGGATCTCATGACGCAGGGAACTATTCTGAAAGCTGCAGTTTCTCAAAGAGGGAAGGGGTTTTATTCCAGAATATTCTTGGTATTCAGGAAAGAGGGCACTTGGAGACCCATTCTGTATTTATTTCAGTTAAACACCTTTCTGAACTCCTTCCTTTTGGATGTTGTTCCTTCAGACCTGGTTTCCTCTGCTGCTTCCTCAGGCTTTTCTAGTTTCTCTGGACCTCAAGGATGCTTGTCTTCATATCCCTATTCATCCCCTTTTCAGGAAGTGTTTACGTTTCTCTGTTTACTGGCATTTTCAGTTCTCTGCTTTATCCTTTGGCTTGTCTGATGCCCCAAGGGTATTTACCAAATGCCTCACTCCTGTGATTGCTTTTTGTAGGCTAAGAGGGTTACATGTTTTTCCCTGCTTAGACAACCTACTTTTTCAGGCATCATCTCCAGAGATTCTACTGCAGAATCTTCATTTTGCCATTTCTCTCTTGCAAAGCTTGGGGTTCACTATAAATTTCCAGAAGTCCTTCCTGACTCCTTCACAGGATTATGGGTTTCTGGGATGCAGGATCCAGACTGCTCGAATGCTGGCATCCTTGCCTTCACCCAAGGCCTTAACTCTCATTGCCGTCTTTCAATCCCTTCTTCCTCTGGCCTCAATTACAGATTAGAAATTTTTAAGAACTCTGGTTTTCATGGCCTCCACCATTCCAATGCTCCCTTTAGCCTAATTCGACATAAGAAAGTTCAGTGGTTTCTAAAGTCAGTTGGACTTCAGCACTCTCATCCTCTGGATTTCTTAGTCCTCCTCCTTCTATGCCTCAAACTGAAAATTCAGTGGTGGATTCAGCAGTTGTCACTCAATCTAGGATTTCCTTTTACAGCCTCCACTCTCCTCTAAGGAGCTGTTCACAGATGTTTCCGACATGGGATGGAGGGCTTCCTTCAGCTGTCAAAGTGCAGGGCCTCTGGTCGATTCAACGAAAGACCAACCATATCAGTGTCAAAGAGATAAGAGCTCTTCCATTGGCTCTTCAAGCATTTCATCCTCTCATAGGTTAGTACTAAGCTAACTGCTCTTACGAGCCATTTTAAGCCTAGCCAGTTATTCCTTGTGAGACTCAAAACCCTGCACCTTGTGTTTGTAAGGCAAACACCTTAACCATTAGGCCAGCCTCCCAACCCGCTGTCCATTCCAGGGCTCCTCAAGATACTGACAGATAATACCACAGTTATGTGGTATGTCAACAAGCAAGGGGGGGGGGGACAAGATCTTATCTCCTGTGCAGGTTAGCACTTCAAGTATGGGAGCTAGATATCCAGTATCAAGTGACTCTTTAGGCAGTTTACATTCCCTTTGTTCAGGACATTGTGGCGGACTCTCTGAGCAGGTCCATATTACAATCCCAGGAGTGGATGCTTCACAGGGATGTGTTTCTGGATATTGTCCACCAGTGGAGTACTCCTCAAGTAGATCTATTTGCCTCCCCCTCTGAACAGACAGCTTTCTCTTTTTTTATGCCAGAGCCCCATGTCCTCCTGTCTGGAAGGTGACGCCCTCTCTTTTTCCAGGAAGATGGTGCTTCTTTATGCTTTTTCTCCCCTTCCTCTCATTCCAAAAATCCTGTTCAAGATAAAACAAGATGTTCACAAAATCTTGCTGGTGACTCCCTTTTGGCCCAGACAGCATTGGTTCCCTCTTCTTCTGCATTTAGCCAAGGGCAGTCGTTGCAAGTTAAGGGATCTCTCATCCATCCCCACCTGTCCACTCTTCAACTGACACTGTGGGCAATAGGATTTTGATTCCATATAGACACCTTTTTTTCTGAGAACGTGTTTAGGGTCCTGCAGGAGGTCAGGAAACCCACTACTAGGAAGTCATACTTATCCATATGGAAGAGGTTGTCTGTTTGGTGTGTTTCTCGTAACCTGGATCCATTTTCTGTGAATGTTCCTTTGGTTCTCTCTTATCTGTGTGACTCCCTGAATGTTGCATTGGCATATTCTTCTGTTAACGCCCATTTGTCAGCTATTTCTGTTTGTTTCTAGTGCCCACTTTAGCCCCTAGATTTAAGGATAAACAATTTCTTAAAGGCCTCCTTCATATTAGACCTCCCAGGAGGAAGCCTGTTCCTCCTTCCTTGGGACCTTAATTTTGTATTAGAGAAATTGACTCAGGCTCCTTTTGAACCTGTGGCTTCAGATACCTTGCATCATTGTTCTTGGAACTGTTCTTTTGTTGGTTCTTACTTCTGCCAGATGGGTGTCTGAGCTTCAAGCCCTTATGGCTAGTCCCCTTTTTTAGTTTTCCATAAGGACAGCATGCTCCTTCGTACTAATTGTCTTTTATGACCAAAGTGGTGAATAGGTTGTCTCTTATTCTGTTCATTTGCCCATTTTTTTCCCCTTCTCCACAATCTGCTAGTGAGAAGGTTTTACGCAGTTTGGATGTGTATAGACCAAAGCTTTTTGCAAATCTGATCAGCTTTTTTTTCCTTTCATCCTAGATCTTTGGGATTAACTGTTTCCAAACAAACTAGTTCTTCTTGGATAGCTAAACCCATTTCTTTTTGTTGTTACTTTCATGGTAAGGGTCTTCTTTCTTCGGTTAAGATTCATTCTGCTAGGGCTGTGGCTTCTTCTAGTGCTGTTTTCCAGGGTTTAGATGCTAATTGTATTCTTGAGGCAGCTACCTAAACTTGTATGTGATATCCAGGGCTAGAGCTGGTTTTGCTAAGGTCATGCTTCATTGGTTCCTAGAGAGGTCTGCTGGTCCTTCCTCCTCCCCTGTGTTCTTTATGAGGTTTTCCACACTTTCTGTTGTAAGGAATACTGTAACAGTGAAATGGAAGGACATAGTACAGTTGTGTAAAATCTTAGCAAAACAGTAGCTGTCCTTCTCTTCACTCCCTCCCTCCTCTCCCTGGTTCTTTTCCCTTCTGAATGTGCCTGGTACCTCTCTAATACTTAACTAGTGTTCCTACTGGGGATCTTAGTTCTAAGGATGGCACATTCAGACGTCACCTTTGTGCCTTACGCTGTATACGGGGAGTATAAATGTGATGTACGCCATACCCTTAGCAACCTAAAGGCTTTGGTATATTGGCCGGATGTCAGGCCACCCTTGGCAGGAGATCCTTACTGTAAGGAATACTGCAACAGTGAAGAGGACATCTGCCATTATGTTAAGATTTTATACAACTGTACTATTCTATTATAGTCCCTGTGGATGTAAATAACCTGAGATGTACCTCACTGGAACATATGAAAAGAGACATAATGGCTCTCTTGGAATGTGTCAGATGGGTATGAGCCTTGCATTGAGGAGCATTCTACCTTCACCAAGGATGATGCCACTGTGTGAACATAAAATGATTGGTTTTAATAATTGGCTTAGCTTCTGGTGTCACTCCAAGAGGATCCAGCATCTGTCACCATGGGAGAAAATGGTCAAAAGTCCACTTTACTTTGCCAAGGATGGGTTGCATTTGTCCCTATGTAGGTGTTCGGATATTGTCTAAAACTTTATTCATTACCTTAGAATGTTTTTTTAGGCAGTGCCAGAAAGACAAAACTATCAACATGGTGAAAAAGTCTACAAGCAACTTTAAGGTATTACTGCTCAATTCTCAGAGCCTAAACAAAAAACTCCACACCCTTCAGGCCCTCCTCAATCTAGAAAATGTAGACATCTGTGTCATGCTCACGACTTGGTTTAAAGCTATAGAAAATACTCCAGAAATACAAAACTACTGTGCCTTCCACACATTTAGACCAGTAACAGCATAGACTGGGACCAGTGGTCGGGGGTGTTTCGATCTTTGTTACAAACAAACATGCAACAAACATATCTACAGGTTGTTTAAACAGGATAAAAACCATTGGAATCATCCACGTGCATATCACCATATCATGGCTAGCTACAGGTCACCATCTATGCTGTCAAGTCTCACGACTCCTAACTAAACCTACTAGAGGCCCTCACCATCCAACCAAACACCCTATTCATGTCTGACTTTAAGTACCCCTCTATAGACTGGAAAACGTGCCCTGCCTCAAACTCACAGGCACACCACTTACTGGGCTATTAGCACAAGCACTCTGGAACAGATAGTCTGTGCTGCAACTACAGGATCAAATGTACTGGATCTGGTGCTCACCAACATGGAAGTGCATTGCAGCCCCCCTTATCACGTCTTCACTGGTGAGGTTGGATCACAAAGCTGTCTCATTTGAAGTATAAGTCCAAATCCAAATAAGTATAAATCCAGAAAATCCAGTGAAACCAGTAATAGGAACTATTCAAAGGTGAACTATATCCTATTAAGTGACAGTTTGTCAAAATTCAAGGCTCCCTCATGCCCTGAGACCACAGTTATCTATGCAGAATTATTCAGAGTCAGAATGCAAACATGTGAATGCCTGCATAGGGCTGCCTACCTACCAGAAGTAAATTCAAAACAAGCACTAAAAACAAACCCCACTGGTGGACTTAAGAACATTTAATGACCAAAATCAGGAAAAGCAACTTCCTTAAAGACAGGTGGTCTCTTATACAACTATATTTGGGAAAAAACATGTACCCATGCATTACCACATAGGTGACAGTACACTAAACACCGAAAGTGTGATGAGAGACTTAGGGACACAGGTGGACAGTGGTTTCTCCTTCAATAACCACATCGTCACAACAGTCAGGAAATCCTTCTATGTGGCACACCTCATCACTAAGAGCATTTCATCCAGAAAAAGGAGGTCATTGTCCCACTGTACTCATCCCTCATTAGACCCATTATAGAGTGCAATGCCCTGTTTGGTATGTACTTCACAAGACATCTGCAACAGCTGGAACGGCCGCATAAATACCTTACTAAAATGAATCACAGACCTAAAGCAGATGCCCCATGCTGACCGTCTAAAAAAACTCCAGCTATACTCTGTGGCATATCGTCTACTCTGAGGCGATCTCTGCTTAACATACAAGGCCATGTCAAACCCTGAGCTGTTGGATATGCTCCACTTAAAGAAATCCCAGTCCCTCAGAGCCACACGCTCCAGGGATCTAAATCTTGTCATCACAATGAACAAAACATGCTGGAGGGATAGGTTCCTGACCCATAGACTCCCCAAACTCTGGAATAGACCATTCATGTCAAGCAGAGCGCCTCCTTAGCCCTCTTCAAAAGGAACCTTGACGATTGGATGGGAGATAGGAAATTCACCCCGGGGATCACGTCAGTCGCCCTGCTAGACGGGTCCAGGGAAGTAAATATTGTGGGAAGAAATATCCAGGGAATTGTTATGGCTAGGCTTGTATAGGCCCTAGGGCTGATAGCCTAGTACCAACCTATGAACCTATATAAGAAGCTAAGAGGTCTACTTAACTCCAACAAAACCAGCTATGAGTTCAGGATAGCCTCGCAGGCTAAGGATAATCAGGCCTTCAGCTATGTCCAGAACCTTAGAGGTAACACACACGTGTGCTGAGCTGGTCTTAAACGGTACCACCTACAGCTATCAAGGTGACACAGAAAATCTACTTGCTGATAAATTCAGGCATCACCCAACCCAACTCCATCAGATGAAATTCCCTCCAACATACTTCCCCCAGCTATCAGCAAGAACCAGGTACTGGCAGCACTCGCTAAAGCCAAGAACACTGCCTCCAAGGGTCCCATTGATATCCCCGGTTACTTCCTGAACAGTCTAAAACATGACCTATCAGGACCACTTGAAGCACTCTTCAACTACAGCCTTGAAACAGGCTACATTTCAGTTTAATGGAAGACCACAACAGTCATTCCCTTTCACAAGGACGGACCATCAACTGACCCAGGGAACTACAGACCCATTAGTCTCAAGTCTATTATGCAAATGGAAATAAGGAAGAAAACTGGCAACCTACAGTCACTGGACACATCCCAGTTTGGCTTTAAGGGAAGGTAATGCCTACTTAACCTGGTAGACTTTTTTGAGAGGTCGCCAAGGCAGTGGACCAGGGTAAAACAATACATACTCCGTGTCTTGACCTGACTAAGGCATTTTATATAATACCCAACTCGAACATTGTTGGCAAGCTGTTTGAGTTAGGTGTAAACCCTTACATAATTTGGTGGATTGCTGGCTGCCTCTCAAAAAGGACCTAAGACTTCAAGGTTGGTGAGATAGATGTATGTCAGCTTATTGAAAACCACATTGTGGAAACCCATATGGTTGACAATGCAGTTAATTGAAAAACTGACAAATCCAACAGCAACACAAACAATGTATCTGATGTCAAGTTTTCATTCATTCCCCAACATATGAGTTCATATCCAATCTTCGAATCAGACTCTGCCGCTGTTTCACAGCTCATGAATACTACAAACTGTTGAGCTCCTCCCTTACCCATAATGCTGTAGTCCCCCTCATTCCCCAGATCTCATTTGCCGCCATTGTGAACAAAAGTGGCCACTGCTGCTGTTGAGTGTGCTCTTTCCAAAATGATAATCTTTGAAACTTTTTTCTTATTTCTCTCAAACCTTTGACTGTTATCTTTTTCTTTACCTTTTCATACTTTGTTATTCTTACACTGGTAGTTCTTAATTACCATCGTTGTTAATGTCTTTTTTCCCTTGCTGCTTGTTGGTATTTTTTGTTTCTCCTTTCTGATAATTTTTTGGTATTTACTTTGAGTAGTTCTTAATTACTATAGTTCATTTTTCTCTTACTGGTAGTCAGTATTTCTTAATACCATTGTTGGTACCTGTATTTTTTTCTGTTTAGTTCTATTTAAAAAAAAAAAATAGGAGTACTTGTAGTTTTTTGGCTGTTTCTGTAGATTATTATGGCAGCTAAACTGTCAGGTTTTAAGAAGTACAGCAAATGCAGACATATGTTCCCGTTATCTGATGCCCATAGTCTGTACGTATATTGCTTGGCACCTGAACATTTGCAAGCTTCATGTTCCATTTGTAAAGCTTTAAACATAAGAGCGCTGATTGATAGGAAGAACAAATTAATCCTCAAGGGCCATCTCCTTTTGGCTTTTGGAAAATCACTGACTGGAGATGAAACCTCCAAACCTGAGAGAAAGGCAAAAAAGAGGCCTTCTGAACAACCTGGCTCCTCTCAGTCTTCTTGAGATCTAACTTCGGAACCAAGGAAGAAATCTACAAAAAATGTTTCAATCTGACACACACGTTTTTGGACCCAGTGACTTCAGACACTAGATTCATCTCTTCGGATCCAACCCATTCAGAGCCTAAACACCTAAGACAAGGTATTCGTCTTCCCTGGGTCCATTGCCCTCTTGGCTCCCATTGCCTCTCCTGGAAAGATGCCATTCTCCCTCCATAGTCTCTTCCCGTTCATCCAGAAGTCTCTCAGAAACAGATGTGGACAGAAAGATGAGGAAGTTTCTTTTCAAACAAATTCAGATGGGAGTTTTCCCAGCTCCTACCCCACAGGTCCAGAGACCTCTCCTCTTACAACCCCACCAATTTTGGCTCCTTCTCTGATCCGTCCTTCAGTTTTGGAATCCTCAGATTCGAGACTCCTGGTGCCATCTGTTTCAAATCTGAAGATGCCTCTATCTTTGGATCCGATGTCTTTTCTGAGTGCACCAGCTCTGTGTTGGAGCCAGATGGCTGTCAGACCTAAAGTTTCATTATCGGATCCGAGGGGCTAGAGTGAACTCCAAATTTATTGGAGCCATCTCTGCCCCTCAGAGCCTCAGCAGTCAATAGCTCAGTTCTGAGTCCTGCCTCAGGTGTGGTGTCTTCAGGTCAGAGGGAGCCATCTGTCCACAAGAATGCCTTCTCAGCATCGAAGGTTTATTTCTCCCCTGGACATTCTGCCTTCTAGGTGGTAGACATAGTATTCTCTTCTACAGATCAGATGGCTCCTCCCCCATCAGATCTTCCCTGTGGTTCTTAGATGTCTTTGTGTCGTGAGCCTCAGCATTCTACTTCACAAGGGCTCCCAGCCCAAAATCTCCAGACTGACCCCACAGGGCATAATCATCTCTACCAATACTTCTCTGGAAGATCCCAACAAAGAAGTCCCTAGGAAGAGGAAGTGCAAGAGGAGGCACTTGGACTCCCATCAGGAGTTGATCATGGAAGATACTGATTTTGATGAAGGGGGAAGGATCCCCACGATTACCACCTGATGATATCTCATTCAGAGACATTTTAGAAATCCTGAAACAGAGGGATGGTTTGTCTACCGACAACCCTTCTCAAGAGGAATCTGTATTCCTGGAGGCATTTGGTACCGGCCGATCTACTTTCTGGGTGAGTCCGTCCACTGATGAGCTCATTGATTTGATCTGTCAGGGGGCATGGAAGGAACTAGAGACCAGATAGGATCCTGGCACCACAAGGGAAAGGAATTGTGGAACAAAGGCTTACCAGTGGATGCTGTTGTCATGGCGGTAGCCACTATAAAAGAACTCGCGGAACAGAGTTCTTTTATTTATCCTCCTAACCAGAGTCCAGAGTGCTGGACAGGTTTTGGAAGCATGTGTATGCAGCAGCGACCTTTGCACTCGGGTCCCCTGAATTACTTGACACACTTTACCAGATTAAAGAGGGATTTGTTCAAGGAACTCTCAAAATCCCTCTCAGTGACTAGTACTTCTGAGGCAGTCTTCTATTGCTTTACAGTTAGAGACATTTCAGTGTATTTCAAACACCGCTATGAGGCTTATTTCACATGCAGCTGAAGGAGCCTCATGAGTGGCGGGTTTAGGCATTTCCCCTCGGGAGGCATGCCTAGATGTCTGTGTGATTCTCTAGAGCTCTTCAAGTCATTCTTCATCAATGCTCCTTTTGACGGAAGTTCATTATTGGGCCCCAAGGTGAAAGACGCACTCTCCAGGTGCGAGAAAGATGAGACGTGTTTGCTGTGGGTGTACAGATTTTTTGACCGATCGAAGGACCTTTTCCAGGAATCAACAAGGTGGTCGAAGGATGTGGTTTGGGAAATCCCAGGGTCTATTCCATGATCCATGTGGAGAGAGTTCCCCAGAGGTAGAAGGTGGAACTCAAATGGGCGATGCCATCCATGTGGCAGATGTGGCCCAAAAAACAAAGGATCCAGAGATTTGCTCTCTCACAGGCACTATCAGCACTCCTGAAAGGAGGCCCGATTGCCAACCTCTGGAAGCAGTCAGGGGTCACTTATCCCTGCACCAGAGAGCCTGGCTAGACATAAACGATACTTGAGTGCAGAGGATTATTTCCAGAGGTTATATAATTCCCTTTTCCTTATCACCACTGTTACAGAGCAAAATTCCCAACATTCCACCCAGGCAGAGGAAAATGGCAGCTTTGGAAATGCAAAATCTGTTAGAAAAAAAAAAAGAGTCATCCAAGAGGTCCCCCCATACGAGAAAGGATCCAGAACTTACTCAAGATTCTTTTTAGTGCCAAAGAAAACAGGGGACTGGAGACCAATCTTGGGTCTCAGTATCCTGAGCAAGTGGGTTCAGTGCACCAAGATCCGGATGCTCATGGTTCAGTCCATTTTACCCTTCCTGCACAAGGACGACTCTCTCTTACCCATTTACACACCATGCAGTACATCGGGCAACGAGCACCTTTCAGTGCTTCTTTCTCTAGCAGTCATGTGTTTTACAGGCTCAGATTGCTAGCCCAAGGTCCAGCCCTCCTCAGAGGGTGCACCACACACACATGTACACACACACTCACACCTAGGGCCAATTTAGAGTGTCCGGTCTACCTGCTGCATGTCTTTGGAATGTGGGAGGAAACTGGAGAACCCAGAGGTAATCCATGCAAACGCAGGGAGGACATGCAGACTCCACACAGAAGGCACCACAGGCAAGAAATGAACCAGAGAACCTCTTGCTGTGAGGTGCCAACTCTAACCACCACACCACTGCGCCACCCCGCACAAGGACAGCAGATCTCCGGGATGCGTACTATCACATAAAAATGAGCGGACAGTCCAGGAGATATCTGCACTTCCGGCTGAGAGCCAGTCACTACCAATCCAGAGTACTGCCCTTTGGTCTCATCATAGCCCCCAGGATGTTCACAATATGCATGGCAGTAGTAGAGCTCACTTCCGACTGCAGGGATTCTGAGTGTTTCCATACCTAGAAGACTGGCTGCTAACCACCTTGACCAAGCATCTGCTGATAGCAGCTTGAGACTATGTACTCCAGGCTTGTTCCAGTCTAGGCATTACAATCAGCCACAACAAATCTCAGCTTCAACCGTCTCGGACATTAGAATTCATAGGGACCATTTTCATCACAACGCTATTGACAGCATCTCTTCCCATTTTGAGAGTTCAAAGCATTCGTTTTCAAATCAAAAATATAATCCGGAACTCATTACTGCCAGCCCAAAAGATATTAGACTTGGGATCAATGTCCACAACAATAGTTCTACTTCCACTAGCAAAATACCATATGAGAATTCTCTAGTGGATGTTAGAGTGATGTAAAATGGACCACTGGGCTGCTATGTCCACCAAGATAAGCATAACTCAGGCCTGCAAAAAGTACCTTTCGTGGTGGATTTGCTTAGATCAAATATCACAGGGTCGTCCATTCATCCTCCCTCAGCCCAAGGCCGTAGTGACCATGGATGCTTCCTAGATCGGGTGGATGGGTATTTTTGGGGAAGCCTGTTCAAGGTATGTGGTCCCCCCAAGAGGCCAAATTGTAAATTGTATCTCAGTGTGCTGGAAATTAGAGCAGTACTCCTAGTGTTGCAGGCGTTCCAAGGTGCCTCTCCCTTCCGGAACTATTGTGATTCAAATGAGCAATACATCTGTAGAATGGTACATCAAAAAACAAGGAGGACCCAGATCTTACCTCTTGTGTCGAGACGGTATGAGAGTGTGGCAGTGGACGATTTCTTCAAATTGATTTCTGGTAGCAATACACATACCTGGGAAATGCAACGTGATAGCAGACAGGTTGAGCAAGTCTATTCTGCTACCTCAGTAGTGGTTTCTCAAGAAAGAAGTGGCAGAAATGATATTCCACCAATGGAGCCAGCCATGCTGCGACCTATTTGCATCTCCTCTGAACAACAAATGCAGCAGGTTCTTTGCCCTAATCCCTCCACCAGGGTGTCACCAAGAGACACTCTTCTTCATGATTAGCCGCCAACTCCTTTAATCCCTACAGAAGGTACCCCAATTGAAGAGCAAAGTCATTCTCATTGCCTCTTGGCCTCAACAGATTTGTTTTCCCTTCCTTTGGCATCGTCTAGTTTACCCGTCTTTGATTCTGGATCCAATTCCAGACCTCATGACTCACCTGGGCATCTTGAGCCTAAAGCTGATCCCATGGTTTCTCCAATTCCATCGATTGCCAGACAAACAAAGCTCCCTTCTCTGGTGCGACACATTCTTTTATCTTCCCACAAAGCTTTCACTAGGAAGATTTGCAAGAGCAGATGGAGAAGATTTGTCCTTTGGGCACAACAACAATGCATAAACCCTTTTTCAGCACCAGTACATAACATTCTTGAATTCCTGGCTTCTATTTTTAATGAAGGGGCTAGTCCCACTATGGTCAAGTTTCAGTTAACTGCCATTTCCAGTTTCCATATTGGAGTTGATAATTCTACTTTGGCTTCTTCGCATCTTTGTAAAGCCTTTATTAAAGGAACCTTTTTGCTCAAACAACCCTTTAAGGCCCCTACTCCACCATGGAATCTGAATTTAATGTTACAGGCCCTAGCTCAGAGACTCTGAACCGGCTGCAAAATGTGAATTGCGATATTTGATTTGGAAAACTATATTTCTCATAGTCATAACATCAGCAAGAAGAGTTTCAGAACTTCAAGCTTTATCTTCTAAGCCTCCCTATTTCATTTTTCATAAGACAGGGTGTCCTTAAGAAACTATCTTTCCTTCCTAAGGTGGTGCCAGGATCTAACTTTAATCAGACTAGTAACCTTCATGTATTCTTTCCAAACAAAGGTGAGTACATTTTGCACTTCTTAGATGTTCACAGACAATAACATTTTTATCTACACAGATCGGAGAAATTTAGAAAATCTGATTAATTATTTGTATCCTTTTCAAAAAACAGATTGAGTCAACTAATTTCATAAGTATCTTTATCAAAATGGGTGACTGATTGCATATCCTTTGTCTGTAAAAAGTTTGGTCTGGTCTTGCCAAAGCCCTTAAGAGCCCATTCAACCAGATCCATGGCAACTTCATCACCTTTTTTATACAGGACTTTCATGGATGATATTTGTGTGACTGCAACTTGGGCTAATCCTTATACGTTTATTATTCATTACAAATTGGATCTGGTCTCAAGGGGAAGAGCAGCCTTGGGCTCCACAGTACTCAGGAATATCCTTCCTTAGAGTCCACCCGGGATTCAGGTAGCTGGGGACTCTGCCCCATTTGTTGAGGAATGAATGAACATTGACAACATTCGATAAAGAAGTTATGTACTCACCATAATGTTCTATCTGTGTTGTCCATTTTAATTTTTCCACAACTCCCCTCCCTCCAGCCCCCCTACCCTGTTTCTCTGATGACTTCTGGAACGGCAGGGAGAGGATTATAGGAACCAAGGTCCTTCTATTTGCATTACAGATAGTATCTTTCCATAGTAAAGTAAATTTTTTCATTATGCCATACAACAAGGAGCTGCAAACAAGATTTGGGGAATGAGGGGGACTGCAGCATTATGGGTAAGGGAAGAGCTCGAGAGTTCGCAGTATCCATGAGCTGTGAATCAGCGGCTGAGTTAGATCCAAACCCATATGTTGAGGAAGAATGAAAATGAACAACACAGATGGAACCCTACACCTATGCTAATTATTTATGCCAACTTCAAGACCACACTACAATGGGGAAAAGGGCAAATTCCCCAGTCACTCTTGTACGGCGATCTCAGTCAGAGTGGTATAATGAACCAAATCGTCGACCATATGTTCTTGACCATACTGACTGACAATTTGGTCCTCCAACTAATTGACATAGACCTGGTGAGACCACTTCCACCAACAAATTCGTCACCATGGAGTACCCCAGGGATCTGTGCTGGGACCACTCCTGTTTGGTATCCACTTTTCAGAAGCTAAAGTTAAAGACCTCTTGCTCACTAAGATTGCAGATGACTGCAAATCAGGAGCTATTATAGATTCCACCTAAAACACACACATCTTGCAAGTGGATTTAACACTGAAAAATGACTGGTGCCAAAGCCATGGCCTTAAAACTCATTACCAAAAAAAAAAAAAAAAAAACATTATAATGCCCTTTAGGAAACTGTTAACCCAGGTTAATTATTCCATCAGTAAAACTCCCATAAGAGTCGACCCAGTAGTAAGGGATCTAGAAACGTATAGACAGCAGTCTGGTATTTGACCAACATGCAACTAAGATAGTAAGAAAATCATTATATGTCACCCAACTTATAGCTAAGGGTATCGCATCCATGTTCAAGGAAGTTATAGTACCACTCTGTCTGCACTTATCAGATCTATCATTGACTACAATGCCCCATTTGGCATGTATCTAACCATACACTTGCCACAGTTAGAACCTCTACAAAGGTTTCTCACCAGGAGAATTCAGGGCAGGAATACCTAAATGCTATGTCTCCATATTCAGTCTCCTACAGGCTACTGAGAGAGGATCTTTGCCTGGCTTACTGGCCTTCCTTAGACCCAGCCCTGATGGAGCTGTTGCACATGTGAAAAACAAGCAACACCAGAAACACTAGATGCTTGGATCTGAGCTTTGCTTGTGACATAAACCTGCTATGCTTGAGAGACGGATATGTGTCCCAAAAGATCCGCACCCTGCGGAATAGGCTCCTCATCCAAGTAAAACAGATTTCATCCCTGACCCTGTTCAAATAAAACCTTGACAATCTGATAAGAAATCATAAATTTGCCCCCATGGCCTTATGGACAGAAAGGGAGTCAATAAGAAAAGTATTATCCTAACTAATAACACTCTACAAATCCTTAGCTACCTACCTACTTACATGTCCCCCGTATGATACTTGGGACCCAAATGCTTTGGGGTATGTGGCTAAGATAATAAGGGCCTCACTGGTCATTAGCCTAGTAACAACTTATTAACCTAAAGATAAGTCATATGGAGTCATAAGCATTCTTCTAAGGACCCCAAACCTGCTAAAGGGGATATAAGAGGTCTGCTTCCTCATCGGCTCCTGTACCTCTTCCTGGACCGTTGTACCCGAACATCCCAAAACCGTCTGGTTCCCTGCTGGCCTCTGCACTGGCATTGACTCTGACTTTTTGGAGATTATCACCTTTTGTGCCTGGATCTGGCAAGGCTCCCTCTCTGGCTGTCAGTATCTTCACCCCCTTTTTGGTCAAGGGGGCTTCCTTAGGGTGTGCGGCTTCCCATTTCTCACCTTCAACCCCACCAGAGTCTTTTCATTCCCCACCCCAGGCTTCTGCAATTTGGCCCCCACTTGCAAATTCCTTACCATCCAAATGAACCCCACCATTGTCTTCTTGACTCCAGCTGCATCTGAGCTACGTCTGCTTTGGAGTAGAAGGTGGCTTCTTTCAGTCAAGTTCGACTATCCCGACTTCACGTTTGTCCCTTTTGATCAAGGAATCCGCTCCGAATAGCTCTGCTCCCATTTCGGTGTTAGGGCAAGGCAGAGCTTCCCTAGACTCTGGTGCATCTCTGTGTTCCTCAGATCCCAGGACTGTTGGCTGTGGTCCGCTATCTTCTGCCTTTATCTTCGATGTCATTGAGGTGCTCCTCTCTGGTAAGGAGAAGGATTGGTCAAATACAGTATGTCTACTCATTCAAGCCTGTGGCCATCCATCAGTCTGCTCCGGGACAGCTTACTTCTGCTGGTCTCCACTCTGTCCCCCCTACTGCTTCCCTTTTCTTCGTCTCTCCAAAGCATGAAGTGTCTGGTAAGAAGTAGTGCATGAGGAAGCAACTGGACTTTTCCTAAGGATCCCCTCACAGAAAATACTGGCTTCAAAGAAGGAGAAGGGGGTCCCTTAGCTCTGAGTGATGATGCCTCCTTTGGCAAACTTTGGGAGCTGGACCACCAAAGCCCCATCGCTGGAGGAGTCAGTATTTCTGGAGGCCTTTGAGGTAGGCCTGTCCAGTCACACTTATTAACCTGGTGAGTCAGCGAGAGTGGAAGAAATCCAATATGGTGGAACCAAGCCCCAAGAAGCCAGATAAAATCCTCTCCCCACTCAAGGATCGAGTTCACTAATATAAGGGTCTGGGTGTGTGGATGCTATCGTAGTGGAGGCCACCACTAAAAAGGACATTTCAGAGGAGAGTTCCTTGGTCTCTCCCCCAAATAGGGAATATCTGGTGTTGCACTATTTGGGGATGCACTCTTGTGCCTCACCTACATTCGCTGTGAAAGCTATCCACTATCTTTCTCACTTGATGAGACTCCATTGCGATATAGCATCAGAAGTGTCAGGGAACATCAAGGCATGGCAGTCGCCCAGGACAGCAAGACTGTGCAGACTCTGTTGTCCACTCTGCAGTCTATTGCCAATGTTTCCATGAAACCCATTTCCAATGCGACTGATGGTACCAGTATTGCTATGTGTCACCACGCTCAGATGAGGTTTTGCAACTTTGCAGACTGCTTCAAGGCATGCTTTAGCAATGCCCCTTTGATAGCTCTTCACTCTTTGGGCCTAAGGTTAAAGGTGCTTTGAGTAGGAACGAACAACACCGAAAGATGCTGTCTGCCACTGGAGTACGGCTTGCTACACCTCAGTAGATCTTTTCATGGAATCAGAAGGGTGGGCAAACCTCTTTTCTCTGGGAAGTTACAGCAGCCTTTCCAAGACACTCCTCCTGAATGTTCCTCCCGTGGTGGTGAGGATAACCACAGTAGGTATCACTCTCTTGGCAGGTGCAGACCACAGACCCAGGGCTTCCATGGAGCAGTCTCTGGGAGGCCCTTTCAGCAGTGCTGAGGGATTGCCCAACTGTCTGTCTCTGGAGGCAGATGGGGGGGTCACTTGGCTCTACACCCAGAAGTTTGAGAAGCCATCATCTCAAATGCATGGATGTTGAGAGTCATTTCAAGAATGTATTCTATTCCATATTTTATTCTATTTCCATATTTAGAAATTCCACATTTCAATCCCAGATGTCTCCCGGATGTTCAATGCCATCAGATACCCCAGGCACCTGTGGAAATTCAGAAGCTGCTTGCAAATCAAGTCATCCAAGAGGTCCCACCAGACCAATGAGGATCTGGGGTCTACTCATGATTCTTTTTGGTACCAAAGAACAATAAGGACTTCAGGCCGTTATTGGATTTGAGCAAATTAACTCTTTTGTAAAACAAACCAAATTCTGGATGGTCACAGTGCAGTCCATTCTATCTTTGCTGAAGAAGGACAATTGGATGTGCTCAATAGCCCTAAAGAGGATGCCTGACGTCATATAAAGAAAGCTAGAGAGAAGTTCCAGGAGATTCCTGTCCTCCTGGCTGGGAGCCAATCATTACCATTGCAGGATACTGCCATTCGGTTATATCACTGCCCACCCAGGTGTTCAAGTGTATGGCAGTTGTAGCAGCCTGGCTACAGTTGCAGGGGTTTCAAGTCTTCCCTTATTCCCTTATCTAGACAATTAGCTTCTCACTGGCACCATGACAGCATCCCTAATCATGACCAGGGATACTTTACACCAGCTATGTGGTTCCTTGGGGATCACCATCAGTCATCAGAAATCATGCTTACATCTCATCTAGACACAGGAATTTATAGGTTGCCATTTGGATACTGCATCTAAAATTGCCAAACTCCCAACTTCCAGATTAGTCAGCCTTCAATCTCAGACAGCAATTTTGCTCTCTTAAGAAAAAAACACTGTCGCATGCTCTTCTAAAACTTTTGGGTCACATGGGGGCTTCTACCAGTCTGGTCTGTCTACCAATGTACCATATGAGGGCTGTGGAAGTGACCTTTGCAGTGCAATAGTCCTATTCAGAACTCTCAACCATGCCAAATTCCTTGGTATTACCCGTTTTGAGGTGCTAAATAATAGAGTGCCACAAATTTCCAAGTGGCCCCTTTAAATCCCGATTTTTCTATTTAGTCAGTCTGAGTCAGAGGGTGGGTGGGGGGGTTGTTTACAGTTGCAGCCCGCACTCGCCTGTGACTTGCGGCAAACAAGAAGCCAACCAAAGAATGTCACATCAACCTCTTGTTTGTGAGACTTGACAGATGTTACATCTGTAGGCGATTGCAGGTAGCAATTCTAACATTTTCCCACCCAGCTGCATGTGGAGTGGTATAAGTTTCTTCGTACATTACAAACCCTGATTACTTAAGGTGACTTGATGTCTTTTGTCAGGTTACGTCTAGAGCTCATTTTCTAGTGAGTTTCTGGGTTGTGTAGCTGTGCCTGTCTGCCTGCTTTCCTATCCTAAATAATCACCAAAAACGCCAAACAACGAACTAACCAAAATGAACAACTCACTGCAGATAACTGCTCAGTGCCAATAGATCAGAAAAGTTAACATAAATAGATGGATCTGAAGAAGTTCATAAATTTAATGAACTAAAGTGCTCATCTGTGTTTTTAACTGAATAAAGACTTGTTCCAGCTCCAGTTATTTAATTTAATATATTTACAGTAACTTTTCTGATCTATTGGTACCGAGTCATTACCTGCACTGAGTTGTTCGCTATCCTAAGTATCGGTTTTGTCTTCATGCAATGTTTAAAAAAAAAAAAAAAAGAAGAAGAAAGGAGGACAAAAGGAAAGTGAAAATGGTGTTTTCTCTTTTTTGTTTCCTTCTCTGCTGCTTGACCGTCTTATGCTACAGCAGCCAGAAGGGATAGAAGCTTCGCAGTGTGAAACTGACCCGAAGTTTGCATCTTTGTTTCATATTGCACTGCCCATTGTGAAGTCCTGGTAAATAACTCATGTCGGTGATTAAACTGTGTCAGAAATCTTTGATATTATTCTTCTGTACAAAGCTGTGCGCTGGGACCTCTTTGTTTCTAACAGCAAACATCGCTGAATTTTCGTGGATTCCTGTACACACTGGTAGGAGAATGTCCAGTCATTCATCATGACCAAACAGAACAGGGGACATGTAGGCTTTAAAGTTCCGGAGTCAATACTTGGCGACTGCTAGCAGCAGGGGCCAGGTCGGATATTAACTATTAGGTTTGTGGGAAAGTCCAGAGATGAAACGAGAAGCAGTAGGCCAGGCGCGTTGTGAGTTTTCTTCAAGTTTAAATATATTGTAATTTTATTGTTTAAATTTATTGTAATTGGGACAGGAAAGAATGAAAATATAAATTGTTTTATTTTGTTTTTATTTGACATGGTTAAATGTGCGTAGGCCAGTGATTGCTGGTTTGGAGTGGGCTGGAGTTCTGCACCTATGACATTAATATACTTTACATATTCATGAGTGACTGGTCCGGCAGCCTTCTTGTCAACATTTTATAATTCTGTTGGATTTATTGAACGGGGTGAAACATATCAGAAAACAACTGGGCCCGGCAAGAAGTTTTTTTTTTTTCTTTGTCATGTTGATGTTTGTAATGACTGGATGCCAGCTTAATGTCTGGTAGATTAGACGTGTGCTTAAGAATGCTTTTTACCTTTCATATCTTCCTGGATATTCTGTATGTGAACTGCTATTCTCACCATTTTTATAAGTGGCAAATTGGGTTTTCCAGCACCAGTGTGCCCCAGGAAAATTGGCAGATATTCTTGGAAATGTTTCTGTGCATTCATTATAGAGCAAAGAGCACATTTTGATTGTTTTTTATATGTGAAATTGTATGTTGTAGTTTACGGTAATAAATAATAGGTGTGTATTGGCTGGCATTTATGCATTCTTAGCCCAATGCATATTGCCCTGTCTGAAACGCTGATAATTGAGTGAATGGTGTGCTTTTTCACTTGACTGACTGGGTGAAAAGTTCCCTTTTCTAGGTGGATAAAGTCCTTTATCACTAAAGTGCCATATTTCTTACTGAGTATAATTCCAGATTCTCAGTGTGTTGTCCAGCATACTGCTTATTTTCAGAATACATCAATGATAGTATAAGAAATGTTTCCTGCCTTATATGTATCCAGTTAGAGGAATGTCTTTTCTGTAATGTGCATGTGTCATTGGAGTGCTTTGGAAATCATAGATCATAATCTACATAGCATTTTTTCTGTTTGTCTACATTTTAGGCTCCTTTATACGGTGTTTGCAGGATGCTTTGTGTGTATAGCAGGATGAATTGGTGAAATAGTGTTTAGAAGTTGTGTAGCTGGAAGTTTCCTTTTTTTATACCAGTGTATAATGCTGACTGTACTAACACTAATTCCTACTAATGTAGCATGTGCACCTGTATAGGATGATTGGATGTAAACCTGGGAAGTCGGGGAGAGTTGGGAGTTAATGCAATCAGTAACTAATACATTTATTTGTGGGTGTTATGTGTGAATGAGTTACTGTTGTTATGCATAACTGTCATTAAAAACTGCTTGTACATATTTGGAGACATACTGCTAAAGGGATTAGTGGGGGGTTCTGAGGGACAGGTTTCATTTTGGTGTTTGTGTGCATACTTGAAATTACTAAAGGGAATGGATCACTGGGGAAATGTTCCATTTTGGTGCTTGTTAAGATGTACATACTTGAAACTGCTGAAGGGAATGGATCGCTGGAGTGGGGGAAATGTTTCATTTTGGTGCTTGTGCATACTTGAAACCACTGAGGGAATGGATTGCTTGGGGAAACCTTTCATTTTGGTGCTTGTACATACTTGGAGACATACTGCTGAAGGGATTAGTGGGGGTCTGGGGCCATATTTTGGTTGTCTGTTCTTCAGTTTGCATTTGAAAATTGGTATCCCACAATTCCATTGGAGTGGGTGGGGTTACATAATTATGTATGCAAATGTTATGTTACTCGGTGTATAGATTTGTACCTATTTTTCATGGGCTTTGTCCAGATTTTTGATATTTCCAGGTTGGGAGGTCCTATTTGAGACATCCAGTGAATTTCCTCATATTGACGAAAGTTTGTAGCAATCAGGTTCAGTGGAGGTTGGAGTGACCAATAGAAGACCATTTGTTGTTCTCCCTCCACTGGCCACAGTCACTACAGACGCCTACCTTCTCAGGTGGGGGAGGGCATTTCGAAGGGGCAGAAGTTCAACTGACCTGGTCTTCCTGGAGGCCAACCTTCATATCAGTGTCTTGGAAATGAGGGCCATCCTCTTTGCTTTGTGGAATTTCCAGGAGGCTCTCCCCAATTGTGTGATTTAGATCCAGACTGACAGTATGTCAAGTGGAATCTGAACAGATAAGGGGAAACCCAGTCTTACCCCCTATGTCGAGAGGCCATGAGGGTTTGGCAGTGGTTGCTTCCTCTCTGCGGTTTCTGATTGCAACACACATCTTAGGGAAGGCCAACACTCTGGCAGACACTTTACGTAGAGAAATTCTTCCTCACAAGTAGTTACTGAATCTGGATTATTTGATGCTTGGGCACTCCATGTTGTGACCTATTAGCTTCCCTCTCCATCATCAAGTACAGCAGCTGTTATTCCTTAGGCCCTCCTCAGAGGCAGTCACTCGGAAATACTCTCTTGTATGCTTGGCTCCAGGTCTTCTGTTATGCATATCCACCAGTTCCCTAATAATCAAGTTCCTTCAGATGGCAGTCCACTGCAACATGATTGTTATCTTTATTACTCCCTTTTGGCCCCAGCAGGTGTGATTCCCTGTGTGACGACCCACCACTGGATCAGTAATCAAGGAGCCTCAATCCTCACTGCTGGCACCAGTGGGGGACGTACACTGGGAGGATGACAAGTACAAACAGTATTTTCCAGATACAGCTCTCTGCATCAAGTGCAATTTCCCTTAAGAGCACGCAGAGACCACAGTCAGTCTGGTGCTGGTTTCTCCCTCTTCCTCCAGATCCCCAGTAAGACTCTCCACTGGCACAGCTTTAGAGTTGAGTCCATAGCTAGGGCTCCAAACCAAGTCCTCCACCACTCTCTGTCCAACAAGTGCTTCTTGTCCCTGCCTAAGTAGCTGACACACACACACACACACACACACACACACACACACACACACACACACAGGAAAGGGCTGGCACAGGTTTACTAGCTATGCCCCCTTCTGCCCAGACTATAAGGTAATTATCACTGCCACCAGAATATCTTATCAGCTACTTTAAGACCCTTAACAAAGGGTGACCAATTTTACTCTGTAATATTAATACAAATGGTAGTTTGACCAAGAGCAAGGCTGTTAAGAATGGCCCACACAGTGTCACCAAATAAATATGCAAGTACTCTCAAAACTTAAATAGCTCTACACAGATCAAGCACAATGAAAGGTTTAAATATATTTGCTACTTCTTCTTCTTTCGGCTTTTCAGCGGATCGCCTGTCCGCTCAGGATTGGCAGTGGAGTTTTATGGTGTCGAATTGCCAGCCCGGTGCCCAACCTTCCATAGAAGGCACATGCACCCACTCACGCCTAGGGCCAATTTAGTGTGTCCAATCCACCTACAGTATGTCTTTGGGATGTCGGAGGAAATCGGAGCACTCGGAGGAAACCCACGCAACCAGAGGGAGGACATGCAGACTCCAGAGAGAAGACACCCCAGCTGAGGATTCACTATATTTCTGACTGTATCTAAGAGAATTTAAGAGAATTACTGTACCCTAAGAACTTACTAATAGAGCAAGGTGGATGATGTGAATGGATCTTCTAGCTGTTCTCAGGTCCAAGACACAATACAAAATGCCCAGTCTCACTAAGACACTTCTCAAATTAATATCACAAATATTACTGCTGCGATAGCTTGCGGAACGGATATTACTTCTTGTCATCTGACTCCTAGTTCCCAAGTGAAACACCCACTGCTGGAAGCTGGCAGCATTTAGCATCTACCTGTAAAAATACATAGGCCACAGTTCTTTGGCAGATGCTGGAAATCATAAAACAATTACAGTGCATATAAAAAGTGTATACACCCCTATTAAAATGCCAATTTTTTTGTGATACAAAAAAATGAGACCACAATAAATAATTTCAAATCTTTTCCCACCTTTAATAACCTGAAGAATTCAGTTAAAAACAAATCTGTTAGGGGAAAAAAATATAAAAATTAAAAAACCTACACACTTTTTATATCCACTGTACATCCCTCTCCATTTCAAGACTAGTAATTAGTTCACCCTAAAGACAGTACAGAAAGTTTCCCAGCCTAGACTGTGTCTCTAAATGCATTGAGAACTTGAGATAGCCTCTTATCGCATAGCTTATAAAGTAAATTAATTTCAGCTATTTTTCTGAAGTTTGCTGGACTGGTTTAACCCTCCAGTTTCTTTTGTTAACATATACATTTAAACGGTTAAAATAGTGCATGTACATTTCTGTTCTCTTCCAGTAGGGCACACTGTGAATGCATTTCAAACACTGTATAAAATACCTTTTCAACCTATGTCTGTACAAACCAGTTTGATATACATATGGCATACATTTCTGATACAGTTGTAACACAAGCATCTTATATAAATCACGTTGATATTCACAAATGACATCTAATTATTTACAAAATTCCAGCTAGCTGTGCTGGCAGTATCTCCATTCATTACACTTCTTCCCCCTCCCCCTTTAAAGACTCAATCAAGTTTTTCAAGTGACCCTTGAGAATCGTTGCTTGAGAGGAATGAGCCTATCTTGAGAATACATCACCTCATTCCCTGTCTTGAGATCCCATCTGCGTTGCATTGCTAACCCCACTCCAGTGCTGCACATATCACATGTCTGAACCCCTGGGCTCCACCGTAGTAACTTGGGATTTTACTGGCTGGCTCCCTCTAGTCATGGATCCCCCTCAGACTCCTCCTGCCATCCACTGCAAATACTTAGCACAAGGGGCTCCCTGTCATGGTAGGGTTTCATGGTGATAACATGGTATAGCTTGTGCCCCTGACTCCTGCCTAGCAGTTCTACCATGTAGTTAACGTCAGGGGCCTACCTTACCACTTTGAAAGGTCCTTCCCAAGCTCCCTGCTTTTTGTTGTGTCTGACAGGAATGAGAACCATAACGTGCTGCCCCACAGCATACTCTCTCAAGCTTTCCTGTCATACCAGATCTTTTTCTGCTGTTTGGCATGCCCATGAGTTCCCTGAACCTTGTCCTGAGGCTTAGGACATATGCCACAACAGACTCCTTGTGGGATTCACACTCACCCTCCCATTATCGTGAATCAGATGTAGACGTCCCCTCACCCTATGCCCATACAACAACTCAAATGGAGAGAAACCTGTGGATTCCTGGGGCACCTCTCTGTAAGCAAACAGATGGGGCAAATACCTCTTAAACTGGTGTGCAAATGCCAGTAACATGGCCTTTAGTGTAGAGTTTAACCTTTCCACAGGACTGAGGGTGGTAGTGGGTGGTCTTTATGTGCTTCACCCCACAGTGCTTCTAGAGACAAGGCAGCAGGTCTGACATGAAATTGGCACCACTGTCAGTATTTCTTTTGGGAAACCTACCCTGCTGAATATCTCTAACAAAGTATTTGCCACCTTTTCTGCCTCAATGGAGGACAGAGCCACCGGCTCAGGGTATCTGGTAGCATAATCTACTACCACTAGAATATACTTCTTTCCTGTGGAACTTGGGGTACTCAGAGGCCCCACAATATCCATAGCTACTCTCTGAAACTGCTCTTCAAATCACAGGCAAAGGCATCAAAGGAGCTTTGACCTTGTCTCCTGCTTTGTCTACCTTTTGACACTGCTCACATGTCCTGCAGTACCCTGTTACATCTCTGGAAATCCCAGGCTAATAGAAGTTCTGCATAATACGTCTCTTGGTATGCTTTATGCCCATATGAACTGCAAAGGGAATGTCATGGGCTATGGCTAGAAGTGCCAGACGGTAGGCTGTGGGCAATACCAACTGCTGTGTTCTCTCACCCTCTAGCCCTCCCTCAGGGGTCCACTCTCTATACAGTAACCCTTTGTCCCAGTGTACAGATTCCCCCTTTCATCAAGAATCAGGTCCCTCCCTGGCTACCTCCCTCAAGCCTTGTAATATACAACTCTCAATGTCTCAACTCTGTCTTTGTAACCTCTCCCAGCTCCCCTTCCACAGGAAGTCTGGTGTCCTCTCACAGCGGTGCCTCGCTGTCAGCCTGGGTATTACTACTCACCTCTGCCCTTGCAGTCAGTCTGTCCAAGGGAACATCAGAACCCAGAAGCAGCTGTGACTCACCTTCAGTCTGACTGCTACAGGATAGCTCCCTCCCTGAAGTAGCCATCTCACCATTCCTGGCTTCAAGTGTGTGGTCTGTCCGAGTCCCCCCAGGCTACCAGATCCACATGCTTGTCTCCAAGCCTGACTGCGTTTAACTGCATGCACACAAGGTACTACATTATCAAAATCATTCCCTATCAGGAAGTCTGCAGGGATATCCTCAAACCACCTACTTGCTTGCTTCCTTTTCCACCCTCCTAGTCAGGCTGAACCCTAGCCAAAGGCATTTGGAATGGGGTCCCTCCTAAATCTCTGACTGGAGTAGACTGCCCAAGCAAGTAGTGCTTCTCTTTAACCATTGCAGACTTAACAAGTGTTAGGTTAGAGACTATGTCTGTCTTAGCAGTGGTCTGTTTCCCATCCACTAAGATAGGATATGACTTCTTGTCATAGTTTGGTACCCTTGTTGTCTGCAGACAGCTTACCACTGGTATTCTGTTATTCCCACTTGCTGGCTCCCCTACCTTTTCCCTACCTTGCCTCTGTGGAGAGCTATATGCTACATGGACCCACTGGTTACATTTAAAACATTTAACCCTTGATCCTGGCCATGTACCTGAACTAGTGGCTTTCACTGTTACCGGTGGATTCAGTTGGGGCGGTTTAGGCTGCTCACCATAGGTTCCCTTAGACACGTAGGCAACACTGGGTATCCCTTTCTTGTGCAGTGATGCCCTGTTTGCTAGATATAGGTCTCCTTTTTTTCCCCAACTCATCTGTGGTATTGCATTCCCTATCTGCCAACCAGATTCTCATTTCCTCAGATAAAGTGTTAAGGGCTTGTTCCCTCACCAAAAGGTCTGTCAGCCCTTCAGAAGTGGTGACCTGACACCCAGTCACCCACCTATGAAAATAAGTGCTTAACTCACCAATAAAATCACACACACTTTCATCTTTCTTGTGCCTATGCTCACAAAACTTTTTTTTCTATAATCTTTAGGTGTTGACTTAAAACACCCTAATAAACATTTCTTTACTGTATTATAATTTAAGCAATCAATATCAGACAATTTAGAAATGGCAGTAACAGCTTTACCATGGAATGAGGGGGTCAGGAACCGTACCCAGAGCCCTTGGTCAACATTATACTGTTTATATACCCTTTCAAACATATGAATACAACTATTAAAATTATCACCCTCTGTAAATTGTGGAAGACATTTACTGACCTTTACTGCTTCTGGGGTTCTGTTTTTCCCTTGCCCATTACCTCCATGACCCTGAGGAAGAGTCAGCATCTCCTTTTCATGTTGCCTCTGCCTCCCATTTTCTTCAGCCTACAAATGTCTCAGGCTGTCATTTTTTTTCAGCTTCTAGATGTCTCAGTCCCTGATGATTCTAATTCCATCTGTTTCTCCTTTTCTTCAGCTTCCAAATGCTTTAATCGCTCTGCTGATTCTAGTTCCAAATGTATGGCCTCCAGTTCAAGTCTCTCCAACTCCAGACGGATTCTTAAGTCCTCTAAGGCAAAGTTAAACTCTTCATTTTCTGAGAGTTGTACATCCCCAAGGCCAGTCTGGTTGTCGGTCTGTGATGCAGCTATGACTAATGCTGCAACCAGTTCCACTTTAGTCAGATTGGCATGCACCATTCCTTTGGCTTGGCACATGTCAACCAACTGGCTCCTTGTCAGTTTGCCATAATTCTCTGTTGACATACTTGCCCAGTCTCCTTGACTAACTAAGCTAACAAAAAGTAAATAAAATTATTGTGATATGAAACTCTGAATGTTCACTGTGTAGCTGCTTGAGTGTGCAAACACCTTCTATAGTGACCACTGTTTACAGGCTACAGGAGTTCAGTATCCACACCACTGAATCCCAATATGTGGATATCCCACCACTGCCAACCAAATGCGACAACCCACCACTGGACCAGTAATCAAGGAGCCTCAATCCTCACCACTGGCAACAATGGGGGACATTTGCTGAGAGGAAAGCAGGTACACAGACACTATTTCCAGATGCAGCTCTCTGCATCAAGTGCAATTTCCCATAAGAGCACACAGAGACCACAGTCAGTCCAGGCTGGTTTCTCTCTCTTCCTCCAGATCCCCAATAGGACTCCCACTGGCACAGTTATAGAGTTGAGATCCCAGCTGAGTGCACAAGTCAAGGCCTCCAGCTCCCTCTGTGTCCAGCCAGTGCTTTGTGTCCTTGCCCAAGTAGCTGACACACACAATCTTTGAGGTTTGATTTACACACACACACACACACACATCTGGGAGCGGCTGGCACAGGTTTTGCCCCTTTCTGCCCAGACTATAAGTTAGTTTTCAATGCCACCAGTCACTCCTAGACTGCTATTTTAAGGCCATTAACAAAGGGTGACCAATGTTACTGTGTAATATTAATACAAATTGTAGTCTGACCAAGAGCAAGGTTATTAGGAGTGTCTCACACAGTGTCGCCAAATAAATATGCAAGTACTCTCAAAACTTAAATAGCTCTACACAGAGAAGCCACAAAGGAAGGTTTAAATGTATTTAATAATAAATAGTAAAAGAACAAGACAATACTAAATACATATAAACAGTGACATCAGAGTTCAAAACCACAGGGAATATTTAAAACAACATTGCAGGAAATAAATAAAGAAAAATACCTAGACCAAGCTTCACTATATTCTTGACTGTGTCTAAGAGAATTACTGTAACCTAAGAACTTACTATTAGCGCAAGGCAGATATGGTGAATGGATCTTCTAGTTGTTGACAGATCCAAGACAGAATGCAAAATGCCCTGTCTCACTAAGAGACTTCTGAAATTAATATCTAAAATATTAATTGTTGGGATAGCTTGCAGAATGAGATCACTTCTTGTCATCTGACTTCTAGTTCCTAGGTGAAGACCTCACTGCTGGAAGATGGTAGTATTTAGCATTTACCTGTAAAAGTACATAGACCTCAGATATTTGGCAGATGCTGGAAGTCATAAAGCAATTACATTCCTCCACATTTCAAGACTAGTAATTAGTTCACCCTAAAGACAATACAGAAAGTTTCCCAGCACAGACTGTGTGTGTCTCTCTCGCTGCATTAAAAATGTGAGAGATAAACTCTTTATTGTATAGCCTGTAATGTAATTTAATTTCAGCTATTTTTCTGAAGTTTACTGGATTAAAGTTAACCCTCTAGTTTCCTCTGTTAACATATACATTTAATCATTTACAATAGTGCATGTATATTTCTGTTCTCTTCCAGTAGGGCACACTGCGAATGCATTTGAAACACAAACAATTTATAAAAATACCTTTTCAATACACGTCTGTACAAACCAGTTTGATATACATATGACATACAGTTCTAACATAAGCATCCTATATAAATCATGTTGATATTCACAAATGACATATATTTACAAAATTCCAGCTAGGTGTGCTGGCAGTATCTCCCCTCGTCACATTTTGTCCTGTGGCTTCTTCTGAGATACTTGCCCTAGGTGTTGATTCCCATTCTGAATCTTTTTTCCTATCCAGCAGGATCTTCAGACCCTCAGGTTAACCTCCTGGTTTCTTCAGTCCCCTTGAGGGCTAGAAATCCCAAGTTTTCAGACGGTGTTGTAGATATCTTTTCCTCTTCCCAGAAGATGTCTGCTAGGAAGGTGAATGCTAGTAAATAGAAATGTTTTGCTATTTGGACCGATTTCCAGGGCTTGGATCCCTTCTCAGTTCCCTTGGAGGTAGTCCTAGACTTTCTCGTGGACTTGTTCGATGCAGGTTCTGTTTATTCCACAATTAAGGTGCAATTGGCAGCCATATCTAATTTTCATGTTGGCGGGGATAATATACCTTTGGCTATCTTGAAAATCTCCAAAATTTTTATCAAAGGCACTTTTCTATTGCACCCTCCTGTTCAGGACCCAATACCTCCTTAGAATTTACCCTTTGTGCTGTATGTCCTTGTATATTCTCCTTTAGCACCTTCTGCTACCTCTGACTTGAAGTTTTTATCTTGGAAGACATTGTTCCTGATGGCTTTTACTTCTGCAAGGCACGTGTCTGGATTACAGGCTCTCTTCTGTTACCCCATATCTGGTTTTCCATAAAGATAGTGTTCCTTATTCACACAGACCCTCCATTTTAGTAAGGGTGGTTACTGAAAATAATACAAACCCAGTATATTCACCTTACAATATTTTTTTTCCCAGTTTTTCTAATAAAGGTGAACACTTGTTACATTGTCTGGATGTACATAAACACCTGAAATTTTATTTGGACAGGACTAAGTCTTTCAGGAAATCTGACCAGCTGTTCATTTCCTTTTCAAAGTCTAGATTGGGTAAACCTTTGTGTATAGTTATGCTATCCAAGTGGTTGTCAAACTGTCTTTTCCTTTCATATACTTTGAGAGGTAAGACCTTGCATTGCAAACCAAAAGGTCATTCTGTCAGTACTATGGCTACTTCCACTGCTTTTTTTTCCTCCAGAGCACTTCAGATGATGCATTAGCCTGCTGCTACTTGGGTAGGTCCTCACACATTTGTGTCTCACTATAAGGTAGACATTTCAGTCTAGGTCAAGGGCTTCATTTGTTTCTATTATATTGTTCAATATCCTTCCTTAGAACCTCCCAGGTGTGTTACTTGGCTGGGACTCTGCCTCACAGGTTGAAGCCAGATTGAATAGACGACAAGAGATATGAGCGTTATGTACTTCCCATAATGATGGATCTGTGTTGTCTTTCTCTGGGTCAACCTCTCCATCTGTATAAGTGAGTCTGTCATCATGGGATGATAGAGTGGAAGAAGTTATTTGTCCCTTTCTGTTGGGATCATAAATTTGGCTTGGATTAAGTTTAGACAGAGAAGGGAAAACTCAGTCTGAGGTGGTATTAGAAAAGTTGAGAGATTGTGGGTAGGGAAGGTGGAGCCTGACAAAGCTAAAGTACTGAAGAAATAGCTGGCCTCAGATCCAAGTCAGATCAGATAACCTGTAGGTTGAACCAGACTGAGAAAGACTATGTTAAGTACATAACTTTCAATCTGAAGTAGTTAACTTCATTTGTCCATCAACCTATGGGTTATCGGATCCATATCGGATCCGAGCCGGCAGCTTCCAACAGCTAAGATCCGAGCTCCAAGCTCCTCCCCCTTACCCATAATCCCCTGCTATCCCTTCCTGACCTCAGATCTAGTTTGCCGCGGTTCTCTCAGCAGCTTGATCGAGCTTCCAGGCGTGGTGGTTGTCGAATTTGTGTGAAAAAAATCTCCTTTTTTTTAGTTTAAACAGATTTTTTGTGTGTGTATATAGTTCCCCTGTAGCTTTAACGTTTTCTTACCTGGTGTTTAGTTATCTTTTTTTAGTGTTATTCCCTCCCCCTCGTGTGCACGTTAGGGTGTGTGGTTTTGGGGCCTAGTGTGTGTGTTGTTGTTTTGTAGGTATGGCGGAGGCACCCAAAACATTCTTTTCAAAGTGTACCGAGTGTGGCCATAAGCTGCCCCCAGCTGATGGCCACACTCGGTGCGTTTTGTGCCTTGGGGTTGAACATCTTTCCACCGGCTGTACTATTTGCGCAGCGTTCAACCCCAGGGCCCTCAAGGACCGGAGGTCGAAGCTGATTCTGGCGGGACTTCTGCCCCCGGACCCGGCTTCGTCCTCCGGTCCCTCCGTGGCACCTGCCGCGGCTGCGCCACCTGCTTTTCCCCTTCCCCTGGCCGGGACTCAAGCTCCCACCTTGGGCCAGGAGGAGAGGGAAGCTAGAAAGGAGAAACGCCGAGAAAAACACAAGCGGCGGGCCGAAGCTTCTGCATCGGCCCCGCCAGCCAAACTGGTTTCTCCTCCCAGGACCTCCAAGTCTTCTCCTTCCCGGCTCCGTTCACCCCGCTTTTCGCCGGGGCCGGAGGAGGAGGAGACCCAGTCACCTTCGAGGTCATCGAGGCGGCACTCCTGGCCCGCCTCGGTGGCCTCATCAAGGTCTACCCGGAGTTTGTCCGATGCAGACTTGGACTGGATGATGCGTAGGTTCCTCCAGACCCAGCTGCAGATGGGAGTGCTCCTGCCTCCCCCCCTCCAGGGGGAGCTCGACCCCCTTTTTCGCCCCAATCGCTCCTTCTCCGACCCACTACCGGGGTTCGGAGCCTTCGGAGCCGGGTAGCGTCAGAGCCAGGGGACTGTCGGCACCGATAGTATTGGGTACTTCGGCGCCGATGGCACTTTCGAGTCTGTCAGGTCCCTTTTCTTTGGATCCGAGCTCTTGGAGCCGAGAGCTGAGCTTCGGATTCGGAGGTGTCAGTATGGCTTCGGCTCCGTCTCTTTCGGAGCATACTGGCCCTTCGGATCCATCCGCATCAGTGCTGGCTCCGATCCGCACGTCGGATCCGAGGGAGGGTCTGCTCTCGGATCCTAGGGAGAGCAGTTCTCCTTCGGCATTCGATGTCATGGAGAGGGTTTTGTAGAGGGATTCCAGGCCCCTGGCTTCAGCTACGGCTCCACCCTGCACTCCCTCTCAGACGAGTCCACCTTCCATCACCCGGCCCCAGGGACAGCCTGCACAGATATCCCAGATAGTTCCCTTGCTGGAACAGGATGTAGTTGGTGAGGCCTCTTTGGACAGCCCCCCCCGAGGAGGTCCCTCACAAACGCAAGTGCAAGAGGAGGCACTTGGGACTCCCCTGAGTCCTTGACAGAGGACACAGACTTGGAGGAAGGGGAAGGTTCCCCAAAGTCACCCCCCGAAGACGTCTCCTTCGGAGACATCATGGAGATGCTTCGGATCAGAAAAACCTTCCTCTGACGAGTCTGTGTTTCAGGAGGCGTTTGAAGTAGGCCCGTCTACCTCTTGGGTGTCCCCTCCCGCTGATCCCCTGGTAGATCTGATTACTACCAGGGCATGGAAGGAACTGGACACTGTGGAGCCCATTCCAAAGAGGCCAGACAAAATTCTCAGCTCCCCTTCGGATAAGTCATGTTGGAGCAAGGGAGCCCCGGTAGATGCCATGTTGGTGGCGGCCGCCACCAAAAGGGAACTGGCCCAGGAGAGTTCCTCGGTCCATCCTCCAAACAAGGAGTCTCGGACGATGGACCAACTGGGAAAGCGGGTGTTCGCTTCAGCCACCTTTTCCATGAGGTCGCTGAATTATATGGCACACGTGATACGGCCCAGTGGGATCTTATCAAAGAATACGCTGGGTCGCCCCCAGAGTCCATGTCGGCGGAGGATAAGAAAGTGTACTCTACCCGAATGGCCACTCTCAAATCTATCTCCAATACATTTATGCGGTTACTATCCCATGCCACGGAAGGAGCCGCTAGAGCTAGCGGAGCGGGCGTCGTCCTACGACGACAGGCGTGGCTCCGTCATTGTGATTTTGCAGAACCCTTTAAGGCGTCGTTTGCAAATGCCCCGTTTGATAGTTCTGCCCTTTTTGGCAAGACCGTACGTGACACACTGGTCCAGAGTGAGAAAGGCAGGAAGACGTCTGCCGTCAGAGTCCGCTTCTCTGCTCCCCAGAGGTCCTTCTTCAGGAACCAAAAGGGACAGACGAAGATGTGGTTCCGGAAGTCTCAACAGTCCTGTTTCGCTCCGGACCCCTCGTCCTTCAGAGGCAGAGGAGGACAGGGTGGATGCCGCCCTAGAGGCAGCGGGGGCCCGAAGAAGTTTGGGTCCAGAGAACCTTTCTCTGATTGGCCCACGCAGCAACCCTGAAGGGTTACCTGACTGCTCCACTCTGGAGGCAGTCGGGGGGCATTTCTCGAGGCACCACGCAGATTGGGAGTCCATTACAACAGATCGCTGGGTGTTTCAGATCATATCCAGAGGCTACAAGATCCCCTTTCTCAATCCCCCTCTCAGTTCCCAAAGCCTCCCCGATGTCCCACCCAATCAAAGGGAGGTGGCAGCAGAGGAAATACTCCGGCTGCTAGAAAAAAGAGCAATCCAGCACGTCCCCCCAGACCAGTCCGGATCAGGCTTTTACTCCAGGTTCTTCTTGGTGCCAAAAAAGACGGAGGACCTAAGACCAATCCTCGACCTGTCCTTTCTAAACCTGTCAGTAGCCAAAGAAAAGTTCTGGATGGTCACCCTTCAATCCATTCTCCCCCTTCTGCAGGAGAACAACTGGATGTGCTCCATAGACCTCAAGGATGCGTACTACCACATTTTGATGGACAGACGATCCAGGAGGTTTCTCCGCTTCCGGCTGGGAGCCAGCCATTACCAATTCAGGGTCCTGCCCTTTGGTCTCACCACAGCCCCCAGGGTGTTCACCAAAGTGTTAACTGTTGTAGCGGCCCACCTGAGACTCCAGGGAATTCAGGTCTTTCCGTACCTGGACGACTGGCTCCTGACCGCCCCCACCAGGCATTTACTATGCACCACCAGGGATTACTTTCTCCATCTAGCTCCCCAGCTGGGGATCACTATCAACATCGGGAAATCTTCCCTTCTCCCAACTCAAATCCTAGATTTCATCGGAGCCAGATTGAACACAAACCAGCTTCTAGCCTTCTTGACTCCGGACCGGCTAAGAACTCTGAAACTCCATGTACTGGCCCTTCTACAATCCCCAGCTCCCCCTGCGGAATTGGTCCTGAGGGCTGTAGGCTCGATGGCGGCAACCATCAACCTACTACCCATGGAGCGCTTAAACATGAGAATTCTTCAATGGACTTTGCAAGTCCAGTGGTCCTTCCTGCGACATCACCTGAGCTTCCCTATTCCTCTCAGCAGGGTGTGCAGGAAAGCCCTCTTATGGTGGCTCCAGTCCCCGGACCTCCAGAAGGGACGCCCCTTCTCTGTGTCCCCTCCTCTAGCCACGGTGACCACAGACGCCTCTCGCCTCGGGTGGAGGGGCACTGCTTGGGCAGGACCGTCCAAGGCACATGGAACCATTCGGAGACCTCATTGCATATCAGTGTTCTAGAGATGAGAGCGGTGCTTTTGGCGTTGCAAGCACTTCAGAGCCTTCTTCCCTTGGGGCCAATTGCGATCCAGACAGACAACATGTCGGTCGTCTGGTATATCAACAAACAAGGGGGAACCAGGTCCTATCCACTTTGTCGGGAGGCCATGAGAGTGTGCGAATGGGCGATGTCCACCAACCGCTTTCTCATAGCGACGCACATTCCGGGACGGTCCAACATTTTGGCAGACAGACTGAGTCGAACCATCCTCTCGCTGTACGAGTGGTCTCTGAATCCCAGAGTAGCGAAGCAGATTTTCTCCAAATGGAGTCAACCTCATTGCGATCTTTTCGCCTCTCCTTCGAACGCAAAGTGCAGCGACTACTTTGCTCTAATTCCCCCACCTGGGGAATCCCCCAGAGATGCTCTGGTGCATGTTTGGCCACCCAGTCTACTTTATGCTTACCCTCCTCTGCCCCTGATGCTAAAGTTTTTGCAGAAAGCCAGACGGTTGGAGAGCAGAATAATCCTCATTGCCCCATTCTGGCCTCGTCAAGCTTGGTTCCCATATCTATGGTCTCATCTAGTGAATCCCCCATGGATTCTAGATCCCATCCTGGATCTGATCTCTCACCCATCAGGCCTGTCAACCCCGAATCTGGACAACCTCAAGCTCACAGCTTGGTTGATCCAGTTCCAGTGATAGCTAGGACTCCCGGTATCTCGTCCCCTGTCAAGGCTATTCTAGTAGCCGCTCACAAGCCATCTGCTAGAAGAATTTATAATAGCAAATGGAAGTGTTTTTCTATTTGGGCGGAGCATCACAACTTAGATCCCTTTACAGCTCCATTGCCAGCAGTACTAGATTTTCTGTCAGGATTATTCGACCAAGGTGCTAGCTCTTCTACGGTCAAAGTCCAGTTGGCTGCAATCTCTCATTATCATGTTGGCAGTGATCTCGGCCCTTTGATTTCGTCCAAACTATGTAAGACCTTCCTAAAAGGCACTTTCCTACTAAGACCTCCGGTTAAAGATGCAGTCCCTCCTTGGGATTTAACTCTTGTACTTCAGTCTCTAACAGCTCCTCCCTTTGAGCCTGCAACTTCGGTGGATCTGAAATACTTATCTTGGAAGACAGTTTTTCTTGTTGCCATAACTTCGGCCAGAAGGGTCTCGGAGCTTCAAGCCCTTTGCGCCAAGCCACCGTATTTGATTTTTCACAAAGATAGAGTCTCACTCAGGACCAACCCCTCTTTTCTGCCCAAAATTGCTTTGGAGTCTAATATCAACCAATCTATTAATTTACCAGTCTTCTTTCCAAATTATCAGAACAAAGGTGAATACAAGTTGCACTCTCTAGACGTACATAGGCAACTAAGATTCTATTTGCACAGGACAGCTGATCACAGGAAATCAGACCAGCGTTTTGTATCCTTTGCTAAATCCTCTTTGGGAAAACCTGTAACAAAAGTCACATTGTCCAGATGGATTTGCCAATGTATTCTTTTGGCATATGAGAGTTCTGGCCGGCCTGCACCTCAAGGAGTCCATGCCCATTCTACTCGGTCGATTTCTACCTCTGCTGCTTTTCGATCTAGAGTGTCATTGGATGACATTTGTTCAGCAGCCACTTGGGCTTCATCTCATACATTTATAAACCATTACAAATTGGATAGTGTTTCCAGAGGGAGAGCATCCTTTGGCTCTTCAGTGCTCCGGAACATCCTTCCATGAGGACCTCCCAAGAATCACGTAGCTGGGGACTCTGTCCCATAGGTTGATGGACAAATGAAGTTAAGTACTTCAGATTAAGAAGTTATGTACTCACCATAATGTTCCATCTGAGTAGGTAAACTTCATTTGTCAGCAACCATCCCCCTAACCTATATGGATGTTCAAAGGACTCTTGCTTTCATGGCGGATTGTCTCTAGGTTAGAGTATGGAGGTGGTTCTTGGTATCGTATGGTCTATGGATAAGCAAACTCGATCTGAGGTCAGGAAGCGATAGCAGGGGATTATGGGTAAGGGGAGGGGCTGGGAGCTCGGATCTTAGCTGTTGGAAGCTGCCGGCTCTGATCCGATATGGATCCGATAATCCATAGGTTGCTGACAAATGAACTTTACCTACTCAGATGGAACATTATGGTGAGTACATAATTTCTTATTAACATTTTTCAAGATTCTTTTGCTTCACTGAACCTCCCATTACCTTTTAACTTACAGAAGCACACAAAACTAGGTATATTTGCAAAATACAAAGTTTACCCCTTCATCTTGGGGCAGTTCCCTCAACTCAGTGGCTGCTCCCAAAGGCATTAGCTATTGTGAAATTAAGGTTGCCAATGCTGAAGTTCATGTTAGAGCCTGTTTCCACCTCCACTGTTTACTGTCTCCTCTTTTCGTACCTTCTACTCCTCTCCCAGATGTGAAAACCAGCTTGCTTACTTTCACTAAACATTAACTTTTAGCCACGGGCTACCTTTGAATAAATAAATTGTACACTGGTGTATTAAATGCATTAAAGTATTAGGATTGTTTAAAAGGCAAATACTGGTATAATTTATTCATTTTCCACAGTTTCAAATTTAATTTATTTTTACTGAACTGATTGCCAATATAGCTTTAAATGTAAATGACACTATACATTGCACATTTCAGATAGTGTTCAGAACGGTCATATTTAATTGCTTGTACCTGCAGACTGTTCATCTCCAAGTAAACTCTATTAATAATGAGTGGTGTTGAGAGAAAAAAATAACTAGTATCTTTGCAGATGCAAGAATATTTTCAAATTTCACTCATAATACAATGTTCTGACCTTTCATGATTAATTGCATGCTACCACAGGGAGCACTTGCTAATCAAATAAAAAGATAATGACTTTGCAAATGCAAAAACAGTCTAGTATTTTCTTTCTTTCATTTTGTCTTATTTTCACTGTTATTTACTTTAAAAAACTTGTCAGTAACTTGTGACTTTAATCTTAATTCTACACAAAATGTGATCTGTACATTTGTGCATCTCCCATCCCAGCAGCCCAAGATCACATAATTTTGTTGTCTTTAATCTGGCTTCTTTCAAGCCTGTCTTACCTTGTTACATTGTAAAGCCTTACTTTATTTAACATATGCTGCAGTCAATGATGAGAGTTCTCCCACCTCACATTTACAATACCCTGACTGCACCCTATACAAAATGCTTTACATTATGCAATAAATGGCAATTAATATTCAAAAGCCTGCAAAATAGACACTCAATCAGCATGCCCACTGTAAATCAGACATATCCCAATAGAAAGAAGTCCATCTGCTCAAGTCTTCTTGAGCATCTGGCTTTTTATTAGAATATGCTGCTTTACTCTAGCAATTAAAACTTGTCGGCCACGGTGGTGCAGTGGTTAGCGGTGTCTCCTCACAGTAAGAGTTTCTTCAGTTCGATTCTCGGCTGGAGAGCCGCCTGTGCGAAGACTGCATGTCCTCCCTGCAATTGAGTAAACTTTAAAGACATGCAGGTAGGTGTGTGAATGTGCGTAGGCCTTCTGTGAAGTTTGGGTGCCGAGCTGGCAACTCAACACCGTAAAAACTTCACTGCCAATCAATAGCAGACTGATCCGCTGTGGCGACACCTAACTGGGAAACCCAAAAGACTTTAGCAATGAAAACTTACAAGGACATGACAAAAACTTTATATTATAAGAGACATTCTGTAAAAGTCTAGAAAGTTGAGACTTAAATTTGCCAGCAATATGAATGATCTTACTGCAGGTAACCATACCTCTAAACCTCGAAGACTGTTACAGAACTTCCCTGATTTTACTCCTACTTTTGCCCTATCCTATGTAAACTTTTTGACTTTCTGGTAAATCACTGGCAATTTTTTGTCAGTCAGTGATGCCAGGCATTAGAATTTCTTAAGGGAAAAAAAGGGAGATCCAGACAGGCAGATTGATCTCTTCTCATCCTCTCCTCTCTTGTACTGCACTGGTGTGCTGTGTAAACATATTGACTTAGGTGTGCACACACAGTATATTAGTATGCAGGGCAGAAAGTGAAATAAAAAAACACTAAAGTGCCATTTTAAAATGAGATTATTTAAGAAATGTAAGCAGTTTTTCTTAAATGATGTTATTGTATAATGCCCATAATACAGGACTGGGCTTTGCCCTCATTAAGAAACCACACCATCCGTGGGTAAATCATTTAATACCTACACCCATTCGTGGATTATTGCTTAAATATAATATGCAGTTTACATCATGATTTTTTTATACAAACATTAATACAAACAAAACTGTTTTAGTTTTTTCAGTGTCCTCCTAGACATTAAGGACATAATGTTGTATTTGCTTTCCACTTCACCCACCAGTTTCACACAGTCAACAAATTGCAGCATTTCACAACCACTTTTTTCAAAAGCCACATTTCACGTCTATCCTGTATCTAACTGGATTGATGCTTTCCATTCTCACATTTATTCATTAATGTCTGTGTTGCTTGTCATTTTCCTGATCATCTCCATCTGTCAGCACCAGTCACTGATTCAAGTCCAAGGTACTCCTAATTCGTCTAGTCAGTTGTTATGCTTTTCATGGTCTCTCAAGCATTTTTCTTTGGAACAATGGAAACGGTCTTGCTGGCAAAGTCTGTTTATGGGCTTTGCCAATGTAAGAAGAATGAGAGGAAAGATTCCCCTTCTGCTAGTTGCTGGCTCACTATCTGTTGGCTAAACTTTTCTTTTTTTTAATTTCTTTTTTAATCTATTTTGCATCCAAAAATGTCTTTGATCTTCCAGGAAAAAATATTCTTTAGACAACTGGTACAGTAACTTAAAAGTCACACCTGCCTTTCAACATTCCTTGATTGCTGGGAAAAACTTGCTTCTCTTCTCTCGGGGTGCAGTGAATAATCATTTCTCACAAACTTCCTGCTCTCCCAATATTTAATATTTTTCTTTTCTGCCACAGTTTTATCAGGGGCAGCTCTTTCTGCTTGTATGTTTGCATTTTTACTGATACAGGTTTTGGCTGTTTTCTCATAGCCATGTTTGGAGCATAGAAATGATGTGCTTTCTCAATTAACAAATCCTACTGTGGAGCACTAGTCCTATAGCTTATCTGTACTTTCATAAAATGAATGCAGTCTGTTTCTTATAGTTTCTGTGGTAGAGCAAACATTTTTTTTTCCTGCATGGTCAGTCTTTTAATTGCAGTATGATTCGTGCTCGACCAGCCTTCTCTTCATTTCATCCTCTGATGTTTGTATTTTTTTCCTGTTCATCTGAGTAGCTAGTTAAAGCTGCTTCTATTTTTTTAGCCTTTCGTTGTTTGACTTGTATATTACTTCCCTGTTTTTTCTTACTTTAAACACCAATGAGTGCATTTATTTTTCTAAACAAATAGTGCCTTCTAAACCAAATCCAGGAGGTAACTGTTCTTCCTGTGGTTGGGGAACCAACTAAAAAAAAAAAAAAAACTCACCAGTCTAAAAATTCATGGCTTACAGGGGGAAAAAACTACAACAGGGACAATGCTACCCCCCCCCCCCCTTTAAGCCATGAGTTTTTTAGCCTGGTTAGTTTTTTTGATATTTTCCCCTAAATTACTGGACTGCCGTCTCCTATACAAAAGCTGAAATTTGAACTACTTTTTTATGAACAGCTGCAAGATTCTTCCCAGCCATAGTTTTTTGTTCTCCCTTTCTGGTTCTTCTTTGCTGGCATCCAGGCAGTGTTTTTACTAACCAGTAACTGAATTTTAGACATTTTATCATATGGGAGTATATGTTTCTCCCACCTTTCTACTACATGCAACAATGCAGGGAGTGCTACCTGTGGATTATTTCTCTAATTCTTGTCTGGAGAGGTATATGTAAACTTCCTTTACTTCCTCACAGTTCAGAGAAAAACTTCTCAGATTGGTGTTGGATTAATCAGAGGTCTTCGGAAAAGGCTAAGAGAACTCAGCCTTTTTCATTTAGGGGGAGAGAGGGAGAAACAAGGTTCGGTATGGATATGCATGCTACTGAGTAAGAAATATGAGGAAACAATTGCAAAGGTATGCAAGCCCAGGAGGAGAGGGATATGATTACAGATCAGTGAACACAGTTTGCAGAGAGAGTCATTCTTAAATGGAACCATTTTTCTAAAATGAGTATCAGAAGAGAAGCCAAGTTGAGGCCTTTAAATTCTGGTAGAATTTTTAGAGGTTTGGAATAGAAAGGAAGGTAGTTGCCTTAAGCAAGCTGCACTAGTCAGGGAGACTAGGTAGAAATATGTCTCCTCCTGCTAGCTGGTTTGTTATATTAAAGCATGAACCATTGAACTTTGTGTAAAAGAAACATTGGGGTGTATGTTCACAGGAGTTTAGTATCTGGGGATAAGAAGTTGATTTCCCCACTATCTGGCCTTTCCAATTACCAGTTAGAATAATGAGTACATTTCTGGAGGCCTTATGGTAGGGCAACCAGAATATTGTGGGAGATGGAAGCAATATATGAAGAGAGGCTTATGGTGCTTCATTTCTTTTCTCTAGAAAGAGAAGAGATGGCAAGGGCATGATGTTTAATCACATATACATACACACTTGTTTACCAGGGTTGGGCACTGATCAACAGTGACCAATTTCACACACAATCCAGGTTGCAAAAACAAGTCATTTTTCAGTAATAATAATCCCCTGCAGCCTCAAAATGCCACCACCTTGCAAACCATCTCCAGTAACATCTGCCAGTTCGTTATTAACTCCCCAGTTAATGAACACCACTGCCTAACTCTCGCCAAAGCAAAATGGAGAGTATATTTAAGAGCTAGTCTCCTACTAGGATCACCAGTTCACAAAGCTCTTTCTCCTTAGACATCTTCCCCTCTCACTTGAACTTTTTCTCCAACCCCCCACCACCACCACCACAATCACACATATAATCTCAGGGTATCTCTCGATCTCATCTCACCCTACTAACTCAAAAACTAAACTTCATTGCACTGATCATGCATTCTCCACCCTAGCAGTTGAAGTATGGGATTCCATTCCACTCTGTCAGATGCATCCAAATGTACTCCTTCAGACAACAGCTCAATAAACACATCACCCAAAGTGCAGCTGCCCTCACACAGATCATATTACTTGAATCTTTCTGCTTTCTCACACCCCTTTATCACTGGTTCATCATTCCTTATCCCATCTGGTCTTTCATCTTTCCTTATCCCATCTTGTCATCCCCTCATTTACTACTTCTCATTCATCCAAACTCCCCCTTCTCTTTGCATCTGTCACACGGCTGTCCTTTTTTATACTTCTGTCTCCATTCCCCCACCCATGGTATCCTTTTCTGCAACTATTTTCACTTACATCTTCTGATGTCCACATATTGTCTATATAATGATAATCTGTTATCCCTGTAGCATAAGCCATCTCAGTCATTATGACTTCATCTTATCCAAAAAGCTGTAAGCATAATTCCATTTTGTATGGACTTTGTAAATTACTTCTTGAACTAAATGTTGCAACATATTAGCATCTGTAAATATGTGTATGTTTTACAACATATCCTTGTATCTGTAAATTTTTGTTCATTTCTTATGTGATCCTGTTCACCCGGGCTGTGACTCCAAATGGTCCATTGAAATCAGTGCTCTACAACAGTAAACAAATATATATAAACAAGCACACACAAATAAATAAACAATAAAAGGTACAACCAGTTGTAAACTAAGGTTACAATCAATAGCAATTATGAATTTAACAATGTCAGGTTAATAGTAACAACCTTTTTATGTATATACAAATTGGCAATATTAACATGTCTCAAATGAAAAAAAAAACTTTAGACAGATTGGGGAAGAGGGGATAAATGAAGTAGATGAGAAATGATGAGATGTTCATGTAGTTAATATGCAAAATTAATAACTCCTAGACAAGAAGATAGATTGGGTTGCTGACAGATGTATCTGCTAAAAAGGCCTTATGTTATGTAGTCTAAGATGGGATATCTGCCCTTACTTGGCACCTTATGCTTGCTATGAGCTATTGTCTAAATGTGGTATATGCAAGATGACTTGGGTTTATGGGGAGTTCATGACATAATTTAGGGGCTAAAATAGAGAAGGTTAGTGCAAGAAAGCTTAGTTTTTGGTGTTCGTAGTGTTATCCCTGGCCAGAACTGGTTCCTGAGACTATAGGAAGAGATTATTGGAGAGAGCTTAGAAAACAGTGGAGTTTGGGCGTATGTAAGAGTAGGAGTTTGTATTTTAAGGGAGTCTAGTAAAAGGTCTGTTCCATGGGCGTCTCACTTAACCTTTTTCTGTGGAGGAGCAGTGATGAGCTTGATTGGGAGCTCTTGCAATGAATATGTAGATTTTGATGCAGAATATAGGTACTGAAAGCAAGAAAATGGATATATGATGAGAGTTGATCAGATGGGAAAAACAAAATGGGTAGAAAGGACTATAGTTACCAGATTGTGAACGTAATTCAGCCTAAATATTAAGAAATACCTGTTGATGGAAGAGGATTATGTGCAGGTTGAATGAGTTGTAGCAAATACTAAGACATTTAGGATATAAAAAAAAAATCTGGGATATACTGAACAAGATGAGGGAGGGGCATTCTCTAGGCTAATTAGAAGACATAAGTAGGTTGGATAGACACAGTCACCGTTTGTGTTACGCTAATCTGACACAAAGTGCAGTAATATGTAGGATTTGGGGCTACTTTCAAATTGGATATATTAGTAAGCGTGTCTAGTAATTACAGTTTAAATAAAAATTAAGATGTTTGTCTTTATAAAAATGCATATCATGCCTGTGTTGGACACTGTACACCTATCTTGACAGGATATTGGCATAATTTGCATCTTTTACACAGGCATGTAGTACACAAATATGTTTGCCTATCATGCATTACTGCATGCTTATCCATTTTTTTACTTTGAATTTGCTCTTAAGTATCTTTTGCCTATATTTTTGACTGAATTAATGTTTTTATATTGAACATCCCAGGAATCTGAAATTAGTTGACTTCTCCTATAGTCTGGACCTAAAACAGCAGAATGATGTTACATTACTAGATGGGTTCCCAACAGTCACACGTCTAGAAGAACAAGAATTTTTGAAAGAGTGCACTAGTCCTTATCAGGTAATTATAATATTACTGCACAGAACAAGATGATTTCTAACTTTCAAGACAGTTCAAAACTAACAGTTTGTGCTGTGAAATACATGAATATTTTTTTTTAGGTCGTGTTTTATCCTTATGCCTGTCACTGATCAAGTTTTTCTGTACATGACTTGAGCCCATTCATTCACTCCTTTATACTGGAGAGTTGCTCACCAGTTATATGTATATGAGAGCCTTTCGGGGGTGGGGGGATCATAAGTGTGTTTTGAGTCCTTGCAACCATCCCAGCTGTGAAGACATTATTAATCTTACCTCCTCCTTGGGTGGTGGGGAGGGTGCAAGCTGTCCATATTCCAACTGTTAGTCCACAATGCCATCCCTTTGTTAGTACACAGTTCTTCATACTCACAATGAAGGCTATCACTAGGAAGTCAATTGGTGAGCTAAAAATTTGCCCCCAAGATGTTGATTTGCATCAGCTTGACTCCTTTGCGAGATGGTGGCAAGATAAGCAGGTGAGATCCCTATGGCATATTATTTTCTGTTCATGAATCCCCCATGTTCTCCGCCACTTTTGGCAAGAGTTGGTGGTAAGGAGCGGACAACTTTGCTGGGCCTTAGTGGGGGGGGGGCTACCCACTCCCGTATCAAAGCACCTCTCTTTAGGGGACGTTTTCATGCTTCACTTTATCTGCCTTCTGCTCCCAATGTGACTTGCATACATCAGCACAGGATTGACTGTTTTAAACTCCATGGGGTAGACATCTAATGCTCACACTGTGTCACCATATGGTGATCAGTAATTATCTTCCTACCCCAATGATGGTTATCAGGCAGTGGCTTCTCATTCTCATCTTTCCTCTATAAGCTCCCAAGCTGCTATTTGAACTCTGGTCACCTGCAACATAGTCAGAGCTTTATCCTTCTACTATGCTTAAAAATATTAATTACTGTAGCCCTTTGAGCATACACTTCAAATGTAGGTCCTACTAACTTTGATTTTTGTAGTCTAACATTGAGGACCCCACAGTGCTGGATCCTTGGTTGGGATATATGTCTTGCACTAGTCACAGTTTAACATGTTTTAATGTAATATAGCCTTCATTCAAGGGCATGCCTGCATACACATGCCAACACGTGTGACATGTTGTAAAGGCTGCATATGCAGCTTCCCACATGGCCATTGGCCTACTCCTGTAACTTTTATCTGTCCTATTTAAAAAAAAAAAAAAAAACTTTCCCTGTGTCTTTATTTTTTCAACGCTGCTATTGATGTTCTTCATGTTTCACTGTTGCAGTCATTACATTTGGATAATCCTGCTGGCAAGTTGCCCTCAGTCGGCCTGAATTCCAAAGTCATGGGTCCTGCGTTGGCTGCTGTCGCCCCTTCCCTGACATCAGGTCGTCAGAGGTATAAAAGATGCGGCCGGCGCCATTTTCTTTAGTCTTTCTTGCCGCACGGTGCCCGAAGCAGAAGCATTTCGCAACTGCCAGTCGGCCGACTCATGAGATTTTCATGTTTGAGTTTCAGATCCGAAGTCCTCAATAAAGCTAAGTATCTCATTGGGGAAGCTTTTTTCTTGCTCCAGACCGATGTCAGAAAAAGTAAATAATTGTATTGCTTGTGGAAAGCAAATACCTCATAAGAATTTTCATTCGTACTGTATTCCTTGCCTAGGCCCTGATCACGTTTCTGGATGTCGGTTTTGTGCTAGATTTAACCAATGCACTATTAAGCGTCGGTATGATTTTGCTTTAAACTATTTTGGACACTGGTTTAATTATCCGGAATGTCATTGGATAGTCAATCGACTACCAGAGTTCACAAAAATGCAAAGAAAAGGAGAGAGACAGACAACTGAGGCCCAAAATCGATGACGAAGCTTCTACTAAGCCAGTCGCCGGTTCTCAGTGAGGTGCTTTCGCAGCCCCTGACACCCGCTACTTTAGAGTCGCAGGCCGCTACCGACTCCCACGTGGAGTCGGCCATGCTGCTGGAAACTCAAGGTATTGGAGCCTCGGACACTATTCCTTAAGATGGATCTGGAGCCGCTGAGCAAGCACCGGCTTCTGAGGGTGTATTCACACCTAAACATCTTTACATTAAACCGACTTCAGCTTCAAAGTCAAAGATTAAAGCACCTAAAGCAAAGAAACAAACTCAAGAGCCACGTGGTTAGGCCTCTATGCCCAAAAAACAGATGCTCAAAATGGCCGAAGACTTGATTACCTTGATCAGGGGTTCCCATCCCCCTCCTGATAAGAGGCCTAGGCAAGAGACTGACTATGAATCTTCAGATCAGGTTTCCATTTCTTCTGATTCCTCTTCTGATCAGGAATATTCTCTTCCCCCCTATGAGGATTCTGATGCTGAAGAATCTATACCTTCAGCTTCTCCTCCAGAAGACTATTCTTTTGGGGAAACCTTGCATACCATGAGGGAGCATTTCCACTGGGAGAGTCAAGATTTTTCAGAATCTAAAAAGAGGCTCATGGATTTCCTTCTTTCCCCAACACAGGGCCACTAGCCATTCCACCTGTGTTAGACATTGTAGATGATGTGTTTTCAGAGTCTAGTCTTACCCCTGACTCCTTACCTCCAGCTCCAGTTAAGCCTGACAGATATTACTGGGTTCCTGACTCTCATAAATTCCTTTTTAAAAACCGTGCTGCAGACCCAGAAACTATTTCACAGGGTCCCAAAGGAGTTAAGGCTTCCGCTGCAAAAAACCCTACCCCCTCTGACAGAGATTCTAAGACACTGGATAGATGGGGAAAAAAGGTTTACACATCTGCTACCTTGGCTATAAAGGCCTTAAACTGTCAGTTTCATATGCTCAAATATCAGCAACATGTCATGGCATTGCTTAAACAGAAAATGTTGTTAAACTCTGAATGTGCAGAAAACAAGGAAATGCAGGATTTATAGCATGCAGCTGAACACGTTGGAAAGCATACTTTGCAATGTGGTTTTGATTCTTTGGAGGCCTCCTGCAGGACCGCAGTTATGGGGTTCTGTAATTAGGAAGCATGCTTGGTTAAAGGAACAAAATCTGCCTGATCATGTCAAAGTTAAGTTATTAGATGCACCTTTACAGCATGATACTTTGTTTGGTGTTAAGGCAGAAGAGGTGTTAAAGAAAATGGAGGACAAAGCTAAATCTATGCAAACTGTCAAAGATTTTTTACAAGTACAGCCACCTAGGTTTAGTAGAAATTGGCCAACAAAGAATTGGCTCTTTCCTGTGTCAGACAGACCTCAAAGGGACAGACCCAGATGCCCTAGAGGCAGATCCCAGGTGCAAGATTCATACAGGTCAAAGCAATGGGGTGCTTCTACCTCCAAAGTTGGAGAAGACAAATCACAACCATACAGGAAACAGTCCCAATGACTTCCCCCTGCCTGCACCAAGCACTTATCTCCTGGCAGCACCCTTAGGGGGAAAATTAGCACTTTTTTCTCAAAATTGGCACATCATAACCCAGGACAAGTGGGTTCTAAATATTGTGTCACAAGGCTACAGGTTCCATTTCCATACCCTGCCAAAGGTAAACGGCTGGCCAGATCTGCCAAAAAATCAATGGGCAGAGGCACAAAAACAAGTCTCATCCCTCATGGACATGGGGGGCCATTCAACAAGTACCAGAGCAAGAGCAGAGACAAGGATTTTACTCGAGACTGTTCTTGGTACCCAGAAAGGACAAGACCTGGAGGCCAATACCTGACCTATCTATTCTGAACACATTCCTGGATATACCAGAATTCAAGATGTTGACTTTGCAGCAGCTTCTGCCCATGCTGGGCAAGAACGCTTGGCTTGTGACTTTAGACCTAAAGGAGGCATACCTGCATGTCCCAATCAGACAAATATGCAGAAGATACCTCAGATTCAAGGCTGGCTCAATGCATAACCAATTCTCTGCATTGCCCATTGGCTTATCTACTGCATCCTGGGTCTTTACAAAGTGCCTGGCACCAGTAATTGCATTCTGCAGACAAAGATGAATACAAATATATCCTTACTTGAATGACTGTCTAATTCAAGCAGAGAACAAGGACATTCTTCTACAACATCTGGCGTTTGTGAAAAGACTTCTAACATGCCTGGGGTACACAGTCAACGAAAATAAATCAAAGCTAGTACCCTCTCAAGAGATAATATTCCTGGGTGCAAGCTTAAATACAACTGCCCAGACGGCTTATCTCACGCCAGATAAACAAAGGCAACTGACTACCTATTTCAGAATGTTGGCAACAAAGGCCCAGTTATCTGCAAGAAAAAGTCTGCAGGCTTTGGGCTTCATGGCATCCTGCATCCTACTAATTCCATATGCAAGACTGCATATGAGGAAACTTCAATGGTACCTAAAAAGTGTTTGGACTCAACATTGCCACAGCCTGGAAACTATGATTACTCTCATTCCCTGCCTGCAACAAGAGTTTCGATGGTGGGCAAAGGCTTGTCACCAAAACAAGGGACAGCCATTCACATTACCCCCAGCCAGGCAGACACTAACAACAGATGCATCAGATTATGCATGGGGGGCCCACATGGCAGGAAGATGCATTCAGGGCACATGGACCTCAAACCAAATGCTTCTACATATCAATCAAAAAGAGATGCTAGCTGTTCAAAATTCCCTGACAGCCTTCAAGGATCTACTTCATCCGGGACAACTACTGATAAAGACGGCCAACACCATGGTCATGTGGTATATAAATAAGCAGGGGGGGCACACATTCCTACCCCCTTTGCAGACTAGCCATAACTTTGTGGTACACAGCATGACTTACCAAGTACATCTGTAGGCACAATTCCTGCCAGGAAGGAAAAATACTCCGGCAGACGAACTAAGCAGAAACCTCATGGATCCCCATGAGTGGCAGCTGGATCCACTAGTCTTCAGCATGATAACAAGGAAATGGGGATGCCCTGACATAGATCTATTCGCCTCCCCTCACAACTACCAACTAAAAAGATTCTGCACAAGGATTTATCACAGACAAGCATGGAAAGTGGACACCCTATCTTTCAGCTGGAAAAACCTATCCATATATGCCCTTCCCCCACTGCCTCTCCTCTCCAAGGTACTCCTTAAGGTCAGACAGGAGAAGCCAAGGATGATACTGATTGCTCTAGACTGGCCCTGCCAGTACTGGTATCCAATACTAAGGAACTTGTCTCAATGCCCAGCTTGGGCCTTGCCTCAAATACCTCATCTACTGTCCCAGCAAAACAATCAGATCCTGCACAGCCAACTCAGGACTTTAAACCTGGCAGCATGGCGGATAATGTAGTCATACAAAACGCACCTCTCAGTAAAGCTGTGATGGATGTCATTTTGGAAGCCAGAAGGCCTAGTACTAGAAAATCTTATGCTGGAAAATGGAAGAGATTGTGTGCTTGGAACCAGGCACAAGGAACTGATACAGCCGTGCCAAATATTCCTCAGATTTTGAAATATTTAACTGAGATGCTGGACAAAGGCCAATCTTTTTCATCTGTTAAAATTCATGCCTCTGCCATTTCGGCTCATTACAATACAGAGCCACCAATCTTTTCTTATCCCTATTTAAAGCAGTACCTCAGAGGAGCCAAAAATTTAAGGCCTCCAAGGAGATCACCAATGCCTGCATGGGACCTCAACTATGTCTTGGAAAAACTCATCCTGCCTCCTTTTGAGCCAGCCGCTACTGCTGATATAAAGCTTTTGTCTTGGGAAACAGCTCTGCTCCTAGCAATAACTTCTGCAAGATGAGTTTCGGAGCTACAGGCACTCATGGCTGTGGAACCTTTTATCATTTTTTACCCAGACGGGGTCTCTCTGAGGACAAACCCAACATTTATGCTTAAGGTAGTGTCCAGTGTGGCTCTTAACCAAACTATTCATCTGCCAACTTTTTATCCAAATCCACAGAATAAGGAGGGAGATAACTCTGCATTCTTTGGATGTACACAGCTTAGATTCTAGTTGGACAGAACCAAAGTTTTCAGAAAGAGCAATTCCTAGTGGCATATGCTGCAGGATCACAAGGAAAGGCCATCTCAAAACAGACTATTTCAAAGTGGATAGGCCACTGCATTCGTTTCTGCTACTTACACCATGGCAAGCCAGTGCCCAAGGGCATTAAGCCACATTCAACCAGAGCTGCAGCCACTTCAGCGGCCTTTTTCAGGCGAGTACCAACCAAGGACATTTTAGAGGCTGCTACTTGGAGTTCAGTGCACACCTTTACAAAGCACTATCATCTGCCACTCTACTCTAAATCCAGGGCAGGCTTTGCCACTGCAGTTCTGCAGGGCCTCATAGCCGCTCCTAACGCTGTTTATCTCCAGCCTCCCAACCATAGCTTTGGGATTGTACCCAAATGTAATGACTGCAACAGTGAAACACGAAGAACATAGTACAGTTGTGTACACTTATATAAATGTAGATGTTCAAGTATTCACTGTTGCAGTCCAGGTTACCCACCCACCATCCCCCTTTCTTCTGATCCATCTTTCCTTCTTTGATTCATACAACCTATGTGGTGTATTTGCTTGTGTATATATATATATATATATATATATATATATATATATATATAAATTTTGGCTACACTGGCAAGAAAAACTAAAGAAAATGGCGTCGGCTGCATCTTTTATACCCCTAACGACCTGTTGTCGGGGAAGAGGCGACAGCAGCTGACACAGGACCCAGGACTTTGGAATTCAGGCTGACTGAGGGCAGCCTGCCAGCAGAATTATCCAAATGTAATGACTGTAACAGTGAATACACTCGAACATCTACATTTATGGTAAGTGTGCACAACTGTACTTTTGTGTTAGTTGTAAAGTTTGGTTAGAGTAGTGTGTTTTTGTGGGCTCCTGTCTTCATCGCGTGTGTGTGTGGTGTGGTGTGCTCCTGTCTTCATCGCGTGTGTGTGTGGTGTGGTGTGTTTTTGAAAATGGACAAAATTATGCACCTCTCGTGGACATACAATTCTGAATTTGAATGCCCAGGAGTGGTGTGTCTACTGTCTGGGTTCTGCTCACCTAGATCAGGACTGTGAAATTTGCACTGGAGTTAACCCCCATGCTTTAGCTGATCGCAGAAACAAATTAATATTGAAAGGGCTGTTGCTCTCATCTAGAGCTCAGATGCCTGCCAAGCCTGGAGCTTCTAAGGAACCCAAGAAGCATGCCCCACCAGTTTCCCTGGAGGGTTCGGCTTTGGTGCCAGAGAAAAGGGAAAGATTGTCTGATTCAAATTTGTCAGATCAGAAAAAGAGCAGATGATCGTCGGATCTGAGGGGCTTCTCAGATCCGACATTATTTTCACCAGATGTGACTTGGTCACGGATCCGAAAGTGTTGTCGGATCTGTTGGAGATAGTGTTGATCCAAAGTTCCCCATCTCAAAGTAAGTCTTATTCGGATCCAAAGGCCACAAATGGGAGATCTCAGTGCCATATGCAAAGACACAGGAAATCACCATCTCCAACTAAATGTAGTCATTCTTCAGTCTCCTCTAGGCTTTCCCATTCTGAGATGGACAGGATGATGTGGAGTTTTACTTAAGGCTCAGATCAAAATGGGGCTTTTAAAATCTCTGCCTGTCTTGGATCCGTGAGAGCTCTGTCACCTGTTGTAGCCACTCCTCTTCTGACCCGACCATCTGCTTTGGATCCCCAGGATCCAGATACCTTGAGAGAGAGGATTTTGGAACTAAGGATGGTATTTTCCATGACTCCGATGCTTCCTCTTGCACACCCAGTTGATGCCATCATAATGGAGACCCGAGATGTAGGCGCAAGCTCTGTGGAGATGGTTTTGGCGCCGACCTGGTCAGATCCATCTTCTCCCCCTTTGGGGCTTCATCTCTTGACAGTTTGGGTCCGGTGTTGTCTAGAGGCCTCAAATCCAGGGTGGTGTCTTCCTTTTCTCCTCAGGCGATTTCAGCTGCAAGGAGGAAGGATCCCCAGATTTTTCAGCTTTTCAGGTGGCAGAGAGGGCCTCTCTAGGCCTAGAGATGTCTCTTCTCATCCCCTGGAACCTATACAGTCCCCATCCGGTCTGAGCCTTGGTCCCAGTCCTGTCCATGGTCAGCCTGTCGGGGGGGGGGGGGGCTCTTGATCTTTTGAGTCCTCCCCTGATTATCCCACAGAGGAGGTGCATCGGAAAAGGATGTGCAAGAGTAAGTATGTAAGCTCCCTTTGGATTCTCTGACCAAAGACATTGATTTCTATGAGGGAGAAGAATCCCCTCTATCGCCACCCGAAGACATTTCCTTTGGAGATATCCTGAAGTGAAAGGGTGGATGGGGTCTTCCCAACCTCATCCTCCTGAGGAATCAGTGTTTCGGGAGGCTTTTGGGTTGGGCCACTCTACATTCTGGGTGACTCCACCGGGGAACAAACTCATTGATCTAGTCTCCCACCAGACTTGGAAGGAGCCACACAGTAAAGCCTATCCCGTAGCACAACAAATTCCTAAGTTCCCCTTCTGATCACCCGCACTGGAGTAAAGGCATTCCAGTTGATGTCATCATAGTGTCAGCAGCCACAAAAAAAGGCGCTAGTAGAACAGAGCTCCTCTTTCCACCCCCCTCCCAAACAAGGAGTCTCAGGCATTGGACAAGTACGGGAAGCGCTTCTGTGCCTCAGCTACTTTTACACTGAGCATTACATTATTTGACACATTTCATGTGTCTTCAGAGGGATTTAGTCAAGGAACTCACAAACTCTCTGTCAGAGTCCATGTCAGAGGGAGAACCTTAACAACTGTCGATTCTAGCTTCCTTGTCTAATTCATCGATTAGGTTGATTTCTAATGCTGCGGAAGGAACCTGTTGAGTGACCAGATCAGGCATAGCCCTCATGCCTGGTTGAGTCTTTGTGGGTTTGCAGTACCTTTTAAGGCATCCTTTACCAATATTCCCTTCAGTGGTTCTTCCTTGTTCGGACCATCGGTTAAAGAAACACCTGCAATGAGCAAGAGAGAAAGACGCTGTCTGCTCTATGGATCAAGTTTTTTTCTTCAAAGGCCTTTTTCAGGGAACCAGCATAGTGAAAAGAAAATCTGGTTCAGAAAATTTCAGGGTACTTTCCCAGATTCTCATGAAGACTCTCCATCCAGAGGTAGAGGACGAGGATTTAATGAGAGACCACCCTCAAGGCAGAGGGGTTTCCCATATCAGAGCTTCAGAGAACCTTTCTCTGACGAGCCCTGTCAGCGCTCCTGAAGCACTGCCCAATTGTCCTACTCTGGAGGCATTCAGGGACAGACTTTCACTGCATGTAGATATCTGGATAAAACTAACAAACAACATCTGGGTGCTAAACATAAATCTTATGTTGTTAATCTTCTTTCCATTCGTCACTGATGAGTTCGGTTCTGAGCCTTTGGAACCGATTTGGCCTTTTTACCAAGCTCGCACCAGCCAAAAAACTCTCAAGCTAAGTTTCTACTAAGAATGCCCTTCTCCTTGCTATCCCAGAGCTCGTTTGCCACGTAGCCGTAAAGCCGCGTTTCAGCCAAGCTCTCAGCTAAGTGGAACTTCATTTGATATTTGTGTGAAAAACTTTTGATATCTTCATTTTTTACTGCAGGAATAGTATTTCTAGTGTGTTTTCTTCTGCCAGACCTTGTTTTTTTTTCCTCTCTACTCTACCCGTTGTTACCGTTGATAAACTTTCAAGTACTGTTGTTGGTATGGCCTTTCCTCCCTTACCCTTGTGGTATTCCTTCAATACCATAGCTGGTATTTTTTTTCCTGTCTAGACTGTTGGCTTTGGTTTTTTAGTAAGGTGTTTCTGTTTTTTCTCCTACATATCACTGTACTGGTACAATTGTGACTTCTGTGAACAGTGTTTAACTTATTTGTTCAAACTGGTTATACTGCTGGGCTGTGGTGTCTCTGTATCAAGATGTCTGATAAGAAAGGTACTTCAGGTTTTTAGCACTATGCTTCTTGTAATGGCAAGTTACCTAATAGTGAGTCTCACGATGATTGTGTATACTGTTTGGGAGTGCCCCACCTTTCGGTGCAGCCTCCTTGTGACATTTGTCAAGAGTTTCAGTCAGCACACTCTTAATGAGCGCAAAAATAAACTGATACTGAAAGGGTTACTTAAGTCTCCCTTTTCAGAGGCCATTTCTGTGATGGAGGTCTCAACACCTCCTACTAAAGACAGAGGTCCCACTCTGTTCCCTCCTCACCATCGGGTGATCAGGGTAAGCCTGTGAAATCAAAGGTCTCAAAGTTGTCTTCGGAGCATAAATCTGCCTCTATGGCTCTGTCTTCCTCTGCCCCGAGCATCTCGAAAGCTTCCATACCGGTGCCAATTTTTGGCACCGGTCCTGCCTCTGGCACCGATTATAGACCTCACAATGCCTATTTTGACTTTGACACCTGTGACCACTTCGGCTCAGGGCACACCTTCGATTCCTTCGTCAGTTATGATTTTGGAACCGACCGTTTCGGCTCCGAGTGCCACTTCGGCACTGAGCGTTGTACCGGCTACAGTGGATTTGACCCCTTTACTCCTGGTCTCAAAACTAGAGACTTTGGTGCTGGCAGACCTTGCACTACAGACCCAATACTCCCCTTCCATAGATCCGTTTCTGTGCCAGGTGTATAGCCTGTTCATTGAATCTCCTATGACTCTATCCGGAGTATCCACTAGATCCAACAGGAGCCTGTTGGAACACAATGTGGTGCATCTTGTGGACCAGCTGTTAGCCAGGGAGATGCCCACACTTTCTAAGACTAATCTATTTGCAGGACTTGGGTTGGTTTCTCCACGGACTCCATCTTACACTCCTTCGTCCATTTTGGTTCCGAAGCCTTCTGCTTCGACATCTTTCTTGGAACCCACCACCTTGGCACCTACAGTGCACCTCACTCCATCTCTGAGTTTGTCCCTTTGGTCTTCGGTTCCAACGGAACCGGTTCTTCCTGACTCTGGGGATTGGGGAATGGGTGCTTCGGCCCAGGGCACGGAGCCGTCTTTCTCCTCGGTTCCATCCTCAGTGCGTATAGCCACATCCACACTGATCCTGCTTGAGGCTGCATCCAAAGGGATGGGTTCGTCGGAGCAGGTTATGACTCTGGTCCAGTGGTTGTCTTTTTCGGTTCTGGGCTCCCATCCCTCTTCGGGCGGACCTGCCTTCCGCGTAATGGAGAGGTCTGTCGCTTCTGGAAACACTCCTTTGATGTCGGAACCCCAGATGTTCTTCATCTCACATTGCTGCAGTCCTTACACTTGGGTAGTCCGCTGTCCTCGGTCGGCCCGAATATCAAAGTATAAGGCTGACGTCGGTCAAGGCGCATTAGACTGACATCAGGACGTCAGGGTACAAATGCGCATGACCGACGTCATATCCTCAGTCTTTTTTGCCGCATGGTCCGATGCAGAAGCAGCGTTGCAAGTGCCGTTCGGCGTTCTGAAATTTTTCGAATTCGGAGTTTCAGACCGAGTCAAAGTTGGCTAAGTACCCGTTGGGAATATTTTAGTTTTTCTTGCCTCAGTGGTTTACCGGATGTCAGAAAAAGTGAATAACTGTATTTCTTGTGGGAAACAGATACGCATAGGGATTATCATACTTTGTGTATTCCTTGTTTAGGGCCTGAGCACGGCGTTGTGGGGTGTCGCTTTGTGCTAGATTCAATAAGCGCTCTATTAACAGAAGGTTAGATTGTGCCAGGTTAGTCTCCGCTAAGCGGTGCAATTATAATATGCCGTCGGATGCTCCGTCGTCCGCTTCTTCGAAGAAGCGCAAGGACAAAGCAGCTAAGCCCAGGCAAGAAGAGCCGTCCGTACGGTACGCCGGTTCTTTAGAGGTGTAGGTGACGCCGTGCCTTCCGCCGGAGGTTTCTCTGGAGTCCCAGGGGGAGACTTTGTTATTGCAGGATGTGGCCTCTCAGGAGGCAGGTCAGGCTGAAGGGGCCTCTCAGGTTACTGTACTCCCCTCCCTTCCTAGGGTGGTTAGGCCTTCTCCTTCTGTTTCCAAGGCTTCTCCCAGATGGCAGGCCAGGTTTAGCTTCAGTTGGTGTCACTCCTAGTTCTTCAGGATCTGTGCCCAAGAAGCATATGCTTAAAATGGCAGAAGATTTGATTACTTTGATTAGAGGTTCTTTGCCCCCTCCTGATAAGAGACCTAGGGTGGAACCTGAGTTGGGGAGTTTTGAGCAGGCTTCGGATGTTTCAGAGTCTTCGGCTGAAGACTTGCAGGAGTATTCTCCTTATTCTGATTCTGATGTGGATGATTCTACTCCTTCTGCTTCTCCTCCTGAGGATTTTTCTTTTTCAGAGACTCTTCATTCCATGAGGGAGCATTTTAAGTGGGAAGGTCAGGACTTCTCTGATTCCAGGAAAAGGCTTAGGGAATTTTTGTTTTGACCCCAGCATAGGCCTTTGGCTATATCTCCTGTTCTGGATGTTGTGGAAGATGTGTTTGCAGAGGCTTCTCTTAATCCTGATTCTTTGCCTCCTGCTCCTGTTAAACCGGATAGGTATTACAGGGTGCCTGAAGCTCATAAGTATCTTTTTAAGAGTCCTAGGGCGGACCCAGAAACTGTTAGTCAGGGGCCTAAGGGTGTTAAGGCTTCTGTTGTTAAAAATCTGGTTCCTCCAGATAAAGAGGCCAGGGCTTTGGATAGATGGGGAAAGAAAGTTTATACTTCTTCCACCCTTGCTATGAGGGCTTTGAATTGCCAGTTTCACATGTTGAAATACCAAAACTATCTACTTTCTCAATTGAAGTCTAAGGTAGATGCTCTGGCGGAAGGTATTGAGTGTAAAGAGTTACAAGATTTAGTACATGTTTCTGAACAGGTGGGTAAGCATTCTTTGCAATGTGGTTTTGATGCTGTACAGGCCTCGTCTAGGGTGGCTGCCACTGGGTCAGTTCTTCGCAGGCACGCCTGGCTGAGGGATCAGAATTTATCTGACCATGTTAAGACAAGGATTTTAGATGCCCCTTTACAATCTGATGTGTTGTTTGGTTCACCTGTTGAGGCAGTCTTAAAGAAAATGGAAGACAAGGCTAAGTCTATGCAGACTGTTAAAGATTTTTTGCAGGTTCAGCCTCCGAAGTTTAGTGGAAATTGGCCTGCCAAGGGGTGGACGTATCCTTCTTATGATTCCCAGTCTAGGGGTAGATCTAGACGTGGTAGGGGCAGAGCTCAGGGCTCTTTCAGGCCTAGAACAGGGAGTTCACCTGCACAGTCTTCGGGTGAGGGCAGAGGTCAGTCCTTTCGTAAACAGACCTAATGACCTACCATTTCAGCTGCCAGAGCCTTCTCGTCTGGCAGCACCTTTGGGAGGAAGGTTGACACTTTTCAAGGAAAATTGGAGTTTAATTACCCAAGACAGATGGGTATTGGATATCATACATCAAGGTTACAGGTTTTATTTCCATACCTTGCCTCCTTTCAAAGGCATGCCAGACGTTCCTCCTCAGCAAAGAATAGAGGCTCACAAACAAATTTCTCTGTTACTTCAAATAGGGGCCATTCAGCCAGTCCCTATGCCAGAAGTGGGCCTAGGATTTTATTCTCGCCTGTTCCTAGTACCAAAGAAGGGGAACACGTGGAGACCAATTTTGGATTTATCTATCCTCAACACTTATCTGGACATTCCCAAGTTCAAAATGTTGACGTTACAACAGCTTTTACCTCTGCTGGGCAAAGATCATTGGATGGTAACTTTGGATCTCAAGGAGGCTTACCTTCATGTTCTTATCAGACTGAGTTGCAGGAAGTATCTGCGTTTTCGAGCTGGGACTTCTCATTATCAGTTCTCTGCATTGCCCTTTGGCTTATCTACTGCGCCCAGAGTGTTCACGAAAGTTCTGGCTCCAGTGATAGCCTTCTTCAGGCTAAAAGGAATATAGATCTATCCCTATTTGGACGATTGCCTGATTCTGGCTCAAGGAAGGGACGAGCTTCTTCATCATTTGGAATATGTGATAGCAGTGCTAAGATGCCTGGGGTATTCTTTGAATGAAATAAAGTCCAGTCTAGTACCCTCTCAGGACATGTGCTTTCTGGGTGTAAGACTGAATACAGCATCCCAGATGGCCTTTTTGACCCCGGACAAACAAAAGAATCTTTCCCTTTACTTTCATCACCTGTCTCATCAGTCCAGGCTGACTGCAAGGACAGTCCTTCAAGCCTTGGGGTTCATGGCATCTTGTATTCTGGTGCTTCCCAATGCCAAACTGCATATGAGGAAGCTACAATGGTATCTCAAAAATGTATGGACACAGCACTGCCAGGATCTGGACACTGTCATTCAAATAATACCTTGCATTCAAAAGGAATTTTTGTGGTGGGTTCAGGAATGTCACCTAAACAAGGGACTCTCTGTGACCCGGCCAGAGGCGAGTCAGATTCTAACGACAGATGCCTCAGACAAAGCTTGGGGAGCTCATCTAAATGGAAAGTGGATACAAGACAAGTGGCCTGCCAGACTACAACATCTACATATCAACCTGAAGGAGATGTTAGCAGTCCAGTTTGCATTAATAGCTTTCAAGGATTTACTTCTTCCAGGGCAGGTGTTGATTCTAACAGACAACACAACTGTCATGTGGTACATCAACAAGCAAGGGGGAACACATTCTTATCCTCTATGCAGGCAAGCAATGATTTTGTGGGAGACTGCTCTCAGTTTACAGCTAAATCTTCAAGCAAGGTTTCTGCCGGGAGCACAGAACTCCTTAGCAGATGTGTTGAGCAGACGGATTATGGATCCCCACGAGTGGAAATTGGATCCTCATGTATTTCAGAAATTGACAGTGTCATGGGGAACTCCAGACATAGATCTGTTCGCTTCTCCACTAAACCACCAGCTGCCAAAGTTTTGCACGAAAAGGTTTCATCCCACAGCTTGGAAAGTGGATGCTCTTTCTTTCAATTGGAGCAATCTTCATGTGTATGCCTTTCCACCTCTGCCTCTCCTCCCAAAGGTACTTCTGAAGGTCAGACAGGACAAGCCAAGGATGATTTTAATAGCTCCAGATTGGCCTCGACAGCACTGGTACCCATTACTGAGAAGTCTGGTACGGGAGCCTCCATGGCCTTTGCCTTCGATTCCACACCTGTTGTCTCAGGAGGACAGTCATTTACTCAATGTCAAACTTCACTCTCTTCACCTCACAGCCTGGCATATTCTGTTTTGAACCATAAAGGGTCTCAACTTCCACAGCAAGTTTTGAATGTTATTTTGGAAGCTAGAAGGCCTAGTACAAGGAAAGTGTACGCAGATAAATGGAAGAGATTTTTATTTTGGAGTGCAGCAAAGGATTTTGATGTTTCTGAGCCTAATTTAAGTGTGGCTCTTCAATATCTTACTGAGTTACTGGACAAAGGTTTGTCCTTCTCTTCTATTAAGGTTCATGCTGCAGCAATTTCGGCTCACTATGACTGTGACCCACCATTGTTTTCTCATGCTTTGTTCAAGCAATTTCTTAGAGGGGCAAAGAATATAAGACCCCCACGTAGAGCTCCTACTCCTGCTTGGGATCTCAATTTTGTGTTGGAGAAACTCACTCTACAACCTTATGAGCCTGCAGCTACTACTGAGTTGAAATATTTGTCATTGAAGACTGCTTTTTTGTTGGCCATTACCTCTGCAAGAAGGGTTTCTGAATTGCAGGCCCTTATGGCGGTTGAGCCTTTCTTAATTTTCCATAAGGATAGGGTATCTTTGCGTACTAATCCTTCCTTTATGCCTAAAGTGGTTTCTAGTGTGGCTTTAAACCAAACTATTCATTTGCCTACTTTTTATGCAAATCCCCAAAATAAAGGGTAAAAGATTTTGCACACTTTAGATGTACACAGGCAGTTGCGATATTATTTGAGCAGAACTAGAGAGTTCAGGCAGTCTCAGCAGTTATTTGTTTCTTTTGCTTTGAGTTCTCAGGGCAAGCCTGTGTCAAAACAAACTATTTCTAAGTGGATTGGGTTTTGCATTGCTTTCTGTTATTCCCATCATGGCAAGGAGATTCCAGCTGGGATTAGGCCTCACTCCACTAGGGCTACTGCCACTTCGACAGCCTTTTTAAGGGGGGTGGCAACTAAAGATATTTTGGAGGCAGCTACTTGGAGTTCAGTGCATACTTTCTCAAAGCATTATCACCTTCCACTTTACTCTAAATCTAGGGCTGGTTTTGCCACTGCTGTTTGACAGGGCATTTTGGCAGCTCCTGCTTCTTTATAGTTTTGCCATCCTCCCTTATCTCTGCTTTGGGATTCTACCCAAGTGTAAGGACTGCAGCAATGTGAGATGAAGAACATAGTACAGTTTTGTACCTACCATAAATGTAGATGTTCGAAGATCCACATTGCTGCAGTCCAATTTTCCCTCCCTCCTTCCCCTCTGTAGTTAGAGGCGGTTGTGTGGGTTGGGTTGTAAATATTGTGTATATTGTATATATTGTACATATTATTAGTGCAAGGGTGGTTGGTTGGTTGTTTGCTGTTTTTTGGTTTTGGCCTTTCTTTGTAGGGTCTTCTGACATCTGGGGCAAGAAAAGACTGAGGATATGACGTCGGTCATGCGCATTTGTACCCTGACGTCCTGATGTCAGTCTAATGCGCCTTGACCGACGTCAGCCTTATACTTTGATATTCGGGCCGACCGAGGACAGCGGACTACCCAAGTGTAAGGACTGCAGCAATGTGGATCTTCGAACATCTACATTTATGGTAGGTACAAAACTGTACTTTTTCACTCCCTGAGCTACAGCTGCCACAGACCACCCCCCTGGGACAGCGGCCAGAGAAGCTGCAGGACACCCCGCTCTTCAGAGTCCTCCTCAGAGACCCCCACTGAGGAGCTCCCTCAAAAGAGGACGTGCAAGAGGAAGCACATGGACTCACCCGAGGAGTCCTTAATGGAAGACGCTGATTACGATGATGGTGAAAGGGTCCTCTCGGTCACCTCCTGATGATGTCTCCTTCGGAGACATCCTGGAAATGCTAAAGTAGAGAGGTGACTGGAAGCCCTCCAACCCTTCATCTGAGGAGTCCGTGTTCCTGCAGGCTTTCCCTGCCTGGCCTTTTACCTATCAGGTGACCCCGCCTGCCAACGAGCTCTTTGCGCAGCGTGCTTGAAAGAACCCTGATTCCATTGAGGCGATCCCTCGGAGACCAGTCAAAATTCTTTCCCCTCCCAAGGAGAACCCGCATTGGTCCAAAGGGTTACCAGTTGATGCTATGGTGGTGGCAGCGGCCACGAAAAAGGACTTGGCTGAGGAAAGTCCCGCTGCCCACCCCCCCAACAGGGAGTCCCGGGTGGTGGACAGACTTGGGATGCAAGTTTTTGCATCAGGGACCTTTGCTATACTGTCCTGAACTATTTGGCACATTTTACGAGGCTCCAGAGGGACTTGCTGTCCGAACTCTCTGGGACACTTGCAGGACAGTTGTCTGACAAGGTCAGGGACACAGTGGCCTTGCAGCTCGCAACCCTGGAATTGATATGCAACTCGTCCTTGAGGTTGCTTTCACATGTGACAGAAGGGGTGGCTAGAGCAGCGGGTTCGGGCATTGTCATGAAGCATCATGCCTGGATGCGTATTTGTGACCTCGCGAACCCCTTCAAATCTTCCTTTTTGAATGCTTCCATCGAAGCATCGTCCCCTTTTGTCTCCAAAGTGAAGGACACGCTAGCCAGGTGCGAGCAAGACAGAAAGACCCTGTCTTCCGTAGGCCTATGGTTTTCCAATCCTCAACATACCTTCTCCAGGAATCAGAGGAGTGGAAAAATGTGGCACAAAAAATCTCAGGGTCCTTTCCGTGCCTTACATGGTGCTGATATCCCCAGGGGCAGAGAGCGTAACAATTCTGGAAGACGCCCCTATAGAGGCAGAGGGGGGGTCCTCGTAACCAAGGCTCCAGGGATTTCCTCTATGGACAGCCTTACCAGCACTCCTGAGGAGCAGCCCGATTGCTTACCTGTGGAAGCAGTCGGGGTTGTTTCTCTCAGCACCAAGCTGCCTGGTAATCTATTACCACTGATTGTTGGGTGCAGAGTATCATCACCAGAGGTTTCACCATTCCCATTTCTTGTCAACCAAATCTTCCAAGAGACGTTCCCCCCAGTCAAAGGGAAGAAGCAGCTTCAGAGATAATAAAGCTGTCTTAGAAATGAGTCTTCCAACCAGTCCCATCAGACCGACGCGAATCCGGATTTTACTCAAAGATTTTTTTTGGTGCCAAAAAAGACAGGGGACTGGAGACCCATTTTGGATCTCAGCAACTTAAAAAAGTGCGTCACCCAAAACAAATTCCGGATGGTCACGGTTCAGTCCATTCTCCCCTTTATAAGAGAAAGTGATTTTATGTGCTCTTTAGATCTACAGGATGCATATTACCACATCAAGATGTACAAACGCTCCAGGAGTCTGCTTTGCTTCTGGCTAGGGGCCAGTCTTTATTAATTTCGTGCCCTGCCATTCAGTCTCTCTACAGCCCCCCAGTGTGTTCACGAAATGCATGGCAGTGGTCACAGCTCACTTCTGGGTGTTTTCATATTTGGATGACTGGCTCTTCACCGCCTCCACCGAGCATCTTCTGGTAACAGCACTGCATTATATTCTCTCTCTCTGGCAAAATTGTTGGGAATAACGATACATTAGGAGAAATCAAACCTTACTGCTACACAACAAATAGAATTCATTGGAGCAGTGTTCAATACCCAGTCCTGTCTAGTATCACTCCCACCGACTGAGGCTTCAGCTCTGAGTGATACTCTGTCAAACAAACGTTTCAGCAAGGGAAGTTCTTCAGGCCCTAGGTTCTATGGCAGCTTCAATTCCAGTAGTGCCTCTAGCAAAGCTACATATGCAGCTCCTGCAATGGCTCCTCCTTTGTCAGTGGTTGCCACACTATCACCCCCTCTGTTACCAGTTTCGAATAACCAACTCCTGCAAACAGGACCTCCTTTGGTGAATGAGGCCAGATATAGAACTTTGGAGTCATCCATTTCAATCCCCTCAGCCCAGCGCCATTGTGACCAAGGATGCTTCCCTGATCGTGTGGGCAGGCGCAATTTCCAGGGAAAGACAGTCCAACGCACATGGTCCACCGGCGTATCAATGTTCAGGCCTTCCCTTCAGCTCTCCCTTCTGGGCCAATTGCAATTCAGTCAGACAATATGTCAGTGGTCTGGTACATCAACAAGCAAGGAGGAACTAAGTCCTACCCCCTGTGTTAAGAAGCCATGAGAATTTGGCAATGGGCGATAGCCTCCAACCATTTTCTGATACCAATGCATATCAGGGAGTTCCAAAGTAATTGCGGACAAACTGAGCAGATGCATCCTTCTGCCTCACGAGTGGTCCCTCAATCCTGAGGTTTCGGCAGTAATCTTCAGCCACTGGAACCAGCCTTGCTACGATCTTTTTGCCTCCCCATCGAACAAGTGCAGCAGCTATTTTGCCCTACTTCCCCCGTAGGGGGAGGGGAAGAGTCCCTGAGGGAAGCTGTATTCCATGATTGGCCCACAGGACTTCTTTACGCTTACCCTCCCATTCCCCTGATTCCACAATATCTAAAGAAAGCGCTTCGGTTGAGATGCAAAGGATCCTCAGCTCCATTCTGGCCCTGACAAGTTTGGTTCCCCTTCCTCTGGTCTCACCTAGTATACCCGCTGTGGATTCTGGACCCTTTTCCAGATCTCGTTACTCACCCTCAAGGGGTGAGCCACCCAAATCTGTCCAGACTCAAGCTGACATCTTGGTTTCTCCACTTCCATTAGTTGCCAGGCAAGCTAATTTCCCCTTGCCTGTTTGAGACATCATTCTGGTCTCTCATAAAATATCCACCAGAAGACTATATCAGGATAAATGGAAAAGGTTCTCCATCTGGTCTAAAGATAACATGCTAAACCCGTATTCGGCTCCAGTAACTGCGGTACTTCAATACTTGGCTAAGTTTTTTGGTAATGGAGCCTCTGCCTCTACCATACGAGTACACCTAGCGGCAATTTCTAATTTCCACAATGGTATAGATGGCACCCCTCTTGTTTCTTTACGTCTATGCAAGACCTTCCTCAAGGGGACCACTCATATCAGGCCTGCTGTTGATGGAACCTCACTTTAGTTCTTCAGTCTTTGACTCAAAAACCTTTTGAACCTGCTTAGAGGTATGACCTAAAGTTTTTGTCTTGGAAATCTTTGTTCTTGGTAGCCATCCCGTCTGCCAGAAGGGTCTCGGAGCTGCAGACATTGTTTCAAGAGGCCCTATCTGGTCTTCCATAAAGACAGAGTATTACTTCGGACGAATCCATCCTTCCTTCCTAAAGTTGTTTCTAAATTCACCATAAACCAGACCATTGACCTACCAGTGTTCTTTCTGAATTTTTCCAATAGAGGAGAGTGCTGCCTTCACTCCGTGGACGTGCATAGGCAACTGAGAATTTACAGACAGGACCAAACCTATCCATAAATATGAACAGCTTTTCATCCCCTTTTCTGGGCCCAGAATGGGAGATTGTTTCCAAGGTTACATTATCAAAATGGCTAAGGGACTGCATACATTTCATCTATTCTCTCAGTAAAAAACCTGTGCCAAAAGTTGAAGCTCATTCCACTAGCTATATGGCGACATCTGTAGCTTTTCATTCCACAGCTTCCATTGATGACATCTGCACAGCAGCTACTTGGGCTAAGCCCTCATAGTTTTATCAATCATTACAAATTGGACTTGGTCTTCGGAGGGAGAGCTGCCTTCGGCTCAGTGGTGCTCAGGAACGTTCTTCCATAAGGGCCACCCATGGACCTCATGGTAGCTTGGGATTTTGTTCCATCAGTGATGAATGGAAAGAAGATTAACAACATCAGATAAAGAAGTTGTCTTACCATAACGTTCCATCTGTGTTGTTCATCATCTTTCATGCATCACTTCCCACCCTCCTTCCCCCTCCAAATGCTCCAGAGGGATGCTTTGGGTCCAAGTGGTGTCCTAGGGTATTTGTGCAGAAGTGGCCCCGGCTTTACTTCTCTTTCTCTAGCAAACTCGATTTGAGGTAACAGGGAGAAGGGCATTCTGGGTAGAAACTTAGCTCAAGAGTTTTTTGTCTGGCACGAGCTTGGTAAAACGGCCAAATCTGTTCCGAGGGCTCGGAACCAAACCCATCAGTGATGAATGAAAGAGGATGAACAACACAGATGGAACGCTAACATAACATAACTTTTCTTTTCCAGAATTTATTACATTTCCTTTTTTCCCTTCCTCCACCACCCCCAGAAAGGAATTTCTGCAGCATTCCACCCAGTCAGAGAGAGTACGCCATACAAGAAGTTCAAAAACATTTAGAGAAGAGAGTCATCCAACAGGTCCTAGCCAAACAACAAAAATGCAGTAACTTATTCATGCTTCTTTTTGGTGCCAAAAAAAGACGGGGCCTATGGCCGATATTAGACCTGATCAAGCTAAACCTGTATGTCAAGAAGTCAAAGTTTCTCATGTTGATGGTTCAGTTCATTCTGCCATTACTGCATAAGAATGATTGGGATGTATTCTATAGATCTCCAGGATGGCGTACTATCACATAGAGATCACATGCTCCAGGAGACACTTGCGCTTCTGGCTGGGAGTCAGTCATTACCAATTCAGAGCACTGCCATTTGGACTCACCACAGCACCCCAGTTGTTTACCAGATGTATGTCAGTAGTGGCAGCTCAGCTGAGTCTGGGAGGATTCCAGGTGTTTCCATATTTAGATGATTGGTTCCTAACTGCACTATTGAGACATCAACTGGTTCAAGCAATGCAGTACCTATTATACACCTTCATTCAGCTGGGTATCACGATCAATTTGGTGAAGTCAAAACTAACACCTGTGCAAAGGATAGAGTTCAAAGGAATGCAACTGAACACAATCACTCAAGTAGCAGCTTTACCACTACACCATTTGTCATCCCTGAGATAAGTCCAAGTCTTACTGGATACCCCCGCACCCCCAGCAAGATTTATTCCGAGACCTCTAGGTTCCATTTCGGCTGCCATAATTCTAGTACCATTGGCAAGATTCTTTGTGAGAGCTTCAGTGGCCCCTAGCAGTTCAGTGGTCCATTTTGTATCATCCATCAAATGTCCCGATCAAACTGACTCAAGTTTGCAGACATCATCTTCAATGGTGAATGCTGTTGGACGACCTTTATCTAGACAGACACTTTTCTTTTCCCCCTCCAACAGCCACAGTGACCATGGATGCTTCCTTGTTGGGGTGAGGGGGCTTTATGAAGGAAGATTGGTCCAGGCACATGATCCCTGACAGAGACCAAATTATACATCAATATTCTAAAGATGAGAGCAGTCCTTCTGACGTTGCAGACTTTCCAAGACTGCCTACCTCTGGGAAGGATAGCAATTCACACAGTCAGCATGTCAGTAGTCTGGTATATCAACAAACTGGGAGAACCATTCATACCTGTTATGCAAAGAGGCCAAAGAGTGTAGGAATGGGCAATCTCTTCAAACCGCTTTCTTATTGCAATGTACATTCCCGGAGAGACCAGTGTTCTAGCAGATCTATCTGGAGTCCACACGAGTGGTCCCCAAGTCAATTGGTAGAGAACCAAGTCTTCCAATGTTGGGGTCAACCTTCCTGCTAACCTTTTGCATCTCCCCTGAACATCCAAATGCAGCAAGTACTTCACTCTGATCCCCCCAAAAGCGGAGTCACCCAGGGATGCTGTAGTGCATGATTGGCCTCCGGGTCTGCTCTTTGCCTACCCTCCAATTCCTTTTATTCTGAAAGTTCTACAGAAAGCCAGCAGGTTAGAGAGTATTCTAATATTCATTGCTTCTTTCTGGCCTCATCAAATATGGTTCCCCTTCCTACAATCTCACGCCAAATATCTACCATGGATACTGGATGCCAGACAGGATCTGATTTCTCATTCGGAGCACCAACCCCCCCCCAATCTCAGATCCCTTAGACTAACCCCTTGGTTTTTCCACTTCCAATAATTCTAACAATCCAGGCTGGCCTTCTCCTCTTCCATTGATTTTAAGATAGTCCAGGCTGGCCTTCCCAGTCTGAGAAATCATACTTGCTTCACAAAAATCTTCTACAAAAAAGGTGTACAATAGCTAATAGAAGAGATTTTCAGTTTGGGCACTGAAACAGAACAGTGATCCCTTTTCAGCTCCCATCAAAGCTATTCTTATTCTGAGTTCTCTTTTTCAAGGTGGAGCCAGTTTTTCCACTATTAAATTACAATTGGCAGCAATTGCTAATTTCCACATTGCAGAAGATTCAAATGGACTAACTTTCATCTCAGCATCCAGATTATACAAGGCTTTTATGAAAGTAATTTTTCTTGTCAGGCTCCCAACTGAAGATCCTTCCCCTCTTTGGGCTCTTACCTTGGTCGTACAAGGTACCACTCAGAGACCCTTCAAACCGATTGATTCCTGCAACATAAAATTTCTATCCCAGAATACCATTTTTCTTGTGGCTGTTACTTCAGCCAAAAGGGTATTGGAACTACATGCTTTATCATCTAAACCACCATATGTTACCTTTTTTCAAAGACAGAGTTTCTCTGAGGGTGATTTCTTCTTTTATGCCTAAAGTTGCCATGGAGGCAAACCTAAACCAGTCAATTAATTTCCCAGTCCTTTTCCCCAACTATTCCAGCAAGGGTGAATATATGCTTCACCTATGTGATGTTCATAAACAGTTGTGTTTTGGTCTGCACAGGACAAAGGAACATATAGGACATCTGAACAGCTATTCCTATCTTTTACACCCAACCGGTTAGGCCAAGCAGTGTCTAAAGTAACTTTAGCTAAATGGATCACTAATTGCATTTCTACTATCTAGTCCTTAAAAGGCTTACAGTTGTCCCAACCACTGAGAGCCCATTGTATCAGGTTGATGTCCACTTCTTTGGCCTTTTCAGCTACATACATACATACAAATATTTCAAGCACAGGCATTAATGCCCTTCGAGCTTGCCAATATACCAAAACACTTGTTCCCATAATAAGTATCCAGTATGTTCTTAAAAATATCTAAACTTGCTTTAATGTAATTTGGTAGTCTGTTCCATGCATCAGCTACTCTGTCAGCGAACCAATTAGTACACTTCTCATTCCTATAGAATCTCCTACATAGGTTGTCTGATGATTCTCTAGTACGTTTTTTTAACCCCAAACATTCCCAGAGGTAGTTGTCACTAAATGCCCTATATACCTGAATATGGTCTCCTCTTAGATATCTATAAGAGGCACTGTACAAGTTCTGATGTTTTAGTTTTTTATAATAACTTAAACTTTCACATCCATGAATACCCTTGGTATATTTCTGTTGTGCTCTTTTCAGTTTACTCATGCTTGTTTTCTTATAGGGTTTCCATATTGTTATTCCATACTCAAGTTTGGGTCTAATGTAACTAACAAATGTCTTAATTATTTTTGATTTTCTAAACTTTTTATACAATCTCTAGTTTTATAACTATCATGAACCCAATTGGTTGACATGATTAGTAAAACTCATAGCCGAATCTACTCAAATACCCAGGTCCTTAAATGAGTCTACAGTGTCAGTCACTGTGTGCTGTATTAAATATTCACCTTTCAATTTATGCCTTCCAAGGTCTCTTATGCTTAGTTTTTGGCGTATTTATCAGCATATTATTCTCCTGTACCCAAATTGTCAATTTAGTCAAGTTGTTTTGCAGACATGCCTTATCTGTAACACATGTAATCAGTTTACCCAATTTCAGGTCATCTGCATATAGATTGTAGAACACCTCAGATGAAAAAGTAAGGTCTGAAAGATCCAATCTTAACAAGTAAGGACCTAGGACAGAGCCCTGTGGGACACCCTGACTGTAACCAAGGATTTTGCCTGTCCACTTGATCTGAAGTAGTTAACTTCATTTATCTGCAACCTGTGGGTATTCGGATCCATTTTTCAAGCATCTGCTCCAAGCTCTTCCACGTACCCACAATCCCTCACATCACCTACGTTCCCCCAGATCTCGTTTGCCGCTTCATGCGTACGTGTCGTGGTCTCTATAGCTCCAAGTTGGGTGTAGTAAGTGGTACTTTTTCCATATATATTTAGTGTGTGTGTGTGTGTGTGTGTGTAGTTTTTTCATCCCTTTCCTCCCCTTCGTCATTCATCTGTTTTCTGTCAAAAAAAAAAGAGTAGTTTAAAAAGTTAGTTTGTCAGGTAGTGTAAGCCTAACCCAACCTTAGTGTGTGTGTGTTAATGGGTTTAGTTTTGGCTGAATGTTTTTTGGTGATGGCTGAGTAGCCAAAACCAACATTTAAAAAATGCACAGAGTGTGGCCACAAGCTTTCACCGCCTGATGACCACACACTGTGTGTTATATTTGCCTGGGTGTTCCCCACCTATCTTTGTCTTGTAGTGTGAGTGCGGGGTTTAACCCTAGGGCATTGAAGGAAAGGCAGGCAAAGCTGGAAGCTAAGGGCCGGCTAACAGTTTCTGCATTGGACACGACCTCTGCTCCAGTAGCCGATCAACCCCACCCCCCAGGCTGGGACACAACCTCCCTCTAAGCTTCTGAGATGGGGACAAAATCAAAAGACAAAGATAAGCGAAACAAGGATAAGAGAGGGGAAAGGCACCGCAAATGGTCTCCAGAGTGGGAGCCTTTTCCCAGCCTGCCTACTAAATTTGTCAGGACCACCTCTCCTCGGCTCTACTCCCCGAGGTTCTCCCCGGAGCCGACTGAGCCCACGAACCAGAGGCTTTCTTCAAGGTGGTCTCATGGACCAGCCAGATCCAAGTCAGTCACCTCCCTGGGGTTGACTCGGAGTCTGTCGGAGCTTGACATGGACAGGATGATGCAGAGGTTCATTCGGATCCAAATCCAAATGGGAGTCTTACCAGGCCCCTCTCCGGCCGGAGAGGAGACCTTTATGCCCTTCTTCCATCCAGTCTCTCCTTTCCTGATCCGACCTGCGGTTTCAGGAGTTATGGATCCGAGGAGCTGGGGGTTCGGCGCTGACAGTTCTTCCAACCTCGACGGCAGCGATTACCTTGAGTTCCTCGGATCAGACTTGTTTGGATCCGAGCAACTGTCTGGGCCGAAAACCCCTGAGTCAGACCCAAGGGAATGGAGGTGTCTTTGGCTCCGACTTTGTCAGATCCGAGGCATTCCTTTGGGAACCCCAGCTACATTGGCCTCGGCCCTGATTCTCACGGCGGAGCCGGGAAGAGCTTCTTCCTTGTTGGTTGTTAAAAAGGTGCACTTTTGGTCACGACTCCCATGAGCTTGTCCCAGGGACAGTCTGTGCTAGAGGACCCCCAGGCGGATCCCATCGTGGATCCCCCTGTGACTTACAAGCCCTCTTCAGAGAGTCCCAGTGAAGAGGGCCCCCGTAAGCACTTGTGTAAGAGAAGGCACATAGACTCCCCCGAGTCCCTCACAGAAGATACTGACTTGGATGAAGGTAAGGGTTCCCCCAGGTCACCTCCCGAGGATGTCTCCTTTGGAGACATCATGGAAATCCTCCGCCAGAGGGGAGGTTGGTCATCCCCAAAATCCTCTACAGATGAGTCAGTATTCCCGGAGGCCTTTGGCACAGGCCCATCTACAATCCTGGGTGTTCCCTCCTGCAGATCCCTTAGTGGATCTCATTACCACGTGGGCATGGAAGCAGCCTAACACCATAGAGCCAATACCCAAACGCCCCAACAGGATCCTTTCTCCACCCACAGACAGACCTGGTACAAGGGATCCCCGGTGGATGCTATGGTGGTTGCAGCTGCCACCAAGAGAGAACTGGCGCAGGAAAGTTCTTCGGTCCACCCTCTGGACAAGGAGTCTAGGGCGGTGAATCAGTTTGGGAGACAAGTCTTTTCTTCAGTGGCGTTTTTCCATATGAACGCTGAATTATTTGGCATACGTCATATGACTTCAGCGAGACCTAGTCACGGAATTCGCTGTCGCCCCCAGAGTCTTCGTCGCCAGTGGACAAGCTGCTGTTCTCAGCGAAAATGTTGACTCTAAAATCTGTTTCAAACACGTCCATATTTCTTCTTTCCCATGCCACAGAAGGAGCGGCTAGGGTGGCTGGGAATGGCATAGCTATGAGGCGACACGCTTGGCTCAGACTTTGTCAATTCGTGGACCCCCTTCAAGGCATTATTCACAAATGCTCCCATTGATGGTTCCTCCCTGTTCGGGAAGACAGTTCTTGACACCCTGGTCCAGAGCGAGACGGACGGGAAGACTCTGTCTGCTGTTGGAGTCCGCTTCTCTAGCCCTCAAAGATCCCTTTCTAGGAATCAGAAAGGGCAAAAGATGTGATTCTGAAAATTTCAGTTTTCCCGGGACTCTAAGGACAACTCTTCCCCTAGAGGCAGAGGGGGACAAGACAGATGCCGCCCCAGAGGCAGAGGGGGCCCGAGGAACTTTGGATCTAGGGAGACCTTCTTGGACAGACCTGCACAGCAACTCTGAGGAGTTGTCCGACTGTCCTACTCTGGAGACAGTCGGGGGAAGATTGTCATTGCACCTAACGGCTTGGGAGTCCATTACAACAGACCGTTGGGTGCTCCAAATAATATCCAGAGGCTACTCCATCCCGTTCGTTGCCACACCCGTCCAACCAAAGCGCCTCCCGGATGTTCCACCCGCTCGAAGGGAGGCGGCAGCACAAGAAATTTCAAAGCTGCTTCGCAATCGGGCCATCGAACGGGTCCCCCCATATCAGTCCAGATTAGGCGTTAACTCCAGGTTCTTTTTAGTGCCAAAAAAGACAGGGGACCTCAGGCCCATATTGGACCTGTCAACCCAAACCTGACTGTAGCCAAGCAGAAATTCCGGATGGTCACCTTGCAGTCCATTCTACCTTACCTCTGAGAATGCAACTGGATGTTGCCTGATAGACCTCCAGGACGCTTACTACCATATTAAAATTTGCAGAAGCTCCAGGAGATTCCTTCGCTTCTGGCTGGAAGCCAATCATTTCCAGTTCAGACCCCCCCCCCCCCAGGTTGTTTACCAAGGTTATGGCAGTCATAGCGGCTCACCTGAGGCTTCAGGGAATTCAGTTGTTTCCTTAGCTAGACGATTGGCTCCTCACTGCTGCCTCCAAGCGTCTACTTTGCATGGCCAGAGACGACTTCCTGCTTCTTGCAGTCAACCTAGGGATTACCATCAGCATCTCCAAGTCCCGCCTGAACCCGACACAGACCTTGGAATTTATAGGGGCACGGCTGGACACTCTACTATTGCAAGTTTTTCTCACTCTGGACAGGGTCCAGAACCTACGGGCTCATGTGTCAGTGATCCTCGGCCCCAGGACGCCAACGGCAAGCGATGTTCTCCGGGCCCTAGGTTCAATGGCTGCAACAATCTCAATCCTTCCCAGTGTGCGCCTTCACATGCAGGTGCTTCAGTGGACCCTGGCAGTTCAGTGGTCTTGGTTAGGCCTCCCCATGGACTATCCAGTGCGAATCAGCAGAGCCTGCAAAGATGTCTCTTCTCTGGTGGCTCCAATCGCCGGAATCTTGGCAGGTCATTCCTTCATAACACCCACAGCCGAAGACACAGTGACCACTGACTCCTCCCAGCTCGGGTGGGGGGGCACTATTTGGGGGAGGACAGTCCAAGGTACGTGGTCCCAGACCGAGACCAGATTGCATATCAGTGTTCTGGAGATGAGGGCAGTGCTTTTGGCGTTGCAAGCCTTTCATGCTGTTCTTCCCCCAGGGACGATTGCAGTTCAGTCAGACAAACATGTCTGTTATCTGGTACATCAACAAACAAGGAGGAACCAGATCTTACCCTCTCTGTCGTGAGGCAATGAGTGTGTGGGAGTGGGCGATCTCCACCAGTCAGTTTCTGATTGCAACGCACATCCCGGGATGCTCCAACATTTTAGTGGGCAGACTGAGTCGGGCTATTCTAATGCCATACGAGTGATCTCTGAAACAGTCAATAGCAGAGGAGATCTTCCTTGCATGGGTTCAGCCTTGCTGCGATCTCTTCACATTTCCTTCCAACGCGAAGTGCAGCGAGTTCTTCGCTCTGATCCCCTCACCAGGGGACTCCCCCAGAGATGCTCTCATCCATGCTTGGCCTCCCGGGTTACTGTATGCTTATCCCACGTTACCTCTCATTCCGAAATTTCTTCAGAAAGCTTGCTGACTGGGATGCAAAGTGATCCTCATTGCCCCGTTCTGGCCTCGACAGGTGTGGTTCCCCTTCCTCTGGTCTCATGTTCTAACTCCTCCTCGGATTCTGGATCCCTGCCCAGATCTCATCTCTCATCCTTCTGGCATCAGTCTGCCCGATCTGGACAGCCTCAAGCTGACAGCTTGGTTGCTCCTGTTCCCCTGATTGCTAGGACTCCCGGTCTGTCATCTTCAGTAAAGACTGTTTTGGTGGCATCCCACAAAGCTTCCACTAGGAAGGTTTATCACAGCAAAGTGAAACGCTTCTCTATCTGGGCTTCTCAGAGGAACCTAGATCCTTTTACGGCCCCGGTTTCTGCAGTGTTGGAGTTTTTGTCCAATATTTTCCAACAAGGGACTAGTTCCTCTATGGTGAAAGTACAACTGGCAGCCATATCTAATTTTCATGGTGAAAATATGAATGCTCTGGCCTCTTTGAGACTGTGTAAAGCTTTCATGAAAGGCACTTGGGACCTTAACCTAGTTCTGCAGGCGATGGTTGCTCCCTCATTCGAACCAGCAGTGTCAGTAGATTTGAAATTCTTGTCCTGGAAGACAGCTTTCCTAGTGGTCATTACTTCAGCCAGAAGGGTTTCTGAGATCCAGGCTTTGTCTGCCGTGCCCCCTTAAATCTTTCATGAAGACAGGGGATGTTCATCGTGTTACACTGCTGCAGTCATTACACTTGGGTTATCCTGCCGTGAGGTGGTCCCGCAGTCGGCCAGAGTTCTAAAGTCTTAGTCCGGCGTCGGTTGCTGTCTCTTCTTCCCTGACGTCAGTGTGCCAGGGGTATATAAGATGCAGCCGACGCCATTTTCTTCAGTCTTTCTTGCCGCACAGTGCCCGAAGCAGAAGCAGTTCGCAAGAGCCGGTCGGCCGACTCCTGAGATTTTCGAAGTCGAATTTCAGATCCGAAGTCTTCTATAAAGCTAAGTACCCCGTTGGGGAAACTTTTTTCTTGCCTCAGACCGATGTCAGAAAAAGTTAATTGTATTTTTTGTGGGAAGCAAATACCTCATACGGACTTCTACTCTTACTGTATTCCTCGCTTTTGTGCTAGATTTAACAAATGCACTTTAAAAAGATGTTTTGATTTTGCTTTGCACTACTTTGGCCGAAGGTTCAATTATACTATGCCGTCGGATCAACCGACGACCTCAATACCAAAAAAACGCAAAGACAAGGATAAAGACAGGCATCCGAGGTCCAAAACTGACGACAAAACCTCTTCTAGGCCAGTCGCCGGTTCTCAGTGAGGCGCTTTCGCAGCCCCTGACACCCGCTACCTCAGAGCCACAGGCCGCTTCCGTCTCCCACGTGGAGACAACTAGGCCTCTGGAAACTCAAGGTATTGGGCCTACGGAAACTAATCCCTCAGATGGGTCCGGAGCCGCTGAGCAGGCATGTGCTTCTGAGGGTGCTTTTAGACCTTCACAACTTACCATTAAAACAACAGCCAAGTCAAAAGTACCATTAAAGACAAAGAAACAAGTACAGCATTCTCCTGGACAGTCCTCCATGCCTAAGAAATAGATGCTTAAAATGGCCGAAGACCTCATTACTCTAATCAGGGGTTCCCATCCCCCTCCTGAGAAAAGGCCTAGGCAGGATACAGACTATGATTCCTGTGATCAGGTTTTCATTTCCTCTGATTCCTCTTCAGCCCAGGGATACTCTCTGCCCCCCTATGAGGACTCTGATGCTGAAGAATCTATCCCTTCAGCCTCTCCTCCTGAGGATTATTCTTTTGGGGAAACTTTAAATACCATGAGGGAGCATTTCCATTGGGAAAGTCAGGATTACTCTGAATCCAAGAAAAGGCTCAGGGATTTCCTTTTATTGCCTCAGCACAGGCCCCTGGCTATTCCGCCTGTGCTAGATATTGTGGATGATGTGTTCTCTGAATCCAGCTTATCTCCTGATTCTTTGCCCCCTGCTCCAGCCAAGCCAGATAGGTATTATAGAGTCCCTGACTCTCACAAGTTTCTTTACAAAAACCCTTCTGCTGATCCAGAAACTATTTCTCAGGGTCCAAAAGGGGTTAAGGCTTCCATAGCAAAAAATCCAGTACCCTCTGACAGACATTCCAGATCTTTGGATAGATGGGTGAAGAAAGTATACACTTCTGCAACTTTAGCAGTAAGAGCTTTAAATTGCCAGTTTCACATGCTTAAGTACCAGCAATATTTAATGGCTCAATTAAAACAGAAAATGCTTGCAAGCTCAGAAGCTCCTGATTGTAAAGAAATGCAGGATTTATTGCATGCAGTTGAACAGGTGGGAAAACATACTCTGTAATGTGGTTTTGATTCTTTGGAAGCCTCTTGTAGAGCCGCAGTTACAGGTTCTGTGATTCGAAGACATGCTTGGTTAAAATAACAGAGTTTACCTGATCATGTTAAGGCAAAATTATTGGATGCTCCTTTACAGCATACAACCTTGTTTGTTGTTAAGGCAGAAGAGGTGTTAAAGAAAATGGAGGATAAAGCTAAGTCTATGCAAACAGTCAAGGATTTCTTACAGGTATAGCCACCTCGATTTAGCAGAAATTGGCCAGCAAAGAATTGGTCCTTTCCAGTGTCAGACAGGCCACAGAGAGGCAGATACAGATGCCCAAGAGGCAGATCTCAACCCCAAGGCTCAGACAGACAACAACAGTGGGACACCTCAACCCCAAAAGGAGGTGAGGACAAGTCTCAACCTTACAGAAAACAGTCACAATGACTTTCCCCTTCGTACGCCAAGCACTTCCCTTTTGGAAGCCCCCTTAGGGGGAAATCTAGCACTTTTTTCTCAAAACTGGCAAACAATCACACAAGACAAATGGGTTCTGAATATTGTGTCTCAAGGTTACGGGTTCCACTTTCATACTTTTACCAAGGCTAAAAAGAATGCCAGACCTGCCACAAAATCAATGGGCAGAGGCACAAAAACAAATTTCAGCCCTCATGGACATGAGAGCTATTCAAAAAGTACCAAAACAGGAACAAGGACAAGGATTTTACTCGACTCTTCCTGGTCCCCAGAAAGGACAAGGCCTGGAGACCCATACTAGACCTTTCTATTCTAAATACTTACCTGGATATTCCGAAATTCAGAATGTTGACATTACAGCAGCTTCTACCCATGCTGGGCAAGAAGGCTTGGCTTGTTACTCTGGACCTCAGAGGCATACCTGCATGTCCCTATCGGACAAAATTGCAGAAGATACCTCAGATTCAAAGCTTGTACAATGCACTACCAATTCTCTGCACTGCCCTTTGGCTTATCTACTGTGCCCAGGGTCTTCACAAAGTGCCTGGCACCAGTAATTGCATTTTGCAGACAAAAAGGAATTCAAATATATCCATACTTGGACGACTGCCTCATTCAAGCAGAGACAAAGGACATTCTTCTACAGCATCTGGCGTTTGTAAAAAAGGTTGCTATTTTCTCTAGGGTACACAGTAAACGAAAAGAAGTCCAAACTAGTGCCCTCACAACAGATTATATTCCTGGGTGCCAGCTTAAATTCAACGGCCCAGATGGCTTACCTCACTCCAGACAAACAAGTTCAACTAACTCCTACCAAGCTAGCAAAGCTCCTTCTTCCAAACAGCAGGGCTGAACACCTCAAATAAACACAGCCAAAGTGATAAAACTCGTCGGAAATGAACACAGCTGAAATAGCCAGACTCACTGAAGCAGGTCGTTCAAAAAATGGTAGCAGTTTGTTTCTTTTGCCTTGAAGTTCAACTAACTCAATATTTTCAATTACTGGTAAAAATGGCCCATCTCCCTGCAAGAAAAATTCTGCAGGCCCTGGGATTCATGGCATCCTGCATACTACTAATACCATATGTCAGACTGCATATGAGGAAATTACAATGGTACCTAAAAAGTGTTTGGACTCAACGCTCTCACAGTTTAGAAGCAGTAATACCAATGATTCCCTGCCTACAACAGGAGTTTTGATGGTGGGCACAGGCATGTCACCTAAACAAGGGTCAGCCTTTTACCCTACCCATGACCAGGCAAACCCTGACAACAGATGCTTCGGATTACGCCTGGGGAGCACACATGGCAGGAAAATGCATTCAGGGCAAGTGGACCACAGACCAGATGCATCTTCACATCAATCAAAAAGAGATGTTGGCGGTTCAAAATGCCCTAACAGCTTTCAAGGACCTTCTGCATCCAGGACAATTATTACTAAAGACAGACAACACCACAGTAATGTGGTACATAAATAAGCAAGGGGGCACTCATTCTTATCCCCTATGCAGGCAAGCCATGACCTTGTGGAACACAGCTCTAACGTATCAAGTTCACCTGCAAGCACAATTTCTGCCAGGAAAGAAAAATACTCTGGCAGACGATCTAAGCAGAAATATCATGGACCCTCACGAATGGAAATTGAATCCACAAATCTTCAGCATGGTAACGCAAAAATGGGGATGCCCAGATATAGATCTTTTTGCCTCCCCACTGTATTGCCAACTACAAAAATTCTGCACAAGGACTTATCACAAGCAAGCATGGAAAGTGGATGCTCTTTTGTTCAGCTGGAAAAACCTAAAAGTTTATGCCTTCCCACCACTGCCTGTCCTTTCAAAGGTACTCCTAAAAGCCAGTCAAGAAAAAACTACAAATGATCCTGATTGCTCCAGACTGGCCGCGCCAGCACTGGTACCCTATCTTAAGGAACTTAGCTCAAGGCCCACCATGGATTTTGCCTCAAATTCCACACCTTTTGACTCAACAAAACTATCAGATCCTGCACGGTCAGCTCAAAACCCTAAACCTGGCTGCATGGCAGATTCATTAGTAAAACAGGCAACACCTCTCTCTAAAGCTGTTATGGATGTCATTTTGGAGGCCAGGAGGCCTAGCACCAGGAAAGCTTACTCAGAACAATGGAAGAGATTCTGCACCTGGAACCAGGCTCAAAGCCTTGACCCTCTTGTTCCAAACATTCCTCAGATTTTACAATGCTTAACTGAGATGCTGGACAGAGGCCTATCATTCTCATCAATTAAGATCCACTCCTCTGCCATTTCAGCACATTACAACATGGATCCTCCTTTATTCTCTCATCCCTTGCTAAAGCAGTACCTCAGAAGGGCTAAAAACATAAGACCGTCCTGGAGAGCACCAACACCAACTTGGGACCTCAATTTCGTTTTGGAAAAATTGACCCTACCACCAATCTAAAATTTTTATCATGGAAAGCAGCTCTGCTCCTGGCAGTAACTTCAGCACGAAGAGTCTCAGAGCTATAGGCATTAATAGCAGTGGAACCTTTTATAATTTTTCATCAGGACAGGGTTTCTATAAGAACAAACCCTACCTTTATGCCAAAGGTGATATCTAGTGTGGCTCTCAACCAAACCATCCATTTACCAACTTTTTATCCAAACCCCCAGAATAAAGGGGAGAAACTTCTGCATTCTTTGGACATACACAGGCAGCTACGCTTCTACTTGGACAAAACAAAATCTTTCAGGAAAACTGAGCAACTGTTTGTAGCATATGCTACAGGATCACAGGGCAAGGCGATCTCAAAGCAGACTATTTCCAAATGGATAGGACACTGTATTCAAGATTGTTGAAATTACTATTTAATGACTTGAACTGAGTCAGTATGTTTTTCGTCACTTGGTAATAACCAAGCGAAAGCGCTCGGTTTTATTTTGTTTTTGTTTTTTCTACAATAAAGCTGGTTTACTACGCTAAGGACTTTTCTGGTTTGATTCTACAACACAGTTGGTTTAATACTTTATTTTGCTGGTTCTTCCAGGTCCTGTTGTGCCGGGCTTGTACGTTTGCTGGCTTGTTCTTGTTGTTTGGATTTATAGGGCACTGTATTCGTTACTGCTACTCACAGCATGGAAAATAAGTCCCAAATAACATTAGGCCACATTCCACCAGGGCAACAGCCACTTCAGCCTTTCTCAGAGGAGTACCTACCAAGGAAATTTTGGAGGCTACAACTTGGAGTTCAGTGCACACCTTTACCAAGCATTACCACCTGCCTCTTTACTCTAAATCCAGAGCAGGATTTGCCACTGCAATTCTGCAGGGCCTCATAGCCAAACCAGCCACCCAACCTTAGCTTTGGGATTCTACCCAAGTGTAATGACTGCAGCAGTGTAATACGATGAACATAGTACAGTTTTGTACCTACCATAAATGTAGATGTTCAAGTGTTCACACTGCTGCAGTCCAGGTTACCCTCCCTCCATCCCCTCTGAACTAGCTGGACTTATCTGTACCTTTCTATCCTATACAACCTTTATGGTGTATTTGCTTGTAACTGAAGATATTGTTTTTATTTTATATGTATACTTTTTATTAGCAATATGTATTGCCTACCTACTTGGGGACACCTGACATCTGGGGCAAGAAAAACTGAAGAAAATGGCGTCTGATGCATCTTATATACCCCTGGTGCACTGACGTCAGGGAAGAAGTGACAGAAACCGACACCGGACCAAGACTTTGGAACTCTGGCCGACTGCGGTACCGCCTGACGGCAGGATAACCCAAGTGTAGTGTAATGACTCTGCAGCAGTGTGAACACTCGAACATCTACATTTATGGTAGGTACAAAACTGTACTTTTTGCGCCGCAGTAACCCTTCTTTTTGCCGAAAGTTGCCTCTGAATCAAATATTAACCAGATGATTAATCTGCCTGTTTTCTTTCCAAATTTTCAGAACAAGGGTGAATACAAGCTGCATTTGCTAGATGTTCATAGACAGCTTTGTTTCTATTTACATAAGACTAAACAATTTCGTAAGTCTGACCAGTTATTCGTGTCCTTCTCTAGACCCTTTTTGGGCAAAGCCATTTGCAAGGTCTCCTTAGCTAGATGGATTACACAATGTATACTGCAAGTCTATAAGGATAAAGGTCTGTCCCCACCTGGTCCTGTTAAAGCTCATTCTACCAGATCTGTGGCGACTTCTGCTACTTTTTGGTCTAGGGTTTCACTGGATGATATCTGTGCAGCAGCGACTTGGGCAAGTTCACATACATTTATTTCTCATTATAAGTTGGATTTGGTCTCTAGTGGGAGAGCATCCTTTGGCTGTGCGGTTCTCAGGAATATTTTTCCATGAGGGCCTCCCAGGAGATTTGGTAGCTGGGGACTCTGTACCACAGGTTGCAGATAAATGAAGTTAACTACTTCAGAAAAAGAAGTTATGTATTCACCATAACTTTCCATCTGAGAAGTTATACTTCATTTTCTGCAACCGTCCCGCCCTCCTTCCTCCAAACCTGTTCTAGGTTAGTGCTGTTACTGAGTTGTTGATAGTTTGAATAGTGGCAAATTCGATCTGAGGGATTATGGGTAAGAGGAGGAGCTTGGAGCAGATGCTTGAAAAATGTTGCCGGCTCGGATCCGATATGTATTCGTTTACCCACAGGTTGCAGAAAATGAAGTACAACTACTCAGATGGAACGTTATGGTCAGTACATGACTTCTTTTTATATGATACTTGCCATGTCCTATTTGTAAGCCATGCAGCTAGCCATCTTATCAAGAGTACATCAGTACCTAGTTGTACTAATTTATTGATCAGTGCAGTGTATGACCCTGTCAAATGCTGAAGTTAAATCCATATAAATTACATCACAGCACAATTTGTCATTCATATAGCTGTTTTTATATTCTTATAGAACATCATGTTACAGCTGGTAATAGATCTGTTTTCAACATATGCATGCTGATTTAGGGTTTCACGTCCCAACCTATCCAGTTCTGAAAGTAACTTATCCAGTATTACCGTCTCCATTATTTTTCCACAACATGAAAGTAGACTTAAGGGTCTATATGAATCTGGGTTTGTCCTACTCTCCCTTTCCCTTAAAAATGGTTTAATAAGCACATCTCTCCAATCTTGAGGTATCTCCCTGTATTTATATGACCTAGTGAATAATAGATATAATGGTACTGTAAGTTCTTGCTGAAGTGTTCTCAGGTCATTGTTACTAAATCTGTCTCCTCCCTTTGCTTTGTTTGGCTCCAGTTTGTGCAGTTCTTTTTCAATATAATCTAATCTGATTCCAGTATCAGGTTACCTGGATGTCACTAGGACAATTTACCACCCCTTTTGTGGAGCCAGTGTTTTGCATAAGATTTTATAAATGTATCTATAATCTATTGTGTCTGAGAATAAATTTTAGAATCTGCACACAGTTTATCAGTTTGTGTGTCTTTAGTCCTTCCACATCTTGTGTGCCTATAAAAAGGTTTCCTGTTATACTCAATATCTTTAAATAAATTTTCTTCAAATTGTTCTTGCTCTTGTCTCACACCATGCTTACTTAATCTGTCTGTCCAGCTTATTTCCTCTATTGATGAAATGTGTGCTAAGGCAACCTGATCAAACTTCCATACCTTTGTCTCTCGTTATAAATTGAATATTCTCCACAGACAGAGCATCCTTTGGCTCCGCGGTGCTCAGGCATATTCTTCCATAGGGACCACCCAGGAAATCCAGTAGCTGGGGACTCTGACTCAGTAGTGAGGAAGAATGAAATAGGCAACATCAGATTTAGGAGTTATGTACTTACCATAACTTGGCATCTGTGTTGTCCAGTTTCATTCTTCCTCACTTCCCACCCAGCCTTTCCCCTTCCAGAAAGTCCAGAGGTATCTAATGGAATCAGGGATCCATATATTTCTAATTTAAGCTCCATATTAGGGTATTGTCACAGTGTTTATAATTTGTTTCTATAACTATTTCTGTTGTTTGGGGAAGTAAACTCAATCTGAGGAACTAGAGAAGATGCAGGAATTATGGAAGTGGGAGGAGCTCAAGACTTGAAGCATCAGCCTATTGGAATGGCCGGATTGGAGAAAAAATGAAATTGGACAACACAGATGCCAAGTTATGGTAAGTACATAACTCATAATTTTTGTACTTAATTTAAATACTAAAAGAGTTCTCAGTCTGGCACTGATTTTCAGTCAGAAAAACAGGGATTGGGGGGGGGGGGTTTCTCCATAAGCTAAAGATACTTCAGATGTTCAGCATTCAAATCACTGCCTAAACTATTTGATTCCTACTCCCTGAACCAGCCAGCTTTCAAAGCTTTAGGGTGCCTTCCATGCACTCTTTACCCATGTAAAGATAGTGCTTCAGCTTCTTCAGAACTTTATTGTTACCAAAGAGAGCTCCTCAGTAGGCCCCATGGAACTCTGTTGACTAGTAATCCATTAAAACTGGGCAGAGACATTCCTAATTAGGGAAATCCTTCCACTAAAGCAATTTTTCTGAAGGAAAACTTTTATTTTCCTCACTCGTATGCTGGCTTTACTAGGCAACGGTGTGTTTTGGGACTGTCATTACTTTTTTAATTGAGCCTGATTTAAATGCTTATTTAAACTTTTTGTTTAAAAAAGCAACTCAACTGTTTATATTTTGTCAGAATTCTTCCACAGGTTTGTTGGTTTGTGTACTTTGGTCAGGGTAGGTGTGTGTGTAGGGGGGGGGTGTCAACGGTTTACTTTTACTTCAGTAGCACTTTGTACTTTTACTGACTCCAGGCTCTTCTATCTGCCTTCAAAGTCTCATTCTTGTCTAGCCTTTAGAGCAGCTAACAGTCTCTCTGGTTTTATTTTCCCCTGTCCGCAAGAAGAAGAAAATTGTTAAGAAGTATTTGGGTGTCAGGCTGGCTGCTGTTGCACCTTAGCTGCTGGGTGATGACTATGCTCTGGCTGTCCTGGGCTCTTTAGACCTCTCATCCCCCACCCCCGTCCCTCTAGTGTTACATTTACAGCCACCACGGACTGGGGAGGGAGGGCAGCCATGTCCTCTGGGGCTCTATTAATTCTCTTGATGGACAAGGAAGAACCACTCTTATCTGTCTCGTGTGAAGTGGCAGGTAAAAGTTCTTCACTCAGCCGTGTGAAGGGGCAGGTAAAAGTTCTTCACTCAGCTGGAATTGGAAACCTGAATCCGGAATAATTATGGCTCAGTCATTTTCCAGGAAGTTTCCCAGAATAGGTGCACATAATGAAAAAAAAATATTACCTTCTCCTGTTTATATTTCCATGGACAGGGAAAATTTGTTTGGATTTGCTAAGAAGCACATAATTGCCTTTTCCTTGCATAATACTTCAGGCAAGAAAAGAGAGTTCCCTGTCTTTCTGACTTGTATTTTCAGTCAGTTGTGCAGTCATTGCAGAGGGCTGGTTGTACTTTAGGAATTTCTTCCTGGTCTGAAAAGACTGATCTTGAAGAAAGTATGGCTTCAGATTTCCCCTTGAATATTTATCTTTTTCTGAGACTTGAATGTGAAAGAGGTTTTGTTTTTCATTGGGAGCAGAATACAATTCCTATTGCACAGTAAATGTATTATTGTTACAGTTCAGCACGCCTTAATCTGCAGCTGTTCCTCCTACTATGCCTGCTTTATATAATTTTTTTTTCACTGATTCTAGTTTTCCTAATAGGTAGCTTCTTGCCCCCAGTAAGGCTAACAGGTTATACAGGGTACCTTAGACTATGTATTTGTTTTCCAAACCTAAAGCAGATCCAGCAGTAAATTCTCTATCTAAAATTGCTTCTGCTAAACAGATTGCTGCTGCTAACCCCATTCCCTTTGACAAAGGTAGGAAATATTTTGACAAGTTGGAGAGGAAAGTTCTACTACTTTATATTTCTGTATTTTAAACTTTCAATGTTATATGTTGAAGTACGTACTTTCATCTTTTGAGAACTTGCAAATGTTAATTATTAATTAACCCTCCTTCTGAGGCAAAAAAATCATTGAATGCAGGTTTTAAAGTATGTTTATGATGCTTCTGGTTCTTCCTCAAAAGCTACTGCTTCTGGGTCAGTAATGTGAAGATCCGCTTGGTTTTGTTCTCAAAACCTTCCTGAATATATTAAAATTAATATTTTAATTTTCCTTACACAAGGACTTTCTTTTGGCCCTTCTGTAGCTGAGGTGCTCAAGAAATGTGATGAAAAGGGAAAGTAAAGTAAATTCAAGGGTGACTCCATGTTTCAACCCTCATTTTTTAAAGCAAATATTTCATTCTCCTCCTCCGCTTCATTTTACAGTAATCAATTTAAGCAGCAAAGAGCTGTTAAATAGAAATTTTAAGAAAGGGAAAAGCCTCTGAAAATCAATTACAGTCCCTCCATGTCAGCATGACTGCCTGTTCAGGTAAACCCTCCCCCTTCCCACCCTGGCAACTTCTCTATATCCCTAAGGCTTCATCTTCCCTTGTACCAGATTGTGGCAGACAAATGGGTTTTGAATGTAATTCAGCAAGGTATAACTTGGCAAAGAGAATTCCTTCCCCTATTCCAAAGGATTCCTTGCCTGTTTCCTCCTATTCTGCATCAGATGCTTGTTCATTAATTAATAGAACCAATGTTCCCTAAATGCTTTTATTAAATGATTTTTCAGGTCTATATTACAAGATCAAATGCTTAGGTGATCGAACACCTAAACATCGAACTTGTAATATCGAAAGCAAAAAACAGCAAACGGACGATTTAATGCAGGGAAAGATTTCCCTTGGCCATTTGTCGGATTTTGCCATTTTGTCTACTGTAGAGCGATCTCAGAGTTGGTATATTTAGTTAGTGGGGATGTGGGGGGCACACCCCCTCACGTCAGGGGGGGTGAAGCCCCCCACTTAGTTTGGGTGTAAAGTTTTTTTTTTTTTTTCCCTTGGCCGACAGACGTGTTTTCCTGTGCCATTCAACGTTTTTGGGTTCGATATTACAAGTTCGATGTTTAGGTGTTCGACCACCTAAGCATTCAATCTTGTAATATAGGCATGATTTTTCTGATATCAAAGAAGGAGAGATCCTTAAGGCATATGCTGGACCTTTCCTTTCTAGATTAGTTGTAAAGATTCTAAAGTGCAAAATGCTTTAATTCCCTTTCATCTGTGCTCCCTTCTGTAGCATTCATGGTCAAGTAGACTTAACCCTTTCCCATTGCCAAGCTGTGTCTCGCTTACATTACCAGTTCTCTGTTCTTACACTTTGAACTTTCCACTGCACTCAGAGTATTTAGAAAGTGTATGGCTTCAGTAATTGCTTATTGTAGACTTCAAGGCTTCCACAGCTGTCTCTTTATTAGGATAATTGTCTTTTCTTTGCAGACTTTTTTTTTCCGCCTGTTAAGAATCATTAGCAACTGTTCAGAATGTCTTAGTTTGAGTTTTCAAATCACCTTACAAAAATCTTTTCACTCTTTTTCACAAAATTGCATTCCTGGTATGGTCTGGTAGGTTCTTCCCTGAGAAGAGCTTTTTTTTTCTTCTAAGCAAAGTTGAGATGTTGCAAAAGTTCTTCCTGAGTTTCTCAACTCAAACAGTTGCAAACACGATAATTTCTCCAGGAAAAAGAAAACACCAATATCAAACTAACAATAGTAAAATCACGGACCACTGGTAGAATCAAAAGTATTTATATCCTTTTATTCACACATACAGGATTTCATCCTGTAATCAACGGAACTTCGTCAGATAAAACATTATCAGAGAACAATCCTTTTAAAAGGCCATTATCCAATAGGAAAACATCAATTAATACCCACCTTCTTAAAACGGCCAATAAAAATACTAGTTTAAACATATAGCATAGGCTACATGCATCCATCCCCATCCAATCAATATTTAATTCTATCATCAAATCAGCACATAGATCGTCATACAACAAAATGCGTACATCCAATTGTTTTTTGAACGCGTCAGCTATTTAGAGATGACAGATGCAAACTAACCATTATTTCATCTAACTAAAAAAATTCTACATGTATTCAAATAACAGCAACTTGCTGACATCCCTTAATTAAAAATCATTGATGTTAAGTTGTCTATCTCGCCTTCATTCTTGCTGGATGGGTTCGGAGCCGATCCTCGGCTCCAATTCGGCATACTACTAAAGCTCGAGAGCTATTTACTGGCTTGAGGCTTCCCCATATCCCACAATGCTAGGCGTCAGATTCCCAGATCTTGTTTGCCGCTTCAGCTAAGAGGTTGCGATTTTACTGGCTCCAGGTCGTATAAATCTTTTCTTGTATTATTACCTTTATATTGTCTTATTTTTAGTTAATCCTTCCCTGTTAGTTTAAATAGATTGGGTACCCCTTGTTATCCCACTCAGAAACTCGTTTTTGATGTTGGACAGTCCCCCCCCCCCTTGTTAGGGTAGTGTTAGGTCCTGTTTAGCCACAATTACTTAGTCTTGTATATTTTTATTAGTAGTAAGGTAGTTGTGTGGTTATAGTTCTATAGTTATTATTAGTGTTAGTTTTATCTAGTGCGTGTGTGTGCCTTGATTAAGCACTAGTTACTTTTTTTCCCTTTGGTGTCCCATTGCCAATATGTCTAAAGATACCAAAGTTTCAGGTTTCAAGAAGTGTGACTCGTGCTGTCAGAAGAGGTCTCTGACAGACGGTCACACTTCTTGTGTTTATTGCTTGGGTCCCCTACACCTGCAGGACTCCTGCTCGGTCTGCCACGCTTTCAGCCCAAGAGTCCTGCAGGAGCGTAGGAACAAGCTCATTTTGAGAGGCTTACTTAAGCCAGAAGGATCCCCGGCTAAGCCTCCTTCGGGAAAATCCTTAAAGCCCGCCAAACCGTCGGCTCCCTGTTCGGAGCTCCTGCCTCCTCGTCGGTTCCGGCTGGAACCGACATCTCGAGACCTCAATCGGCTCCGATCTTAGTGTCGGAACCTTCTCTGAGCCGAAAATGTTCAAGGTCCCCCTCTATAGAATCTGTTTGTTCGGCTCAGAGGTCTCCATTTCTTCAATCGGAGCGAAGCCATAGGTCCCACTCCTCTCAGTCTTCCAGGCTATCCGATTATGACTTGAAGGGGGTGGTCAGTAGGCTCCTAAAATCGCAGGCCCTGGCCAAAATGTTGACCAGCCCTTCTCAACAGACTGTGGTTATCCCTGTATCTTCAGCAGTTCCTCCTCTGACTTTACCACTGTGTTCGGAGCAGGAGCTCGTCGGGGCTCGAATTGTAGGAACGTCGGAGCTGATACCACACCTTTTGGCTCCCTCGTCGGCTCCAATCTCTTCATTGGTTCCGTCCTTGGAGGGATCCGGGCGCCGAGACTCCCTCGTCGGCTCCGAGGGGGCGAGTGGCATCGGACCCTTGTCCGAACCTGTTCTCCCTCTCGGGGCCTTTGCGCAGGTGAGCTCAGCCCCGACATTGGCCTCAGAGCCATCCCTCTCGGTGCTGGGAGGGGTTCACGTCTCTTCGGAGTGGGGACCCTCTTCTCTGCCTGATAGGGCGCCATCGAGGTCATGAGGAGTGTGCTGACTGCTGTGTCGGTTATACGATCGGCCCCTTCGGCTCCTCCCCCCATGGTGCCTGCATCGGTCTCTGTCCACCCTCCTGACCCCAAGTGTGGAGAACAGACGCTCCAGGTTGCCCCGTTGGGCATATCTTCCTCTTCCGAGGCCTCCCCTGATCATTCAGAGGAGCCCCCTCGGAAGAGAAAATGTAAGAGGAAACGTCTTGACTCCCCCGAGTCAGTCACGTCTGATACCGACTTGGAGGATTCGGAAGGGTCCCCAAGGTCCCCCTCTGAGGATGTCTCCTTTTCAGACATCCTAGAGATCCTTAGGCAGAGGGGAAACTGGACTGCTCTTAACCCTTTCGAGGGCGAGTCGGTGTACTTGGACACATTTGGTTCTCGCCCTTCCACCTCCTGGGTGTCTCCATCTTTCGACCCGCTCATGAAAGTGGTGGCTCGAAAGGTGTGGACAGCCCCCGGACACAGTGGAACCAACTCCCCGCAGGCCCACTAAGTTTATTACAGCCCCATCCGACAAAACAATTTCTGACAAAGGGTGTCCCTGTTGATGCCATGGTGGTGGCAGCAGCCACTAAGGAGTTGGCTGACCCTTCGGTGCCTGTCCATCCACCTAATAAAGAATCTAGGACAATGGAAAGGTACGGGAAGCGGATGTTTTCTTCAGCGACTTTTTCCATGCGGTCGCTGAATTATCTGTGCCATTTCACCCGCCTTCAAAGGGATCTTCTCGAGGAACTGGGTGATACCCTTCAGGATCCATCAGCTGCGGGGTCTCAGGATAAGATCAACTCCCAGCTGGCGACCCTTAACTCTATAGTCAACTTCTCCATGCGGCTCATTTCTTATGCAGCCGATGGGGCGAGTAGGGCCACAGGTACAGGCGTGGCTTTGAGAAGACATGCCTGGATGCAGTTATGTAACTTTGCTGACCCCTTTAAGGCATCCTTTACCAATACCCCCTTCGATGGTTCGGCTCTATTTGGACCACAGGTGAAGGATACCCTTACCAGGTGTGAGCAGGAAGGCAAGACTCTCTCTGCCGTGGGAGTCCGTTTTTCTACTCCCTCTAGACCATACCCTAAAGGTCAGTAGAGTGAAAAAATGTGGTTTTGGAAACCCCAGGGAGTCGTGCCTGACACACGTGGCAAGTTCCCCTCCAGCGGCAGAGGAGGGAACAATAATAGATGCCGCCCGAGGGGCAGAGGGGGTCCACAAAATCAGGGTAGCAGAGAATCTTTCTCTGACAAACCCTTTCAGCGCCCCTGAGAGGCTGCCCGACTGTCCACCTTCGGAGGCAGTCGGGGGAAGATTGTCACTGTACCCAGAAGCCTGGCAACTCCTCACACAAGACAAATGGGTACGGTTTATCATATCCGAGGGTTACAAAATCCACTTTGTCCACACCCCTGTACAAGCAAATAGGTCCCTTCCAGATGTTCCACCTGGTCTAAGGGAACAAGCAGTACTAAAAATTTCAAAACTGCTAGGAAAAAGGGCCATCCAGCCAGTCCCAGCAGACCAGCAAGGATCCGGGATTTACTCCAAGTTCTTTTTGGTACCAAAAAAGACAAGGGACTGGAGACCCATTTTGGATCTGAGCAGATTAAACAAATCTGTTCAAAGAACGAAGTTCCGGATGGTCACGCTTCAGTCCATTCTACCCTTTTTGGGTCAGGACAATTGGATGTGCTCCATAGACCTTCAGGATGCATACTACCATATCAAAATGGACAGACACTCCCGAAGGTTTCTCCGCTTCCGGCTGGGAGCTAGTCACTATCAATTCAGAGCCCTGCCCTTTGGTCTCACCACAGCCCCTAGGGAATTCACCAAATGCATGGCAGTGGTTACGGCTCACCTGAGATGGCGAGGATTCCAGGTGTTTCCATATCTAGACGACTGGCTCCTGACTGCTTCCACCAGGCATCAGCTACTATGAGCCAGGGATTATACCATCCAAACTTGCTCCGAGCTAGGTATCTCTGTAAACTTCGAAAAGTCTGCATTGTCGCCTTGTCAATCTATAACCTTTATAGGTGCAAGATTAAATACAAAAGAGCTGTCGGCAAAACTTCCCTTAGAAAGAGTATCAGACATTTGTCGACATGTCCAGACCTTACTACAGTGCAAGAGAATTCAGGCCAGATTTGTACTGAAAACTTTGGGTCTCATGGCAGCAGCAATCACATTACTTCCCCTGGCTCGTTTTCGCATGTGGATTCTTCAATGGATGCTTTTTACCCAATAGTCGTTTCAACAGCTACCAATGTCTCGCAACATAATAATCACCCAATCATGCAAAGACCACCTTTCTTGGTGGATGGTCTCCTCTCAAGTACTTCAGGGCAGACCGTTTGTTCTTCCTCCTCCTGTTGCCACGGTGACAACGGATGCCTCCCTGATCGGGTGGTGGTGTGGGCATTTTCAGGGCAGGACTGCCCAGGGCACTTGGCAACCTCTAGAGTACCACCTGCACATAAACGTCTTGGAGATGAGAGCGGTACTTTTAGCGTTGCAAGTTCTTCAGTACTCTCTACCCACCAGGACTATTGCAGTTCACACAGACAATATGTCTGTAGTGTGGTACATCAACAAGCAGGGCGGAACCAGGTCCTATCCCTTATGTCGAGAAGCACTCAGACTCTGGCAGTGGGCGATCTCCTCTCAATGGTTTCTGATAGCAACGCACATCCCCGGGAAGTCCAATGTCATAGCGGACAGGTTAAGCAGAGCTATTCTCATGCCTCACGAGTGGTCTCTCAATCAGTTAGTAGCGGACAAAATTTTCTGCAGATGGGGTCAACCTTTCTGTGACCTTTTTGCAACCCCTCTCAACAGCAAGTGCGACGATTTCTTCGCTCTCTTCCCCCTCCCCGGCCACTCCCCCAGAGACGCTCTAGTTCACGATTGGCCCCGGGGTCTTCTGTATGCATTCCCACCCTTTCCCTTAATTCCCAAACTAATTCAGAAACCAACCTCATTGGGATCCAGGATGATCCTCATTGCCCCTTACTGGCCTCGACAAATTTGGTTCCCTTTCCTGCATCGTCACCTGCTGGAGAAGCCTTGGAATCTGGACCCAGTGCCAGACCTCTTGGTCCAACAGTCGGGCAGGCTGCACCAATCCCTTCAGTCTTTCAACCTCACAGCTTGGTCCCTCCACTTCCAACCTTAGCCAGGCTTCCACATATTTCTCAGCCAGTGCGTGAAATCATCCTTTCTTCGCACAAATCTGCTACCAGGAAGACTTATGCTAGTAAGTGGAAACGTTTCTCTTTCTGGGCGGAGGCTAGAAATATAGACCCCTTTACAGCCCCAGTCCATCACGTTCTAGATTTTGTTAGCAGAACCTTTAAGAGCAGGATCCTCGTCTGCCGCCATTAGGGTCCAATTGGCTGCTATCGCTAATTTCCACGCTGGTCTGTCAGAAACCAGCATCATGTCCCACAAACTTTGTAAGGCCTTTCTTAAAGGGACTATTTTACTTAGGCCCCCGGTTAGAGATCCCCCGCCTCTGTGAGATTTAAACCTGATATTAACTTCCTTAATTCTCCCTCCCTTTGAACCTGTGGCCTCCTGTTCCTTAAAATTACTCTCCTGGAAGACTCTCTTCTTAGTAGCCATCACCTCAGCTAGGAGAGTGTCGGAACTTCAAGCCCTCTGTATTCGTCCTCCTTATCTTGTATTTCACAAGGATAGAGTTTCACTCAGGACTAATCCCTCTTTTCTGCCCAAAATTCCTTCTGAGACCAACTTGAATCAGGCTATTGATCTACCTGTCTTTTTTCCTAACTATTCGAACAGAGCTGAACAAAAGTTACACCAATTGGACTTTCACAGGCAATTACATTTTTATTTGGATAGGACTAAACAAACAAGAAAATCGGACCAACTCTTCCTATCCTATGCTGAGGGCAAGCAGGGTCTGCCAGTTTTTAAAGTAACCTTATCCAGGTGGTTGGCCTCTATTATCACTTTGATCAATTGAGACATAAAGAACTCCCTACAAAACCAAAAGCTCATTCCAACAGAGCATTAGCTACGTCGGTAGCTTTTCAAGCAAGACTACCAATGGAATCTATTTATGCTGCAGCCACATGAACTACTCCTCATACTTTCATTTCACATTATAAGTTGGATATGGCCTCCAGGAGTCGAGCTGATTTTGGTTCCACTGTGCTCAGGAGTCTGTTCCGATGAGCCACCCAGGGCTAAGGTGCTAGGGACGCTGTCCCATCCAGCAAGAATGAAGGCGAGATAGACAACTTAACATTAAGAAGTTATGTACCTACCATAACGTTCCATGTTAGTTTTTTTCTTCTTGCCTTCTTTCTTGCGTCCCACCCTCCATCCCCCTAGCCTGGACAGACCGAGAAGAATCCCTTTTGAGGTGGTCTTCCTCTGGCTGAGTTTTATCTAGGTTACGTCCTCCTCTGTTTTTAGTACTGTAGGTAAGCCTTGTAGTTTGGACAGGTGTCCTTAAAAAATTTTTTCCATGGTGTTAGCTTTGCCAAATGAGATCTGGGTATCTGGCGCCTAGCTTTGTGGGATATGGGGAGGCCTCGAGCCAGTAAATAGCTCTCAAGCTTTAGTTGTATGCGAACCCATCCAGCAAGAAAGAAGGCGAGAAGAAGACAACTAACATGGAACGTTATGGTAGGTACATAACTTCTTATTATTGCACAAACAAATGGCACTTCCAATAGCCTTCTGTGTGCCAACCTATTTTAAATCACAGCATCAAGGTAGCTTTTGTTATTCTTCAAATTAAAAACCTAAAACTACCTACATATCCATGAACCGAATTACAATGAGCGATCGATTTTTAAAAATCATATAGAACATTGCAAATTCAGCACTAAAACTATTTTAGCGAATAAGATCTCATACCAAAATGTTGTATCCAATCACAATGATCTTCGCAAAAGGCAATTGTCGTAGAGCACACAAAGTAGACACAGAAGCGTTGCTACAAACCTTTAGTTCTAATTGGTTCATAATGAACCAATTAACATATTCCATCTAAACAACCAATGGTTACGTATCAAACTCTGACTTTGTGCCCCTTCGCAACTCCATTGCCAACCATTGTCAAGCTTAGCTTCCGATAATATTCACTCTACATGGCCCAAGATCCAATAATTAAAAGGAACCACTATCAAATACATATTTACATTTAACTAATGGATATTATCCAAACACTAAATATTCCACCATATTGTGTTCAACTAAAGGCTAAAAATATAAACTACCCCATATTTATATTCAACCAATAAAATCTCACAAGAACACTCAATACCCAATTCTATCAGTTTCAGAGTGCACCCAAACAAAAGCGCTTATGTCTCCACTGGGCTTCAATTCTGACTGGTTCAAATTCAGCCAATTAACTAGTGCATTTAATCTAAACAACCAATACTCTACGAGAAATGTACTACAATTACAACAAACACACCTCTTCAAGCCTCCATATATTATACCTTAAAATTTGGCGAATGACATCGCAAAGATATCTGGATATCTAATAACTTGCAGATTACAAAATCCAACACCAAATACCATACTTGTATATAATTCGTCAAATCTAAACGATCAGGACCATGGAAGCCAAAAAATGGCAATTATTAAGTTCAAGAAACCAATTCTAAGTTACTTAATTCCTTCCAGCTACGGGGAACAATTGCCATACAAAAGGGGCTATCCATCACCTTAAACTACATATTTCATTGGTTCCTGTCTAACCAGTGGCAAAATAAATTTAAATTGGACCACCAATAATAGCCAAAGCATCATGGCCCAACCCACCACGGAAGATGAGCACTAGTTTGCCCTCTAGATCACAGAAAAACAATCATGGGCACTTTTTTATTTCATTCAAATCAGTCGAAAATTAAATGAAAATATGATGAATATATATAAAACTCATTACTAAAATAAGTCAGAATTGGGTAATAACCATGCAATTAACAACAACTTTTAAATGAAAGGGGGAAACCGTATTACCTAGAAATTGCTTTCAATCTAAGCAGACTAATAACTGAAGCTGCCTCATTTAATACCGGCCATAGGTGCACAGAAAGACGGAATTGCCAAAATAATTCTGCTTTTTCGAGGAGCAAATGCCAGGCACCCCCTCTACTTGATTCAAGAACAGTTTGCAACACAATAAATTTAAAACAATGATTACTATTTTCTGAAATGTGTCTGTAAAGAGCATTGGTGGGCTTTTAGAGCGAATATCAGATTAATGTTCGCTAATTCTGTTTTTTTAACTTCCGTTCAGTCTTGCCCACGTACAAACGTGGGCAGGCTGAACATATAAAGCACAATAAACCACTTTCTTGATATTACAGCATGCTTTACCCCTAACAAATATAGTTTGATGATTAATCATGACTTGGTTTGTTGAAAGAATATGCTTACAAAAGATGCAATTACCACATTTAGTTAGAGACCCCCTTTAGAACATTCAAAAATATTCTTAAAGTTAAGCCCTCTTTTAAAGACAAATGTTTGTCACCTAGTCTTTGTGGACGTGGATTCCTGTATCCTAACTACTTATGTCCTATCAGTGAGCAAGCTGCCTAGCCATCTGTGGATTTAAAGACTTAAGCCTACAGTAATTTGCAAGTTTATCTACAATGCCTAAGTGGGGTGTTCTGTCAAATATAAGTGAACAGCCACAAGGCAGCCAAATGGACCAAAAGTAAAGTAATGAAATCACAAGACAAAAAAAAAAAAAAAAGCTTTCAAGCCATTAAAGACTCTGAGGCAGAGTTTTTAATGACTTGAAAGCTTTGTTTTTATGTCTTTCACTTATTAAAATACCTGCACTAGTTGGACCAGTGTTCTTTTTTTTCCCATCTAATACTTTGGCCTGGTCGAGGTTGGCAGTGTACACTGTTTTGCCCTCAGCCATAGCTTTAGTGACCTTCTCAAAAAAGTCTACCAGGTTAAGCAGGCATGGTGCGTTTGACAAAACCATTCTGGGTAGAGTACAGTGTCAGTAGGTTTATTCAGTCATTCTTTCCATGGCCTTGCATATGAGGATCTTGCAATCCGGGTCTCCCATTCTCCCTTCAAACCCCTTCCAGTCTTATTATAGATGTTTCAGAGCTGGCATGGGGAGAAGTCTCCAAAGGTTCAAAGTTCAAGGTCTGTGCAACCCTCATGACAAGTCCATAAATATCAGAATGATTTGAAAAAATTAAATTATCTTGGGTCCCCAGGGCATCTCCAAGTTTACACAGACAACACCACAGAGATGTGATACATAGACAGGGTACCAGTTTGTAGCCTGTTTGCAGACTTGGTGTAATAGCTTGAGAAGATAGCAACCCAACTCAGTATGACTTTTCAGGGTTCGTATATTTCATCAGAGCAAAAATTGAATGCAGACAAACTACATAGGTCCAGGACAGACCCGCAGTGAATGAAAACTAAATCCTGGGGTCTTCTAAAACTTGAAGCAGCTATGAAACACCTCAAGAATGAGGAATACCTCATGCTTACAATACTCTCCCCATATTTTTTATACTTGTATATATTATGTTACCTGGTTAACACATCCTCTCCATAGTGAACACTTGAATACTGTTTGGAATATAATTCTTCCTCTCTTTGGACAAATTCAAGATTGTTTATGCTGATTGCATTTGTTAACTTTCAAGCTTTCTATGTTCATTTTTTGACTCTAACTTTGTACTATCCTGAAGTGTTAAACTGTCATATATGTACTGTAATGTTTTTTGAGTGTGAATTTTAATTTTATTATGAAATTTCTTTCTTTTTGTAATCTGGAGCTTTTCTCCTCTGGTTTCCACTGAAAATGGGCTACTAGCCCAGTTGGACCAACCCGGTTAACAAATGTCAATAAATAAATAAAATAAATAAGTAGTTCTGTCAAACTCCTCTCAGAACAACCAATCAAAGAAGTTCTGCTCCGGGACTCCTTGCAAACAGGTCCACAGGATAGAAGCCTTCTAGTTTCCATGGGAAGGAATGTGCCTTTATGCTTTTCCACCCTGTCCTCTGATAGCCAAGGAATCTCCAAAAATTGCGGTGGTGACTCCCTTTTGTTTCAGTCAATAGTAGATCCAACATTATTTTTTTCCATCCGCCTCAACAGTTGGGTATATTGTATATGAATACCTCTAGGTTTGACACTTAAAACTAGACTTTTTGGCTGTAAAGCTCAAGCTCTTCCCATTCTTTTAATGCACTATCACCATACCATTTCCCCGGATCTCTTTTTCCATTTGAGAGACAGATGTGGTTGGCAAGGCTTGGTGTCGGTTAAAAAGAAAAGTCCTGCTTTTAATTTCTTGTCAAGGTTTTTTGACTTTTTGTCATCTTTGTAGTGTCTCCCTTACCTTCTTATTTATTTTTCAGGTTTCTCTCTACCATTTCCCCTTAGTTTAACCATTGGAGTTGGTGGCTTCCCACTATTTTTCATACTCCTTCCCTTTCTAGAACTGTGTATTTAGTTACCAGAAAAGCTGCTAGTGTCAAGTAGTGTATGTGATTTATGACTGTGGTAGCTTTTAGTCAGGAGTTGCTCTTGTTTTTTGTTGTTCTAGTGAATTTCTTCAGAGGGTATCTATAAAGGCCTCCAGTTTCAAGAAATGTTTGGTATGCAGGCACAAGATTCTGCCACAAGAGCCACATGTGAAATGTTTTTATTGATTGCGGGCAGCTCACGTGGAAGAGGTTTGTTAGCTGTGCTGTTTCGTTTAACCTTGGGCTGTTTTGGACCGGTGGTCCAAACTTATTCTAAATGGCCGCCTCATTGCTATCAAAAGAAAAACAGATGCATCATTGTCTGGCTATACTCAGTCTAAGAAATCCTCTGACAAAACTTTGGAAAAACATAGGAGGGAGAAGACTAAGGATAAAGAACTGGAAGGTGCTAAGCAGTGGCGTAAAAGGTCTCTGGATCTTATGGGAGTTCCTGGCCTGACTCTAAATATTTTGCAACTCCTCAGACTTGACTATCCATGCTTTGGCTTCTTACTCTGATCAAGCTCAGATCCCAGTCCCTACCCATCACCTGCATCTTCAACCTGATTTTTGTCCCTGGATGTGTTCCCTCCATGTGTCAAATCCACAACCCACCCAGTGGAGAGGCACAGTCATCTGAGCCGTAGACCTTGTTTTAATTTAGATTGGTGTGGTCCTCAGAAGCCTCATAGAACAGATATGTATAGGATAATAAGGAATTTCCTGAAGACCTAGATTAAGCTAGGGATTCTTCCCTCTTCCCCTTGTTTTGGGGGTGGTGGTACCTGTTCCTTGCACTCACCTTTTGGTTTCTCTTTCTCTGATCTGAACTTCGTATCGGGTAGTTTTGGATCAGGGTGTTCCCCCACCCCCATTGAAGTCAATTGTCTTGACCTCATTTGATGCAGATGTTTGATCTTGATGGGTTTCAGAACCTGGAGGGTCGGTGCTGAGGTCTGGAAGTCAGGATAAACTCCAAGGCACCCATAGCAGTCTATACCCCTCGGGGCCTGGGCCCTTGACAGCTCTACTCTGGTGCCGGCTTTGAATCCAAGCCATTCCACCTTGAGGGAAGATCTTTTGTCATGGTCTTCGGATCTGAGGAGGCCTTCCTTGTGGCTTGCTTTGGCTTTTGAGGCATTTGAAAATATCCTTTCCATTCAGGAGTGGTAGGATCTGGTAAACCTGGGTCTGCCCAGAACTCTTGCTGCTTTAGGATCTTCAATTCCCCAACATAATCTATCCTTGTGACATTCGCACCTAACTGGCCTTGGGCAAGCCTAATTTTTAGGCTCCCCCGTGCTTCTGGTTCCTCCCTGGACACTTTTATCTTGTGAAGAAACACATGAAGCATCAATGCAAAAGGACACATTTGGACTCTGCCGGAGTCCCTCATGTTGGACACTGACCTCAGTGAGGGAGAAGGGTCCCTAATATCTCCCTTGAACGACATCTCCTTAGGAGATATTGAATTGGTGAGACAAAAGGGAGGTTGACTATTGACTCCCTTCCCAGGAGGAGTTTGTGTTCCTTGAGTCCTTTGGGTTTGGTCCATCTGCATCCTGTGTGGATTCCCCTATGGACAATTTAGTCAACCTTGTTTCCCAGCAGACTTGGAAAGAGCTGGATGTGATGGAACTGATATCACTTAAGCCAAGCAAAATTTGAGTCTCCCCCATGGACAGAACTCACACGTGTAAGGGGCCCGTGTGGATGCTGTGGTGTCTGCGGACACTAAGAAGGAAATATCAGAGGTACATTCCTCTGTCCATCCCCCCCCTCCCCCAAACAGGGAGTCTCAGGTTTTTGACAGATTCAGGAAGCAAATGTATGCTTTAGTGGCATTTGCTGTACTACATAGCCCACCTGATACCACTGCAGAAGGACTTTACTAAAGAGATGCCCAAGTCCATCTCTGGTGCTACATCAGCGGAGTCCAAAAAGTTGTTGGAATTGTAATTGGCTACCATATCATCCATTTCCAAAATGTCCATGCCCTTATTGTCCAATGCCCTGGATGGCAGTAGGTACTGACCGGCATTGCCATGCATCACCATACCTGAATGTGCCCATGTGACTTTGTGGAGATTAAGGTATCCTTTCTGAATGCCCCTTTTGATGAATCCATTTGGACTTCAGGTTAAGGGTGTTCTTATCAGGAGAGAACAAAAAAGGGGAAAAAATTTCTGTTGTCAGAATCCATTTTTTTCCCCTGCAGAAGTCTTTTTCCCGTAACTAGGAATGAGAGGATGCTTGTAGTTCTGTAAGTCCCAAAGTTTTGACATAACCCCCCCCCCCAAAGTGGGGGTGGGGCTGGGTGGTAATGTAAATGAACATCATCCTACAAGCAAAGGTGGTCCACATCACCATAGGTTTCAAGGTCTGTTTACTGAAAACCCTCTCAGGGTTCCTGAGTATTTGCCTGGCTTTCCTACTCTGATGGTAGTTAGGGGAGATGTTTCTCTGCACCTGTATGCCATTGCAACCATCACTCAAGGTTCATGTGTACTGAAAACCATAATCAGGGGCTATTAACTTCCCTTTCTGTCATCTTCAAATGTAAACTTATCTTATCCAGATGTTTCACCTTCCCACAAAAAAGGGCAGTGGCTCTAATCCAGGAGGTCCCATTTTACCTGAGATGATCCAGAGTCTATACAAGGTTCTTTTTAGTGCCAAAGAACAACAGACACATCAGGACCATCTTGGACCTCAGTCATCAAAACAACTTTGTAAAGTAGACATTGTTTTGGATGGTCATGGTACAGTCCATGTTGCCCCTTCCGAGGAAGGATGACTGGATGTTCTCAGTGTATCTCCAGGACACCCAATATCACAAAGATGTAGCCAGGCAGTCGAAGAGGTACCTATGTTTCCAGCTAGGAGGCTGTAATTTTCAATTCAGAGCACTTGCATTGAATGCAGCACAACCCTCTGTGTATTTACCAACTGCATGGCAGTGATAGCTGCGCAACTTAGAATTCAAGGATTCCAAGTGTTCCTTTATCTAGACTACTGGCTCATAACAGCCATCACAAAAGGCTTTCTTGGTCAAGCCAGAGACTCTTTACTCCACCTGTGCTTGTTCATAGGAATTACAGTCAGTTGGGAAAAATCCGCATTGGAACCAGTCCAGACATTAGAATTCATAGGGTGCAACCTGGACACCACCTGTCAGATAGCCAAACTTCCTGCAACCAGACTGTCGTCACTGTCTGTGAATTTGGTGCCATTGCACCAGAATCCTCCAACTCACCTGATTTTTTTGCCTGTTGGGATCCATTGCAGTGTCAGTCACCTTTGTACCTCATGCAAAGTCTTATGACAGTTCTTCAGTGAGCTTTTTCTATGCAGTGGTCTGTCCTCAGTCAGCCAATGAATTGTAATGAATTATCCTGTCAGACTTACCCCAATTTGCTAACAGCATATTCAGTGGTGGATAACATACACTGTGATTCCCTTAGACCTCCACTTTGTTCTTCTCCTACCACGGGCCACATGTGACTACTGGCTACAGATGCATCCCTTCTGGAATGAGGATGTGGGCATTTCTAAGGGAGTACAGTCTAGGCAGCTGGTCTCTGAGGCCAAGCATCACATCACTGTAAAGGAGATGTGGGCTGCCCTCTTTACATTGCAGGCTTTTTAGGATCACCTTCAAATGGGTGTGATCGCCATCTAGATGGACAATGTCTGTTGTCTGGTACATCAACAAACAAGGTAGAATTTGTTCCTATCCCCTGTGTTGGGTAACCAAGAGAGTTTGACAGTGTATGGTGTCTTCCAGAGCTTTCTTCTCCCAGTACATATCCTGGGGAGATCCAGTATTTTATTGGACAGGTTAGTTAAGATAATACGTTACTTCCTGGTGGCCTCTGTCCATTAGGGACATGGAGGCCAGCCTGGGAAAAGATTTACAATTTCCCATCCAGTTGTCAAGGTTTTGTTTGAATAGAGTCAGGGATGAACTCCATTTTACATGGATAGGAAACCTATCCCATAGTGCGGAGATCCTTTGGAACATATGTCTGGCTCTCCAGCATGTACTGTTTGTCACAAGCGAAGTTCAGATTCCCGGGTTCAGCATATATGAGTTTGTCTGATCCATAGTAGGTGTAGCATGTGTGTTAGTCTCAACTTGTTTGGAGATATGTTTCTGTATGCTAGAGCTTTGCCTCCAAAGACATAGTGTAATTGCATCCCTTGCATACTGAGTCAGTCTACTGGTATTGGAGTTTACCTTAAGCCAGACTGTTAATATCCCCATCTCCTTCGGTGAACCCCAAAGCAAGGGAGAAAAGATTTCTTCACACTTCAGATGTCCACAGTTCAGCTACTACCTAGACTAAACGTAAGCCTTCAGAAAAGCTGATCAGCTGTTTGTCTCCTGTGAAGGTAAGAGGAAAGCACAGTGTTTTCAGATGCTTGTCTCATGTTATTGCTTTTTGTCATATTCATCATAATAAGCCACATACAGGCCCATTCCCTAGAGCTTTGGCTTATTTGGTGGCTTTCTGATAAGGGGTGGGCTCTAGCAGCCTTATAGAGGCAGCAGCTTGTTCCTCTCTACATACTTATTGAAGCAATGCAAACTAGATCCTTTGGAAAAGCCCTTCCATTTTCTAAATATTTATGTCCTTCTATTCCTATGTTGCAGTATTCTTATTGTGGGGATTTCGCGCCTCAGATGACCCGACATCGGCTCCTATACAAAAGCTTAAGCCTGGTTGCTGTAGTTGCATGGGACGTTACATGTAGGGCCATAAACCAGGGACCTTAAATGCGACGTTTGCACGCAAATACTTCAGAACTTTTCAGCCGCAGATGAAGTCACATTGTTCGCTTCACTCCTACTCTAGAAAACTTCTAAAAAGATAAGTACCCCATTGGGGAAACCTTATGTTTTTTTGCTTGAGCTTGGTTAGCTGTATTTTGTATTAGCCAATGTCAGCTAAAAAGGGCAAACGCTGTTGCGGGCGTCTGGCCGCACTAAATTTATATTTAGAGAACTAACGTTTCAAAAAGCTTGAGTTTAGCATAGATCATGAATCAGCTGCTCCAACTGAACCACCTCGGAAAAAAGCCAAAGTTTCCAGGCCTACTTCTGTTGCCTGTCCACCATCGGACATCCGGCCAGCTTCCGATATAGGAGTTGAGGGACGCCTCACAGAACTGACTACTTCGGCTACAATTGAGGAAGCTGCTTCCGAAGTTACAGCTTGCATGTCCATGGAGATAGCCCAGATGTCAGTTACTACCGATCTTGAGGGGGAACCAGAAACAGTCTGTCGGCCTTCGGAGACTCCTATTCCTGAGACTCAAGCTTCTGAACCTAGGCCTTCTCCCAAACTACGCCTACTAAACGTAAACAGAAAACAAATCATCTGACTCCTTCCCCTGAAGGAGTCCCTGACTGGCATTCCTTCAAAATGCTCTCCCTCCCAACCTTACTCCCTCTTATCCCAGACCAGGCCTTCATGGCCACTCTGGATTTAAAGGAGACATATCCATATCCCCATAAAACCCTCCAACAGAAAATTTCTACATTTCACTGGACCCTGCTCTCACTTTCAGTTTACAGCCTTGCCTTTTGGTTTGTCTGCAGCACCCAGAGTGTTCAGAAAATGCCTATCCCCAGCCATTGCTTACTGCAGGACCCAAAGTATACAACTCTACCCCTACCTAGACGACATTCTCATTCTAGCAGAGACAGAATCCCATTTCAGAGACCACCTCAGGTTCACCACCACCCTTCTTCAAAACCTGGGCTTCACCGTCAATTTTAACAAATCCTCCTTGCTCCCTCAGCAAGACAAAATTTTTCTGGGCTGCAGGATCAGAACAGATCTAATGCGAGCCTATCTCCCACAGGAGAGGGTTCACTTCTTCTCTACTCACTTTCAAAACCTTTTACTGGAATCCCAGATTTCTGTCAGACAATTCCTGCAACTCCTGGGCCTTATGGCAGCCACCATTCCCTTGGCAAGAATGCATATCAGGAAGTTCCAGTGGTACCTCAAGAACATGTGGGCACAACACCTACACTCTTTAGAGAAAGCAGAACATCTTCTCTACAACACACATGAATGCTGAACAGGGAAACTTTTCTAGACATTATCCACTGGTGGGGCACTCCTCAAATGGATCTATTTGCATCCCCCCAGAACAGACAGTTGACCAATTTTTGCACCAAGGATCACTCCCCAGTAGCCTGGAGAGTAGATGCCTTCAACATTCCTTGGAAGGGACTGTTCCTTTATGCCTTTCCCCCCTTCCCTCTAATTCAAAAGGTCTTACTGAAAATCAGGAAGGGCAAACAAAAATTCTTGTTGGTGACCCCCTACTGGCCAAGGCAGCAGTGGTTCCCCTTACTTCATTCAGTAGCCAAGAGCAATCACCACAAGTTACCCCATAAGGTGGACCATCTCACACAAGAAAAAGAAACCCTAATCCATCCTTACCTACAGATGTTAGCACTAACACTCTGGGTGATAAACTTCTAATTCCTTTTAGACACCACTATTCAGAGGACGTGCTTACAGTCCTGAGGGAGACCAGGAAACCTGTTACTAGAAAATCATACTTATCAAAATGAGGGAGATTCTCTAAATGCTGTCTACGTAAAGACAGGGACCCCAGTCAGGCTGACCCTTCCCTAGTCCTTACATATGTGTGTGAACTCATTAATGAGGGTCTTTCTTACTCCTTAGTGAAAGTACATCTTTCAGCCATATCTGCCAGCCTCTAGACACCCCTTTACTATCCAGACCTGATGTTAAACTTTTCCTGAGAGGGGTCTTGCACATCAGACCACCTAGAAAACCCATCCCGCCACCCTGGGATCTAAACTTTGTCCTGGAGAAACTAACACTTAGCCCCTTTGAACCAGCTAACAATGCTACTCTACAACTCTGTACATGGAAAACTGTACTGTTGATCACCATCACTTCTGCTAGGAGGCTGTCAGAGTTACAGGCACTAATGGCCTACCCCCCTACACTGTATTCCACAAGGACATGGTGACCTTACACACTAACCCTTCCTTTATGCCTAAAGTGGTAAACGAGCTGTCCTTAAATCAATCTATTCACCTGCCAACCTTCTTCCCCTCTCCAACTAACAAGAGTGAGAGGATTCTCCATTCCCTGGATGTGCACAGACAACTTAGATTCTAGTAAGACAAAACTAAACCCTTCAGAAAATCTGAACAACCTTTTTGTCTCCTCCGACTCTAGGGCTATGGGCAAGGCGGTTTCCAAGCAAATTGTTTCAGGATGGATCAGAAAATCCATTTATTTCTGCTACTCTCACCATGGCAAACCTTTGCCCCAGGGGGAGAGAGCTCATTCCACTAGAGGTATGGCTACTTCTAAAGCCTTCCTCAAAGGGCTGGACACAGCTTCCATTTTAGAACCTAGCACCTGGTCCACTATCCACACTTTCATCAAACACTACAAACTAGATCAAGTGTCCAGAGCCAGGGCAGACTTTGCTAGGACAATCCTGCATGGGTTTCTGGAATCTACCACTTCTACCGCCACCCTTGCCTCTAACTAGCTGTGGTACTCACACACAGTAAGAATACTGCAACAGTGGAATAGAAGGACATATAGAATACTTGTGTAAAGTTTTACCATAACCATAGATGTCCTTCTCTTCCATGTTGCAGTATTCCATCCCTCCATGTTGCAGTATTCCATCCCTCCCAACTTCTCCCTGCATTACATTGGACTACTAACCTAGCTCCTAGCTTATAGGAACCTCTACCCTTACCTAGAGCAACTAGCCAGCATATGACACTTGACTCTTCTAGCCGACAATCATTTATTCCTCTCAAGACTGTGTCTGTCTGACCTTCTGAGGTCTGTGCGTGCAGATGTCTCATTTAAGGTCTCTGGTTTATGGCCCTACATGTGACGTCCCACACAACTACAGCAACCAGGCTTCAGCTTTTGTATAGAAGCTGATGTCTGGTCGCTTGAGGTGGGAAATCCCCACAGTATGAATACTGCAATATGGAATAGAAGAACATCTATGGTTATGGTAAGATTTTACACAACTATTCTTTTTATCACTTTCCTCTTCAGGAACGTTGTTTTAAAGCTCAAGGTATGTGTTTTAATGGACTGTCATGAAACTGTATTGTACTTCTAAACAGGAGAGCTCTCTTTTTCCTGTCAATTTTAAACATTATATAAAGTAACTGAAACCCATTTTTGTGGAAAAATTGTTTATTTTACTTGGTGGCTAGCAAAGTGTTTTAAAGGGGGGTAACTCCATCCTCTGTGGCTGTTTGGGTCCTCTCAGTGGGCAAGGGAAAGCCACTATTGTCAGTCTGGGAGAGGGAACAGAGAAGGCTTCCCTGTTGTGTTAGAATTTTTTGCCCATCCTTGAGGAACCTGCTGCTGCCATTAGTAACACATACGCTTCTTCAAATTTTCTTAAGAGTAGATCTGATGATGTAAATCTTCACTTAGTCCTTGACTGCGGGTTCGGTTCCAAGCCTCAGAACCAACTCGGTCATTATTCCAGCTCACGCCCTCCGAAAACTCTCGAGCTAAGCTCTATCCATAATGGTCCTCACAAGATTACCTTAGATCTTGTTTGCCACTTCGTAGTGCCAGACACATTTCTCTTCAGAACTCTCAAGCAGTAGTTTTTTTTAATTTTTTTTTTAAACCAAGTTTTCTTATATTTTTTCTGATAGTTTTCCTGCTGAATCTTTCATTTTTTCCACAACCCAGTTCCTCTTCAGTGTCTGTTGTTGAAATCTCGCCACTTTTCAACCAAATCTGTAAATCTAACGTACCATTGCTGGTACTTTTGTCTTTTTACCGTTACTGGTATTTCTCAAGTACCATTGTTGGTATGATTATCCATTTTCTTCTGTTATAGCTATACTTAGAAATAGGCTTTTTTAAAATTCCTCTCAGCTTACTGTGTGTGTACGTGCATGTGTGCGTGTTTGTTTGCACGCAACTGTTGATTGATATGACGGAAAAACCCAAAGGAACTTCAGGCTTCAATAGATGCCAGAAGTGTGACAGAAAATTACCAAATTCTGATGGACACCTTCTCTGTGACTACTACCTGGATGTACTGCATCTTTAAGAAGATTATACCATTTGTCACAGTTTTAGTCGTCGGGCTCTAGCAGACTGAAAAAACAATTTGATTTTAAAAGAACTTTTAAAATCCAACTTTGAGGCCTTATCTGTATCCAAACCTAAGACAGATGTTAGCTCCCCTTCCTCTTCTTCCAGCAATCATTAAAAAAAGAAAAGGAGGAGCTGTTCAATTCTGACGATTTCATCTGAACCGCCTGCTAAGATTTCGAAAATCTCCACGGTTCCTATAGTTTTCTCGGTAACAGTGGGGTAAGTAATTGAATTTTCTGTGCCATCGGTGCCATTCTGTGCACCGACTACATCTGTGCCTTCTACTGTTTTGGATTTCTCCCCTTCTGTGCCCTCTAAAACCTCGGTTCCCTCTTCCTCAGAACCAAAGGAATTTTCCTTCAAGAGCAGGCCCTTATCTAGGTATTCCCCATCTGTGGACCCCTTTCTAGAAAGAGCTTCTCCCAAATCTCCATCAGTTTCTTCAGTTCGGTCCACCAAGAGCCTAACAAAATCTGATATCATGAGATTGGTGGATCAGCTCCTAGTGGCGAGGGCTTACCTTCAACTTCAGATCCTAGTATTCCCAGTTCTGGATCCTTACCAGTTCCCACATCAGGTTTTGCTCCTCCTCCGACTCCAGTTGAGCCTTTGGAGTCCCCGGTACTGACTTTTCCAGCTTCTGCCATTTCGGTGCCAGTCAGAGCTTCTTCTCTGGCACTGATAACTGCCTTGAGTTCTTCAAAGTGGTCTGATCTGGAGACCTCCTGGAGTTGGAACTTCCATGCCGGTTCTGGGGGGCATGGTTCCACTCCAGCATTTTCTGAGCTGTCCATGCTCCTCGGTACATCTGCACATGTAAGCTCGACTGGCTTCAGCTTCGGAGGCAGCTTTTTCGGTGTGGGGTGGAGCCACTGTTCCAAAGGAGTCTATTTCGGTTCCGGGCTCCCATCCCTTTACGGGGGGTGGGGTGGGGGGGTGCTGCCTTCCAGGCCACAGAGAGGGCCTTGTCCACTTTGGGCAAACAGTCTATGCCTACCTTGTTGGATTAAACATCTTGTCTTTCCCCTCAACTGGAGCTTCCCCCAGTCTCTGCTCTTGGACAGCAGGCACAAAAGTCTCAGGATCCAACCATACTGATTGTCCTCTTCAGATACTTCTCTGGCCCATCCCACCGAAGAGGTACCATCTCTGGCCCATCCCACCGAAGAAGTACCAATGAAGAGAAAGTGCAAAAGAAAGCATTTGGACTCCCCTGAAGAGTCTTACACCAAAGCTACTGATTTAAGTTAAGGGGAAGGTTTCACAAAGTCGCTCCCTGAAGATGTCTCCTTCAGGGACATCCTAGAGATCCTACAACAGAGGGGTGGCTGGACTTCCCTTCAGCCTTTCTCAGAGGAATCCATATACCTGAAGCCTTTTCATACCCAACCCTCTACCTCTTGGATCTCTCCGCCCGCTGACGATCTCATTAAATTGATTGCTCAGCGGGCATGGAAATTGCCTAACACTATTGAGCCATTCCCTAGAAGACCAGATCGTATTCGATCAGCCCTTCAGGATCAGCAACGCTGAGCGAAGGGAATACCTGTAGATAGCATGGTGGTAGCGGCAGCCACCAAGAAGGAACTTGCTGACAAAAGTCCTACCATCCATCCTCCTAATAAAGAGTCTAGAACGATGGATAGGTTTGAGAAGCGCGTATACACTTCATCAACGTTCGCACTAAGGTCCTTGAATTACGTGGCACATTTTAGCAGACTTCCACAAGATCTGATAAAAGAACTATTAGATACTCTGACAGGAGCAGTAGCTGAAGGAGTTTGTGACAAAGTAGATTCTCAGCTCGCAACCCTTGAATCTATTTCCAACTCGTCCATGAGACTAATTGCGCATGCTGCCGAAGGGACAACAAGAGCAGCGGGTTTAGGCATAGCCATTAGGAGACATGCCTGGATGCGCTTATGTATTTTCGCAGAGTCATTTAAGTCTTCTTTCATCAGTGCTCCATTTGACGGAACATCCCTTTTTGGTCCCAAAGTTAAAGACACTCTGGCCAGATGTGAGAAAGATGGGAAGACTCTTTCTGCCATAGGTGTGTGCTTTTCCACTCCTCAATGGTCTTACTCCAAGAACTAGAGAAGTGGGAAGTTATGGTTCAAGAAGTCCCAAGGGCCTTTCCATTACTCTTGTGGCAATGCCTTTCCCTGGGGCAAAGGGGAGAGTAACAATGGAAGACGCCGAGCATGAGGCAGAGGTGGCCCGCAGAATCAGGGTCCCAGGGATTCCTTCCCTTGTAACTCTTATCAGCACTTCTGAAAGGAGACCCAATTGCTTTCCTCTGGAGGCAGTCGGGGGAAGACTATCCATGCACCAATCTACCTGGCTAAGGATAGCAATGGACAATTGGGTGCAGAAGATTATAACCAGAGGTTACAATATCCCCTTTTCAGAAGAACCAAAGATATCAAAAAGAATCCCAGACATTCCACCCAGTCACAGGGATGCAGCAGTCTTAAAAATGCAAAAACTGCTCGACAAAAGAGTAATCCCAGCAGCCCCACCAGACCAGATAGGATCCAGGATTTACTCAAGATTCTTTTTAGTGCCAAAGAAAACGGGACTGGAGACCAATTCTGGATCTCAGTCAGTTGAACAAATCAGTTCAGCAAACCAAATTCTGGTTGGTCACAGATCAGTCTATACTTCTATTCTTGGAAAAAGACAATTCGATGTACTGAATAGATCTTCAGGATCCGTATTACTGTATAAAAATGGACAAATGATCCAGAAGATTTCTGCACTTATGACTGGGAGCCAGCCATTATCAGTTCAGGGCACTGCCCTTTGGTCTCACCAGAGCCCCCAGGGTGTTCACCAAATGCATGGCAGTGGTAGTAACTCACCTCAGACTGCTAGGATTCTGGATGTTTCCATATCTAGATGACTGGCTCCTCACTGCTCCCACCAGGCATCTACTCTTAGAGGCAAGGGACTACGTTCTTTCTATATGTTCCACCTTGCGTATCACTGTAAATTATGAAAAACCCTGTCTAGAGCCAACACATTTGGAATTCATAGGAGTGATACTCAACACAGACACGGGCATCGCAGGTCTTCCCACAGATGGACTTCAGAGGATAAGATCACAAGTCAGCCAGATTATTAGCAGCAAGAAGGTGACAGCAAGACTCCTTCTACAGACTGTAGGATCAGTGTCAGCCTCTATCACTCTAGTTCCCCTTGCAAGATATCAGATGCAAAATCTTCAGTGGCTCCTAGCATCCCAGTGGTCTTTTACTAAATCAGCCAATGTCCCATTTGGTTATGAGTACCTATCGATGGAAGGAAGGTCTGAGTGTTGGCTTCACTGCAGTAAAAATTTGTTGGACCAACCCTTTGTCCATCCTCAACCCCCAAGCCATAGTGACCATGAAGGCATCCCTGATGTGGTGGGGGGCATTATCCGGGAAAGGCAGTCCAAGACACTTGGTCCCGGCTGGAGGCCAATTTGCATATCAATGTTCTAGAGATGAGGGCAGTGCTCCTAGTGTTGCAGGCATTTCAAGAGACCCTCCCCTTGGGAACAATTGTGATTCAGACAGACAATGTCAGTAGTTTGGTACATCAACAAGCAAGGGGGAACCAGATCTTACCCCCTTTGTCGAGAATTGCTTAGAGTATGGCAATGGGCAATTTCTTCTGGCTGCTTTCTAATAGCAATGCACATTCTGGGGAGCACTAACGTGACTGTGGACAAATGGAGCAGGTGTATCCTAATGCCTCACACGTGGTCTCTCAATCCACTCATGGCAGAAAAGATGATCTGCCATTGGGGCCAACCCTGCTGTGATTCTTCTCATATCCCAGTTTCTAAAGAAAGCCAACAGGTTGAAGAACACAATAATCCTCATCTCCCCAGTCTGGCCTCGACAGGCCTGCTTTCCCTTCCTTTGGCCTCATCTACTTCAGAAACCTTGGACGCTGGACCCAGCTCCAGACCTACTGTCCCATCCGGATGGACTAGTTCATCTGAATCTTCAGAATCTCAAGCTCACTGCGTGGCTTCTGTAGTTCTGATGATTGCCAGGCATTCTTCTCTCACTTCCCCAGTTCTTCAACTGGGAAATTGAATCTTAACAAATGGCAAAATTTTTCTAAATGGACATCAGAGTCTAACCTGGACCCATACTCGGCTCCAGTTGATAAAGTCCTTGAATTCTTGACAATACTTTTTGAAGCAGGAACATCTGCCTGCAATCTCAAGCTTTCACATTGGCTTAAATGGTGCTTCTTTAATGTCCCACAAACTTTGCCAACCTTTTCTGAAAGGAACCTTAACGCTCAGGCCTCCATATAAATAATTCTTTGCACCTTGGGACTTGAATCTGGTGCTTCAATCCTCAACTCATTCTCCCTTTGAACCCTCTGCAAGTTGCAATCTGAAGTTTTTGTCCTGGAAAACTTCATTTTTATTAGCTATTACTTCTGCTAGGAGGATATCTGAGCTTACAGGCCTTAACTTGCAAACCTCCCTATCTAGTTTTTCATAACAACAGGGTCTCCTTGTGAACAAATCCTTCCTTTTCACCAAAGGTAGTATCTGAAACAAATATTAATCAAGACCATACATCTTCCGGCTTTCTTTCCCAACTTTTCAAATAAAGGTGAATATTGTCTGCACCTGCTAGACGTGCATAGACAGTTACATTTCTGCCTTCACAGAACAAAGGAAATAAGAAAATCTGATCTGCTATTTGTTTCCTTTTTTCAGTTGCCTTGGGAAAACCAGTTTCTAAAGTTACTCTGGCAAAGTGGCTCAGAGACCGTATAACTTTCCTTTATAACAAAAGGAAAGTACAACCACCAAGACCTGTTAAAGCACATTCTATAAGAGCAATAGCCACTTCTGCAGTCTTTCATGCTAGAGCTTCCACAGATGACATTTGTGCAGCAGCAACATGGTCCTCATAATTTTATTACTCATTACAAATTGGATCCAATCTCTAGGGGAATATTCTTCTGTGAGACCTCCAAAGATTTACGAAGCTGGGGACTGTCCCACAGTCAAGGACTAAGTGAAGATTGACAACATCAGATAGAACATTATGGTAAGACATAACTTCTTTATCTGTGTTGTCGGTCTTCACTTATCCTTGACATTCCCACCCTCCTTCCCCATGACCTTTGGCTTCTTGGGGGATCGGATCTTTCTAAAGATTGGGTTTCATTCTAAAGATATAGATATGGTTTCTGATCTGTTATTTTATGTCGGTCACTATTGTTTGCAAACTCGATCTGAGGTAATCTTGTGAGGAATATTATGGGTAGAGCTTAGCTCAACAGTTTTTGGAGTGCGTGACCGGGAATAACAGCTAAGCCAGTTCCAAGGCTCAGAACTGAACCCACAGTCAAGGATAAGTCAAGACAGACAACACAGATGGAATGTTGGTAAGACACAACTTCTTTTTCACTGGGTCTGGCTCAGGGTTTAATTCAGGCTATTGACCCTTCTTGTAAAGTAGTTTCTGGTAAAAGAGAGGGATGTCTCTTTTCTTGAAGAGGTTCAAGATTCTGAATCGGAACAGGAAAATGTAAGAACAGATAGTGTTTTCTCCTCAGATTTCTGATTCAGACTCAAACTGTGTGGGAGTTTCTGTTCTCTTAGACTATTGGTAGAATGTGCCAGTGTTTTCAGTGGGAGAACATCAAGTTTTCTCAGTCCCTCAGAAAATACTTATGAGCTGTTACACAAGGAATTTCCAGAACCTACAGCCATTCATCCTTTCTTCACTGCTTATAAGATGTGTATTAATGCCTGCAATTCTCCTGATAGTCAGACAGCTGCCCCTAAAATGGTAGATATATATGTATATATAAAGTCCCTCATTCTTTCAAGTTTTTATATGCTATTCCCAAACCTGAACCAGCAGGTATAGCTTTAGTTGATCCCACTGCTGCTAAACATTTGCATCTGATGTTGTTAATCTTCATTCATGACGGTTGGGTTTCGGTTCTGTCCTTGGAACCGACTCAGCCGATATAACAAGGTCGCGCCAGCACAAAAGCTCTCCAGCTAAGTTTACCCATAGTGCCCCTCTCCTCATCTCCCCAGATCTCGTTTGCGCAGAGAGTTTCAAGACTCATCAGGCCAGCTCTCCAGCTAAGTCATTTGTTTTTTCAATAACATTTCTTCAACCTTTGGGAATTTTCTCTCCTAATCCTTTCTTTAGCTAGTCGCTTATACTTCCTGTCTACTTGTGTGAGTTTTTTCCTACCATTGTTGGTATTTCTTCATACCATTGGTGGTACAGGCCCCTCCCTTACCTTTTGTGGCAGTTTCTAATACCATCGTTGGTATTACCTCTTTTCCCTACCCTTTGGGTATTCTTTAATTACCATCGTTGTTAACTTAAAAAAAAAAAAAAAAAAATTTCCGTGTGTGTGTGTGTTGTGCAGCTAATTGTGACAGGATTTTTCAACTTGCTGTTTTTAACTATATATATTGTGGATTGTACACTACTGGACTTTCTAATATAGCAGATAAGAAAGGCACAACAGGTTTCAAACAGTGTGATGTGTGACAGGAAGATGCTAAACTCCAATGGGCATCTTTCCTGTGTCTATTGCCTAGGAGTACCACACTTAAAAGTTCAACCTCCGTGCGAGCTCTGTAAGGGCTTTAGTACCTGCACCTTAGCTGAGCGCAAGAATAAGGAGCCTTTCAGAGCTCGATGTAGTGAGACTCCTGAATCACCTCCCGTCAGCCAGAGGAATCCCTACTCCTCCTAAATCCTCCCTCCCACCCGAAGCCGAGGAACTTTCTCCACAGACTCCAATGTATATTCCTCCTTCAACCTCCCCACAGGTGTTGGAGCCCTCTATGCCGACACCTATCCCGGTGCCATCTCCTTTTGTTCCAGTGGTAGATCTCACCATGGTTCCAGAGCCTACCCTGTGTTCCGTGACTCAATCGGAGCCGACCCACTCTCGAGACCGTGACTGGTCTGTCAGCACCGTGACCCCAAGTACAGCACCCATTTTTTCTATGATGCTGTGTACGGTTCCGGTTGCTTTGACAGCTCCCAGACCTCTTTCCTTGGGGGCGGGTTTGTCGGGGTTTGGTATGACCCCAGCTCCGAGGTTGTCTTTCTCGGTTCCAGTTTCCCATCCCTCCTTGGGCGGGTCAGCTGTCCAGGTTATGGAGAGGGCACTCACCTCAGCAGGTTCACATCTGGTTCCTTCGGTGCCGGAATGCCGCATATACATGTCCTCTGGTCCACAGCTGACGCAGTCCACTATGCTGGGACATTGGGCATGGCAACCTAAAGATATCCTACCACAGGGCACCCTCTCTACAGGTGCCTCCCTGAAGAGCCACTCCGTAAGAGATCTTGCAAGAGGAAGCATGTGGATTCCCCTGAGGAATCCCTTACCGAAGATACAGATTACAATGAGCGGGAAGGGTCACCACGGTCACCCCATGAAGATGCCTCCTTTGGAGGCATACTAGAAATCTTAAGCAGCGGGGTGACTGGAAGCCCACCAACCCTTCCTCTGAGGAATCTGTATTTTTGCAGGCTTTCCGTGCTCGACCCTGTACTTCCTGGGTGACGCCGCCTGCAGATGAATTAGTCCAGCTCATCGTGCAGTACACCTTGAAGTGTCCTGACACCGTTTAGCCAATCCCCCAGAGACCAGACAAAATACTTTCCCTTCCAGAGGATCACCTTCCTTGATCCGAAGGCTTGGCAGTAAACGCTATGGTGGTGGCAGCGGCGGCCACTAGGAAGAAAGTCGCTGAGGAGAGTTCTGCTGTCCACCCTCCAAACAGGGAGTCTCGGACGATGGACAGACTAGGGAAGCGGTTGTATGCTTCATCGACCTTTTTCCATACAGTCCTTGAATTACTTGGCACACTTTACCCATCTGCAGAGGGACCTCATCACACAACTCTCAGGAACCTTAGCAGGAGCTGTGTCTGATGAGATACATGACAAAGTTCCCTCACAGCTTGCCACCCTGGAATCCATATCTAATTCGTCCATGCGGTTGATTTCTCATACTACCAAAGGGGTGGCCAGAGTAACGGGTGCAGGCGTTATCATGAGGCGTCATGTCTGGATTCGCTTTTGTGACTTTGCGGACTCTTTTAAGTCTTCCTTCGTCAATGCTTCCATTGACGCTTCCTGTCTTTTTGACCCAAAGGTTAAAGACACATTAACCAGGTGTGAAAGGAACGGCAAGACCCTGTCTGCTGTGGGCATATGTTTTTCCACTCCCCAATGATCCTACTCAAGGAATCAGAGAAGTGGAAAGATGTGGTTCAGAAAACCCCAAGGGCCTTTCTGTGACACACATGGCGAGTTTCCCCCGGGGCAGAGGCGAGAACTCATCCAGAAGACATCCTCCCCGAGGCAGAGGGGGTCAACGTAACCAGGGGTCCAGTGATTCATCCAATTAATTTAGTACATAGAAGTGATTTTTCTGTTTTAGAAGCTTGTGTTTTGGAACAGATTTTTTTTTTCTAGAAAAGATGTATTTTTAAAAAATAAGTTGTTTTATAAAGAAGCAGTCTTTATTCTTAAGTATAATACTCTATCCCCACATGGAGTGGAGAGTTTTTTATAAGCACTTTGATAGGTTAATTGTTTAATTGCTTGAATAGATTTGCAGTGTATGTACTGTATATATTAGTGTTTTTTCTGCCATTATGTATCAACTCCTGGAAGGCTTTGTTGCCAAGGCGCTAGAGTATTTGTATTAAAACTTTTATACTTCTTTTGTGTGTAGCGTTTTTATTCCCACTGGTAAGTGTTTTTTATTTGCTATCTTTTGGAAGTAGTTTTTCATGGTCCAGAGATTCTTTCTCTGGGCAACCCTACCAGCACTCCTGAAGAGCGGCCCGATTGCTTGCCTCTGGAAGCAGTCGGGGGATGATTTTCTCTGCACCACCTAGCCTGGCATTCCATAACGACAGTTTCTTGGGTGCAGACAATTACCAGATGTTATCACATCCCTTTGATCTTTACCCGAGGCCACAAAGGTGAATCCCGAACATTCCACCCAGTCAACTGGATACAGCAGCACAGGAAATTCAAAAGCTGCTTCTAAAATGAGTCATCCAAACAGTCCCACCAGACCAGATAGAATCCGGATTTTACTCTAGGTTCTTTTTAGTGCAAAAAAAAAAGACAGGCCAATTTTGGACCTCAGCATCCTAAACAAGTTCATCAGACAGACAAAATTCCGGATGGTCATGGTTCAATCTATCCTCCCATTTCTGGAGAAGGACAACTGGATGTGCTCGCTAGATCTCTAAGATGCGTATTATATAGAAATGGACAAATGCTCCAGGAGATTTCTGTGCTTCTGGCTGGGGGCCAATCACTACCATTTTCGAGCGTTGCCCCTTGGTCTCTCCACAGCCCCCAGAGAGTTCACCAAATGTATGGCAGTGGTAACAGCTCAGTTGCGACTGCAAGGATTCCTGATGTTTCCGTATCTAGACGATTGGCTCCTTACTGCCCCTACCAAGCATCTACTCCTCCTCGCCTTGCACCACACTCTACAACTAGCAAGATCCTTAGGAATCTCAGTAAACAAAGAAAAGTCAAAATTCGTACCTACAAAAAATCTAGAGTTCATAGGAGCAATGTTCGACACACTGTCTTGCCTGGTCGCCCTTTCACTTCACAGGCTCAAAGACAGCAATCTCAACTCAAGTGATAGTCTTTCAGGACAAAGTCCCAGCTCTGCAGTCCTTCAACTACTAGGATAAATGGCAGCAATGATTACTATAGTTCTTCTAGCAAGACTACACATGAGACTAGTACAATGGCTCCTGGCATCACAGTGGTCCCTCTTAACACACACTATGTCTTTTCCGATCCGCATAACAAACCGCTGCAGAAAAGACTTGATTTGGTGGATGAAGCCAGAAAAGGAATTATGAAGTCACCTCTTCTCAGCCCAAAGCCATAGTGACCACGGATGTATCCCTGAAGGAGAGGGGGGCATTTTCAGGGAAAGACAGTCCAAGGCACTTGGTCCCCTGTGAGGCCAACTTGCAAATCAGTGTCCTAGAACTGAGGCCGGTGCTTCTGGCGTTGCATGTATTCAGATCTGTCTTCCTGTCAGGGACAGTTGCTATCCAGTCAGACAACATGCCGGTCATCTGGTATGTCAACAGATAAGGGGGAACCAAATCCTACCCGTTGTGTCGAGAAGCCATGAGAGTTTGGCAATGGGCGATATCTTCCAACTGCTTTCTGATAGCAGTGCACATTCCCAGGGATTCCACATGATTGTGGACAAACTGAGCAGAAACATCCTTATGCCTCATGAGTGGTCCCTCAATCCTGTAATAGCGACAGAAATCTTTCATCATTGGGGCCAGCCTTGCTGCGATCTTTTTGCCTCTCCCTCGAGCCACAAATGCAGCAGCTACTTCGCCCTGATCCTCCTTCAGATGGAGTCACCGAGAGATGCTCTAATATACGATTGGCCCCCAGGTCTGCTTTATGCCTTTCTTCCCTTCCAACCTAATACTACAGTTTTTGATGACAGCGGAACGGTTGAGAAGCAAAGTGATCCTTATTGCACCCTATTGGCCTCGTCAAGTCTGTTTCCTCTTTCTGTGGCCTCACCTAGTTCACTCCCAGTGGACTCTGGATCCAACCCCAGGACTGCTGTTTCATCCACAGGGGCTGGTCCATCCTGACCCACCGAGTCTCAAGCTGACCGATTGATTTCTCCACTTGCAGTAATTGCCAGGCAGAGTAATCTATCTTTACCAGTGCAAAAGATACTTCTGGCTTCCCATAAACCATCCACCAGGAAACTTTATCATAGTAAATGGAACAGATTTGTGATCTAGGCTCAAGAACAAAAAGTCAATTCCTTCTCAGCCCCGATTCATAAAGTCTTAGAATACTTGTCAACATTACTCCAATCAGGAGCCTCAGCTTCTACTATCAGAGTCCATTTAGCAGCTATCTCCAATTTTCCCAATGGCTTTAATGATTCTTCCTTGATATCTCAACCTTCTTAAAGGGAGTCATGCATCTGAGAGCACCACTTAAAGATCCTATTGAACCTTGGAATTCGATGCTAGTCTTACAAACTTTAGTTTGACAACCCTTTGAGCCATCAGCCACCTGTGACATAAAGTTTTTGTCTTGGGAAACCTTATTCCTAGTAGCCATCATGTCAGCCATGAGGATATCAGAGTTACAGGCCTTGTGTGTGAAACGCCCATACATCATCTTTCACAAAGAGAGAGTATCAGTTCGGACTAACCTCTCCTTTCTGCCCAAAGTTGTTTTAGATTCAAATATTAACCAGTTCATTGAATTGCCAGTTTTTTTTTCCAAACTGTTTTAACAAAAGAGAATACTCTCTGCACTTGTTAGATGTGCATAGACAATTACAATTTTTGCAGGACTAAATCATTTAGAAAATCGGATCTTTTCTTTTTCAGGTCCAAGGTTAGGCAAACCAGTTTCCAAAGTCACTTTATCAAACTGGTTGAAAGATTGCATTACCTTTATTTATCAACAGAACAAAATTTATTTATCAACAGAACAAAATGACTCTTATTAGCTAAAGTCAAGGCTCACTCCACCAGATCAGTGTCCACTTCAGTGGCCTTTCAGTCAAGAGGTTCTCTGGATGACATTTGTGCAGCAGCTACTTGGGCTACCCCTCATACCTTTATTACTCGTTACACATTTGATACGGTCTCCAAGGGAAGAACATCCTTTGGCTCAGTGGTGCTCAGGAATATACTTCCATAGGGCATCCCAGGACATAAAGTAGCTAGGGACTCTGTCTCATCCGTCATGAATGGACGAAGATTAACAACATCAGATAAAAAAGTTATGTTCTTACCATAACGTTCCATCTGTGTTGTTGATCTTCATTCATTCATGACATCCCACCTTCTTACCCCATCCAAAAAGACTCCTGGAGGTTTGGATTTGGTCCTGGTTACATGATAGGGCATTTGCTCTGACAAAGCCTCCGCTTTCTTATTCTTCCTGGCAAACTTGATGAGCACTATGGGTAAACTGAGCTCGAGAGTTTTTTGGCTGGCGTGAGCTTGTTATATTGGCCGAGTCAGTTCCAAGGACAGAACCAAAACCCATCCATCATGAATGAATGAAGATCAACAGCACAGATGGAATGTTATGGTAAGAATATAACTTTTTTCCAATCCTACTCTTTCTAATAAGAATGGAAGAATTATCGGTAAGTATGGGGAAAAAGTGTATACTTCTGTAACTTTGATTTTCAGAATTTTGAATAGTCAGACTTGTATGTTACTTTGTTCTGACTAATAGTGAAAGTATGAGGAACATTTTCTTTGCAGTTTCTTCTTGTGAGGAGAAATCTGGTTTAATTCAGTGTCTTCTATTGTACAGGTCACTACTTGATTACAGTGCTTGTATGACTCTGTTGATACTTATTCCAAGTCTATGGCCACTGCTAGTGTTTTGAGGAAGTTTGCATGACTGCGTGCTCAGAACCTCCCAGATGACAGGAAAGAAACTATTTTAAATTCCTGTTTGGACAGAGATTTGCTTTGTGTCCCTTCTGCTGCAGAGGTGATGAAAATGTGCAATGAAAGTGGTAAGTGGTAAGCTGATCCAGGGAATCTCAAAGATTTTGCAACTATACTTTTCCAAATTTTCTAAGGGATTCTCTAACTTCTCATCCAGCTTTGGCAAAAAACATAATAGTCTCTACAAAATACAGGTAAAAAGACATTTAAAAAGAAATGGCAAGGGGCTTCCAAAAAAAGCCTTGAACCTCCAAAAACTAAGGACAGTCCAAGAGTGAGCCACTGTTCAAGAGAATTTGTGACCCCCTTCTACCATGGGCCCTTTTATTCTTTCAGAAAGTCTGACTCCATTTTTCTCTTTGGTAACAGTTTCAGATGAATTTTGGGGATAGTTAATCAAGACTACAGATGTCAGTGGCAGAGGAAATTCCTCCTTTCCAATGGATCATTCCTCATCCTCCAGATCACACACACTTATTTCCACCTGTTCTTCATCACATGCTGTCCAAAGGAGTGATAAAAACACTTCCTTCTTCCCAGATGAGGAAGTGATTTATTCAAAGATGTTCTTAGTGCCAAAGAAAGAAAATGTTCAGAGACTGTTCTGGATCTTTCTTTCCTAAACCTGTTTGAGGTGGTGCCCAAATTTAAAATGACATCACTCACAACCTGTTACCTCTTCTTCCTCTTTCAGGTTTCCAGGTAACACTAGACTTGAAAGATTATTTTCACACCCTTGCTCATCCAGACCTGGGTGTTTCTTATGGCTGGGTATCTGGATCACATTATCAGTTCTGTACCTTACCCTTTGGACGATCCAGTGCACCAAAAGTGCTCACAAAGTGTCTAGCTCCAGTTATAGTTCATTGCAAGCTGCAGGGTATCCACATTTGTCCATATTTAGATGACTTATCCTTGCAGTCTCTTTTACAAAGTGTCCGGACTGTCTCTATTGGGTGACAGATCTCTTAGACAAGCTGCGTTTCCAAGAGAACATTCAAAAGTCTTTCTTGACTCCTTCACACGTTTGTGTTCCTAGGATGTCAATTAGAGAAAGCTCAGTTCAAGGAGATTTTCTTTCACAGGAAAAAAACAGATCTATTTCTAAATCTGTTTCTAAGGTTTTCCACTCAAAACTTCGGTCACTGCAAGGGAATACGTAAAATGTTGGGTTTCATGGCTTCTACAGTTCTCATGGTACCCCTAACAGGAATGTACATGAGAGAGATACAGTGGTATCTGAAGTTTCTTTGGTCCCAGCACCAACACCCTTTGTCTTTTCAAATCCCAGTGCTGGGGTTTGTCAGAGAAGTCATTTGGTGGAGACAGCAGATGTCCTTAAATCCAGGTCTCTCCTTCTCCCTTCCTGTTCCAAAGCAGTCATCCACTGCAGATGCTTTGGACTTTTCTTGGGGACAGTTTCAGAAGGGATAAAAGTGCAGTGTGTGTGGAACACCAAGGACAGCTGAAAGAACATAAATATCAGAGATGCTTGCTCTGATCAAGGCAGTCAACTCAGAATTATTTTTGGTCCCAGGGACCTCTTCAAGTAGTTGCAGAAAATACCACAGTCATATGGTACATCAACAAGCAGGGGGAACCAGGTCATACCTCTTTGCAGATTAGCAATGTTAGCTTGTGATATTGCTTCGCAGCACAGGCTCACTCTACAGGCATCCTACATTCCATCAGAGCAAAGTGTGTAGCAGACAGCAGAGCAGGACCAGGGCAGACGCTCATGAATGGAAAGTAGATGGGGGGGGGGTCCTCAAGTTAGACCCCTTTGCCTCCTCTGAGCAATCAACTGTCAAGATTCTGTTCCAGGACTCAATGCAAGAAGGTCTGGAAGATAGCTGCCTTTTCTTTGCCTTGCACATGAATGTTCCTGTATGCTTTTCCACCCATTCCACTAGTATCCAAGGTACTTCTGAAGATATTCTCCCAAGATCATTGTGTTGACTCCCCTCTTGGCTAAAGCAACTGTGGATCTCCCTTCTCTTGCCAGAGGCAATTTACCACAAGCTTCCTCACAGACTGGAGTACTCACACAAGAAAAAGGGCGTTTGATACACCCTAACACCAATTGACTCCAGCTGACTGCCTGGAGATTAGTCTTAATTCCTTTCAGGCACCTGTTTACTGAACATGTACAGCAGGTACTAATGGAGACAAGAAATTTTGCTACTCAAAAATCATACATTGGCAAGTAGAAGAGGTTTTCTGCTTTGGGCCAACTACATCACCAGCACCCATTCAGCAGGGTTAGTTGTTTTCTGGTTTTGCAATATTTGTTTGAGTTACTTTTCAGTGGCCTTTCTTATTGCTTTATCACGGTTCATTTATTGGCCATTTTGGCATGCCTGACCATGGATCCTCCTCTTTGAATAAATTCTCATGTCAAGTTGTTTTTGAAAGGGGATTTGCACAAGAGGCCTTCCAAGTTAACCTGTGGTCCCTGCTTGGGATCTAAATTTTATGTTGGAGGAGCTAACACTTGCTGCATTTGAAGTGGCCAAATCTGGCTGACTTCAGGTTTTTAACATGGAAAACAGTTTTACTGATTGCTCTGACCTCTGCAGGAAGAGTATCTGAGTTGCAAGCTGGTATGGTGAGCCAACCTTACCTCATTTTCCATAGGGACAGGGTTTCTTTAAGAACTAATCCCTTCTTTTATGCCTAAAGCGGCAATCGAGTTTACTTTAAGCGAAACTATCCATATCCACGTTTTTTTTTTCCCTGAACCTAAAAATGAGAGAGAAAAGATATTCCATACGTTAAATGTCCACAGACAACTCTGGTACTATCTTAACAGAACTATATCTTTCTGATCTTTGGATCAGTCCTTTATTTCTTATGAAGGTAAGAAGGGACAACTTGTGTCAAAACAGATTATTTCCTAGTGGTTGTCTAAAGCAATTACCCTTTGTTATATGCATCATAACAAAACTTTTCCAGGCAGGGCCAAGGCCCACTCTACCAGGGCCTTGGCTTCATCTGTGGCTTTTTGGAAAGGGTTGTATTCTAGAAACTACTACTTGGTGCTCTGTATATACTTTTACAAAGTACTCAAAGGTTGATTTCTTCTCTAGGTATAGGTCAGGCTTTGCTAGGACCATTCTCCAGTGGATCTTTGACTCTTCTCTTTCAGCTTCTCAAATGTAGTAAGCTGGGATAATCGACCCATATAGCTAAGAATACTGCTGCAATGATTAATGTGATGAATGTCGTATAGTTGTTAAGTAAAGTTCCATAACAGTAGATGTTCATTTGATCGCTGCTGCTGTAGCCTCTCCCTCACTCCATACTGCTCATTTTTTGGTGTGTTTTTTTATGCCAGGGTGTCGATGTTTTTTTTTTTTTTTGTTTGTTTTTCGCATTGTCCTTTCAGGGCTCAGTCTCCCTCTTTCTGTTGGCAGGGAATCTCTGAAGAGCTTGGCAAACAAACTTTTCATTTAGTTAGCTCAGCTTAAGTTTCTTGACAGTTTGGGTGCATGGAAGGTGCATTGAAGCTTTGGAAACTGGCTGGCCATTATATCTTGTGCAGGATTTAACCCATATATCTAAGGCTAATGAAGCAGTGATCATTCAGACATCTACTGTTATTGTAAGTTTATTTACACAACTGTACTTTTCTTTGCCAGACTTCACATAAGAAGACTTTAGTGAAACCTTGGGTCATTCTGTCTCAGCATCAACACCCTTTATCTTTTCAGATTCCAGTGCTGAGGTTTGTGAGAAGAGGCGGTATTGTGGTGGGTGGAGCAGTTCTCCCTTATACCCCCTCTTCAGTCTGTCACAGTAGATTCTTCAGACTTTGCTGGGGGGCTTTGTCAAAAGGGGTGAACGTGTTGAGTCTGTGGAACAACAAGGATAGACAAAATCATATCACTGTCAAAGAGGTGCTGGCAGTAATCTACACCCTGAGAGTCTTTAATCATCCCTGGTCTTCAGGGACTGTTCACATTATCACAGACAATACCATATGTGTATAATTTAAACAAACAAGGGGGTATCGATTCTTACCCTGTTTGCATACTTGATCTAATGGCCTGGGAAGTGGCAACTCAGCTCAGTTAGATTTTATCAGAGAATCTGATCAGGACCAGGACAGATCCTCACAAATGGAAATTACACTCGTGGGGGGAGGGGGTGTGTTCCAAGAATTGATCCAGATGTGGGGAATGCCTCAAACAGATTTGTTTGCCTCCTCTCAAAACAGACACTTAAAGAAAATCTACTCCAAGATTTCTTGCAAATAGGCCTGGAAAACAGATGCCTTCCAATTCACATGAGTGGGAATTTTCATGTAAGCATTTTTAACCTTTCCACTAAAGCAATGATTTTGCTGATGATCCATAAGTACTCTCCAAATATAGTACTGTTGACTCCCTTTTGGTCCCAGCAATAGTGGCTCTCCCTTCTTTTGAAATTGGCCAAAGACAATTTCCATAAGCTTCCCACTGACTGGATTTGTTGGCACAAAACTGGTTTGATGCATCCCAACCTGGAAGCACTTCATTTGACTGCCTGGATAACAGAGTTTTTATACCCTTGGGGCACCTTTTTTCTGAGGAGATGTAGCAGGGGGTTCCGCACAAGTTTGAGCATTTAAACAGAAATCTCTGTAATGGGAGGTTTCCATTCATTTCAATGTGGTGCGATCTCGGAATTGGTATATTTAAGTAGTGGGGGGTGCACAGGGGCTTCCCCCCTGCTTACGACAGTTTATTTTGTTTTTACTACTTTTTTTTTTTATAACTAGTCGAAGTTTTGTAACTTCAAACGGAATGGTTTGAACATTCTGTGTTCGTAGTTATAAAACTTCGACTATGTGATAATAGACCCTGTAGCAGGTACTAAAAGAGGCTAAAAGCCTGCTACTAGATAATCTTATAGTAAGTAGAAGAGATTTTCTAGTTTGTACCACTCTAAGAAAACCAGACCCCATTTAAGGCCTAGTTGCATCTGGTTCTTGATTTCCTGTGAAAGATATCCTCTGGATTTTCTTACTAATCTGTTAAAATTCATATTTTGGCCATTTCTGCCTGCCCGCCCTTAGAATGCCCTCTTCCTACCTGTCCTCAAATCAAGCAGTTTTTGAGGGAGGTTTACATATCTGTCTACCTAGAAAACGGGTGGCTTCTGCTTGTGTTCTTGCCCAAGTGCCTGAAAAAACAACACTTTTTCCATTTGAACCAAATCGTCAGGTTGATTTTATGTTCTTAACTTTGGAAACTGTCATACTCATTGCTTTGATGCCTGCAAGAGGAGTGTCTAAGTTAGGAGCTCTTATGGTGAGTCAAGCTTACCTCATTTTCCACAAGGACAGTGTTTCTTTGAGAGCAAATCCTTCTTTTGCATGTTAAAAGGTTTCATAATTTATCTTGAGCCAGTTTATTAATCTCTCTGAATAATTTGAAGAATCTAAAAGTAAGAGAGAAAGAATCCTGCCTACTCTGGATGCCTACAGGTAGCTCAGAAACTACTAGGACAGAACTAACCCCTTCAGAAAAGCCGATCAGTTGTTTGTTGTGAAGGTAAGGAAAAATAGGTAACCAGAGTCAAGGCAAACAATTTGTAGATGGTTGCCTCATGCTATTTTTGTTATACTCTCCATAACAAGCCACTTCCAGGCAGATTAGGGCCCATTCTACCAGGGCTTTGTTTTTTTTCTGTGGCTTTGTGGAAAAGGGTGCACACACAAACTGTTCTAGAGGCAGCAACTTGATCCTCTGTACATACTCTCACAAAACATTGTAGCTGCATTCCTTTTCTACGTCCAGAACAAGCTTTGATAGAACCATTGATATAGCCATTGTCTGGGTTCCCCTAAATTCTTGATTTCATTCCTCCTCCTTGCATATTCCTAAGGTGTGGTGATCTATGTAACTTGGGCTGCTATAACAATGATCTAATGTTGTACATAGTATACTTTTGTAAGTAAAGTTACCATAGTTTTGTAAGTAAACTTACTATAACAGTATGTGTTCTAATAGATCACTGTTGTGGAAGGTCTCCTTTCCCCACTATTTGTCTTGTCTTGTTTGTTTGATTGCCCGGGTATGGATGTATAATATCCTTGTCTATATAGTTACATATATTTTTGTTCTATTAGAATTTTGTTTCCTAGTAGTTTTCCTTCCAGGGGTTATAGCCTCCTGTGACGCATGTGGCACTGGCCCAGCAATCAAGGAGCCTCAGTCCTCACCACTAACACCAGTGAGGGGCGTCCATATAGGGAAAGGATAATAAATACACACAGTAAAGTATAATTTCCCTTATGAGCACACAGAGATCACAGTCAGTCTGGGGCTGGTTTCTCCCTTTTTCTCCAGGTCCCCAATAAGACTCCCCACTGGCACAGCTATATGGTCCAGATCTCAGCCTAGTGGGCAAGCTAAAACCTCTAGCACCCTCTCTGTCTAACCAGTGCTTCGTGCTCCTGCCCAAGTAGCTGACACACACACTTTGAGATAAGTTATATACAACCACACAGACACTCCTGGGGAAGCCTGGCACAGGTTCTCCAACTGTGCCCTTTTAGCCAGACTATACGGTAGTACCACTTGCCACCACCCACTAATATTTATCAGCTACTAAAAGGCCCTTATGAAAGGGTGTCTAATTATTACTGTGCAATATTATTATCCAAATGGCAAGTGCAACTGAACAGTCGAGGCTTATTGGGGTGGCTTGGCCAGTATCACTATATACATGCAATGTACTCTAGAGCTTAAATTATCTCTACACAAAACAGCCACTGTTGAAAGGTTTAAAAATATTTAATAATAAATAAGAAAAACACAAGACAACACTTCTTACTACACAGTGCTAGTCAAGAGTTCAGAGATCACATTGAAATACTTAAAAGAATGCAGTAGAAAAGTTCTGACATCAATATAGAAAAAAATGAAGCTAATCTTCCTACTTCCTAGCTATATCTAAGAGAAAACACATTTCTAAAATAAACTTACATATAGAACACAGGCAGTGCTGGTGAGTTGGATGTTCTCAAGCAAATGCTCAAATGCCCTCATTCTTTCTGTCCTTAAATTGATAACACAGTACCACTGATTCATTTCAGATTACTTAATTTCTTTCTGGTTCCCAGGCTAACAGAAACTCAGAGGTTAATAGTCCTTTTAATCTTGCAGCTGGTCAGGAAGCCAGAGCAATAAAAGAAATTATACATGCAAATTCTAGCAATTAACTCTGGTCTCAAGACAATAGCCAGAATGCCTCCCTCTAGACATCTCGGCTCTGAGTTTTAGATCAAAGAATTTCACAATGCTTGACCTATCAGCTTTCTTACAGCAGAGTGCACTGTTAGATTTTTTCCAGTTCAACATCCAATACAGTCTTTTCACATTTAAGAGAACAAGTCTGTGGCTTACATTAATATTTACAAATGACATAATTCTATCTAGCTTGGCTGGCAGCCTTCACCTATCTTCACACCTCCCTTCTTGAATCAAGAAATCTGAGTTTTTGGCAGCCAGACTTCCATTTTATGTGGTTCTGCTCGAGCCCCTAGCAGTTAAGATGTGTGGAAGGTGCTCCGAAGCCTTGAAAGCTAGCATGTGGTCATATTTTGGACAGGATATAACTCAAATAGCTTAAGCTATCACAACAGAGATCTATTAGACCATTTAATATTATGTTAAGTTTACTTACTTGACTGTACTACTGTTTGTGAGTGCACCTGCACTTTTTTGCACCCTTAAGATGAACGCTGTCTCTAAGCAGTGGCTTAGTGAGCTGAAAAACTGCACCAAGGATGCACTTTTGAACCTCCATCCATCCTTCAGTAGATGGTTGTAGTGTACAGACTTGTCCACTTGTGTTTTACTTTTGATGCAGATGTCTGATAAGTGCACTGCACTACATGGAGGTGTAGGGCATGTTTTTCTCAGAAAAGACAAGCAGGTATGCCTGCAGATGTCAGATACTGGATAAAGATTACTACATTGAGTGCCTATATTGTTTAGGGCCAGAGCATAAGAAAGAGTTCAGAATTTGCCAGGGTCCTCTTGCAATGGCATTAAACAGAAGACAGAAAGCTTTTCAGGAATACCACACCACAAAGAGACTCAACACCTTATTAGACCAGCCTGCCATGTCTGCAGATCTGTAGCAGCAGGTTAGCACATATGTCCTTCCATGTAGAAGAGACAAGGTTAGGAGAATCATATTCAAAAAAAAAAAAAAAAAGGAAATAAAGAGCCTTGAACAGTTGAGTCCTTAAAAGAAAACAAGGAACATCCATTTCCTCAGAGGTAGTCAACCAGTCCCCCAGTTCTGATACCTTGCAGGCTATCATGTCTTTGGCCCTTAGCTTGTACCACTGGATTAAAGATCTGGCCTAACCGTCCATGGCACATTTCTGCTCCATACAGCCATTCCGGAACATATTTTAATAATTAAAGAAAGGAATTGCACAATCCTCACAGTAACAGTGAAAGAGGCTGTCCACACCCACAAATTGGAACCCAGGGACATCCCTTGTCTGAGTCACAAAATCCTGACAGTTATCCTGTCTTACAAGATCCCAAAGGTTGAGAACAAGGTGGCTGCGATGGTTAACCTCCATTTGTTTTGCACCTAAACCCATCCAAGATTGCACTACATTATTTCAGGGGTTTTCTTCAATTTTTGTGTAGCCTGCAGTCAGATTCTGAACAGTTCTCCCTTACATGAGAAGAGGAAGGTCTTCCCAGGGAGACGCTCGTAACTCCTCTTATCTTGTATAGGAGGTAGAGCTGGACTATTAGTCACAGCTTTCCTCCCCTCTGGCATGTGACACAAATGGTGAGAATTCTTTGGCCTCTGACACTATGCCAGAAGGTGCATAATTTGGGGGTGCACATTCATGAGGGAGTATTTCAAGTTGCAAACTGAAGAGGTCTGCTTCCTAAAAGATATGTAGAAGTACCTGGTCCTCTGTTCATTCCTTCTCAAGGTACTGCAGACTGGATATGATATGTAGCTGAAGGGCTGGATTTCTTTCTGTTATCCTGAAGGGCATCCTCCATTGTTCATCTGAGCAGTGAACTAGCCACTCTACTTGGAAAAGGTCAGGTTTTGGAGCCTTCCTTGCAATGATGACTGCAACAGTAATCTGTTACATCTGATCTTGGATTATTGATTACCCTGCAAGGTTTCATGTTCTTCTGAGATGAATGGATGGTGTTGCTGAACATATTGGATGCCGTTTGGCATATCAGCATTTGGGTTCTTTACAGGAGATTTTTCAGGTTCGCTGTGAGCAGGTGTGCATTACTTTCAAAAAGTTGCTATTTAGGCTTTCCTCAGTACCAGGGACCTTAAGTGTTTGCAGTGGTGGCCAAAGCCTTATGGGAAAAGGCCTCCTTGTGTTTCTTTATCCAAAGGACTGTTTTTGATCTCAGAGTTTTCAGTTTCTTCCCCTTTGCTTCACTTTTTCTTTTCCTTCCTGATCTTCTGGACTTCATAGATTTATCATTTACCAATTTCATTTAACAATTTACAATATGTTGCAGGCTTTTAAGTGTTCACTACCCACAGCTTAGTTTTTAGCTGTTTGCACAACGACCATAGTCTTAGAGCTCCCGTATTTTACAGTCATTACAGTCTGCAGCCTGAAGCATGAGGCAGAAGTTAAGTTCCTACAGCAAAACCCTAATGTGCGTAGGATGACTACACATCACTGCTTATCTTTTGCTACTGCTGGCAGTGGCTAGGACTAACTGAAATGGGAATTAATTGATCAGTGGAATGGGGTTTGATGGGATAGGAATGATTCAAAAGAAATATTGTATTTGCAATAACTAAGATCCTTTGCAAACATATATTTTTACTACCACTTATCCCCCTTTTTCCTACTGCCATAACGAGCTTTCTGTGACACCAATCTGCAAGTTAATCAAGTTTAGAATTTTATGTGTGTGTGTGCTTTCTTGCAGGTGGAACTTGTTGAAGAGCTGAGTCATTGGGATGCGCACACCACTTAAGCTTGACACAACGATGGCATGCTTAGGCCAAAGTGTATATGTCCCTGACTGCAGCCTGAGGACTTTAGCTCACATGATGGCTACAACTAGCCATTAAATGCACATTAGAGAGTGCGCTCAGTTATAACTGCTGTGCTGAGTATTTTTGTGTTGCTTCTGTGAATGGTACTGCTGTAGGCGTCCAGTCTTATTACTGGCTTGATTTCTGTATTATTGTAACACATATACTTGCTACTACAATTCTACATAGTTTATGTAAAAGATCAGGAACAGTCATGTCAATAGTAATTGTTAAATCTTGAATATTGGCTGAGTTGATAGTTGAGACAAATCACATTTATTAAAAATCTCTTTCAGGTTGACCTGCTGAGCATTGTAGACATTGTTCACACCTTAATGTTTGAAGAAAGCCTACAAATTCACAAAGAGGATTCAGTTTGGAAATTAAGTAATCAAATACCAAAGTAAGTATTTTCTAAGAAACCTAGCATTTTAAGAAATCTAGCTTTACATTCCCATTCTAGTTTTTAGCTCTTATAAACAAATGACCTAGAAATGAGCAGAACAAGGGTAGGTTGGGATGTGTACGTCACCCCTGTCCGTGAAGGAGAAGAGGACTAAGCTAGGGTTGAATTTGTGGTTACCATCCATTCTTCAAATTTACATTTGAAAAGAGTAAGAGACGTACTTTGATTTTTTTTTTTTTTGTGGGGTGGAAGACTGTTCTGTAGAAACAATTCTCTGTGATACATACCTGTCCTTCCAACATGTTCTGTTTTTGTTGCAGAAGAGATTGAAATTGAGATCCCTTGGGCAAGTGTTTACGCCACCACTGGAATTTTGAATATGTAATAGGTCTGACAGGATAGGGTCTGTCAAGGCTCTATATAACTGGCAGTGGTCACCTGTCAGTAGTGTGTATGATACCAAGAAGTGGAACAAGGCTTAGAGAGGGTCTCTACAGTTTTTATGATTAAGACCCTTGATTTTCTTAGTGGCAAAGTATTGTGGTCATTCCAGTTGTTACAAGTGTTTGGACAACTATGTACTGAAAGAATTATATACTCGATCGGCCTAATGAGTTCTTTGTACAGTAAAGCAGAGACCTAAAACTAAATGCCAAGAAATGTGTAATCATATCCTTCGGCAAGCATGACTCCTCCCTTGTAACCATCACATTGACAACATAACCCTGAAAACTGATCCACTAGTCAAGAATCTTGGCAACATAAATTTAGATATAAGCTGCATGATGAAAAAGGATTTCGTTATAACAGTGGATACATGGGGAAAAAAGGATGGTTCATTGTTGATATAGGTTCCAAGATTCTTGACTACTGGATCAATTTTCAGGGTTATGTTGTCAATGTGATAAGTTACAAGGGAGGAGTCATGCTTGCCAAAGGATATGATTATACATTTCTTGGCATTTAGTTATAGTTCATGGTTTTGGCACCAGTTTTTGTTTAGGACAGACCCCCTTGAAGGATCATGGTGCCCTCTGGGAAGTTTATGATGGCAGTAAGGTTGTAGTCATCTGCAAACATTATCAGCCGCAAGCCCTCAACATTAACTTTGACCTCTGAGAAGTAAATGCCAAAAAACAGGCAATTTATTTGCAATTATTTTCTTTTATTATAGAGGGGTTACTGTGCATTTTCTAGCTGGGGGTGATTTATCTTATGAACTACCCTATTTCTTCCTCCCTACCCTGCAGCTCCTGTGATAAAGTTTGGGGTGGGTGTGCAGTGGGGGCATGAAACTTTTTGCCCTGCCTCCACAGCGGCTCAGCCATACCCCACCCTTATTTCCTTTACTGACGCATCTCTCTGGTAACAACATCCCTAGTCTCCACTAGGACTGCTGTCCTCCCCAAGGGGTGGTAATACCCATCCCTCCCTGCTACTTCCTCAGTCATCGAAGCCATTAATTGAACAGGGATTGCCTGGGCCGTACTCAGGGCTTTATCCCTATAAACCACTGGAGCAGCTAGCTAAGCCAGTTGTTAAACTCTATAACCTTTTGCAGCATCATTCTTAGTGATGGTAGAATGCTGCTCAAGGCTAGGTTCATACCTGTCTCAAATGCATATTCCAAGAGCTCTATCATGTCTCTCTCCATATAGTCCAGGGAAGTGCATCTCAAATCATTTATACCCACATGTACTATGACTGTGTCATATGTGTACTTGTAGTGCAAGGTCCTGAGCTTCTGCGTGATGTGGCAAATATTAGCACCGGCTAGGTGCATTGTACATCTTGGAAAGTGATGCATCAGTTTGTCTCTTAATGGAGTCACTTGTGACTAGGATGTTTGATTGTGTGAAGGTTTTCTTATGTGCATTTCATGGGAGAATGTTTCCAGATTCTTTCTTGATGGTCATTAACTGTGCTCTGTTCATGTTGGATTACTGAGAATAGTTCATGTAGAATGGCATTGGGGCAGCCATCTAATACAAGTCTCCAAACTGTTCTGTGTTCATTGGCAATTATGTTGCAACAGTTCATGGACACATCAGAAGCAGACAAAGTGTTCAGAGTGATAACCATTTGGTGCTGTAATGTCTTGTACCCTATTTTTATAGGTGTCTCCTGGTATAATTGCAGTCTACAAACTGTACAAGATCTCAGCATGCTGGTAGCAGTGCCTTCTGCTGCGTTTGGAAAGCAGTTATTACTTCATCCTCCCTGAGAAATGCCAGTGTGCCTGTTCCATACAAGGAGGACAGGTACTGCCAACTGTAGCTGTTGCTTCAGGATCTGCCCAAAGTGGAGTAGACAGACTGTTGGTGATGTGAAGGGTAAGTGCCTATGGTACTGCCTTGACAGAGGCTCTATTGAAGTTCTTAAGTACATGCTGTGATGTCAACTCCAGGGCATACTCTGTACACAGCTGCTGTGTGAAGTACCTTAGGATACTGTAGTCAGCAACAACTTCATCTCTAGTACAAACACTTGGGGGTCCATCCTGTGCATAATAGCAATAGCCATAAATATGTGGGCCATGTAAGGCTGTGCACAGACAGTAGTGAGGGTTGGGAAGGTGCCATCAGATAGTGTAACATGCAAGCTCACCAGTTCTCCGAGATTAAAGTCTGTAATCCACAGCATCTCATTGATAATGGTCTCCATCATAATGTGTGGGCCTGTGTATGAATATGCCACATTTCATGGATTGCATGTCCTGGGTCAGTGATGTCTGTGAGTGAGACTGTCATTAGCTCTGTACCTTGTCTATGCAGTGGTGCTGTTGAGGCTATGCATAGAACATATGGACCTTTTTGTTTGCATTATGCATCACATTCTGTAGTATTTGTGCAGGAGTGTTCCTTAAAGTCGTTGTTTTATCTGTAATTTCTTTATCTTTTTCACAGGCACTGTATTGTGTCATGGGCATGTTAGTGGGGTGCTGTCTTTGGTAGATTTTCTGTCTCTGTATATTTTGTTAGCTCTGTCAGAACACACACCTTATTGTCACGATCCCCACTGCTCCCCTCTACATGGTGTAAGTATCCTTCATTCATTAACTAATGTCCACCTTGTTGGAACAGCGCCGTACTGTACAGCTGTTCTAGTTGGCTGGGTTGTGTATTCATCTGTTTTATTTACACTGCTTTCAAACTGCTGCTCCATTGTCTGTGGCCACTTAACCCTTGGTCCATACCTTGAGCAGGCATTGTCTTTACTGCAACTCTAAGAATTCAACCTGCTTTTTTATTTCTATACTTCAGAACTCCACTTTCTGATCTTCCAGCTATTCTACTCTGGTGGAGTTACTATTTAGGATTCAAACGTACCGTAAAATAACCAAAGACCGACTCCTCATAGAGCAATGAATCAGGCAAGAATGTAACTGGTATTTTTTTCCCTGCAAGAGTTTCTCAGTTGTTATTGATCCAGTCTGTCCTCTCGTATTCATTACAGGTGCAGAAAATATAGGAAAAGTATCCTCTGCACTCTGAACATGCACTGGCTGATATTTTTCTTTCACTTGATCCAAGAGCAGTGGAAGGCATACCAGCTATTTAGTGCCTTTGCTCTAAATAGAAGGGATTTATAGATATTACATTTGAGATCTTCCTCAGTGGGTCTGTGACTATTGCTAAGGGAAATGCGCTCTGACTGCCATGTCATGACATCCTGTATTGTCCAGTATTCCAATTATACCTTCCTCGTATTTTCATTAAACAAACAAGATTTTGATGCTGTCATGCTAGAGAGACTGTGTGTGTGTGTGTGTGTGTGTGTGTGTGTGTGTGTGTGTGTATATATATATATATATATATATATATATATATATATATATATATATATATATATATATGTATATATAATTTAAACATGTTAGCAAAATCATAGACTCTATAAATGCACATCTTATTTTTTTTACCAGTCTCACAGAGAAAATCAGATCCATCAGTTCATAGTATTGTTTGTAAAATAGTGATCAGTATAACAAAAATTGTACCATAATGTCTCATTGCCTTTCAAAAATGAACGCTTGTATTACTGTTTGACTATAGTGTATGAACTTCTTAAACCTCGATTTGTGTCCTATGCTATACATGGTGTTTACAAACTTTTTAATGTTGTTTCCTGTAAAATGTCTTTGTTTGCAAATATTTCTACATATGGTACTGTCCCTTCTAATGCTTGCTTTTGTGTGTTGGTATATTCTTTTAACTTTTAGTACGATTAATGGTTTGAGATCAACTATTGTGGTGCAGTTTACATGCAACTGAGTCCTGCTGTGCTTCTGCAATAAACTTTGTGTAGGTGAAGCTACTATGAAGCTTTATTTTGAAGTTGTGGGAGTATGCCAAGGAACATTATATTTGAACCCTGTAGCTAAATATTTTCTGAAGGCTCCTTATAGTGATCCATTCTTAAGGGCTTGCATTTTCAAACTAATTGATGTAGTGTTACTAACATACAAAAAGCAATTATTATACAAGGAATGGCTTTTCATACTTTGGTATACGACTCTAAAACCTATAGGGTTTGAATGCTAAAATTAGTTGGAGGTGTTTCCTTAGATTGTTTCTTGTTGATGAACTTTATTGATTTGTATTAATTGCAGTACAATGAAATTGATTATAACATTTGTTTTAACAAAATAAAGCAAATAAAGGTTATCATACCATATTTCACATAATCATATTTATTTATATTTTGGTTAATGAGGCAGAGCACTGATCACAGAACGACTAATTACAGGCTCAGCCTTGGTTATATCTTAACAGTGAAACACAAACAAATATGAAAAAGGCATTATACAATATATATATTGTAACAAAAAATACATATCAATAGAAGCATGATATAACAGATATGTGAATAATAATACATAGCCATATATGCAAAAAAAAAAAAAAGTAAAAAATGAACAAAGAAGTTGAAGTACAGGGAAAATGGATAATTCCATGTTAAGCGGGGTCTTACAGGATGGTGTTACTGATATCTTACACCACGCTCCAGAAGAAGAAACAATGTGTGTGAACAAACAAGTACATAAATTGTTACAAAGATGTAGACTTAAATGAAAGTTTATCATAGGCGTTAATTAGAAAGAAAGAGGTGCTAACATGTTTTGGAAAATGTACTTAACTATTGTTCTAAGCTTCCTGACATTTGTGCTGACCAATCAGAAACTGTTTATAGGTTCATAGGTAGGTACTAGGCTATTGGCCCTAGGGCCTACACAAGCCTAGCCAAAAATGTACCCTGGCTTTCACCACCCAAGAAAGTTATTTTCCTGTGCCACTGTCAAACAGAACCACAGAATGATCCCCGGGGTGAATTTCCTATTTACCCATCCAATCATCAAGATTTTTCTTGAAGAGTGCTAATGAGGAGCTCTGTTTGACATAGATAGGTAGTCTGTTCCAGAGTATGGGAAGTCTCAGGGACAGGAATCTATCCCTCCAGCATGTTCTGTTTATTATGGTGACAAGGTTTAGGTCCCTAGAGCGTGTAGCTCGGAGGGATTGGGATTTCTTTAAGTGGAGCATGTCCAACAGCTCTGGGTTTGACATAGCTTTGTATGTTAGGCAGAGATCGCCTCTGAGTAGGCGATATGCGATGGAGTAAAGCTGGAGTTTTTTGAGACTGTCTGCTAAGGCATCTGTTTGAGGCAAGTAATCCTCTTTGTGAGGTATTTTTGCGGCCTTTCCAGTTGTTGTAGATGTCTTGTGAGGTACATACCAAAAGGGGCGTTGTACTCTATAATGGGTCTAATGAGTGATTAGTAGAGGGGAACAATGACCTCTTTTTTTCTGGATGAGAAACCTTTTGTGATGAGGTGTGCCACGTAGAAGGATTTCCTGACCACTTTGGCGATGTGATTATCAAAGTAGAGACTACTGTCCATCTGTGTCCCAAGGTCTCTTATCACACTTTTGGTATTAAGTAGACTACCGCCTATGTGGTAGTTCATGGGTACAGAATTTTTACCAAAGGGGATGACAATGCACTTTTTGGCATTGAGCTTGAGACCATGTCTTTGACACCAGGCATCTGTCTCAGTGAGGCCCTTTTTGTAGGATGTCCACATCGTTAGGAGTTTCAATTATGGCTCCTAGTTTGCAGTCATCTGCAAATTTAGTTAGCCAAAGACCTTCTGTGTTAGCCTGTACTTCAGAGAAGTAGATACCAAACAGGACAGGACCCAGGACTGAACCCTGTGGTACTCCACTTGTCACTGGTCTGAAGTCTGATTTGGAGTCTGCTACTTTCACAGTGTGGGTTCTTTCAGTAAGCCAGTTGGCAACCCATCTTGTGACATAGGGATTTATACCTAGTTGAGTGAGTTTTTCTATAATTCCAGAGTGGGGGATGGTGTTGAACACCTTGGCAAGCTCTAGATCAGCTGTGTGAACCACCTTACCCTCATCCATAACCTTGGTGACTGCTTCAAAGAAGTCTATCAGGTTTAGGAGACATGATCTGCCTTTTACAAACCCAAACTGTGTGGGGTCCAGGGTTTGGAGATCTCCAATGTCTTTGTTTATGAGTTCCATGATGATACGTTCCATGGCCTTGCGGACGAGGCTCGTCAGGCTAATGGGGCGGTAGTTCCTGGGGTCTGTTGTGCCCCCCCCCCCTTTGTGGAGTGGGATAACTTGTCGCGGTGCGCCATTCAATGGGCACAAAGCCTGAGGTGAGGCTATGATTGAACATGGTACTTAGGTGGGGTGCCAATTCATTCTGTAGTTCATGTAGAAGGCAGCCTGGGATGTTGTCAGGTCCCATGGATGCTGTGTTCTTGGCTTTGGAGAGTGAAGTTTTTACCTGTGCAGCCGTGATTACAGGAACTTTGCATTCTTCCGGTATAAAGATGGGCCCTTTAGGGGGTGAGAGGGTTAGTTAAATTATTGTATGATTCCAATATTTATTAAAGTTTATAAACAGTTTTTATTAAGTTTAAGTATTTAGCCTTAAGAAATTACAATGGCTGTTAATTGTATTTGTTATATGTTTGATTTATATGTTTAAATTCTGATCTGAACTTGAGGTAACTTGTGTGGTAGGTGGGTGTCGTAAGGGAGAGGGCCACAGTTTAAGGGCAAGTACAGTAAAGTTATGATCTGTACAATGCTAAATTGTTAACTGGCAAAAGCGCTAAATAAAGAACATCATCCAGTTAAGAGTGTGACCTGTTCTTCTGATTTTACTTTGTATGATCTGTACAATGTGATTTTGTGGCAGGGATCCAGAGTAAATATTCACCAACTTGTTAAATTTTGAGGCTGTAGGTTTGGCAGGCTGCAGTGAGTTTCATTGCGAGAAGAGTGCGATGTCTTGATGGAGTAGTTTGAAAAGTAAGGAACCAAGTAGGCTGTGGCTTATACAGGGAGTCATTTGGTTAAATTGAGGCCATTTTTTTTTCATTCTGAGGGGAATTTATAATGAAATGGCAAAGTTTATTTGATGAAGTCTGCAGGATAGTTGTATTTTTGTTTGAAGTGTTGGAAAGTAGTCTTTAGTCATACACAAGCAGAAAGTTTCCTGGAAAAGAAAACAAAACTAATTAATGGTGAATTTTTAAAAAGGGATGCCATCACTAGAGCAGTCACGTCCACATCCTCAATACACTGGCTGTTTGCATACTGTCATGCCCTACTCTGCATTGAAGACCTGTGTCAACAAAGGAACAGCTTGAGCCAGCCAGGATCACCAGTCTTCTCCCCTAAGATGGGCACACCCAGACTCGTTGACTATGCCATTACGAATTTCAATCCACTAGTTGAACTCAGGTCTGCTAGGCTGTAGTCAGAGATTGTATCCCTCTATGCCTCTGACATATGCTAACTGCACTGCTTTTTCCATCAGGTAACACATCATACTTTGGAAACCGCTGTGTGAAAGATTTCTCCACAACATGAACAGCTGCTTCTAATGTTACTTGAGAGGGGGATATATATATTTATATATTACATTAGATATCTTTACTCTCATCACTTGCTTGGACTTCAGGAGTTGGGCCTATTTCTGTACATCAGTACTTCAAGGCTTAGCGTACAGAGATTGTAGATGGATGGATGACTACAAGAAGGCTAAAAGACAGCATTAACAAACATGTTTATGCTATTAAAAACAAAGATGAAAATAATTCACTTCTTAAGCATACTAAACATTGTGAGAAATACAAATGCATTTTTATTCTCCATTATAGAACAGGTTCCCACAGATTTTAAGGGTTGGCGATTATAAAAAATAAAGTAGAATAAAAAGAAACTTTTTATAAAAATAAAAAAGAAACTTTTTGGAAAATAAAGTTGGGAGTTGACAGGTTAACGGGGCTCAACAATACTATAAATATTAAGTGTTTTTTTTTAAAGACAGAAGACTTAAATTTTTAAAATTAATTTTTAGTTAAATTATTGTATGATTCCAATATTTTTTAAAGTTTATAAACAGTTTTTATTAAGTTTAAGTATTTAGCCTTAAGAAATTACAATGGCTGTTAATTGTATTTGTTATATGTTTGATTTTTATTTCCTATCGGTTAACTTTTATATAAAATGAATTGGACAATTTGCTGAATTCATTCTGAGGAAGTTATTTGTGATGGAAGTGGAGACTAAGTTTTATGCTAAGGAAGTGGATTTGTGTCTGGCTGCTACATGTGGTACATCATCAAGAAAGGGGAAACCTGGTCTTAACAGCCTGTGCAGACTTGCCGTGTTAACTTGGGATATAGCTTTACTGCACCGTCTCACTGTACAGGCATCCTACATCCCACCAGAGCAAAACTGTGTGGTAGACAAGCTGAGAAGGGCAAAGGCAAACTTTCATGAATTGAAACTAGATTTCTAGATTTGGTCCGTATGTAGGTAGTACCTCATGTAGACCTCTTCGTCTCCTCTCTGAACAATATATCAAAATTCTGCTCCAGGACTCCATGCAGGAAAACCTGGAAGACGCATGTCTTCCTTCCCTTGGACCACAGTGTTCCTGTATGCTTTTCCAACATTTACTCTGGTATCCAGGGTACTTTGAAGATTCTGAATTAATCCCCCATATCATTGTGGTGACTCCCTTTTGTCCAGGTCAACAGTGGATGTTAAATACACAGTGCCTTACTGGCATTTGGGTAGTAGTGACCTGCTGCCCTTCTCTGGCAGTCTACTAAAGTTGAGTCCCTTCCACTCCTCTTAATGTCAAAAAGCTATTTTGCTTATTGCTCCAACATTTCCCAGACAAATCTCTGAGATGCAAGCTTGCACAATGGAACAGCCTTATCTGATTTTCCACAGGGACAGGGTTTTACGTACTAACCCCTCTTTCATGCCAAAAGTGGTCTCAGAATTCACTCTCAATCAGTTCATCCACCTCCCTGTGTTATTCTCATAACTTAAGTATAATGGAGTGAGACTACCCTGATGGAACAAAATCTTTCAGGAAGGCTGAAAGGCTTTTTATTTCCTACACAGTGGCAAAGACAGGTTAACCTATCTCTAAGCAAAACGTTGCATGTTGGTTGACCTCTGGTATTGTGCTTTGTTATACCCAACATGTCAAGGCAAATCCATGCACAGTAAAGACGCATTCCACCTGGGCTTTTGCCTATTCAAGGGTATACTGGAAAGGAGTGGACTCATGAAGTATACTAGAGACAGCAACTTGGTCCTCTAGCCATACCTTTGTGTGAAGCACTACAAGATGGATGCCTTTTCTACATCCCAAGCAGGCTTCATTAGGACCATTCTCCAGGGGCTCCTGGATCTTCCCCTGCATTGGGTAAACTTTGAATGTCTACCCGAATGCCAGTAAGGCAGTGTGTTTGTTCAACAAACAGTACAGTTGCGTAAGTTCTTCTTACCTGTAACAGTAGATGTTCATAGAACACACTGCTTTACAGACAGTACCCTTACACATTCCCCCTTTTCCCTGCTCTGCAGCCTTTGTTTGTGTGTGTGATGTACGTGTGTGTGTGTGTGTGTGTGTGTGTGTGTGGCTTTTGGTATTGGAACAGGAGGTGTTTGCAAAGCTTGCTGTTCCTGCTGGACCTTGGAAAAAAAGGTCCTGTCTGTGGATCTGTAAGGCAGTCCCTAAGCTGTCAAGAGATTGGTCCATCACACAGACAGACAGTGAGAGGGACTCTGAGCTCTAGTAGACCACTAGAGGAGGGTAGCAGGGCACTACTACCCAAATGCCTGTAAAGCAGTGTGTTCTATGAACATCTACTGTTACAAGTAGGTAGGATGTATGCAACTGTAGTTTCTACCTTTTGGGGATGACCAGGGGCAATGGACAAAAGCTTCCTCAAAGAATGGATCTACTCAAATAAGAACATGGGCTATTTGATACGGGTTCCTATTGGAACATCGAATTTTCAATTGTTCGAATCACTTAAGGTCGACCTTAAATGATCGAACAATTGAAAATTTGAAATCGTCAAAATAGACAAAAGGGAAAAAAGGAAAGCCCCCCTGCACCCCCCGCTACTTAAATATACCAACTCCGAGATCGCACTATAGTGTAGGAAAGGGAAATCTTCCCTTTCTGCACCATAGTGCATTAAAGTGCAATCTCGGAGTTGGTATATTTAAGTAGCGGGGGTGTTGGGGGTGCAGGGGGGTTTGCCCCCCTGCTTTAACCCGTCAGGGTAATTGTTTTTTATTTTTTTATTTTATTTTTTTTATTTCGAAGTTATGGAACTTCGATCATATGGTGTCGACCATATGGTATTCAAAGTTCTGAAACTTCGATTTTGTAATAGGTAACTGTTTGATACACCCCAACCACAGTCACCTTCAGCTGACTGCCTGGATGTTAGGGTCTTAATTTCCTTCAGACACCGACACCTGTTTTCTGAGAATGCAGCAGGTGTTAGTGGAGACAAAGCCTGCTACTAGCAAATCATATATTGACAAATGAGAAATGTTTTCTAGTTGATAACTGGTACCCTTTCAGGGCTAGTGTTTCTCTGGTTTTACAATATTTGTGTGAGTTACTATCCTATGGCCTTTCTTTTTTCTCCATCAAGATTCTTTTGTCGACCATTTCAGCATGTCTGCCCATGGATCCTTCTCTTTCAATGCATTCTCATGTGAAAATGTTTTTGTAAGAGGTTTTGCATAAGAGACCTGCAAGAAAATTAGTTTCTCTTCCTTGGGATGTTAATTTTCTGTTATAGAAGGCTAAAACGTTTGAACCAACTCATCAGGCTAACGTGAGGTTCTTAACATGGGAAACTGTTTTACTGATTACTCTAACCTCCACAAGAAAGGTATCTGAGTTGCAAGCTCTTATGATGAGTCAATCCTATCTCATTTGCCACAGAAACCGCGTTTCCTTGAGATCTAATCCTTCTTTCATACCTAAAATGGTAACCAAGTTTAATTTAAGACACTATTCATCTCCCTGTTTTCTTTCCTGAACCCAAAAATGAAGAAGAAAGGATTCTTCATACTTTGGTTGTCCTCAGATAGCTCTGTTATTATCTTGTCAGAACATAATCTTTTAGATCTTCAGATCAATTGATAATTTCCTAGAAGGTAAGCAGGATAGACATCCTGTATCTAAACAGAATATCTCCAAATGGTTGTCACAGGCTATTACCTTTTTTTATTCTCACCACAACAAAACTATTCCAAGCAGAGTGAATGCTCATGTTACAGGGCCTTTGCTTCATCTATGGCTTTTTGGAAAGGGCTGGATTCTGGAAGTGTTCTAGAAGCAGCAACTTGGTCCTCTGTACATGCTTTTACAAAGCAATACAAGCTTGATTTTGTCTCGACTCTAGATCAGGCTTTGCTAGGACAATGCTCCTGGGGCTCCTAGACCCTTTCCCAGGGTAATCCACTCATATAGCTAACAAAACTGCAGTAGTGATCAATGTGAGGAACATAGTATGGTTGTGTAAATACAATTACCATAACAGTAGATGTTCGAATGATCACTGCTGCAGTAGCCACTTTTTTCTCCCATCTCCCTTGTCGTTTTGAGTTTGTTGTTTTGCAAGGGTGTGTATAAATGTATATATTTTTCCTGCTGGCTATGTCTGCCCTGGACTCGGCCTCCCTTTGTCTATTGGCATGAACACTCTGAAGGGCTTTGGTGCTCAAACTTGTCTTTTCAGGCTGCTCAGCTCGAGCTTTCCTAATGGTTTGAACATGTGAAAGGTGCTCTGAAGCTTTGGAAGTTGCCCAGTTTGTTCTATCCTTATCAGTGGCCATTCGAACAACTATTGTTAGGGTAAATTTACTTACGCAACTGTACTTTCTTCATTTTCTGAGGAGGTTCAAGATTTGTTTTTTTTTTCCTCCTCCTAGTTTCTGATTCTGAGGAAAGTGTGGTTTCTGACAAGCCTTTTGAAGGTTGGTCTTTTTCTTAGACTACTTCCAAAATTAATTGGTTTCAGCAGGAATAAAATGACATTCCAGCGTCTCTTAAGAAGCATTGTGATTTACTGCAACTGAAATTTCCTGAACCTATGCCAGTTCCATTTGTTCTCCAGCACTGGAGGATGTGCCTTACAAGACAGCCTCCTGCCCCAAGAAAGCAGATAGAAAGTTCCTCAGTCTTGCAGTTTTTTGCTACTCTAACCCCAGATCGGACCTAGCAGTGATTTATTTAGTAAATCCATCTGCTTGCAAATGTCTGGTTAATGCCATTTCCTCCCTTTCCTGACATGGATGGAACAGTGTTTGATAAATTTGGGAAAAGGTGTAACCTGTTGCAAAATTATTTTTAGAATTCTCAGTCGTCAAGCTCAACATTAAATTTATGCTTGCCTCTCTTGAAAAACATGAGGAACACATAAGGAAGAATCTTTGTTTAATCTTATTGCTTCTGTCTCAAGTGGCTACCCACTCTGAAATGTGGTTATGATTTGACTGATGCCACTTCCAGGGTTGATGCTACTTGGAACTGTTAGGAGGAGGTTTGTTTGGTTGTGTACTCAAAACCTTCCTGAGGATGTTAAAGCTAAAAGTTTGAATTCTCACGTAGACAGAGAGGTAGTTTTTGGACCATCTGCTGCAGAGTTCCTTAAGTGTGCTGAGAGAAACTGATTCAGGGAATTTCACAGAGCTGAGAAACCGTTTAAGTGTGTAAAAGTTGCCACTGAAGCTTTGAAAACTGGCTGGCTGTAATAACCTTAGCAGGATGCAACCCATAATAGCTAAGGCTACTATGGCAGTGAGAATTCAAATATCTACTATGTTAAGTTTACTTCAGCTTTACTTCATTTTCTTAATATTCATTTTCAACAGTACATCCTCTGCTTCATGTGTGGAAAACATGATTAAAATTGTGTGTTCTCATATTTTGGTTTCTAGTGCTTTTCAGGAGTGCACTACTAAAGTTATTTTGTAGATGGAACTGTGTTCCTGGGGGCTGGGTGTGCTTTCTTAGCCCTGCTTATGATGGATGGTGTGGGCTGATGGGGAGGCGCACATGCCCTCCATCTCCAGATGTTGGAGTTTGAAAGGAAATGAATGTTGCCTAGAGGAGGTTTCTAGAACGAGATGTTGGCAATTAGCCACTGACAAGGGTTCTTCCAAAGATCAACTTGTATGATGAGTTCTCACATAAGTGATTAGTTGCTGCTTGGGACTTATTTAAGGAAAAAAAAACTGCTGACCAAGTGTGTTTTGAAGACTATACAGTAATAGCATTGTAGTTCCATCTTTGTAAGCATTTTTAGGTAGAAGTTCCAACTTCTGACTCTCTCTCCTTCTGTACAGAAGCAGACTTTTTTAGGAAAGAAATATGTCGTCTTTATCTTTTATTTCCTCTTTATACTTCTTGTTCAGACAGTGTATGCAAATTGTGAATAAAATAGCTAAAGTTTGGGTCCTCTTCTCCCTTTTTGAGTGTTTCATCAATATTTAATCATTAAGTTGTGCAGGGACAAGTCCAATACAGGGCTGTGTGGAACCCACAGAAAGCACCAATTGAAATTTAGATAATAGGCTTACATATTCAGTAGTTCATATCCACACCAAGAAATTGTTTCAGAACTTCAGCTATGTATGGACAGTTTTCTCCTGAAAGCTAGCCCAACCCACTGATATATACCTTACTGAACAAAAAAAACATTTTACATGGTTTACTGTATACCTTGTTAATCTTTGCAATATTGTTTTTCATGTATGTAAAAGCTATTAAGGCTCTTTCCTATATTATAAAGCATTGTATAATATTGTTTCTGTTTTGTACTGTATTATATTCTACTATTTGTATTTTTCTTGGAGCTTTTCTCCCCGGGCCTCCGCTGAAAATGGACTTGTGTCCAGTCGGACTTTCCCAGTAAACAAATGTAAAATAAATAAAGTAGTTATAAATCAGTATAAGTGATGCAACTGTTTTGGTGGAGTAATTTTGCTGCATGTTCTGTGAGTCATCACTGTTAGTTTATGCTCTAATGTCTATTGTGCATTTACCATACTTTTGTTTTAAAATTGTAAATAACTGTGCTTAATTTTTTTAGGAATTTTGATGAAGATCTGTGGGGCTGTTTCTTTGAAAGCCTTCTGAATCCTGGTATAGAGTCAACAGTCTCTCTGCTGGATGATCTCGTCCAGAAAATGAGCATTTTGGATTATGTTGATGTAGAGTGTACTCTCTTTGAACAGTTCATGTCTCTAAGCTGCTAACTTGGAATAGTAGGTACTTTAGTAAAAAAAGACTGAAGAGGTGTAAAATCATCTATCTGCAACTGGCTTGCAAGACTGCTTGTGTCAAACACACTGTACCAAACACCAGGTATAGCAACAACTAAATTCATTTGATAGTCCGTAACTGCAGTTTTACAGCAGACTACTACCCAAGGAAGTTTTGCTGGCCATCTCCTACAACCTAGTTTTGTCGTAGTCATATATTCATGAATGTTTTATTACTGTATCATCTTTGTTATACAGCTTAAGGAGATCCTACATCATATCCATTATGCTTGCTAGTTATTTTGCACTAAGATACAGAATGTTCATTTGCCTCATCAGTGGCTTGATTTCAAGAAGTAATCCCAGTCTTTAGAGCACTGGCCAAGGAGAAAATGGATCAAGTGTCTGAGACCACTTTCCATGGGTAATGGGAATGCGTCAGCAACTAACTAGTCTCTAGGAAGAGATCAGAGAGAAGATGCTGCACCTGTCTAAGAGGAGATTGGATGGAGCGTAACAAGAGATAGAGTCCTGCCATGCTGCTCGTGCCTTAGTTCCGCAAAGCCTTGCTATTGCTGTGCCTGGCCCAAACCCACCCATAAGTGGGACTGTACTTGAGTAGCTAAATGCGTGAGTATGACAGGCTTAGGCTGGGTACTCTGGTGGTGGCCAAGTAGCCCGAGGGAGCAGAAACAGAAGATATAACTTCCCTCTAAGGTTCATGACTTCTGATATGTTTTCTCTGAAATAATGAGTGAGTTAATAAATCCTCCTTTCTGAGTATAATATAGTAACTGAAATATAGTGGTTGATGTACTGAAATGTTGAGACGTAATTGTTTTGTGACTATTTCCATTTGTTTTGCTCTTGCTAAACATTAGTATTGCTGCTCATTGATTTGTGTCTCTAGTTTACATTCTCTACTCATAACAATTGGATACTGTACCCATACCACTGCATTGCCTGTATTTCCCTTATTAGCACCAACTGGTTTGTTACGCATAGCCTTCCATGCAGTCCATCTCTGTTTCCTGCACCTGATGCTTTTCTTCCCACATGTTTTTCCTGTAGTCTGAACGTTTCTGTTAGTAATATTTCAGGTAGCGAACAGATAGACACCATTCAGTCAACTAGGAGGATCTTTTCATTGTAGGACATACATGGGCAATGATGCTGCTCAATTAAGTACTCATTCACATGGCATCCATTTCTCTCCTTCCCTGTTTTAAATGAAACTGCAGCCCCATAACATAGCATAGACCTGTATACATTTTTTGTCAGTATATATACCAGTGTTCTTTCTTGTATATATTTATGTTTGCCTTGTCATGTATGTGTAATGGATGCTTGATAACACCAGCCAGTTTGCCTTTGTCTTTAATGTTCCTTTCCCTTTTCATTAGCAAAATTGTGCATGCATAAAATATCTGGTCTCAGTGGCTATCACAGCAGTTGCCTGGCAAACACACTTTTTACCGTAACATAATGATTTCCATGTAAGAGTATACAGAAGCTAGAACCAGTTTATGTGAAGTAAATTGCACTTGCATGAGGCTGTTCTACACTGTGTTTATAAAAGACTTTCATTCAGCAAGTGTTTGCAGAGATGGAAGCAAAATAAAAACGTGTGTGTGAGATGGTAATGTAGAGCAGTTTCTATTACTTGCTAAGTTTCAGCACGTATGGTTTAAAAAAAAGAAAAAATCATACTGTTGTCTCCAGATTATTATGTTATTTATATATTTAGTATTTTCCTCTATACTTAATACTACTTGTTAAAATAAATTTTTTAGGTAAAAACTTGCTTCTTTTTTATCTTGCATTGCATGTCTGTATTTTCAGTGTAAAATTTATACATGTAAATGGAAAGAGGTTCCAGAATTCAAGGCATCTTTTCTTTGAGGCATTGTCAGCAGGTCTTTGCACATAAGTATTGAATGTGTATGCAAGCAGGCTTTCCTCACCCCACCCCAACCAAGGAAAGCAGTACTGGTACCATACATCACAACATCACACAAAAATGACAAGGGACTTTAACATCAAGTAACCTTCCTGTTATGGGTCTTTTGGTTGAGTGTTATCTGTTATCTCCTCTACCAGAGTTCATCCAAAACTTGGAAGATGTCATGCTTATGAATATCCACATACCCATTCTGATTCATTCTGTGATATGTGCTGGAGTCATGAAAGTATTCATCCTTCCCTCTGCCTAGCTGATGATCATTATATCACTGCTGCATTATCCTAAACTTATATGGGTTATATCCTGGACAGAATATAACAGTCGGCCAGCTTCCAAAATTATTAGGCACCTTCCATGCTCCTGGACGGTTGATTGCTTGAGCAGGCAAGGGAGAAAATCAGAGGCCTGGGTACAGCTCCCTTCAGAGCTTTCCTAGTGTTGAAAAGGAGTCTAGGATCGATGGTCAGCTAGATTCTTCTTTTGTTGGGCAGATTAGTTACCTTTGGGGGGGGTCCTTCCATATTTTTTTCCCTGTGGGGGGAAAAAAAACTTTTATGAAAAAAAAAAAGTGTTTAATTTCCTCTGGTCTCACTTCCTCCGGACACACGAAAATCAATAGACATCTTTTGCAAGTTCTGCAGTCTGATTCCTTGCCGTATCTGGGGTGACCATGCAGTTACCATTTCAGGTTCATTGGACTATTCAGCTGTTTCCCTGGTTTCCACTAATATAGTCCCTTCAGCCATGATGGACCAGGGGGCTAGATTTAACCTCTTCAGCTATGCAGGAGACTCTTGCCAGTCTCAGATGAAGGCGTGAGGAATGCTTTTCTGCCTGGCCACACTAAGATGACTTTTTCATGGGGATGATGTCTCAGAAACAAATTAAGCTGCTTTTTTTTTGGATATTTCCTGTAAAAGAAGCAGAAAGTTAAACATTTATCTTCCCCTGTCTCTCTTACCCTAGATAGGAAAGACTTATTAAGCTTAACTTAGGGCTCACACTTTTTAACCTTAGTTCTAGTAAAAAAAAAAACAATTCTGTTTCTGAAGATTCCCAGTATGATGAGCAGGGAATGGAACTGGAGGGAACAAATGTAGTTATTTCTCTTCAGACTACAGATTCTGTTTCTAAGGAAAGCATTTCCTCTGATTTTTCCCTATAACATTTTTTTTTTATTTACTGAAATCATCTTTAGAAGGAATCGGAATGTTCAGTGGGAACAAAATGACATTCCAGTTTGAACAAATTTTATGATTCATTACAGCTGGAATTTCCTCAGCCTAGTGACATTCCTCCTGTTCTACCAGCTTTGGTGCATGTTTTTAATATACCCTGTAACATGCATGACAAACAGCCTTCAGTGCTCTTAAGAAGGCATATATACTGTATAAGGTTCTCAGTCTTACAAATATTTAATGTTAAGTTGTCAATCTCGCCTTCATTCTTGCTGGATGGGTTCGGAGCCGATCCTCTGCTCCGACTCGGCACTTGCTTTAGCTTAGGAACTCCTTTTACCAGCTCGAGGCAACCCTATATCCCATGATGCAAGGCGGAACTACCTCAGATCTCGTTTGCCGCTTAGCGAAAGAGGTCTCCTTTACCAGCAGAGGTAAGTGAATTTCTTGTCAACGAAAGAGAAGCTTAGTTAGGGTTTTATTTTCCCCTTTTAGTCATAGTATAGTCTGTAGTGAATTACAGCCCACCCTATTCCCTTGTTTTTCAAACTTTTATAACCTTTTTAAACCTTTAGTGTAAAAGTTTTAGTTAGGCCTAAAACCCCAGTTGTTAATCCCTTCCTGTGTGTTGTGTGTAGGGGATTAATTTTGTGTGTTTGTTGGGGTTTGTGTGTGTTTCTTCCACCTAGGATATGTCTAGGGAAGGCAAGGTCTCAGGCTTCAAGAAGTGTGACTCGTGCTGTCAGAAAATGTCTCTGACAGACGGTCACACTTCTTGTGTTTATTGCCTGGGGCCTTTGCACCTGCAGGACTCCTGTGCTTTGTGTCACTCCTTTAGCCAGAGAGTCCTGCAGGAAAGGAGGAATAAACTTATCCTCCGTGGCTTACTTAAGCCAGAAGCTTCTCCCTCTAAAGCAGGGTCTGGGAAACCTTCTAAGCCACGGAAGGCTCAGGCTTCAGATGTTCTTCGTTCCCCATTGCTGCAGTCCTTACTATTGGGTGTAGTCCGCTGTCCAGTCGGCCCGAATACCAGAGTATATGGCTGACGTCGGTCAGGGCGCATTAGACTGACGTCAGTACGTCAGGGTACTAATGCGCATGACCGATGTCATATCCTCAGTCTTTTTTGCCGCATGGTCCGATGCAGAAGCAGTTTTGCGAGTGCAGGTTGGCGTTCTGAAATATTTCCGAAACCGGAGTTTCAGACCGAAGCAGAGTTGGCTAAGTACCCCGTTGGGGAACATTTTGGTTTTTTCTTGCCTCAGTATTTAACCGGATGTCAGAAAAAGTGAATAACTGTATTTCTTGTGGGAAACAGATACCTCATAGGGATTACCATACCTTGTGTATACCTTGTTTAGGGCCTGAGCACGGCGTTGTTGGTTGCCGCTCTTGTGCTAGGTTTAACAAACGCACTATTAAGAGGAGGTTAGACTGTGCCAGGTTAGTGTTTGGGAAGCGTTGCAATTATAAAATGCCGTCGGATGCTCCGGCGCCCGCTTCGTCCAAGAAGCGCAAGGACAAAACAGCGAAGCCTAGGGTTGATAAACCGGCAGTCCCGGACGTCGGTTCTTTAGAAGGCTCAGTGGAGCCAGAGGTTTTGCCAGGAGTTTCCATGGAGTCTCAGGCAGAAACTTTACTGTTACAGGATGTGCCTTCTCAGGAGGTAGGCCAGGCTGAGGGGGCTTCTCAGGTAACTGTTCTTCCCTCTCTTCCCAAGGTAGTTAGAGCCTCTCCTTCTGTTGCCAAAACTTCTTTGAGAGGTAGGCCTAGTTCAGCTTCAGTGGGGGCTTCTCCTAGCATTTCGGGTTCTGTACCTAAGAAACTTATGCTTAAAATGGCAGAAGATTTGATTACTATGATTAGAGGTTCTATGCCCCCTCCTGATAAGAGGCCTAGGGTGGATCCGGAGTTTGATAGTTTTGAACAGTGTTCAGAGGCTTCTGAGTCTTCTGCGGAAGATTTGCAGGAGTATCCTCTTTATTCGGATTCTGATGTGGATGATTCCACTCCTACAGCTTCTCCTCCTGAGGATTTCTCATTTTCAGAGACTCTGCATTCCATGAGGGAGCACTTTAAATGGGAAGGCCAGGATTACTCTGATTCCAGGAAAAGGCTTAGGGAATTCTTGTTTTTACCCCAGCATAGGCCCTTAGCTATACCTCCTGTGTTGAATGTGGTGGAAGATGTTTTTGCAGAGGCTTCCCTGAACCCTGACTCTTTGCCTCCTGCTCCTGTTAAACCTGATAGGTATTATAGGGTGCCCGAAGCTCATAAGTATTTGTTTAAGAGTCCTAGGGCGGACCCAGAAACTGTTTTCTCAGGGGCCTAAAGGTGTTAAGGCCTCTGTGGTTAAAAATCCTGTTCCCACTGATAAAGAGGCAAGGGCTTTGGATAGGTGGGGAAAGAAAGTGTATACTTCTTCCACTCTAGCCATGAGAGCGTTGAATTGTCAGTTTCACATGCTAAAATATCAAAATTATCTCCTTTCACAATTGAAATCTAAGGTGGATGCTTTGGCGGAAGGTATTGAGTGTAAAGAGTTGCTGGATTTGGTTCATGTGTCTGAACAAGTGGGTAAGCATTCTTTGCAATGTGGTTTTGATGCTGTACAGGCCTCCTCGAGGGTGGCTGCCACTAGTTCTGTTCTTCGCAGGCATGCCTGGTTGAGGGATCAGAATTTAGCTGAGCATGTTAAGACAAGGATTTTGGATGCTCCTTTACAGTCTGATGTGTTGTTTGGTTCGCCTGTGGAAGCAGTTTTAAAGAAAATGGAGGACAAAGCTAAGTCTATGCAAACTGTTAAATATTTTTTGCAGGTGCAGCCACCGAAGTTTAGTAGAAATTGGCCTGCTAAGGGGTGGACATATCCTGCTTATGATTCCCAGTCTAGGGGTAGGTCTAGGCGTGGTAGGGGCAGGGCTCAAGGTTCTTTTAGGCCTAGAACAGGGAGTTCACCTGCTCAGACTTCTGGTGAGGGCAGGGGTCAGTCCTTTCGTAAACAAACCCAATGACCTGCCTTTTCAGCTGCCAGTAGATTCTCGTCTGGCAGCTCCTTTGGGAGGAAGACTGTCTCTTTTCAAAGAAAATTGGGATTTAATTACTCAAGACAGATGGGTGTTGGATATCATTCACCACGGTTACAGGTTTTATTTCCATACAATGCCCCCTTTCAAAGGCATGCCAGACGTTCCTCCTCCACAAAGAAAAGAGGCTCACAAGCAAATTTCTCAGTTACTCCTGATGGGGGCCATTCAGCCAGTCCCTGTATCAGAAAGGGGCCTAGGATTTTATTCTCGCCTGTTCCTAGTACCAAAGAAGGGGAACACGTGGAGACCAATTTTGGATTTATCTCTCCTCAACACTTATCTGGACATTCCCAAGTTCAAGATGTTGACGTTACAACAGCTTTTACCTCTGCTGGGCAAAGATCACTGGATGGTAACTTTAGATCTCAAGGAAGCTTACCTTCATGTGCCTATAAGGCTAAGTTGCAGGAAGTATCTGCGGTTTCGAGCTGGAAATTCTCATTATCAGTTCTCTGCATTGCCCTTTGGCTTATCTACTGCGCCCAGAGTATTCACAAAGGTTCTGGCTCCAGTGATAGCTTACTTCAGGCTACAAGGAATTCAAATCTATCCTTACTTGGGCGACTGCCTGATTCTGGCTCAAGAAAAGGAAGACCTTCTACAGCATCTGGAATATGTTATAGCAGTGCTAAGATGCCTAGGGTATTCTGTGAACGAAATAAAGTCCAGTCTAGTACCCTCTCAAGACATGTGCTTTCTGGGTGTGAGACTGAATACAGCAGCCCAGATGGCCTTTTAACCCCGGACAAACAAAAGAGTCTATCACTTTACTTCCATCAACTATCTCATCAGTCCGTGCTGACTGCAAGGACAGTCCTTCAAGCATTAGGGTTCATGGCATCTTGTATTCTGGTGCTTCCCAATGCCAAACTGCATATGAGGAAGCTACAATGGTATCTCAAAATGTATGGACACAGCACTGCCAGGATTTGGACACTGTCATTCAAATAATACCTTGCCTTCAAAAGAATTTTTGTGGTGGGCTCAGGAATGTCACCTAAACAAGGGACTCTCTGTGACCCGCCAGAGGCGAGTCAGATTTTAACGACAGATGCCTCGGACATTGCTTGGGAGCTCATCTAAATGGAAAGTGGATACAAGACAAGTGGCCTGCCAGACTACAGCATCTACATATCAACATGAAGGAGATGTTAGCAGTCCAGTTTGCATTAATGGCTTTCAAGGAGTTACTTCTTCCAGGGCAGGTGTTGATTCTAACAGACAACACAACTGTCATGTGGTACATCAACAAGCAAGGGGAACACATTCTTATCCTCTATGCAGGCAAGCAATAATTTTATGGGAGACTGCGCTAAGCTTGCAACTAACTCTTCAGGCAAGGTTTCTGCCAGGAGCACAGAACTCCTTAGCAGATGTGTTAAGCAGACAAATCATGGATCCCCACAGTGGAAACTGGATCTTCATGTATTTCAGAAATTGACAGTGTCATGGGGAACTCCAGACATAGATCTGTTCGCTTCTCCACTAAACCACCAGCTGCCAAAGTATTGCACAAAGGGGTTTCATCACACAGCTTGGAAAGTGGATGCTCTGTCTTTCAGTTGGAAAAACCTTCATGTGTATGCCTTTCCACCTCTGCCTCTTCTTCCAAAGGTACTATTAAAGGTCAGACAAGACAGGCCAAGGATGATTTTGATAGCTCCAGATTGGCCTCGGCAACACTGGTACCCACTACTACGGAGTCTGGTAAAGAAGCCTCCATGGCCTTTACCTCTGATTCCTCATCTGTTATCTCAGAAGGACGGTCATCTGCTCAATGTCAAGCTTCACTCTCTTCATCTAACAGCCTGGCATATTCTGTGTTGAAACACAGCAGGTCTCACCTTCCTCAACAAGTTTTAAATGTGATTATGGAAGCTAGAAGACCTAGTACAAGGAAAGTGTACAGAAAAATGGAAGAGATTTTTATTTTGGAGTACAGCAAAGAATTTGGAGATTTCTGAGCCTAATTTGAGTGTGGCTCTTCAATATCTTACTGAGTTATTGGACAAAGGTTTGTCCTTCTCTTCCATTAAGATTCATGCTGCAGCAATTTCAGCTCACTATGATTGTGACCCACCATTGTTTTCGCATCCTTTGTTCAAGCAGTTTCTTAGAGGGGCAAAGAATATAAGACCCACGTAGAGCTCCTACTCCTGCTTGGGATCTCAATTTTGTGTTGGAAAAACTTACTTTACAACCTTTTGAGCCTTCGGCTACTGCTGAATTGAAATACTTGTCATGGAAGACTGCTTTTCTGTTGGCTATTACTTCTGCAAGAAGGGTGTCTGAGTTGCAGGCCCTTATGGCAGTAGAGCCCTTTTGATTTTCCATAAGGATAGGGTATCATTACGCACTAATCCTTCCTTTATGCCTAAGGTGGTTTCTAGTGTGGCTTTAAACCAAACTATTCATTTGCCTACTTTTATGCAGACCCCCAAAATAAAGGGGAAAAGATTTTGCACACTTTAGATGTACACAGGCAATTGCGTTATTATTTAAGCAGGACTAAGGATTTTAGGCAGTCTCAGCAGTTGTTTGTTTCTTTTGCTTTGAGTTCAAGGCAAGCCTGTGTCAAAACAAACTATTTCTAGGTGGATTGGCTTCATTGCATTTTGTTATTCCCATCATGGCAAGGAGATTCCAGCTGGGATTAGGCCTCATTCCACTAGGGCTACTGCCACTTCAACAGCATTTCTAAGGGGTGGCAACTAAGGATATTTTGGAAGCAGCTACTTGGAGTTCAGTGCATACTTTCTCTAAGCATTATCACCTTCCTATCTACTCTAAGTCTAGGGCTGGTTTTGCCACAGCTGTTTTGCAAGGCATGTTGTCAGCTCCTGCTTCTTTATGATTTGCCAGCCTCCCTTACCTCTGCTTTGGGATTCTACCCAATAGTAAGGACTGCAGCAATGGGGAGCGAAGAACATAGTACAGTTTTGTACCTACCATAAATGTAGATGTTCGAGGATCCCCATTGCTGCAGTCCAATTTACCCTCCCTCCTTCCCTCTGTGTTTAGGGGTGGTTGTGTAGGTGAGGTTACATGCTGATATTTTTGTATATATTCTTGTATATATTGTACATATTTTTGGTGCAGGTATTTTGGGCCTTGTCTTTTTAGGGTCTTCTGACATCTGGGGCAAGAAAAGACTGAGGATATGACGTCGGTCATGCGCATTAGTACCCTGACGTACTGACGTCAGTCTAATGCGCCCTGACCGACGTCAGCCATATACTCTGGTATTCGGGCCGACTGGACAGCGGACTACACCCAATAGTAAGGACTGCAGCAATGGGGATCCTCGAACATCTACATTTATGGTAGGTACAAAACTGTACTTTTCTAAGCCTCCTCCGGTGGCTCCGGCTGGAACCGATGTATCTGCCTCGAAAGTAGTGGGTTCGGTGCCGGCTGGTTCCGATACCTTATCTACTGTAGCCTTGTCTGCTCCGGCTGGAGCCGACACTTTATCCAGCATCGGAGCCGAGAAACCTTCGGCTCCATCTGGAGTTCAGGGGACTTCGGCTCCGATGGCTCTGTCCCGAAAGAGCTCTCGGTCCCCTTCGTTACTGAGTATCCACTCGGCTCCGGGGTCTCCTCTTTTGTCGGAGCGGAGCCATCGGAGCCGATCTTCGAGATCTTCCAGGCTGTCTGACCACGACTTGGAGAGGGTGGTAAGCAGGCTGTTGAAGTCTCAGGCACTGGCCCAAATGCTCCATAGCCCGTCTCAACAGACTTCGGCTATAGCCTCACCCCTTGAACTTCCTCCTCCGACTCCACATCAGAGTTCGGAGCCGGAGCTTCTCGGGACAGCGACTGTTTCGGTGCCGGAGCCGATACATCCTTCGGCTCCGTCATCCTCGGCTCCGATCTCCTCCTTGAGACCTTCCTTGGAGGGATCCGGTCGTTGGGTTTCCCTTGTCGGCTCCAAGGGGGCTAGTGGCATCGGACCCTTGTCCGACCCCGCTCTCCCTCTCGGGGCTTCGGCTTTGGTAAGCTCGGCGCCGACATCGGCCTCGGAGCCTTCCCTCTCAGTGGAGCCGGGCATTCCTGTTTCCTCGGAGCGGGGATATTCCGGCCTCCCGGGGAGGGGAGCCTTTGAGGTGATGAGTGTCCTGGCCTCTGAGCCTGGTCAACGGTCCATCCCTCTAGCTCCTCCCTCATCAGTGCCTGCAGACGCCTCTTGCCAGCCTCTTGCTCTCAGGCCCAGGGATCCATCGCCCGAGGTTTCCCCATTGGGAATTTCCTCCTCTTCCGAGGTTTCTCCTGATCCTGCAGGGGAACCCCCTCGGAAGAGGACGTGTAAGAGGAAACACACAGACTCCCCTGAGTCTACTACATCTGATACCAACTTAGATGAGTCGGAGGGTTCCCCACGGTCCCCGTCTGAGGATGTCTCCTTTTCAGACATCCTTGAGCTCCTCAAACAGAGGGGGAATTGGCCCTCCATTGACCCCTCCGAGGATGAGTCGGTATACCTGGAGGCTTTGGATCCCGACCCTCCACCTCCTGGGTGTCTCCGCCTTTCGACCCACTGATGCAGGTAGTGGCTCGGAAGGCGTGGGCGGCTCCAGATTCTGTGGAACCTGTCCCCAGGAGACCATCCAAATTCATCACGGCCCCTTCGGACAAACAGTTCCTTTCCAAGGGTGTCTCTGTGGATGCTATGGTGGTGGCGGCGGCCACTAAGAAGGAACTGGCGGATCCTTCAGTACCTGTCCATCCTCCTAACAAGGATTCTAGGACCATGGACAGGTATAGAAAGCGGATGTTTTCTTCAGCGACTTTTGCTATGCGTTCGCTGAATTATCTTTGTCACTTCACCAGGCTTCAATGAGATATTCTCAAGGAACTGGGTGAAGTAGTCCAGGATTCTTCTGCTGCTGGGGCTCAGGAAAAGATTGCCTCGCAGCTTGCAATCCTGAATTCCATATCTAACTCCTCCATGCGGCTCATATCCTATGCGGCCGATGGAGCGAGCAGGGCCGCAGGCACAGGAGTTGCTCTTAGACGCCAAGCCTGGATGCGGCTTTGTAATTTTGCGGACCCCTTTAAGGCGTCCTTCACTAATACCCCCTTTGATGGTTCGGCTTTGTTCGGACCTCAGGTGAAGGATACCTTGACCAGGTGTAAGCAGGACGGTAAAACTCTTTCTGCCGTTGGAGTCCAGTTTTCCACTCCTTCTAGACCATATCCCAAGGGTCAGAAGGGGGGGGGGAGATGTGGTTCCGTAAAGCCCAAGGAGCTACACCGGACGCACGTGGTCAGTTTACCCCCAGAGGCAGAGGGGGTAACAATAATACGCCGCCCTAGAGGCAGGGGGGTCCTCAGAACCAGGGCAACAGGGAGTCTCTTCCTGAGAAGCCCTTTCAGCATCCCTGAGGTGTTGCCCGACTGTCCACCCTTGGAGGCAGTCGGAGGAAGGATTTCGCTGTACCCAGTAGCCTGGCAATCCCTATCTCAAGAGATGTGGGTACAGTCGATCATATCCGAGGGTTACAAAATCCCCTTCGAAAGGTTTCCCGTACCTCTACAATCCCTTCCAGACATCTCACCCGGTCAAAGGGATTTGGCAGAACAGAAGGTTTCAAAGCTCCTAGAAAAAAGAGCCGTCCAGACTGTGCCGGCAGACCAGGTAGGATCCGCGTCTACTGAGATTCTTTTGGTCCCCAAAGGACGGGAGATTGGAGACCAATATTAGACCTGAGCAATCTAAACAGATTTGTCAAGAAGGCAAGATTCCGGATGGTCACGCTTCAGTCCATTCTGCCCTTTCTGGGCAAGGACAACTGGATGTGCTCTATAGACCTTCAGGATGCGTACTATCACATAAAGATTCACAGACGCTCCAGAAGGTTTCTCCGCTTTCGGCTAGGGACCAGTCATTACTAGTTCAGAGCACTGCCCTTTGGCCTCACTTCAGCCCCCAGAGTGTTTACCAAATGCATGGCAGTGGTCACAGCTCATCTGAGATGTCAAGGATTCCAGGTGTTTCCCTACTTGGACGACTGGCTCCTCTCCGCCACCACCAAGTGTCAGCTTCTTCAATCCAGAGACTACACTCTACAGCTTTGCAGGAGTTTGGGAATTTCAGTAAATTTCGAAAAATCTTCTCTGCTGCCTTGCCAATCTATCACCTTTATAGGCAGAATTAAACACCGTCAAAATGTTAGCCAGACTAACAGATCAAAGAATTCTGGACATCCAAAATTGCTCGGCTTCTATTGCAAAGCAACAAGATCAAAGCCAGATTTATACTGAAGGTTCTAGGTCTTATGGCTGCGGCCATTGTTCTTCTACCACTGGCTCGCTTCCACATGCGTCTTCTGCAGTGGATGCTATTCACGCAGTGGTCGTACCACAGTCTCCCGATGAGGCACGAAATCTTGGTCACACAGTCGTGCAGAGCTCATCTGAACTGGTGGATATCTTCCCTCTTCTTCATCAGGGCTGACCCTTTATTCCCCCTCTTCCAGTTGCCACAGTCACTACGGATGCCTCTCTGATCGGGTGGGGGCATTATCAGGGCAGGATGGTCCACGGGACGTGGCAACCCATAGAATACCATCTGCACATAAATGTCCTTGAGATGAGAGCAGTGCTTTTAACGTTGCAAGCCCTCAACGACTTTCTTCCCACGGGGACTATTGCAGTACAAACGGACAACATGTCCGTGGTCTGGTACATCAACAAACAGGGCGGGACCAGGTCCTATCCGTTATGTCGAGAAGCTCTCAGGCTTTGGCAATGGGCGATCTCTTCTCAGCGGTTTCTGATAGCAATGCACATCCCCGGCAGGTCCAACCTATTAGCGGACAGGCTGAGCAGATCCATTCTGATGCCTCACGAGTGGTCTCTCAATCAATCTGTAGTGGATCAGATTTTTCTGAAGTGGGGCACTCCTTGTTGCGATCTTTTTGCTACTCCTCAAAACAAGTGCCCCGATTTTTTCACTCTCTTTCCCCTTCCAGGCCAACCCCTGAGAGACTCTCTAACCCAGGATTGGCCCCGGGGACTTCTGTGCTTTTCCTCCCTTTCCCTTGATTCCACAAGTCATTCAGAAAGCCACCGTTTTGAGAGCCAAGTTGATCCTCATTGCCCCATATTGGCCTCGACAAATTTGGTTTCCGTCTCTGCATCGTCACCTTCTGGTGCAGCCCTGGCATCTGGACCCAGTTCGGATCTCTTGATCCACCAGTCGGGTCAGCAGCACCGGGCCATTGATTCTCTCAACCTCACTGCTTGGTTGCTCCACTTCCTACCCTAGCCAGGCTACCAATGATTTCGACTCAGTCAGAGACATTTTAGTGTCTTCCTTGAAGTCGCCCACTAGGACTGTTTATGCTAGCAAGTGGCGACGTTTTTCTATTTGGGCAAATTCCAGAAATATTGATCCCTTTACTGCTCCTGTACATTCGGTTTTAGATTTCCTGGCGGAGGTTTTCATTCAGGATCCTCGTCATCTACAGTCAAAGTACAACTGGCTGCTATTTCCAAGTATCATGTTGGCTTGCATGACAATAACATTATGTCTCATAGATTATGCAAGGCCTTTCTGAGAGGAGTTTTCTCCTAAAACCACCTATAAAGCATCCTCCTCCGCAATGGGATCTAAACTTAATGTTGGCATCCTTGATACTACCTCCCTTGAACAGTCTGCTTCATGTTCTTTGAAGTTATTGACCTGGAAAACTATATTTTTACTGGCTGTCACTTCTGCAAGAAGGGTTTCCGAGATTCAAGCTCTCTGCATTCGTTCCCCTTATTTGGTTTTCATAAGGACAAGGTATCATTAAGAACTAACCCTTCCTTTCTCCCCAAAGTCGTATCTCAAACCAACATTAACCAATCTATAGACCTACCAGTCTTTTTCCCAAACTATTCCGACAGAGCTGAACAGAAACTGCATTTTTTGGATGTCCATCGTCAGCTCAGGTACTATTTGCATAGAACTAAACAATTCAGAAAATCGGACCAATTATTTGTCTCCTATGCAGAAAACAGGATAGGTCTTCCAGTCTCTAAAGTGACCTTATCCAGATGGTTGACTTCCACTATTTCCTATGTGTACTCTCTCAGAGGCAAGCAGCTATCTTCTAAGCCAAAAGCACACTCAACCAGGAGTCTATCCACTTCTGCAGCTTTTCAGGATAGACTACCCATTGATACCATTTGTGCAGCAGCTACTTGGGCTACGCCTCATACCTTTGTCTCTCATTACAAGTTGGACTTGGCCTCCAGAGATAGGGCCAGTTTTGGTTCCACAGTTCTCAAGAGTCTGTTCCATTGAGCCACCCGGGATACAGGTGCTAGGTACGCGGTCCCATCCAGCAAGAATGAAGGCGAGATTGACAACTTAACATTTAGAAGTTATGTACCTACCATAACGTTCCATGTTAGTTGTCTTCTCTCGCTTCTTCTTAAGGCCCTCCCTCCTTCCCCCTGGCCTGGACAGATCTTGAAGAGTTCCTATTAGGTTGTTTCCTCCTGAGCCTTCATATGAGGACTTCTATTAGGAACTTGTGTTCCTAATTATGTTAGGATAGTCTTTAGCAGGGTAGGTTAGCTACCAAACGAGATCTGAGGTAGTTCCGCCTTGCATTATGGGATATAGGGTTGCCTCGAGCTGGTAAAAGGAGTTCCTAAGCTAAAGCAAGTGCCGAGTCGGAGCCGAGGATCGGCTCTGAACCCATCCAGCAAGAAAGAAGGCGAGAGAAGACATCTAACATGGAACGTTATGGTAGGTACATAACTTCTAATTTTGTAACCCTAGATATGACCATGCAGTGATTTCCTTGAAAAATCCTTCTGCATTTAAACATTTAGTAAATGCTAGTCTATCTCCCTTGTCAAGGATGGGAAAGCGTTTGATAAATTTGGGAAAATTGTGTATTCTGCCACTGTTATCTGAATTCTTAATCATCAAGTTTACTAGTTAAAGTTTTTGCTTGCTTAATTTTGAGAATGATGAACTAACTACAACTTTTCCTTCATCTGAGTGTAAATCTTCTCTAATTGTTTATTTTGCTTCTGTTTCTCAAGTAACCAAACATTATTTGACATGTTCTTATGACTCATCTGATGCCTCTTCCAGAGCAGCCTCTACTGGGTCTGTTATGAGAACACTTGAATGATTATGTTCTTGAAATTAGCCTAAAGATTTAAAAGTTGAAATGTTACATTCATCTCTTGATAAGAAGGTTGTAATTTGACTATCTGCTGCAGGAGTCATGAAAATCTGATGAGAGATGAAAACTGATTTAAGGGGTGACTCAAATCTTTTAGCCTTCCTTATCCAAGTTTGCTAAAGGTTTCATCCATAATTCAGAATCCTTTCATAAAGTGTAAAATAAGCAGTCTCGGCAAACTTGTGGTAAGCAGACATCTAAAGAGAAATGGTAAGAGGTTCAGAAAGGGAAGGGGAAGCCTCCAAGAAACAAGGACAATCCAGCACGTTGGCAGGACTGTCTACAAAATGTAATCACTACCACCTCAACAGCTCTTTAATTATTCCCCAAAATCTGGTACTTAGTGTCCCTCTTTGGCAACAAATAATATCAAATGGGTTCTGAGAGTTATGCATTAGGGATGTAGATGGCATTTGTAGTTCTGCAATCTTTCACTTGCTTAAGAGATCTCCTACACATACTAGGTTTCCAGCAGAACATTCAAAATATTGCCTAAATTCATCCCTTAGAACAGTATTCATGAGGTGTCCCCTGTACGCATCTGTTCAAAGAGCTTTTCTTCCATAGGAAACTGATCTTTATCTAGATATCTTCCTGTGTTTTCTTTTTTTTTTAAATCAGTTAATGACTTCAGCAAGGGGAATTTCTCAGGAGTGTAGGAATTGTGTTATCTGCAGCACTCATGATTCCTCTGACCACACTCCACACGAGAAATATTCAGTATCAATACTGCTTTACTTTTCAAAATCCAGATTTAGGATTTGTTAAAGGGGAAATCCTTTGATGGAGAGCCCAAATATCTCTGTCCAGGTCTCCAATTTTCTTGTCGGCTCCAGCACAGTCAGTAACTACAGACATTTCAAACTTTAATTGTGGAGGTGTGTTAATTGGGGGGGGGGGTGAAATGCAGGGTCTGTTGAGCAATAAAGACTGACCACAACACAAAACTTAAAAGATATGTTGGCAGTCATAAATGGACCTGACTCTTAATCATCTGTGGTCCCCAAGGCCTCTACAAGTGATTATAGACAACACTATAGTGATGTGGTACAAAAATAGGGGGATTCCAGATCTAACCCCATGTGCATTTCAGTTGTGTTAGCCTGGGATATAGCAATTCAGCACAATCTCACTGTACAGCCATCTTACCTTCAGAACAAAACATTGTGGCAGACAAGCTGAAAAGAACCAGGAGAGGTCCTTACAAATGGAAATTGAATTAGGGAAATCTTCCACGATTTGAACCAGCTGTGGGGTACACCTCAAGTAGATCATTTTGCCTCCATTCAGAAGAAAAGATTGACAAAATTCTACCCCAGGACTCCTTGCAAGCAGGCCTGGAAATCTGATGTATTCTCATTTCACTGGATAGGAATGTTCCTGTATACATTTCCACCCTTTCTGGTGATATCCAGGATATTTCTGAAGATTCAAAGATTATTGTGGTATCTTCCTTCTAGCCAAGGCAACAGTGGTTCTTCCTTTTTTAATGGCCAGGGTCAATTTCTGCAGGCTTCAGATGGTCTACTTACAAAAGGCAGGAGTTGTTTCAATTACCCCAACTTGAAACAACTTCAGAGGACTGCTTGGATGATATAATTTTAATACTTTTTAGGCACCTATTCTGAGGATATGCAACAAGTATTAAATGTAGTAAAGAAACCTTCTATTAGGAAATCATATTTTAGCAAACAGGAAAGGTTTTCTAATTGGTTCTACTTTAAAAATCAAGACCCTTTTAAGGCTAGTATTTCTCTGGTTCTACAGTATTTTTGTAGGTTATTTTTCTTGCCTTTCTTATTCCTATGTCAAGGTTCATATTTCATCTATTTCAGCATATCTTCTAAATGGATCCCACTTTTCAATGCACTCTCATGCCAAGCTGTTTTTGAAAGGGGTTCTGCATACCCATCCACCTAGAAAGTAGGTGGCTCGTTCTTTGAGAGATCAATTTTATTTTGGAAATATTAACACGTGCTCCTTTTTTAACCAGCTCATCAGGCTGATTTGAGATTCTTAACATGTAAAGCAGTTTTGCTGATTGCTATGACTTCTGCAAGAAGAGTGTCTGAATTGCAAGTTATTATGTTGGGTTAACCTTTTCTTATTTTTGACAAAGATGGTGTTTATTTAGGCTTAAAATGATTCATTCTCAAAGTGGTATCTGAGTTTACTTTGAGTTAAGCTGTCCAACTCCCTGCCTTCTTTCCAGAATCTAAAAATGACAAATAGGTTATGTACACTCTTAGTGTCATGAGACAACTGATAGTATCTTTGTACAACCAAAACCATCAGAAATTCTGATCAGTTATTTCTTATAAAGGTAAGAAAACAGGGCAATCAGTGTCATGCAGATAATTTCTAAATGGTTGTCACACTAGATTTCCTTTTGTTTTTCCCACCATAAGTCACTTCCAGGCTAGGTCAAGGTACATTCTACAATGGCTTTAGCTTCTTCAGTAGCTTTTTGGAAAATCTTGGTCTTAGCTACATACTTTGGGTAGTGAACTGGAAGCAGGTGAAAAGATTCATAGACAACAAAAAAGCACTTCTGGGTAATAGTCTAACCTCACAGATATGTTTGCTTAGACTTAGTCTCTAAAAGAACTGCAAACTACTCAATACGAAAATCAATGTAACAAGCTCCATTAATATTAAAGCTATATACTGTGTCTGTCATCCTCTTTAAATATTAATCTTTATCTGTGGAAAGTAATCAGAGGTGGATGTTATCTCTACTGGTCTGATGTCTAGAACTTTGCAGGTATCCCCAGTGAGCAAAGTTCCTCCTCCTCTGTACCAGGGCATTTATTTATTATTAATTTATTTATTTGACATTTGTTTATTAGGAAAGTCCCATTTTCAGTGGAGGCCTGGGAAGAAAAGCTCCACAGTCACAATATTTCAAAAATCAAGAACAGATATTTTCAATCACAAAGTATTATGTTACATTATAAAAACAGCAAATAAAGTCTAGATCACCAAGTATCATTTTACACTACAAAGCATGAGTGAAAAAACATATTCTAATGAGAAAAACATAGAACATACGTTTCATAGAATGCAACGAAAAACAATAACATGAGTTGGAGTATGTGAGGAAAAAATCAGTAGTCATATTTTTTACATAGATTAGTATGTGGTAAATGAGACCTTAGACAATTCTAATTAGATATTTAAAGAGATATCAGAGACTACATGATTAGAGATAGACAGTTGGAATTAAGTGATGTCTTGGTATGAAAATGGGTGTTCATATTATGGTTATAGAAGGATAGAAAGGAGGAGATTATAAGGAGAGTGCAGTGTAGGGTGTCTTCAGATAGCTTAAATGAGTAGGAAGGAAACAGGTAGAGGAAAGGTGTGCAGAGATGAATTGAATAAGGTGAGATAGTGGGGAAAAACAAAAGTAGTGGGGTAGGAGGCTGTAGAGGATTGTGAATGTGATCTAAGTTGAAAGGGGTGAGTGAAGTATAGTGAGTAAGTACAGCCAGGATTGCAACAGGAGCAGGTCCAAGACTTTGTAAGGTATTCTTTTAGGGAGCATTTAAAGATGGGTAGTTTAGAAGTAGTTCTGGTGGTTAGAGGTAAGGTGTTCCAATTTTTTTTTGCTACTGACTACTAGTATAGGCTTTGTCAAGGGGATTTATTTATGGCGAGAAGTTGTCTTCTGAGAGTTTTTTTGGAAAATACATATTGATTAAAAGGGTAACAGCAGACTAATGGTTTGTGTATGATTTTATGTAATGTTACAAGGTGAATGTAGGAGAGGTGGCGGAGGAGTTCCAGCCAGCTAAGGGTATGCAGAGCTTTGCAGTGGTGGGAAAAGGAGGAATATAATTGGTAGTGAGTATAATTCTTGGCACTATAACTTTTCAGAGTTCTGCATTGTCTTAATTTTTGCCTAAATTATTTTATACATTTGCTGACTGAATTATTTTATATATTTGCTGGCATTTTTTTTTTTTTGTTCTTGATCTCTTCTGAAACTGGTCCCCCTTTCCCCCCTCATTTCTGTGGTGGTGGTAAAGTCTATAAAAACTGGTCTAACAGTTTTTTTTTGTTATCTGATTGCTTCAAGGCTTGCAGATTTAAAATAAACCCTGTTTGTAAATTCTTGCACACACTGTTAGAAACTCCTTTTGTTCAGGCTGGAGTGTGCTCTCAAACAATCTGGAAATATAATCGGTGACAAATATAATTCTTGGCACTTTAACTTTTCAGAGTTCTGCATTGTCTTAATTTTTGCCTGAATTTTATGTATTTGCTGGCTGAATTATTTTATATATTTGCTGGCATTGTTTTTTTTTTGTTCCTGATGTCTTCTAAAACTGGGTTTCTCCCTCCCACCCAGCCTATTCCTGTTGTGTTTGTTATAGTTGGTGGCTTTGTCATTGCCCACCTCTACTGTTAATTTGATCTGTTCATTCTACCTATTACAGAGAGAATATTTAAGAAGGCCAACCCACTTAGGTTCTTAACCTTGAATTATCTTCTGCGCCTCCTTCGTCCCCTTGCACTTTACTAACAAAAAAAAATCTCCTTGTGTTCTGACTGAGTGCTGAGTTTGCTTCTCAGCTGATAAGTATATTTTTTGGCGTATCGTAACTGTTCAGAATTGAATAAAGCAACAACTGAATTTAGTTCAGAATACATTTCGAATAAATTGCATTTATTTAAACTGTATTTGCTTTAATTTTTAGTGCTGTTTTAGCTGCTTTCTGTAAAAAAAAAAAAAAAAAAAAAAAAGTCTAAGCTTGTTTCCTGCCTTTCCTGTAACTAGTGTAAGCCTTTTTGTGTTGAGGGAAGCCTTCTAGCTTATCAGTGGGAGTGGTAAGCATTAGGTAGCCTATCTACCACAAGGGGAGTGGCTTGTGGCCCATAAATTGTAGTTTATTGGCCGTTTGGGCAGTTTTTCCACCTCTTTCAACTTTTTGGTTTAAAAGCCCGCATTTGCACATGTTTCCTGCCTTTCCTGTAACTAGTCTACTCCAGATACAGATTTGCTGTATCCAGGACTGTTGGTAAGCTTCTGAGCCCCCCAAGCCCTTCTGTGTTGGAGGGAAGCCTTCTAGCTTATCAGTGAGAGCGGTAAGCGCTAGGTAGCCTATCTACCACAGGAGGAGTGTTTTTTGGCCCAGAAATGGTAGCTTATTGGCCGTTTTGGCAGTTTTTCCATCTCATTCAACTTTCTGGTTTAAAAGTTCACATCTGCACTTGTTTCCCACCTTTTCTGTAACTAATCTAGTCCAGATACAGATTTACTGTATCCAGGACTGTTTGTAAGCTTCTGAGTGGTGCCAGAGTCTGCTCTTCAATTTTTCCCTTGGATCTGCTAGTTCTGTCCTCTCCTGCACTTTTACTAGCTTATTAGTTTAGCACTTTACCAGAATTCTTGTAACAATTATTGTAGCACACCAAAGTGCTACCAGCACTAAATGTTCTACAAGGAAACAACTCCAGTATTTATTAATGCCCACCCCTCCAGGCATGTCTAAATGTCAGTTCCCTGTGCTTTCTTCTAGTAACCTGGTGAACTTGGGCATCCTGAGGCAATGTAGCAACTGCCTCATGTACACTGACAACCCTCTTCTTTTACCTCCCAACACTCAGACTTGTGAGAGATGCACTTCTATATCCAAATTGGAAGCCACTCACTCTCCAGCCAAGACCGGAATAGTTGGTCAAGAGGAGAAGGTCAATACTTGCACCACGCCACATGGAACACACAGCCCTCCAGAACACACACCAGCGCTGCCTTCAAACCAAAACACAAACCACACACTCACCTTCGCGGAGGCTCTCAGTAAAAATCTACACAAACAGCAGAGACCTCCAAGAAATGCACCTGACCACCACAACACAACACTAATGACGAGACACATAACTCTCCTAAATAGTGTGCCACTCAACCAAAGCCCCTAAGGCAAAACACCACTAGTCTTAGGTGACTCAATAGTAAGGCATGCTGATGTCCCACTCACTAGGTTGAATAAGGAGAAAGTAACAGTCAGCTGCCTGTCAGGTGCCAGGATCCGCCATATAACACACACACTCAGGTCCCTCAACAATAGGTACAATTATGACTGTCATTGTACATGTGGGTGTGACTGACCCGAGACATACCTCCCTGGACTACATGAAAAGAGACATGAAGGGACTCTTGGATTATGTAGCCCAGGCGGGTATGACCCTAGCTCTGAGCAGCATCCTACCATCACCCAGAATGATTTCACAGTAGAAGCAGGAAATAATTGATTTCAGCAACTCGCTAAGTTTCCGGTGTCATTCTAAGGGGATCCAGTATCCGTCTGCCTGGGATGGCATGATTGACAGACCTCAATGCTTTGCCAGAGATGGCCTGCATCTGTCACCCCTGGTTTTCCGCATACTGGCCAAGGCTCTTGCTACCCTTATAGTGCCTTTTTTAGGTGGTGTTCCAAAGACCAAATTACCACCGTAACACCTACAAACAAATGCAATCTGAGAGTCATGCTGCTCATGCTAGAAGTCTAAATCTCAAAATGCACTCGCTTGAAGCACTCCTTAAAATGGAGAACATAGACATTTGTGCTGTAACAGAGACCTGGTTCAAGGCAGCAAAAAGCACCCCTGCACTACCAGGCAATGACTCATTCCACACCTTTCGGCCCCAGAACTTGGACCGAAGCTCCAAAGGCGGTGTTGTTTCCATATTCATAAACGATGCGCACACCTCCAGACTGGTAGCCCAGCATAACGCATCTGAGACACTTCAGGTGCAGCTAACATTGGGTAAGACAGCAATTCAGGTCATAGCCTGCTATAGGTCCCCAACCATGTCCCAAAACTCACACTCCACGTTCCTAAGCACCTTGGTGAATATTAGGGTCCAACCTAACACTCTCATACTGGGCGACTTCAACTACCCCTCCATTAACTGGGAAAACTACTCCTGTACCAATACACTTGTCCAATGCTTTCTGGAATTCATTAATTCCAATGCAGTAGACCAGCTCGTTCTTACCCCCACTAGAGGTAGCATCATCCTTGACCTGGTCATTACTAACATGGGCAACCGTTGCTCTACACCAGTAGTCAACTCCTCCCTGGTTAGATCCGACCACAAACTAATCACCTTGGAAATCCACATCCCTCCCACCCCACCCCCACAAAGGTAACCAGCATGAAAAACTTCTCCAAAGCTATCTTTTGGCTCCTAAAATTGGAGGTGGCTAAATTCACGGCACACATGCAAATGGAGAATAGTTGCATGACCGCCGAATCATACACCAATGCACTGTACGAACACGTACACAAATCTGTGGATCTCGCCATACCCAATAGAACTAAGACGCTCTCCTCAAAAAAAAAAAAAAAAGGAAGCCAATCTGGTGGTCCCCTGCCATAAACAAACTCTACAACAGAAGGAGGAATCTGATGCGGAATAAGGCGAAGTCCCAAGACTAGAAAAACTACCTTATCAGCCTCAACAAAAGATTGAGATCCCTCATCAAATCCTCTAAAGCTAGCTATGAAAACAGAATTGCAGAAGATAGCAAAGACAAACACAAGGCCTTCTATATTTATGTAAAGAACCTCCATGGCAATACCCAGATTTGCTCTGAGCTACTGCACAATGGTACCTCCTATACCTAGCCAACAGATATTGCCAATATACTGGCCAACAGATTCAGTGCTAACTTTACCCCCCCCCCCCAAAAGGACCAATCACAATACCAGTAGAGTTCCAGGCACAGGTTAAAACAGCACTGTCCAAGGCCAAGTATAACCTTCTATGGGGCCTGACAGTATCCCTGGCTGTGTTCTACATGAATTACAGAGTGAACTGGCACCTCACCTGTGTGCCGTGTTCAATCACAGCCTCACATGAGGCTTTGTCCTTACCGAATGGCACACTGCTACAGTCATCCCTCTCCACAAAGGAGGAGCGACTATAGACCTCGGGAATTATCGGCCAGTTAGCCTGAGTCTGATAAGCAAAGCTATGGAATGCATCATTGTAGACCTAATAAACAAGGATATAGGGAATCTCCAAACTCTGGATCCTATACAGTTTGGTTTTGTGAAGGGCAGATTATGCCTGCTCAACTTGGTTGACCTCTTTGAGCCAGTCACCAGAGCTGTGGATGAAAGCAAAGTGGTTCATACAGCCTACCTTGATCTGGCCAAGGCCTTTGATGCCATTCCCCACTCAGGAATCATAGAAAAACTCACTAAGCTAGGCATTAACCCCTATATCACTAGGTGGGTTTCAAACTGGCTCACAGATGGAACCCACAGTGCGAAAGTAGCTGACTCCAAGTCAGACTGCCGACCAGTCACAAGTGGAGTCCCACAGGGTTCGGTCCTGGGTCCCCTCCTGTTTGGTATCTACTTTTCTGAAGTCCAGGCCAACATGAAGGGACTCTGCCTGACACACACTGCAGACGATTGCAAGTTGGGAGCTATTATTAACTCCCCAAGTGATGTTGACATCCTACAGAAAGGCTTCAATGACACCAGTGAAGGATGTCAGAACCATGGCCTTAAACTCAATGCCAAAAAATGTGTTGTCACCCCCCTTGGGAAAAACCCAGTTCCCTTAAATTACCACGTTGATGGTAGTCCACTGAACATAGAAGGTGTTATAACAGATCTGGGAACACAGGTTGACAGCAACCTGTCTTTTGACTACCACGTTACCTCTGTGGTCAGAAAGTCCTTCTATGTGGCATATCTCATTACTAAGGGTTTTGCATACAGGAAGAAAGTGGTCATTGTATCTCTCTACTCTTCCCTCATTAGGCCAATCATAGTGTACAATGCCCCATTTGGCATGTACCTCACTAGACACCTGCAATAACTGGAGAAGCTGCTAAAGTACCTCACAAAGAGGATCCTAGGCCTTAAACACTTGTCCTATATGGACAGACTCAAAAAACTCCAACTATTCTCTGTCTCATATCACCTACTCAGAGGTGATCTCTGCTTGACTTACAAAGCCATGTCTGACCCAGCTCTGTTAGAAATGCTAGATCTAAAGAAACCCCAATCCCTTCGCACCACATGCTCCAGAGACCTCAACCTCATTACAACAATCAACAGAACATGCTGGAGCAACAATTTGCATCCTTTATTGGTGTTTTTTTTTTTGTAGGGTTGGCATGATGTTTAAGGTGTTTAGCTCACAGACACAAGGCACAGGGTTTGATTTTCACCTTTGAAGGCAAAATGGCTAGGCTTAAAATGGCCTGCGAAAGCAGCTAACCTAGTACTTACTTGTGAACCTATGAACAAGGAGCAGTAAGTCATCGGTTTGTTGGTCCATTGTAGGTGACATCAGGTTAGCAATGTGTACCCTGTTTGGGAACCTTTTCTACTACATTTTGTAGAATTTTCCAGATGCATAGAGTATTTTCTGAGTGGCTTGTTGAGTTTTAGATTACAGTTATAATGTCCATTATGTCCCCAGAAGGATTAACTGTGTCCCCCTGTGGAAGCCATTTTCTTCTAAAATAATTTTGTTGCAATCCATCTGGTTGCTTTGGAGAGGAATATCAATTTTCCCTTATAACAAAAAAAAAATATTTCAGTTATGTGAACAGTATGAACCATTCAGAAAGAAATCATTCCTACAGCACACAAATAATGCAAATATCTATTTAAGCCAAGTACACATTGAGATGTTAATGTAGTCATCTAACCAAGGTTAGGAAGAACCATCCAGCAGTGACCTAAAGACTAGGAAACTTAGAAAGCCAGAGTGACTGAAGAACTTAATCATCAGAGACTGCAGGCAGGGAGTGATGTTTTTGTATCCTGAACATATCAAATTTGGTGAGTTTCTATTTTTGTGCATCCTTAGTTCAATACCCGGTGTGTGCCTGCCCTTTCCTTCTGCCTTGAAATGTTGTGCAGGCTTTTGCTGAGAAGTTTGTAATATCAAGGTTGACACTGGCTTCCAGATGCCAGCAACAGATGTCTAGCCGTCAAAGCTTTTGTTTGCTACTCCTGAATTATACAAATCCATGGACATACCTACTACTTTGGTTCAAGAACATATGGAGAAAGCCCCCTCACGAGGCAACAGGAATTGCCATTGTCAAAGTAGTAGGCTAAAGAATTGATGATAAAATTGAAAAGGCAACATATGTTGATTTGGGAGAGGATAAGCCTGTATAACAGGAGATGTTATGTTGTCCTTTCTCTCCATTCTTACAATGACGGGTTCAGAGCCGATCCTCGGCTCTGACTCTGATGAATATTTAGCTGAAGATCTCAAACTTGGCTCGTGGCAAGAAGGTATCCCACAATGCAGTGGTGTAATTCCCCAGATCTCGTTTGCCGCTTTACGAGGTTGGATACGCTCATCTTGGCCGTGGCTAAGTTGTGAAACTTTTTTTTCTATATTACTTGTCAAAACTGAATATTTTTGCTCATATATAGTTCCATTATTAATAAATTTTATCCGTTGCCGTCTCTTTGCTGTTTTGTAGTTTAATAGAGATAGTTTTTCTCCTCAGGCACAGATTTTATAGGCCTTTTGGTATCCCTGTAGTAGTGGTTGTTTGTTGTATGTTTGTGTCTTCATAGCTCGTTTAAGTTACAGAGCTATACACCCATTTTAGTTAGAGGGCTTGTACTGTTTGATCATTTTTTGGGTGAACATCAGACACTGACCTTGTTGAGTTGGAACGGTCCCCACGGTCATCCTCTGACGATATCTCATTTGCAGATATTCTAGAGATCCATAAGCAGAGAGGCGGCTGGCAGACCACTACCCCTTCTGATAAGGAGTCAGTGTACCTGAAGGCTTTGAGGTCTCAATCTTCACCCTCCTGGGTGTCTCCGCCTTTCGATGAACTAATGGATCTGGTTAGTCGAAAGGCATGAGAGACACCCGATGCTTTGGAACCCGTCCCTCAGAGGCCAAACAAATTTTTGCCAGCATCTTTGGCCAAAGAATTCTTAACAAAGGGAAAACCTGTAGATGCTATGGTGGTGGCAGCAGCCACCAAAAAGGAACTTGAAGAGACTTCCTCATCTGTTCATTCTCCGAATAAAGATTTGAGAATGATGGACAGATACGGGAAGCATATCTTTTCTTCAGCGACTTTTTTCTCTGCGAATGCTGAATTACTTATCCCATTTTACGAGGCTACAAAGATTGGACCTAAGCAAGTTAAACAAATCGGTGAAGAAGTCTAAGTTCTGAATGGTAACACTGCAGTCTATACTCACCTTTTTAGGGAAAGACAATTGGATGTGCTCGACAGACCTTCAAGATGCTTACTACCACATAAAAATGTACAGGACAGCAAGAAGGTACTTTCACTTCCGGCTGGGAGCCAGCCATTATCAGTTCAGAGCTCTGCCCTTTGGTCTCACTACAGCCCCCAGAGTGTTCACCAAATGTATGGCAGTAGTCACGGCTCATCTGAGGCATCTAGGATTCTGTGTTTCCCTATCTGGATGACTGGCACCTATCTGCCACCACCAAGCATCTACTTCTACAAGCCAGGGATCTAACTTTGGACATCTGCAATCATTTGGGCATTACAGTAAATTTTCAGAAATTGGCCTTGTTGCGCTGTCAATGTATTACATTCATAGGTGCAGATCTAGACACTTCATCTATGGTAGCACGTCTTCCAACAGAAAGAGTCATAGCTCTCAGACAGCAAATACTTCACATCCTTCCTATGGACAAAGTAAAAGCAAAAGTAATTCTACGCTTATTAGGAACAATAACTTCCACGATTATACTAGGTCCTCTTGCCAGAATGCACACGAGGATACTTCAATGGCTATTGTTCTCCCAATGCTCACTTCAAGAGCTTTCAATGTCTCATCTGATCAAAATAACAGAATCTTGCAAGAACGACTTGAGATTGTGGATACACTCCACTCGTGACAATAGGCATACCCTTTGTTCCACTTTAACCAATAGCTACAGTGACCACGGATGCTTCCCAGATAGGATGGGTGGCATTATCTGGGAAGAAGAGTCCAAGGCACATGGCAAGATCACGAGACTCACTTGCATATAAATGTATTGGAGGTGAGAGCACTGCTTCTTGAGTTGCAAGCACTTCAAGACTCTCTCCCTCTAGGGACTATTGCAATCCAGTCAGACAATATGTCTGTGGTTTGGTACATAAACAAGCAAGGGGGAAACCAGATCCTACCCCCTGTGTCGAGAAACCCTAAGAGTATGGCAATGGACAGTTTCTTCCCAGCGCTTTCTAATCGCAACGCACATTCCGGGGAAGTACAATGTGATAGCGGACAAGCTGAGCAGAGAAATTCTAATGCCTCACGAGTGGTCTCTCAATTGCAATGTAATGATGTAACAGAAATGATTTTCCAGACATGGGGACAACCTTGCTGTGATCTGTTTGCCACTCCCATGAATGCCAAGTGCAGCAACTACTTTACCCTAGTTCCCCCTCCGGGGGAGACACCGAGAGATGCTCTTGCTCACAATTGTCCCTCGGGACTTCTATATGCCTTTCCACCATTTCTTCTCATACCCAGAGTAATTCAGAAAGCTCAAAGCTCGGAAAGCAGGATAATTCTCATTGCCCCTTACTGGCCTCTCCAAGTTTGGTTCCCCTTCCTGTGGCTACACCTTCAGGAGAAGCTTTGTATCCTGGACCCAGTGCCAGATCTGCTGACTCGTATGTCGGGGGAGCTTCATCCGTCTCTCCACACCCTAAAATTGACAGTTTGGCTGCTCCACTTCCCAATTTACTCATGCTTCACAATTTCACTCCCACTGTTAGACATATCTTAATGTCCCCCCATAAAGCTTCCAGTAGAAAGCTTTATTCTCTCAAATGGAAGAGGTTTTCACTGTGGGCTCAAGATAAGTACATTGATCCTTTCTCTGCACCTATTCACTCTATTTTGGAATTTCTGGTGGAACTGTTTCAACAAGGCTCTGCTGCAGCAACCATCAAAGTTCAACTTGCTGCAATTTCAAATTTTCATATTGGTGATACTTCTTCAAACTTAAGGTTGTGTAGAGCCTTTTTAAAAGGTGCTTCCTTATTAAGACCTCCCTTTAAGGAACCTCTTTCTCCTTGGGATTTAAATTTTGTTTAGTCCCATCTCACTTTACCTCCCTTCGAGCCTTCTTCGTCTTCAGACCTCAAATTCCTTTCATGGAAGACCTTACTTCTAGTGGCTATAACTTCTGCTAGAAGGGTGTCAGAGCTGCAAGCTCTTTCTGTTAAACCACCATATTTGATATTTCATAAGGATAGGGAATCCTTTCTTACTAACCCTTCCTTTTTACCAGAAATTGCTTCTCCAAACAACATAAACCAATCCATAGAACTTCCAGTATTCTTTCCTCAGCATAGCAACAACGCAGAGTACAAATTACACCATCTGGACATGCACAGACCACTCTGATTCTATTTGCATAGAACCAAAGACTTCAGAAAGTCTGACCAATTATTTGTATCCTTTTCTGATGCAAAAAAAGGATCCTCAGTCTCAAAAAACACTTTCTAATTGGCTTTCAAATTGTATTACTTTTATCTACAAATCTAATAAGGATTTACCTTTCAAAGTAAAGGCTCATTCCACTAGAGCATTGGCTACATCATCTGCCTTTCAAGCCAGAATTCCCATAGATAATATTTGTGCAGCAGCTACTTGGTCTACTCCACATACTTTTATTACTCATTACAAAGTGGATTTGGCCTCCAGGGACAGGGCATCCTTTGGTTCCTCGGTGCTTAAAGGTATACTCCTGTGAGCCACCCAGAATAAAGGTGCTAGGGACACTATTCCATCATTGTAAGAATGAAGGCAAGATAGGACAACATAACATAAAGAAGTTATGTACTCACCATAACATTCCATGTTTGTTATCCATCCTGCCGTTCATTCTTACGAACCCTCCCTCCTTCCCCCTGCCAAAGACTTCTTGTGGACCTGGTAGATTTCCACTACCTCAGGGGTTCTTTGTCTCAGCTTGTTTCTCCTTCCAGTACTTTCTGGTATGGGCTTACACATTGTTTATATGTGTGTGTAGATATGTATATAGTGTACATATTGCTCAGTATTAGCAGCAAACAAGATCTGGGGAATTACATCACTGCATTGTGGGATACCTTCTTGCCACAAGCCAAGTTTGAGATCTTCAGCTAAGTATTCAGCCGAGTCGGAGCCGAGGATTGGCTCCAAACCCATCATTGTAAGAATGAATGGCGAGATGGACAACAAACATGGAACATTACTTTTTATCCCCCAAGAGAAGAGTCCTCCCCCGCCAAATTCTCCTGATTCTGAAATGCAAATGAAAGATCTTGCTTACTCGCAAATCTCCTTGCCCATGGGTATGACTGATTATAGGGAAACCATTTCCTTGTGTATCACCAAGGGGGATGTTTCCATCAAAGAGACTTTAAAATCTCCTAAAACAACATTTTAAGTGGGACTCTAGGGAGTTTTCAGTGTCCAGAAATGAGTATTTAGTATTTCAATTTATTCTTTATACAAGAAACGAATCCCTTTAGTACATAGTGTGAACTGCAAAAGAAGATGACATTCAGTCAGGATCTAAAGCTATACACCATTCCACCAGTTCCTAACAACAAATTTTACAGGGCTTAAGAGGTATACAAATACCTTAAGAGGTTACCCTTAGGAAAACTTGGCAATGGTATCATTAGACGCTGCTAGAAGATTTCATCTGGCTAGTGAACTCCACACTAGTGGTTGACTTGTGTTAAATTTGTGGGATGGCTCCAAAGTATAATTCCCAATTTGTTGTTAATGTTTAGAAGGGCAATGAAGGAACTGAAGATGTACATGTAAGTAAAAAAAAAGTTTTTGTGAGTTCAGTAATATTTGTATAATAAATTTCTGGGATTTTAAATACTAGGTGGGGAGGTTTTATCAGTGCTTAGTATTTGTTTGTTAATGATGTTAAAGTAAGGCACTTTTTCTTTATCTGACTATTGCACTGTAACAAGATAAAGGTTGGATATAAGCAATGTAATGTCATGATCCTGGGCTGCTGGGAGAGGAAGCAAAAGTTTATTGATAATATATGTATTAAAATAAGTTCTGTTGTTTTTATACAGGTGGAAGTCTAGACATCAATGATCTTAGTTTAGGTTGCAGAGAAGGGAATTTTTCTTTAAGCAAGCGGGCTAGAAAACAGCATGAAAAATAGCAACTTTCTAGCGTTTAAAAAAGCTGTTTATTTTTCAGTTAGAATCTGTATTTTAGATGGAAAGAAGGAGCAGGAGCAAAGCAGTTGCAAGCAATTAGTTATGAGAGGCCTAATCAGTGTAGTCTGAATCATCTCTACTAGAGTTTGCTCTTGCATTTACAAAGCTATTACCTCTTTTTTTTTTTTTCCATCAGTAAATGTATTCAGTTCGAGACTTGGTCTATAGGTGCAAGCAATTATTCAAGAAAAGACTGACCAATGTGTTCTAAGTCATTTGTATAAGAAGCATTATAATTAATATTCAAATGGAAACTGAGAATCTGTTTAGTGAAAGTAAATGAAAGATGTTCTTCATTCTCACTGCTGTAGTAGCTTTTGGCTGTATAGGTTGTGTCCTGCCCAGGATGCAACAATTGGCCAATATGGTTTCCAGGTAAATGTTTAAAAATCCTCCTTGACTCCGTCACACAGGATTATATTTCTGGGCTGCCTTCTAGGCACTTCTCGGAAAAAGGCCTTTCTTACTCAAGAGCAGGTGGATTTTTATCTGGAAACTTTCCTGAGCTTCTCCAATGAGACTCAGACTTTGGCAAGAGAATATCTCAGGATCTTAGGGTTCATGACTTCTGTGTTTCTCATGATTCCTCTGATTAAGTTATATATAGAAAAAAATTATTTGCTTTTATAAACACACACAAACCCAACTTTCTCATCCTCTGAAACTTCACTGATGGAGACAGCAAATTGCTCACAATCCAAGTCTCCCATTTTCTCCCCTCGTTACAAATCTGCCTGTTACTACAGATGCCTTCGATTTTGCTTTTGGGAGCAGTTCTATGGGGGTAAAGCTGCAAAGCCTGTCAACTCTTCAGACAGATGAAAACACACAAATGTCAGAGAGAGAATCCTATTCATTCAGTCCATCCAGCTTGACATGTGTCCTCAAACCACTTGACGGATCCAATTTGGCAGTTTAAGTGCTCAGCCTCAAATCCTTTAAGAAATCCTATAATGCACCTGTCGCCTAGTTGCATCAAATCTCATTTGCTGCCTTTGTGACTGAAGTGTGATCACTGTCAGCCAAGTGCTGCACCTCATTTCTGAGAGTCTTAATAGATTTTTCCAGTCGAAATGTATATATAGTGGTTGTTAATTAGCCTTCTAGTGCAGTTAATCTTGTTCTTTATAATCTTTCCCTGGTGTTAATAGCCCCCTTGGCATTTTCTGCCATTTTTCCTCTTATATAGTTTACTTTAGTGTGTAGTAGTTAAATTAGTCTTTAGTATTCCAATTTCTCCAAAGTTTGTGCTGTGCAGTATTTAGTCTATTAAACATAACCTCCAGTGTCTGAAAAGACATGTGGTGCGTTTCCATAGAATTACTTCAAAGTTAGAAGTACTCACTTAGATTGTTATGGTGTATTTGTGATTTGTTCTTTACCTATCTGCACCCTTAGTTTGCTGGGTGTTAATAGGATTACATTAGAGTTTTAATAAGTGGAATGTTAATTGTTTTTATGACTTGTCTACTGTGGAGAAACAGATACGTTTTAAGTAATGATCTAAATGGGAGACTAAATCCTGCCACAAGATCTGCGTGGTATGCTTAGGGATTGTGTATTTGTCTGCCAGTTGTGATATCTGTACTGCTTTCAGAGCCATAACCTTACAGAACAAGAGAAATAAGTTAAATAAGGGTCTTCTGCTGCTGAATCCAAAAATAAAATGAAAAAAAAGACTTAAGATAAGCCATTGAAAACAAAGAATTGTATCCAAAAAGAGGTGTAGTAATTCATGTGCTACAACTACGGCCCCTGAAGTTCCAAGCCTGGAGGAACACAGAGCTCAGAGTTCTACATACCTCCTCCTCCTCTATATTTAGAGCTTGTGAATCCCACCTGTGCTCAAGAGTCTGCATCAACAATTTTAGGGAAACTAGAGCATTCTGCTTTCAGATCTTTTTCAGCGCTTTCTGTCTGATCCTTCAGGTGTTACAGAAGTACTTTAGAGGCTGATTTAGATCCTGTGATACAGAAGTTCCCCAAGACAAAAATTGAGATGGGGGTCATTCCATTGTCTTCAGCTCCTGAGGTGATTGGATCCAACCAGGTCCCCCCTTATTGTTTACTCAAGGGTCCACCTTTTGGCTATGGCTGCTTCAGAACCATTTTTCCTGGGTCTTGTGACCAAGAGGTCGATACTTCATGTACCTTCAACTCCAGGGAAGTTTGTACCAGCTCACTCAACTCAGTCTTCATCTGACCCATTTGAATCTTGGATCCATGAATTCAGGTCAGCGTCTTTGGCTTTGCTGGCTGGACTGTTACCCTTGGCTCCACTTGTGGTGTCAAAGGTGTTGGACCTTGTCTCCTCAATTTCCTCATTGGAGATGGCCAGCTTCCTGGGTCCAGGGATTACTCCCACTGTGCAATCTGCTCCTCCAAAGGGGATTTTGATCCATCAGACGTTGTGGTCTCTTTGGACCTGACACAGTTTGACTTGGCCTTCCAGGTGATGGGAAGAATCATTTCTTTTCCCAAAAGAGAGGATCCACAGATTCCACTGGTCAGAGTTACCCACACCTCGACCTCCTTCATCTGACATCTTATTCTCATCAAACATTCATTGGTCAGAGTCATTTGTTTGGTCCAAAACTACCTGCTCAGAAGTAGATAAGGTGCTCTTAAAAAAAAAAAAAAAAAAAAAAATCATTCCCTTAAATGCCAAAAAAGAGGATGTTTGAGGAATCACCTAGACTCACAATCTGAGACTCCCCACCCCTGATACCGGCACAAAGGATAGAAGGTTTCTCCTTAGTCTCCTCCAGAAGCTACCTTATTCAATAAAATTTTAGTCTTAATACACCACAGGAGATCTTGGCCTGTTGAACCAATCCCCAAAACAACAAGAGAGCCGAGTCAGCTGCAGTAGACACCATCTTGAGGATGGCAGCTACTAAAAGAGAATTACTGAAGATTCTACCTCTAGGGTGATGAACAGGCTTGGGAAGTGAGCATATGCTTCGAGCATCTTCTCACTGTGCCTTGAACTACGTCATTCATATGAATAGGTTTCAAACAGATTTGTCTCAGCAGGCAATATCTCCTCTGATGAATCCACTTCCAATGAAGTTAAAGCAGTAGCTTGGGATTACATGGACTACCGTGTCCAGCATTACAAACCTTTTCATATGCCTAATGTATAATGTGGCAGATGGAGCAGCCAAGGGTGGCTGGAGCAGGCATAACCATGAGACCTCATGCTTAGCTGCAATTTTGCAGACAAATTCAACACGTCCTTCATAAATGCTTCCTTTGGGTCATCTTGTTTGACCCATCAGTGAAAAAAAAGTTGCAAAAAAGTGAGCAAAATGGTAAGACACTGCCATATGAGTCAAGTTCGAGGCCCCCGAATGATCTTAAAATAGGAACCAAAAGGGACTCATTCTCTCTCTGGTACTGGAAGTCTAAATGTCAGATCTGATGTAAATTTTCATTTGTTCCTCAACTATTGGGTTCAGATCAGACTGCCGTTACTATAACTCATGGCCACCTAAAAGCTCTCGAGCTCCTCCCTACCCACAATGCACCAACTCCTAACATATCCCAGCTCTCCTTTGCTGCTTTCGCGAAACAGACGTGGTCATCTCAACTGTCGAGCATTTTTTCAGATATGTCATTAATTCACTGTTTTTTTCTTGATATCCTCTTTTTTCTTACATGTAGTGTATCCTTGTTTATATACCATTGCTAGTGTTTTCATATAATTTGTTTTTTTCCTATTTTTCTCTCTGCTACACCTTTAGCATACTCTTCCATACTATTGTTGATACTGTTTTCCTCCCTTACCCTTATTTCCTCCTCTTTAACTAAGAAAAAAATGTGTTAGTCTCCTTTTTCTATCTACTTTTAAAGATTTCTGAAAAAGGCCCTTTGAGTTTTAAAAAGTGTAAGAAGTGTGGCCATAAGCTGCCAATATCAGATGCACATGATGTATATGTGTATTGTCTGGGTCCTGATCACTTGAACATAGATTGTTCTGTCTGTAAAAATTTCAATCCATGAGCGATCAGGGGTCTTAAAAATAAGTGAATCTTAAAAGGTTTACTACCTACAGCTTTTTTGGAAGCAATTACTGGGACTCAACACCCTAAAAATACTTCTAAGGAGACTTCAAAAAAGTCCCATAGACTGACTAGGTCTTCCACTCCATTGATGGAACCTCAAAAAAGAAACCTAGATCAGATCTGAAGGCTTCCTTATCGAAGCTGGCTCTCGGATCTCCAAAGACTTAAGATCCGAGTTGGTCTAATCCAAAGCTTCTTCCAAGAACTCAGTACTCACCATCCATTGATTCAGTGCCATCTATGGTCCCAACTCCCTTTTTGGAGAGATGTCATTCAAAACCCCCTTCTATTTCCTCATCTCGTTCTTCCAGGAGTCTCACTGAAGTAGAGATGGGGGTTCTCCTGGCTTTTACCCCTTTTGGATCAGGAAGCCTTGGTCTGCTCTACCACTCCACTATTGGCTCCTTCTCTGATCCGGCAGCCTGTTTTGGAATCCTTGGATCAGAGTTTGCCGAGACCGTCTGGCTCAGATCTGAGGATTTCTCTGAGCTTTCTGGCTCCAGTGAGTTCAGAGCCAGAAGACTCTGGGAGCCATACCATCCTGGTCAGATCTGAGGTGTTGGAGTAGACTCCAAAGTTTTCAGAGCTATCTCTGCCCCTCGGTGCCTCGGTTTTGGACAGCTCAGCTTCAACCTCTGCCTTGGGTGGAATTCCTTCATGGCAGATGGAGCTGATGGGGCAAAAGCATGGCTTCTTGGCTTTGTCAGATTTCTTCTCCCTGGGCCATTCTGTCTTTGAGGTAATGGAAAGTGTGTTCTCTGCTTCGGTTAGACAGACTGTCTCTCCCTCCTCAGATCTCAATTCAGGTTCTCATGTGTCTTTGCACCTTGAACCACAACATTCAAACCACAGGGACAGCCAGACAAACCTCTCCAGGCTACCTAGCAGGGTATTACCATCTCCTCTGATACTTCTCCGGAGCATCCCACCAAAGAAGTACCTTGTAAGAGAAAGTGCAGAATGAGGCACTTGGATTCCCCTCAGGAATCTATCACTGAAGATACCAATTTTGATAAAGGGGAAGGATCACCACCCAAAGACGTCTTATTTGGTAACATACTACAGATCTTTAAAGGGGTGGTTGGTCCTCTCATAATCCTTCTCCTAAGGAATCTGTATTCCTGGAGGCATTTGGATCCAGCCCATCTACCTCTTGGGTTACTCCAACAGCTGATGAACTCCTTGAGTTGATCTCTAAGCAGGCGTGGAAGGAGTCTGACTCAGTTGAATCTATCCCTAAGACAACGGATCAAATTCTGGCACCACTGGCAGGAAGAGAATTTTGGAGTAAGGCAATACCTGTGGATGCCATGGTCATGATGGCAGCCAATAAGAAGGAACTTGCTGAACAAAGTTCCACTGTCCATCCCCCTAACAGGGAGTCGAGGGCTTTGGACAGATTTGGGAAGCATGTCTATGCTTCAGTGACCTACACTCTTAGGTGACTGAACTACTTGGCACATTTTACTAGGTTGCAAATAGATTTGATAAAAGAACTGTCAAGTTCTCTTTCAAGGACCACTACTGCTGAGATTCGGGTTTCTGTGGCCTCACAGTTGGCTACCCTACAGTCCATTTAAAAGTCATCCACGAGTCTTGTCTCTCATGCAGCTGAGGGTACTTTAAGGGCATAGGGTTCAGGCATCTCAATTAGGAGGCATGCCTGGATGCACTTGTGTGACTTTGGAGTGCGCTGGCCAGGTCATCAGCTACGTCACTTGGGTCGGTCATTCCATCCCCCACCACTCCGGTGAGAGCTTCTGACACCCATCTATCCTTGGACAGCAGAGCACCAGGCCCTAAGGATACCCCCACGAATGGTCCCCCACTTTCTGAAGGTCCGTCAGAGCCTGTCCCTGAGGAACATCCCAGGAAGAAATTGCTCAAGAAGAAGCACATAGACTCCCACGACGAGTCTCTCACTTCCGATACTGACCTCGAGGAATCGGAAGGGTCCCCCAAGTCTTCCTCTGATGATGTTTCCTTCTCCGATATCCTGGAGATACTGAAACAAAAAGGAGACTGGCCTTCCAAAGCCCCTTCCGAGGAGGGATCAGTGTTCCTTAATGCTTTTGGTGCTCACCCTTCTGCCTCCTGGGTGTCTCCACCCTTCGATGAACTTCTTGACCTTACTTGTCGAAGGGTGTGGGAAAACCCTGATTCTGTGGAGCCAGTACTGCGGCGCCCCAACAAATTTCTCTCCGCCCCTCACGGAAAAGAATTTCTGACAAAGGGAGTCCCGGTAGATGCCATGGTGGTGGCGGCAGCCACCCAGAAGGAAGTTGCAGAGTCTTCCTCTTCGGTCCATCCTCCTAACACGGAGTCTAGGACTATGGACCAGTACGGGAAGTGTACCTTGTCTTCAGCCACCTTCACCTTAAGGTCGCTGAACTACTTATCTCATTTCACTCTGCTCCAGAGAGATCTCCTTAAGGAGCTGGGAGATGACTCTTGCGGGTAACATACCTGAAGTGGTGGCTCAGACAGTCAACGCACAGGTTTCTACCCTCAACTCCATTGCAAACTCGTCCATGCGAATCATTTCGTATGCGGCCGAGGGAGTGAGTAGGGTGGCCAGCTCAGGTGTAGCCCTTAGAAGGCAAGCCTGGCTGTGCCTGTGTCACTTTGCGGAGGCCTTCAAGTCTTCCTTCACTGATGCCCCTTTTGATGGTTCCTCCTTGTTTGGGACCAAAGTGAAAGACACCCTCACCAGGTGCGAGCAAGAGGGAAAGTCCCTGTCTGCTGCAGGGGTCCGTTTTTCCATCCCGTCTAGGCCTTATCCCAAGGCTCAGCGAGGGGGAAAGATGTGGTTCAAGAAATCACAAAGGTTTTTTCCTGCCGCACAAGGTGAAACCCCCTCCCGAGGCAGGGGAGTGGGGAGTTATTCAGGGAGACATCGTCCCAGAGGCAGAGGGCCCCCCCGCAATTCTGGGGACCGTGACTCTTTTTGTGGCTCCCCATACTCTCATTCCTGAGGGTGTGCCCGACTCTGCTTACCCGGAGCCAGTAGGGGGTCAAATTTCCTTGTATCCGGAAGCCTGGGAAAACATCACCCAGGACCGATGGGTATTAAGGATAATTTCCGGAGGTTACACCATTCCATTCTGTTCAGTACCCCCTCCCATCAGAAAAATCGCAGACGTTCCACCCAGTCAAAGGGATCAAGCAGCCTCAGAGGCATCTCAGCTGCTAGAAAAGAGTCATCCAACCAGTCCCCTCAGACCAGATCGGATTAGGGACTTAAGATTCCTTTTGGTGCCGAAAAGAACAGGGGACCTGAGATCCATGCTAGATCTCAGTCAACTCAACCATTACGTATAAAAGTCCAAATTCCGTTTGGTCACCCTACAATCGATTCTCCCACTGTTGGGAAAGGAAGTATGGATGTGCTCCATTGACCTGAAGGATGCTTACTACCGCATCAAAATGGACAGGGCATCCAGGTGTCATCTACGCTTCCGGCTGGGAGCCAGACATTTCCAGTTTCGAGCCCTGCCTTTTGGTCTCACCACAGCCCCCAGGGTGTTCACCAAGTGTATGGCAGTAGTGACGGCTCACTTGAGATGTCAAGGATTCCAAGTGTTTCCGTACCTGGATGACTGGCTTCTCACCGCCCCCACCAGGCATCTACTAATTGTCATACGGTATACTGCTCTTCTGCCATCGGTAGGTTGCAACCAGCAATGAGGTGTGCGACTGTTTCCAATTCTGTTTTAAAAACCTACATTTGTCTGTTTCTCCCACATGTTCAATGGTCTTTGTAAACCAACGTGTATGTAGCCCACTATTTTGGGCCACCAATATTAACCTTTCATCTCTTGGTCTGAATTCACCTCTCCTTAACCATTCCTGCATTCATTCCTGATCAACATGAGGTTCTTCCAGAAATTTTCTATACTTGCAACAATATTTATTATTATTCCACATTTCTTGCCTTTTCATCTGGTCCTTCATCTTATATTCTTTCTTTTGTTTTTTGGTACATTCAGTTAATGCCTGACTTTTATCTACTACTGGTTTGATTTCTATTCCTGCTTGACGCCAATATACTTTGGCTAGGTTAAGCAGAGAAGTCATCTTAGATTTATTCTCCTCATGTTTCAAAACTTATTCTCCTCATGTTTCAAAACTTTCACTATGTGTGGGTCTCGTGAGGTTAGTAGATGTGTGGAATCCCACAATTGCAGATCTATACATATAATCCATTTCAAGGAAGCCCATCCCTCCTCCGGAACGAGGAATATGTAATCTTGGTATGCACTGATTTTTATAGATCATTTGGTGAGCATGAAACTTCCTTGTTTTAATATCTAATCTGTCCAACACGTTTTGGGGTCAATTAATCACTCCGAAACCAAAAGTCAGGACAGGAAGAGCAAATGGGGTTTATAGCTTGGATTTTGTTCCTAGATGCCAATGCAATTTGCAGGATTAATTTACGCCTTCTAATGTATTCCTTACTAAGTTTTACTCGCATTTTTCATGTTTTATTGCTGATCCTTCATCAGTTCCCAAGTATTTATACACTCCTCCTTGCTCAAGTTCTTTTATATCACATTCTTGTCCCAAACTGATGTTTTCCTTGTGCTGCAGTTTTCCTGCTTTGAAGGTTCTCCCATGTGAGTCATTTCATGTATTACTAGATCCCACCTTAGTCTGAAACACTTATTGCATTCAGGACATTTATATGGTTTCTCCCTCTCCCTTTTTTATTTCTCCGAGTCTTTTGTGTTTCTAATACCATGACGGGAATGGACCCCATTCCTAAGTAAGATTAAAGTTCATGAAATTAGTATTGTTTCACTCAGGCAAAAGTGCTCTTCTCAGCACCCACAATGTGCCCAGTAATGACTCCTCCTGCAATTTGTACGGGGTTATATGGATTGGTAACATATCTAAATATGATTGTAAATTCTTTTTTATAAGACTCATTGCTCCTACTACTATTGGAACTGTCTGGGTATCTTTCTTCCACATTGCTCTTGTTTCTGCCTGCAGATCCTGGTAATCTGAAATAGTTTACTTCATTTGGTCTTCAACTTGTGGGACACCGGATCCATATCAGATCCGAGCCAGCAATCTCACTAGCATCTGCTCCAAGCTCCTCCCCTTACCCATAATACACCTCCACTACCTTCCAACCCCCAGATCTTGTTTGCCACAGCTTGCTGAAGCATCATGGTCTCCTGAGCTCGGAGTAGTAAGTGGGTTTTTGTCAGCTTTTAAGAAGTTTCTCTCTAAATATTAGTATAGTGTGTTAGTATAGGTTCCTTCTCTTCTCCCATCACTGGTGCGTCGTGAAATTGAACTTTGTTGTAGTTTAGCTATTAGTTGGTTGGTGTACTTGCTTCCCCTCCCCCCCTCAGTGTGTTCTGTGTGGTGAGTGGTTTAAATGGGAAAACTAGTAATTTTTCTCTCCTTGTTTTCCCTTCTCTTGTCTGAGTGGCTGATAGAAACATGGCTGATAAGCCTATGTTTAAAAGATGCACTGAATGTGGCCATAAATTGTCTCCAGCAGATGGCCACACTCTTTGTGTAATGTGCTTGGGCATTGCCCATCTAAGTACTACTGCTCTACATGCGCGGGTTTTAACCTGTGCGCAGTCAAGTACAAGAAGGCTAAGTTGGCCCTGAAAGGCCTTCTTCCCACTTCTGAGGCGGTTGCCTCATCCTTGGCTTCAGTCACAGCAGATGCTGTGGCCACCTCTCCTTCCTCTCGCCCTTGCTTCTCCTCCCTCCCAGGCTGGGACTCAACCTCCTGTTTCAAAGCCTGTGGAAGTGGAGCGGAAAAGGGGCAGAGAGAAGGAGAGCGAGCCAAAATCCCACAGACCTGAAAAATGTAAGAGGTCCCCAGACCTACCTTCTCCTGCCAAAAGTCAGCCTAAGATCCGTGACTCCCCTCAGCTCAGATCTCCGAGATTTTCCCCAGAGTCAGAGGAGACGCACTGTCCATCTAGGGCCTCGGTTCCGTGAGATCCACGCAGAGTTTATCGGAGGTTGACATGGATAAAATGATGAGGTTCATTCGTACTCAGATCCAGATGGGGGTCTTGCCAGCCCACTCTCCCTAACAGGGGGAGCTTGTTTCCTTTTTTTTACACAGATTTTTCCTTCTCCGATCCGTCCACCGGGTTCGGAGTACTCTGATCCGAGGATGGCTTAGTCAGGGGATCGGTGCCAACAGTACCTGCTTTCTCTATGACGACAGCTGCCTGGAGTGTGTCGGATCCGAACCCTTCTCGGAGCTGGAGCTTGGGTGTTGGATCCGAGGGAGCAGAACTTTTTTCATCAGCTTCGGTCTTTCTACAAATCCCATCATTTTACCAGAGGGACAGCCCATGCTTGAGGAGCCCCAGACTGTTCCCCCTGAAGAACAAGTGGCTTGCGAGTTCCCCCCTGAGAGCCCCACTGGAGATGTGCCTCGCAAGCATACGTGTAAGAGGAGGCACTTGGACTCCCAAGTCCCTCAACGAGGACACGGATTTGGATGATGAGGTAGGTTCCTACAGGTCACCTCCCGAGGATGTCTCCTTTGGAGACATCACGGAAATCCTTTGCCAGCAGGGAGGTTGGTCCACCCCTAAACCTTCTTCTGATGAGACCATGTTCCTGGAGGCTTTCAGCATGGGCCCATCTACTTCCTGGGTGTCTCCTCCCGCAGATCTCTTGGTGGACCTGTTAACCTTGTGGACCTGGATGGAGCCGGACACCATGGAACCAATCATTAAATGGCCTGATAAGATCTTGAGTCCACCTTCAGATAGGCTAGCATGGAACAAGGGCTCCCCTCTAGACGCTATGGTGGTAGCAGCAGCCACAAAGAAGGAACTAGCCCAAGAGAGTTCCTCAGTTCATCCTCCTGTTAGAGGGTCATGGATGATGGACCATTTAGGGAAGCGGGTTTACAAATCAGCAACCTTTTCTATTAGGGAGCTGAACTACCTGGCCCACGTCACATGACTCCAGCACGACTTGGTCAAGGAGCTGGTGGAGTCTCCCCCTAAGTCCATGTCGCAGGAGGACAGGGACTCGTTCTCCATGAGGATGGCCACTTTGAAAGCAGTCTTCAACATGTCCATGCGACTCCTTTCACATGCTACTGAAGGAGCTGCTAGCGCAGTTGGGTCTGGCGTGTCCATGAGGCTCAATGCCTGGCTCAGACTATGTCAGTTATGTCAGTTTTCAGAACCTTTCAAGGCATCCTTTGCCAATGCCCCTTATGACGGCTCTACTCTCTTTGGTAAGACCGTCAGAGACTTTAGTCTAGAGTGGAAGGATGGGAAGACACTATCTGCCATCAGAATCTGCTTCTCGAACCCTCAAAGATCCTTTTTCTGGAATCAGAGATGGCAAAAGAAAATGTGGTTCTGGAAGTCACCGTATTCCCGTGGCACTCAGGGCTCTTCTTCTACCAGGGGCAGAGGGGGACATAATGTACGCTGGCCCAGAGGCAGAGTGGATCCGAGGAATTTTGGGTCTCGAAAACCTTTCTGGGACAGGCCCGAACAGCAGCCCTGAGGGGTTGCCTGACTGCTCTACTTTGGAGGCAGTCGGGGGATCATTGTCATTGTACCTGGCGGCATGGGAGTCCGTTACATCAGACCGCTGGGTGCTTCAGATCATATCCAGAGGATACTCTATCCCTTTTGTGGTTACTCCCAAACCTCCCAAACACCTCCTGGACATACCGCCCACACAAAGGGAGGCAGCAGCACAGGAAATTTCCAAGCTGCTAGGAAAACGAGCCATCAAATCTGTCCTCCAAGGTCAGTCTGGATCAGGCTTCTACTCCAGGTTCTTTTTGGTGCAAAAGAAAACGGGGGACTTGAGGCCCATTCTGGACCTATCTACCCCGAACTTGTCAGTTGCCAAACAAAGTTCCAGATGGTCACACTACAGTCCATCATGCCGTACCTGCAAGAGAGTGACTGGATGTGCTCGTTAGATCTCCAGGATGCCTACTATCATGTAAAAATGCACAGAAGCTCCATGAAGTTCCTCTGCTTCTGGCTAGGAGTCCATTATTACCACTTTCGAGTCCTACCCTTTGGTCTCACCACAGCCCTCTGGGTGTTCACCAAAGTGATGGCAGTAGTAGCGGCTCACCTGAGGCTACCCATACCTGGACGGCTGACTCCTCACTGCTCCCACCAGGCGTCTACTTTCTCAAACCAGGGATTATTTCTTAAAGCTCACCCTGCATTTGGGGATCGCAATCAATGCATCCAAATCACTTCTAAATCCTGTCCAGGTGATAGACTACATTGGAGCAAGGATAGACACCTTACAGTGCAAAATGTTCCTGACCACGGAGAGAGTACACAAAACTTGAGGATGCATGTCTCTCTGATCTACCATTCTCATCTTCCTCCGGCAGAATCAGTATTGAGGGCCTTAGGTTCAATGTCGACAACCATAACGCTTCTTCCGTGCGCCCGGCTACATATGAGAATTCTACAGTGGACACTAGCTGTGCAATGGTCCCTGTTGGAACTTCCATTATCATATCCAATACAACTCAGTCGAGTCTGTCAGTCGTCCCTTCTGTGGTGGATGTGCTCTCCGAAGATTTTGGAGGGATGACCCTTTGTTTCAGCCCCCGTCCAAGCCACAGTGACCACGGACGCCTCCCAACTTGGGTGGGGGGGGTCATTGTTCGGGCAGGATAGTCCAAGGCCTTTGGTCCCCTGTAGAGACCAGCTTGCATATAAACATTCTAGAAATGAGGGCAGTCCTTTTGGCATTACAGGCCCTTCATGCCTTTCTTCCTCTGGGAACCATTGCAATTCAGTCAGACAACATGTCAGTGGTCTGGTACATCAACAGACAAGGAGGGACCAGATCTTACCCCCTTTGTCATGAGGCCATGACAGTGTGGGAATGGGCGATCTCTGCAGGTCGTTTTCTCATAGCAATGCACATTCTAAGATGGTCCAACATTCTAGCGGACAGGTTAAGTCAAACTATTCTGATGCTTTATGAGTGATCTGAGTCGATCAGTAGTGGAGCAGATCTTCCTGAAGTGGGATCAGCCTTGCTGCGATCTCTTCGCATCTCCTTCCAACGCGAAGTGCAGCGAGTTTTTTGTTCTGAACCCCCTGCCGGGGAAGTCCCCCAAAGATGCTGTAGTCCATACTTGGCCTCCCAGTCTTCTGTATGCTTACCCTCCAGTACCTTTTATTCCGATGTTTCTACAGAAAGCTTGTCGACTGGGAAGCAAAGTGATCCTCATTGCCCCGTTTTGGCCACGCCAGGTATGGTTTCCCATTTTTTGGTCTCACCTTCTGGCTCTGCTCTGGATCTTCGATCCCATTCAGGATCTGATTTCACACCCAATGGGGGTTCCTCATCCAAACCTGGACAGTTTGAAGCTCACAACTTGGCTACTCCAGTTCCCATGATCGCTAGGACTCCTGGATTATCCTCTTCAGTTAGGTCTGTTCTGGTGGCTGCTCATATGTCTTCAACCCGGAAGGTTTACCGCAGCAAATGTAAACTTTTCCCTTTTGGGCTTCTCAAAGGAGTTTAGACCCCCTTCACGGCTCCTATTAATGCCATTCTTGATTTCCTAGCCAATATTTTTCAACGGGGAGCTAGTTCTTCTATTATCAGAGTTCAATTGGCTGCCATTTCTCATTTAATGTTGGTGAGAATTCGGCCTCACTAGCCTCTTCCAGACTGTGTAAAGTCTTTATCAAAAGGACTTTTCTGTTACACCCCCCAGTCAAGGATCCTGTTCCCCCATGGGACCTTACTATGGTTCTTCAAGCTTTGGTCGCTCCATCTTTTGAACCTGCTGCAACCACAGATCTAAAATTCTTATCCTAGAAAACAGCATTCCTGGTTGCTATCGCTTCTGCTAAGAGGGTTTCAGAATTTCAAGTCTTGTCCATCAAAGTTCCATATATGATTTTCCATAAAGATTGGGTTTCTCCTTGGACCAATCCATCCTTTCTTCCTAAGGTGGCATCACAAGTTAATATCAATCAAACCATCAATTTACTGGTTTTCTTTCCTAATTTTGCTAACAAAATGGAATACAAACTCCATTTGTTCGATGTTCATAGACAGTTACTATTTAATTTACACAGGACCAAAAACTTTGTAGATTTGATCAACTGTTTGTGTCCTTCTATAAACCCTTTTTGGGAAAACCTATCTCCAAGGTCACTATTGCTAGGTGGATTTCCTCATGCATCCTTCAGGTTTATAAGGACAGAGGCATGTCTCCTCCAGGTCAGGTGAAAGCTCATTCCAGTATGTTCATGGCTACTTCTCCGGCCTTTTGATCTAGAGTCTCATTGGATGATATTTGTTCTGCAGCTACTTGGTCCTCATCTCATACATTTATTTCTCATTACAAATTGGATTTGACTTCTAGAAGGAGAGTATCCTTTCGTTCCACAGTGCTCCGGAATATCCTTCCATGAGGGCCACCCAGGAGTTTAGTAGCTGGGGACTCTGTCCCACAGGTTGAAGACAAAATGAAGTAGACTGCTTCAGATAAAGAAATTATGTACTCACCATAATGTTCCATCTGAGTAGTTCTACTTCATTTGTCTTCAACCGTCCCTCCCTCCTTCCTCCTGACCTTGTCATGTGAACAGCCTGCGGGCTACAGCTGTAGGTCATAAAGTATTTTTTCAGGTCAGGTTATCAGTATAAGGATCAGCAAACTCAATCTGGGGGTTGGAAGGTAGTGGAGGTGTATTATGGGTAAAGGGAGGAGCTCTGAGCAGATGCTAGTGAGATTGCCGGCTCTGATCTGGTATCCCACAGGTTGAAGACAAATGAAGTAGAACTACTCAGATGGAACGTTATGGTGAGTACATAACTTCTTTTTTTATTACTTTGTCTCTCTCTGTATGCAAGACACTATAGTCACTGGGTGTGGCAATTTCAATGATCAATGCTACTTTTGTCTTCTTTTCTTGGACCACCATATCCAGTTTTCTAGCATCTATCTTTTGGACTGTTGGTAATGGGTGATCCCATGTGATATAACCTTCACCATTTTCTATGACTCTTTGTGGCTCATGTTTCCAGTGTTTTTCAGCCACTTCAGTACCATAATGTTTGCACAATCCCCATTGCAGCAGTCTCTCCACATTATTATGCCTTTCAGTATACAGTCATCCTACCATTAGTGTGTTTCAACCAGCAATAAGGTGTTTTACTGTTTCCAGTTCGGTTTTACAAAACCTACATTTGTTTGTTTCTCCCATATGTTCAATGGACTTTGTAAACCAGTGTGTACGTAGCCCACTATCCTGGCTGCCAATATTAACCTTTCATTTCCTGATTTGAATTTGCCTCTCCTTAACCATTCCTGCGTTCATTCTTGATCAATATGAGGCTCTTCCAGAAGTTTTCTGTACTTGCAACTATATGTTTTTTTCCACATTTCTTGCCTTCTCATCTAGTCTTTCACCTTATATTCTTTCTTTTGTTTTTTGGCACGTTCAGTTGTTGTCTGGTTCAGTGGTCCCCTTTGACTCACCTTATGTCCTTTCAAATCAGGATACCAAATCGGTGCAAACAAGATTTAATTTGGTGGATAAAGCCAGAAGAGTACCTATGGAGTCACCCTTTCTCTCCCTCTCAGCCCAGAGCCAACAGTCACCACGGATGCCTCCCTAATTGGGGAGGGGGGATTTCCAGGGAAGGACAGTCCAAGGCACTTGGTCACCCTTGGAGACCAACCTGCATATTATTGTCCTAGAACTGAGGGCAATGCTTCTAGCGTTGCAAGCATTTTAACCTGTACTACCTTTATGAACGATTGCCATCCAATCCGACAACATGTCAATAGTTTGGTACATCAACAAACAAGGGGGAACCCAAGTCCTACATGTTTTGTTGAGAGGCCATGAGAATTTGGCAATGGGCGGTAGCTTCCAACCGCTTTCTGATCGCAATGCACATTCCCGAGGATTGCAGTGTAATTGCAGACAAATTGAGCAGATGCATTCTTCTGCCTCACAAGTGGTCCCTCAATCCTGTCATAGCGACGGAAATCTTCAGTCTCTGGGGCCAGCCTTGCTGCAATCTGTGTCCCCTGCAAATCACAAATGCAGCAGCTACTTTGCCCTAATTCCCCCCACAGGGGAAGACCCCAGGGACGCTCTTGTGCACGATTGGCCCACAGGACTACTTTATACTTACCCTCCCCTTCATCTGATCCCACAATTATTAAAGAAGGCTCTTCGGTTGATAAGCAGAGTAATCCTCATTGCACCCTACTGGCCCCGATAAATTTGGTTTCCTTTTCTTTGGCCTCAATTGGTACATCAACCATGGATTCTAGATCCAACTCCGGAATTGCCGTCGCCCCCACAGGGGTTGATACATCTGAACATATCGAGCCATAAGCTGACAGCTTGGCTCCTCCACTTCCAGTAATTGCCAGGCAAAGCAACCTATCCTCCCCTATTTGCCACATTCTTCTGGCTTTCCATAAACCATAAACCATCCCCCAGGAAACTTTAAGCAAGTGGAAAAGATTCATAATTTGGTTTGTAAAAATGGAGTAAACCTGTTTTCGGCCCCGCTTTCTACGGTGCTAGATTACTTATCGAACCTCCTTCATTCAAGAGCTGCAGCTTCAACTATTCGAATACACTTGGCGGTAATCTCCAATTTCCATAATGATTTCAAGGACTCTTTCTTGATTTCACACCGCCTCTGTAAAACATTTTTGAAAGGAGTTGCACATATTAGGCCCCCTTCAAACAACCGACCGAGCACTGGAGTTTAACAATAGTTCTACAATCCTTGACTCAATCCTCCCTTTGAATCTCCTGCCAGTTGGGATCTGAAATTCTTATCCAGGAAGACTTTGTTCTTGGTGGCCATTACCTCAGCAAGATGAATTTCTGAGTTGCAAGCTTGTGCATAAAACATCCTTGCATAGTGTTCCATAAGGACAGAATATCACTCTGGACTAACCCCTCTTTTCTACCCAAAGTTATTTCAGACTTGACTGTTAATGAAACCATAAATCTAACAGTTTTCTTTCCAAATTTAGCTAACAAAGGAGACTATTCACTACATTTTGCTTGACATGCATAGACAATTGTGTTTTTATCTCAACAAAAATCTGACCAGTTATTTGTGTCATTTTCAGGACCCAGATTGGGGAGACCCGTTTCCAAAGTTACTTTGTCTAAATGGTTGAGAGATTGCATTTGCTTCATTTATCAACCGATAAAGCTTCTCTACCATCTAAAGTTAAAGTGCACTCAACCAAATCAGTTGCAACATCTGTTGCTTTCCATGCAAGAGCATCTATGGATGACATTTGTGCGGTAGCAACATGATCTACCCCTCATACCTTTATCACTCATTACAAGTTGGATATGGTCTCCAGAGGAAGAGCTTCCTTTGATTCAATGGTACTCAGGAATATTCTTCCATAGGGCCTCCTAGGAAAAAAAGTAGCTAGGGACTCTGTCCCATCATTAAGGAATGAATGAAGATTAACACCATGTTCCATCTGTGTTGTTTGTTTATCTTAATTTATTCATTACACCCCACCCGCCATTCCCCTCCGAAACACTCCTGGAGGTCCGGACATGGTCTTTAGCCTATGATAGAAAAGTTGCTCAGATAAAGCCTCCGCTTTCTTTCTTCCTTACAGACAAGCTCGATCTGAGGTAATATAGAGAGGGACACTGGGTAAAGGCTTAGCTCAAGAGTTTTTTTGGGTGGCGTGAGCTTGTTATAGCAGCCGATTTGGTTCCTAGGACGGAACCAACACCCATCAGTAATGAATGAATGAAGATCAACAACATGGATGGAATGTTATGGTAAGAACATGTTTTACGTCATTCTTTCAAACTTTTTGATTAGTATAGTTACTGGTTTTGATTCTTCACATAGTGCTGACAGTTGTAGTACTAAATATTTTATTCTTTTTTTGTTAAGTGCCTCAGATTGTCAACATTTAGGCTTCTGATTCTCTAAAAAAGTTGTAATAGTAGTGTTATGTTGCTGCTGTTATTGTTTTTCATGGATAAGACATTTAAAATGTGCACAAAGGGAGGGCATAAACTTCCACCTGAAGATGCATGCACTTTGTGTGGTCTGTGTAGGCCCAAGGTATCTCAATGAAGTTTTCCATCTACAAAGACTGCTGTCCTCACTCTGTAGCAAACAGGAGAAACAAGCTCCAACTGGATAGCCAACTGGCTCACTGATAGGACTCAGGAGGGCAAAATAGGTGAGGCCACCTCTTCCAAGAGGCCATTCACTAGGGGAGTTCCTTGGGGTTGTGTACTGGACCCGTTTTCTTTGACATCTGTTTCTCTGACGGATGCAAATGCTGAAAGTTTATAGCTAAGTCTACATATGATTGCAAGCTGGGGTTATCATCAACTCTGTCTGAAGACAGTAGCATTCTTCAAGAATGCACATCTCTCCCCAAAAAACCAACCAAAAAAGGCATCATCTTAAACTCAGTGCTAAGAAATGCATAGTTGTATCTGTTGGGAAGTTAGCAATCCTGGCTATTATCATATTGATAATACGGTCCCTAAGAGTTAACCCAGTGGTTGGGGATCTAGGTATGCACGTAGACAGTAGCCTTACCTTCACCCTTTATGTGGCTGCAGTAGTGAGGAAATCCTTTCATGTTGCACAACTTTTATGTAAGGGCATGGCATCTAGGTCTAAAGAGGTCATTATCCCATTGTATTTTACTCTTATCAAACCAATCATAGAGTACAGTGCTCCCTTCAGTATATACCTGACCAGGCATATGTAGCAACTAGAGTAACCTCAGAGGTTCCTTACAAAAAGGATACAAGGCATAATAAACCAGCCTCATGTAAAGTGCCTTAAAGCTCTTTCCCTCTACTCAGTCTCCTATAAATTGCTGAGGGGTGATCTATGCCTGGCCTGCAAGGCATCCACAAACACTGCACTTATGAAGCTCCTGCATATTCGTAAGTCGAGCAGTGCTAGAAATACAAGGTCTAAGGACCTGGATTTTGTCTGTGACATAAACACAACATGCTGGGGAGACAGATGTGTCCCAGATACTGTCCCTCCTGTGGAACAGGCTTCCCATCCATCTGAAGCTGAATTCATCCATAACCCAATTTAAGCACAATGTTGACCAGTGGATGGGAAAAGGAAATTTACACCAGGCCTGGTATGCATGTCCCTTTTGGACAGAGTTAATTTATAACTGTCTCTCCTTCAATGTTTTATTTGAATACAGGGCATCATTATTCTTTCAGGAGAACTTGGCCAGGCTTAGAAAGACCCTCTGGGTTCTTAGCTTAGTAACGATCTCCAAGTCTATGATTGAGGACTCACTCCTTCCAAGCAAAGAAAGAAAAGTGGTAAGACTAGGGATTCTGGGACGTGCAAGAATGGAGAGTAAGCTTCTATCTCTTTCTCCAAAGTGGTCAGAACTTAGACAGAAATCCCCGATATTGGAGACAGAAGTCATTGGAGACAAGTCTTCTGCCAGATCTGTCAGCAGGCACTCTTCAATTGGATCGCCCTGTTTTCTACCTTCCAGGTATCCTGACCTCCTCCAGCTTCATCTTTGAAATTATTTAGAACTGCATCTGAAATGGATTAGGAACCGATGATGCAGATGGAATTTGGCATCATCGTGTCCCTCCCTGTTACTAGGGTGGATTGGTTTTGCAGCCCTCATCATTTCTAGCTCCTTCCCCACTGTCAGTTTCTGCATTAGTATTTTTCCACCAGGATCCTATCACTTCACCACTGTCAGCCCTCCTACCATTTGTGGTGATTTTTTTTTACATCTGACAAACCCCATCTCCCTTGGTGTTGATTTTGGAACCATTCTTGATGTCGCAGTCTTTGAAATTCAAGCCAATAGTACCCATTTCCATTTTGAGGCCATCTATACTGGGGTAACCCTCCACAACACTGCCCACTTCCATGGAGTCTGTTCCAAGGAGTGAGTCCTCTATGCAAACAGACTCTGGATTCTACTTTGAGGTTATGGAGAGTATGATAGCCTCCTTCCACTCCAGGCTGTCAGCAGGACTTCTATTGGTATCTGCTCCACCCCAAGATGTCCCTCTTTCGCTCTTCAAACTATTTGTCACAGTTCTGAGGGACAAAGCAGGACTGCATCCTTCAGAGATTTGTAGCAAGTGTGATTCAACTCTTCCATGGAATCTGACCGATCACAGCCAGAGGTCACTAAGAAGAGAACATGTAAAAGAAACCATGTAGACTCTCCTTCAGAGTCCACTACTTCCAGCACTGACTTGACAGAGATGGTTCCTCCATTTTCTACCCAAAAATGGCACATTTGGCAAAGTTCTGAAATTAATAAAGCATAGGGGATTTTGGCCATCTGACCCACCCTCTCAGGGTTAAGAAGTGTTTTTGGAGGCCTATGGTTCTGGCCCTTCTACCTCTTGGGTGGTTCCTTGTGTGAGCCATCTTATAGATTTGGTTGCCAGGGGAGCGTGGTGGGAACCAGATGCAGAGTAAGCCATTCCACAGAAGCTAGAAAGTCTTGTATTCAACTAAGGATAGGTTGTTCTAGTCTAAAGATCCTCTGGTGGACCACAATGATTGTTGCGGCAGCCACGAAAAGAGAACTTGTGGATGAGTCCACCTCTGTTCATTCTCTAAATAAAGTGTCCATTGTGATAGAATCGGTAAGTGTGTCTACTCATCTGACGCTTTTGCCCTGAGAGCTTTAAACTGTTTAACTCATATTAATAGATGCCAAAGACACCTAGCTAAGCAAGCTATGGATACTTTATCAGCCCATGACTCAAAAATCTACTAAACAGTTGCAGACTACCCTTAGTACCATGCTAAACATCACAAATCTTTCCAATGTAGCTGTACCATAGTGCTGCCAACAGGGTTATAGACCCTTCATAACTCTTCGACTCCGTATCTTTATTGACAACTTTAAGGTGTCCTTTACCAGCTTCTCATATGACAGGTTGTCACTCCTCATATCAGAGGTAAAAGAAAAGCTGACAAGGTATGAGCAGGATGGGAAGACACTATTTGTCATCAGAGTCATATTTGAGACCACTCAGAGATCCTGCAACAGGAATTAGGTTCCAAATCCCTGTCATTAAGGAGATCTTAGCATCAGTCTTTCGACTTCCCTTCTTAGAGGGGCTGCCATGGCAGAGGTGGCTCCTTTAAAGGACACTGACCACATGGTTGAGGGGGTCCACAAAATCAGAGGCACAGTGAGCCCTTCTCAAGAAGGCCAAAGCAGCAGCCCTGATAGTTTGTCCAGATGTCCATATCTGGAGTAAGCCGGATGGTTCTATCAGAACCTAACAGCATGGATGGCTGTCATGCAGGACAGATGGTTGTGAGAAATATCCAGAGGCTATACAACACCATTTTTCCAAAGGCCACCAAATCAGTAGCCACCATTTCTAAATGTATCAACCCAATAAATGTGAGAGGCTCATCAAGAAGGTGTGTATCCCCCAAAAACAAGCCATCTAGGAGGTCCCACAAGAACAGAGAGGGTTAGAAATTTTTTCAAGATTGTTTTTTTTTTCTTCCAAAGAAGAACAAGGATCTCAGGCCAATTCTGGGCCTCAGTGGTCTAAATCTATTTGTAAAGATGATATCACCTATTAAATTCTTTTCCTTCCTCTCCCTCCAGAAAGACAGTCTTCCTTCTATGTTCAGTTCAGATCTTTTATCACATTCAGAGGACTCCTGTAGTACTGATTTAAAAGTTATGGGCCTCATGGCAGCCGCAGTTTACCATGCTCCACTATGCTAGATTTCACATAAGAATCCTCCATTGGATGTTATCTGTACAATGGCCATAGCTAACTGACTCCCCTTCAACCACAATTAATGTGACTCAGTCAAGCAGGAGCCATTTAAAAACTGGTGGCTGACCTCAGCATTTCACTCATAGGAAGACCATTTGTTTTATCTCTTCCAGCAGTAGTTGTAATCACAGACTCCTCCCCTCTGAGATGAAGGGATCATTTCAAGGGTATGATGGTTCAAGGTCTTTGGAACAAGTCAGAGGCCAACCTTCCGACCAACATACTGGGATGCAAACAGTGCATCTAGCTTTGTAAAACCTTCAAGACCTCTCTCCTTCAGGAGTGAATGCCATTCAGTTGGAGCACATGTTAGTGGTATGGTACATCAAACAGGAAGGAACCAAATCTTATCCCCTTTGTAGAGATGCCATGATAGTATGGCAATGGGCTTTGGATTCAGGTCATCATTTATAATAACGCTGATTCTGGGGAAGTCCAACTGGCTGGCAGATGTTCTTTGTGTTTCACTGTTGCAGTCATCACACTGGGGTTATCTGCCTGCAGGTAGCCCTTAGTCAGCCCGAATACCAGAGTCTTGGGATTTCTGCGTCGGATGCTGTCACCTCTTCCATGACGTCAGGTCAGGGGTATAAAACAGGCAGCCAACGCCATTACACTAGTCTTTCTTGGTGAGAAGGAGCCTGAAGCAGTTCGCAAGTGCGGGTCAGCCGCTTCCTGAAATTTTTGTTTAAGTTTCAAACCTGAAGTCTTCTAAAGCTATGTACCCCGCTGGGGATCCTTTTTTCTTGCTCTAACCAATGTAAGAAAAAGTTAACAATTGTCTTGCCTGTGGAAAGCAAATACCTCACAGAGATTTTCATTCTTACTGCGTCACCTGTATAGGCCCAGACCACGACGTCCCTCACTGTTGGTTTTGTGCCTTGTTTAATGCACAAGCCATTCGTCGTCGGGCTATCTTTGTCACTATTCTTTCACTTTCATTCTCCGTGTTCCGGGATAGCTTCGATAAGCCATCCGACTACCAATCTTCCAAAAAAATGTAAAGATAAATACAGAGACAGACCGCATAGGTCCAAAACTGCCGACAATGCTTCTGTTAAGCTAGTCATCAGCCCGCCTGTACTCAGTGAGGCGCATTTGCAGCCCCTGATTCCCACTTCTGCAGATTCAAAGGCCTCTGCTGAGAAGACCCATTCAGAGTTGGGTATGCTGCGAGATGCTTCTTTGACTATGGAACCCAGGGATGTCTCTACCTTGGATGGGTCCGGAGCCGCTTTGCAGGCACCGGCTTCTGAGAGTGTATTCTGACCTACCGATGTTCAAATTAAACCAACAACTTTGTTTTTAGCTAAAACTACAGCGTTTCCCAGGCCCAGAGTACGCACTACGCCTAGAAAACAGACGACCAAAGCGCATGCTCAAGCTCCCATGCCACAAAAGCAAATACTTAGAATGGCTGAAGACCTTATTACCCTAATTAGGGGAAGCCAGCCTTCCCCTGCAAAGAGACAAAGAATTGAGTTTCATTTTGATTCTACAGACTAGGTGACCAATGACTCTGACCCTTCTGATTACCAGGACATACCCTTATCAACCTATGAGGATTCAGATGCAGAGGAATCCATTCTGTCTGCCTCCCACCCAGAGGATTTTTCTTCTGGTGAAACCTTGCATACTTTGAGAGAGCATTTCCACTGGGAATGCCAGGACTACCCTCAGTCCAAAAAGAGACTCAGAGAATTTTTAGAGTTGCCTCAGCACAGGCCACTAGCTATACCCCCTACCCTGGATGTTGTAGATATCTTCATGGAATCCAGTCTTACTCTTGACACTTTACCACCGCCCCCTAGAAAACCTGACCGATACTGCAGAGTACCTGATTCTCACAAATTTCTCTTTAAGAATCCTACTGCAGATCTAGAGACCATTTCCCAGGGACCTAAAGGTATTAAGGCTACTACAGCCAACAACCCTACCCCTTCAGATAGGGATTACAGAGCTTTAGACAGATGGGGTAAGAAGGTATATACCTCTGCAACTTTTGCCATCAGGGCATTAAATTGCCAGTTTCACATGTTGAAGTACCAGCAACATATTATGGAACTAATTAAACAAAAAATGGTGTTACTTCCTGATTGTGCAGAAAATAAAGATTTACAAGAGTTAATGCATTCTGCAAACCAAGTTAGTAAGCATACTTTGCAGTGTGGCTTTGATGCCCTAGAAGCATCTTGCAGGGCTGCAGTCACTGGGTCTGTACTGAGAAGGCATGCTTGGCTAAAGGAACAAACCTTGCCAGATCATGTCAAATCAAAATTACTAGACACTCCTTTAAATAAGGACTGTTTGTTTGGCAATAAAGCAAAAGATGTTCTTAAAAAGAAGGAAGAAAAAGCTAAATCTATGCAAACTGTTAAAGATTTCTTACAAGTGCAGCCACCTAGATTCAGTAGACATTGGCCTTCTAAGCCCCTTCCAGGCATTCTCAGTCCAAACGCAGGGAAAATAGACCACCCGGACTACAGTCTCAGGGTATGCAGAGATCTAATCAGTGGAGTGCCCCCACCTCAAAAATGGGGAGTGCTAAGCCACCCCCTTATGGAAAAAGTTCACAATGACTTTTGAATTATCCTTCCCAGCCCTGCCCAATTACTTGTGACCCTAGGAGGAAAACTTGCCCTTCATGCAAAAAAAACTGTATGTCCATTACTCAGGACAGATGGGTCCTAAACATTGTATCCCAGGGGTACAGATTCTACTTCCATTCACTGCCAACCCCAAGCGGGTTTCCAGACCTTCCTCCAAACCAGTGGGCAGAAGCTCAAAATCAAGTACTTTCCCCTGCTCAATATCAGGGCTATTCAACCTGTTCCAGTAGAACAAAGGGGACAGGGTTTCTAGTCCAAGACCGTTCCTGGTGCCCAATCCTGGATCTATCAATTCTCAACACCTTTCTGGTGGTCCCAAAATTCAAGATGCTTACCCTGCAACAGCTTCTCCCTATGCCAGCCAAGGATGCCTGGTTAGTCACTTTAGACTTAAAAGAAGCTTATCTGTACATCGCCATAAGGGAGTCTTGCAGGAGATCTCTACGCTTCAGGGCAGGCTCTATGCACTATCAATTCTCTGCACTTCCCTTTGGCTTATTTACTGCCCCCAGAGTATTCACAAAGTGCCTGGCTCCAGCCATTGCATACTGCAGGCAGAGAAATATCCAAATTTTCTCATACTTGGACGATTGCCTGATTCAGGTGGACAGTCAGGAATTGCTACTTCAGCACCTGGCATTTGTAAAAAGATTCCTACTTCATTGGGGTACATCATCAAAGAAAATAAATCACAGCTGGTGCCCAGTCAAAAATTGTATTCCTGGGAGCAAGCTTGAACACAACTTCCCAGATGGCATTTCTCACTCCGGAAAAACAGGTCTATTTGACCAACTACTTCAAACAAATGGCCACCAAAACCCAGCTATCTGCAAGGAAAATACTGCAAGCCCTAGGGTTCATGGCCTCATGCATTTTGCTAATTCCATATGCAAGACTGCATATGAGGAAACTTGAATGGTACTTAAAAAGTCTTTGGTGCCAACATTCTCAGGACCTGGAAACAGTCATTCCTATCATACCTTGTCTAAGGGCAGAGTTCTTTTGGTGGGCAGAAGCATGCTACCACAACAAGGGACTGCCTTTCAGTCAACCCCTCGCCACCCAAACCCTGACAACAGATGCATCAGACTACGCATGGGGGGGCTCACATGGCAGGCAAATGCATTCAGGGCAAGTGGAGCCCAAGGACAAATTCTCCTGCACATCAATCAAAAAGAGATACTAGCTGTACAGAATGCTCTGACAGCCTTCAAATACCTAATCCTTCCAGGACAGCTGCTGATAAAAACAGACAACACCACAGTTATGTGGTACATAAACAAGCAGAGGGGGAACCCATTCTTACCCACTCTGCAGGTTAGCCATGACCCTGTGGAACACAGCCTTGAGCAACCAAGTGCATATACAAGCTCAGTTCCTGTCAGGCAAACAAAATTCTCTGGCAGATGACAAGCAGAAATCTCCCAGACCCACACGAGTGGAAATTGGAGCCCAACACCTTCAACCTTCTAATCCAGCAGTGTGGGGCACCGGAGGTGGACCTCTTTGCCTCCCCCGAGAACCACCAGTTGAGCAAATTCTGCACCAGGAACCCTCACAGCAGGGCCTGGAAGGTGGAGGTCCTATCCTTCAAATGGGAAAAACTCTCAATTTATGCCTTTCCCCCTCTGCCCTCCCTCTCAAAAGTACTACTCAAGATCAAACAGGACAGGCCAAGGGCAAATCTTATTGCCCCAGACTGGCCACGCCAGCACTGGTACCCACTCTTACGCAGTCTGACAACGCTGCCACCCTAGCACCTTCACCAGACACCTGCCCTGCTTGTCTCAGCAGGAGGGACAGATTTTGCATCCACAGTTGCAAACCCTAAACCTTGCAGCCTAGCTTATCCTCTGAATACACCACCAGCAACCCTCAGCAAACAGGTGCTGGATGTCATTCTTGAGGCCAGAAGGCCTAGTCCTAGGAAATCCTATGCTGAAAAGTGGAAAAGATATTGTTCTTGGAATCAGTCTCAAGAAAAGGACACAGCAGTGCCTTCCTTACCTCAAATCCTGGATTACCTAGCAGAGCTACTCCTCAGAGGCCTATCCTTCTCCTCCATTAAGATTCATGCCTCTGCCATCTCAGCTGATTATAATACTGAGCCACCTCTATTTTCTCACTCTTTCATCAAACAGTTCCTGAGAGGGGCTAACAACTTAAGGCCCCCTAGAAGAGCACCCACCCCTGCCTGGGACCTTAACTTTTTACTGGAAAAACTCACACTTCCCTCTTTTGAACCTGCTGCTTCAGCAGAGTTAAAATTCCTCTCTTGGAAAACAGCCTTTCTTTTAGCCATAACTTCAGCAAGAATGGCTGTGGAACCCTTCATTATTTTCCATGCTGACAGGGTTTCCCTCAGAACCAACCCGTCCTTTATGCCTAAGGTGGTGTCCAGTGTGGTTTTAAACCAATAATCCACCCATTTACCAACCTTCTTCCCTAATCCTCAGAATAAAGGGGAAAGGATCCTGCACTCCTTAGGCATGCACAGACAGCTCAGGTTCTACCTTGACAGGACTAAACCTTTCAGAAAATCTGACCAGCTGCTAGTCAGCTTTGCTACAGGGACATAGGGCAAGGCCATTTCAAAGCAAACCATATCCAAATGGATAGCACACTGTATCCATTTCTGCTACAACCACCATGGAAAACCTACCCCACAGGGGATCTAAGCTCATTCCACTAGGACTTCTTCCACCTCTACAGCATTTCTCAGGGGAGCCCCTACCAGGGACATTCTGGAAGCTGCAACCTGGAGTTCTGTACACACCTTCACCAATTTTTTTCTAAATCCAGAGCTGGATTTGCTACAGCAGTCTTATAAGACCTGCTAGCCAGCCCTAACACTTCTTGACTGCCTCCACCCTTCCTCAGCTTTGGGAATCAACCCAAGTGTTTTGACTGCAACAGTGCAACATGAAGAACATAGTACAGTTGTGTACACTTACCATAAATGTAGATGTTCAAGTGTATTCACTGTTGCAGTCCTGGTTTCCCTCCCTCCAGCCCCCCTGGTTTTCTCTATCCTTCTACCTATCCTCTCTATGGCCATTTTTAATGGCAGTGGTATTTACTTTTTACTGGTGGTGTTCCACACCATATAGTAGCTTTGTTTTTGGGGGGCTGCTGACATTTGGGGCAAGAAAAACTGATGTAATGGCGTTGGCTGCCTGTTTTATACCCCTGACAACCTGACGTCATGGAAGAGACGACAGCATCTGCCGCAGAAATCCCAAGACTGGTATTCGTGCCGACTGAGGGCTACCTGCAGGCAGATAACCCAAGTGTGATGACTGCAACAGTGAATACTCGAACATCTACATTTATGGTGAGTGTACACAACTGTACTTTATGCAGTAGATCTATCCTCTAAAACTCATGAGTGGCTTCTCAATCAGTCAGTGTCTCAGGAAGTTTTGCAGTCACTGATCCAGCCTTCCTGCAACTTGTTTGCTTCTTCCTTCAAAAGCAAGTGCAAATGCTGCTTAGTCCTTGTTCCTCCACAAGGACAGACAGTCTTGTCTACCAGCGATCCTTCCCCAGTTCTCCTCTATGCCTTTCCTCCTTTATTTAATAACCATTTCATCAGAAGACAACTTGTAAACATCAGGTAAATCTCATTTCTCCATAGTGGTCTAGACAGATTTGGATTCCCCACCCTAGACCTTACTTAATGAAGCCCCCTTGGCATCTAGATCTACAAAAATATCTACTGTCTTACTTGTTCAGTCAGCCTCAGGCAGTCCTTCCCAACCTCAAATTAACTGCAAGGTTTCTCCAGTTCCTTTAAAGGTTAGACATTCTGCCCTTGCAGAGAATGTAATTCACATTTTTTCCACTTCTCAGAAGCGGCCTCAAAAGATTTGTAACTGTAAATGGAACTGTTTCTCTGCCTGTCTCAACGGCCGAAGGTTTGACCCCATTCCGTCTCTGTTGCAGGTGTTTTGCAATTTCTGCCTTCACTATCATTAAAATACAGTCCGCTGCCATTGTCAACTACCACCCTGGATTCCAAAACAAAATGTTAGCCTGCCTTAAAACTGTGCAAAGAATTCCTCAAAGGAGTGTTTCTTCTATGACCTCAAATTAAGGACCCTACCCCATTCTGTAGTCTGGTATGGAAATCACTAATGAAGCCCCATTCAAACCAGCTTCATCTAGAGATCTGAAACATCTGTTCTGGAAAACAATTTTTCTGGTGGCTATTACATCAGCTAAATGAATTTCAGAACTGCATGCCCTGTCTATCTTTAACTTGATATTTCATAAAGATAGTCATGCTAAGAAAGAATCCATCCTTCTCTGCCAAGGTAACTTCCAAAAACAATATTAACCAGTCCATTAATCTTGGAGTATTGTTCCCAAATTATTCTGCAAAGAAGAGCATCATGATTTGGATATCCAGAGATAACTCAGGTTCTGCCTTCACATAAACCTTCAAGACGGACACCCTTTTGCATCTTTTGCCCCCTAACAAAATGGGCTGTAAAGTTACTAATCAAACATTGCCCATACTGCATTTTGTTTATTCTACCAACAAGATGACCCCAAGTGCAAAATCTAAGGCTTATTCCACAAGGTCTGTGACAATGTCTGTGACCCTTTTCAGAAATGTATCTGTGTGATGTGGCTATATGGTCTATGCTACATGTCTTTTCTAAGCATTACAAACCTGGACATTATATCTTGAACCAGAGCTCCATTTGGTATTTCAGTTCTCAGAGTTATCCTGCCATGATTTCATGAACATTTTAGGTATCTTGAGATTCTGTCCAAGCTGTTGGACTGATGAAGTAGGATGCAAAAGTTATGTACTTACCATAACACTGAATCCTGTTCATCCAGGTCCATCCAGTGTGACATCCCTCCCTTCATACAACCCTCCCACCCTCACCTATATTGCCACAGTTCTGTTGATCAGGTTATTGCTGTACTCCTGGTGCATGTAGTCAATAAGCAGCAAAGTCTATTTGAAGCCAACCTTATAGGAGATTATGGGAAAAGCTGTAGAAGACTGAAGCACTAAAGTACTAGCAAATGGCTGGATCAGATCAGAGGAGCAGCTTGATATCCAATTATCTTATTGGACAGACATGGATGAAAAGGATCCAGCACATAACTTCTGTTTTTGAGTGTTTGAGAGTAAAATATATTTAGTTTTGTTTTGATATTTTTATTGAAACAGAGTCTAGGAGAATGTAACATGGGTTCAGCTATGAGAAGTAACAGCTGCATTACAAGCCCAGCCTGAGCATTGGTGTATGCATGTAAGTTGGAAATATATATACATATATATATATATATATATATATATATATATATATATATATGTATATTCAACAAAACGGTTTTGCAGAACATGTGAAAGTAACTGCTTATTTACCTGAATACCTGCCATATTGATATTAATATGGAATGTAAATGCCATTGCTGGTATAGACAAAAAGCAGAGTACTGAATTATATTAAAAGAGTAGGGTGCAAACAGTATTACAGGGAGCACGTTTTGATAGAACTGAGCATGTGAAGTTGGCAAAGAAAGGATTTCAGAATGGACATTCAGTAGAGTATCAGGAACAACAGAAGAGGAAGGTAATACTGATTTCAAGAGGTAAAGGAGAGAAAAAGTCAATAATTGTACATTTCTGGTAATAAGTGGTTATTAGCAAAGAAGGTGGATCACAGTGGCATGTATATTTGTTCCCCTTACAACTGCCATTAAGAAGCTTAATAGAATTTTGGAAGAAATTAGTTTTCAGCAGTGAAAATGTTGTCATTGGGGATTAGAACCTGATTTGCAATACTTAGGTTGTATTAGAGGACCTACAAGAGAAATATAACAAAAGAGGGTAGAATATTTGGAATGGCAGGTGTGAATTAAGTAGCAGTAACTTAGAATTTGCATATTTTCCAAAGGTAGAATAATTGGACTAGACTGGCTATCATGGAGCATGGGAATTAATTAAAAGCTGTAAAACACATTTTAAATAAAAAAAAATTCTATTCCAAATCATGCAACTATAAAGACTAAGATAGAAATGCAGGGTAATGAAGTAAAAATGAAACACAAGGCATTGTCTTATCTGTTAAAAAGAGAGGAATTTAAGGAATGGGAAATGTAAATAATTCAAGAATTATTTCAGAAGATACAAAATTCCTCAGAAGGGATGGCTACAGTGTGGGATAAAATGAGAATGGTGTTTAAAATATGGTAGAAATGAGAGAAAAAATATAGGAAAGAAGTAAAAGGAATTATTTAGTGGGATTAACAAAGGCTGAAGTGTTGCAGAAGACTGGTTATTTTACAGAACAAGAGGAGGAGCAATTGAGTTCTAAAGAGAAACTAAGAGTTTTGGATAATATGCATGAATTTAGAAAGATTGCTGTTAAGCATTTTTTTGGATAAACTCTACAGCACAAAAACTCTTAGCACAACAACTTAGGCAACAGAAAGGTGAAAGGGTTGTTGCCAGACTTAGGGAAACCTATCATCAGAAAAAAAAATCCATGAAATTATGTATAGTACAGAGTAATGGGGAAATGAAAATATTTTTGTAAGACTACACTGTGCACTGAATAGAAGGAGATGAGGCTCAAGAATTAATACCTAAGACTGAAAGGAGTTAGACAAATATGCTTACGTATAATTAATCAGTAGGGAATCTCCAGGTTCAGATTGTATTCTTGTGGAACATTTGGAAGTTAGAGGGAAGAAAATGGTAAAGATCTGGAAGGTTTAACAATGTTTAAAAAGGGGAGAAGTACTAGCATCTTTGAAAAAAGCAGTGGTAGCTGATTTACTCATAGAGAGTAAAGACCCTTCAAACCCAGCTTCATATAAACCTATTTCAGTTTTCAAACATAATTGCAAAGCATTTGGCAGATGTGTTGCCAAAAGTAATACACATATCTGTGTGTGTGGAATGGGGCATACATTTTGCAATATTAACAGAATGGTGATGATCCAGAGAGAAGTAGAATGTAAGCAAATGCCGCTATTGGTTGGTCTTGATGTAGAAATAATCAGTAAAGTCAGCTGGGATTTTATCAGTAGGACAATTGGAGAATTTGTCTTCCCTGATAGCCTCCTAATTAACTCTATTATTCTATATGAAGGTCAGTGGCAAGAATTAAAGTGGGAAGGTTCAATTTTAACAAGCTGTGCTTGAATAGAGGAAGAAGGCAGAGTTTTCCTTTTTTTATTTGCTTTATACGTACAGCCATTGACAAAGACTATAAATGGCTCACACCTTCAAGAATATAAATGGTATGGTAACTGAGTTGTAGATAATGATATTTTCTACTTGTAAAATCCAAAAATGGGCATTTTGGTTTTGTGGAACATTTAAAATTTAAAACAAATGAAGAATAAAGCAAATGCTGTGTAACCACACATGTACTGATTCAGCCCTACATATATTTATGGGGACATAAAGTATTTAGGTGAATGGGTTAAAAAAATTCTGTTATGGCAATTAAGGATATGTGAGAAGACACTAAAAAGGAAATAGAAATTTTGAGAAGCTGAAAGCTCTTGATTATGAATATGGGTAGTACAAAACAGAAGTTAGGGATAATTAATGAAATGAAGGAATATATTTGGGATGGGATACAAGCAATAGTTAAGTTTGTTCTCCCCATTGAACGACATAGTTTAGAATTACCTGATTTAAGCAGATACTTTAAAGTTGTACAGGTTAGGCTCCTGTGGGCAACTCAAGCAAAACAGTATATATCAGGGTTGAAAATGACAATGAAATGGGGAATTTCAAGAAATAAAGAGAGATTTTGATTTTGGATACAGGTCTTTAAGGAGAATAACAGCCATACAGAACTTTATACTCATAAAGTAGCAGAAAGTATTCTAAAAACAAAGTCAGTTTGGGAATGGGCAAAGGTGATTTTGCCAATAGGGTTGACTGCAAGTAAGATTACACAAAGTAGGCAGGGGGGGGCTAGAATTTACAATAGAAAATTAGCAAAGGAACCAAGGTATTGGTCTAGAACACAACCTGCTATTAAAAAGGGAAGATTAGTGAGGTATATAAAATATTGCAAGATCATTTTAAGAATCAATCAGACAAGGTTAGAAAAGCTTGGGAAGAGATATTGTAAAATCAATATGTAATGTAACAGTGGGAGGACATTTGTATGCCTGCCAAACGTGCAACAGTGTTCAGAAGGTGTAGGATTTTTGCACAGACCTGTTTGCATAGGTATGTTAAACCCCAAGCAGACTTAAGTGGATTTTTCCTCTGGTTGATAGTAAATGCTTGAGTTGTGATGGGAAAGAAATGACAAGGAATGTGTTTTCTTAGAGTACTTTCTCAGAAATGAGAAACCAAATTATTGTAGCTAAGGAAGTGATTCTTTTCAGCTGGGATATAGGCTCTGAATTGCCTAGCCATAGTAAGGACTTACCAAGTTTAATGCTATTAGCTACCAAAATAGGAGTTACTAGAAAATGGAAGTAAAAATCTAAACCAGCCATAATTGAAAGACTGAATATTGCAATGAAGATAAAAAGAACTGGAAGTGTGAACCTTAGAAAAGGGAAGGAGCACATTTCATAGAAATAAATGAATTTTTTAGGTACGATACATAGGTTCATAGGTTCATACTAGGCTATCTGCCCTAGGGTATTTATAAGCCTAGCCAGAGTGTGTTTGGCTTTCGCCACCCATTTTAAATTAATTTTGCTATGCGTTTTTTGAGGTTAGTATACTGTGCCTCTGTCTAACAGTGACACAGAAGTGATAGCCGGGGTAAACCTACGATCTCCCATCCACCCATCAAGATTCCTCTTGAAGAGAGTCAATGGACTCTGCCTAACCTGGACTGGGATTTTATTCCAGAGTGAAGGGAGCCTCTGGGTTATGAATCTGTCCCTCCAGCATGTCCTATTTATTTCAGTGCTGAGGTTCAAGTCTCTCGAGCGTAGCTCGATGGGATTTGGATTTTCTGAGGTGCAGCATGTCCATTAATTCTGGGTTGGACATGGCTTTATACATCAGGCACAGATCACCTCTGAGCAGGCGGTATGCCACTGAGTAGAGCTGGAGTTTCTTTAACCGGGCAGCATATGGCATCTGTTTGAGCCCTTTGATCCTCTTGGTGAGGTACTTTTGGGGTCTTTCCAGTTGCTGCAGGTGTCTGGTAAGGTACATCCCAAAAGGGGCATTGTACTCAATTATGGGCCTGATGAGGGATGAGTAAAGAGGTACGATGACCTCCCCTGATCTAGATGTGAATCCCTTCATGATTAGGTGGGTTATATAAAATGTTTTTCTAACCACTTTGGCCACGTGGTTGTCAAATGAGAGATTGCTATCAACTTGGGTCCCCAGGTCCCTAATGACGACTTCTATACTTAATGGATTACCACCTATGTGGTAATTTGAGGGCACTTTGTTTTTGCCAAAGGGGATGACTATACACTTTTTGGCGTTTAGCTTGAGGCCATGGCTCTGGCACCAGTTGTCTGTTTCTATGAGGCCCTTTTGGAGGATGCTTGTGTCGGCTGGAGAGTTGATTATGGCACCCAGTTTGCAGTCATCTGCGAACTTGGTCAGCCACAGTCCTTCTGTGTTGGCCTGTACCGCCGAGAAATATATACCGAACAAGAGAGGTCCCAGGACTGAGCCTTGTGGGATGCCACTTGTAACTGGTTTGGAGTCTGACATGGCTCCAGCAATTCTAACCATGTGGGTTCTGTCCTTGAGCCAGTTTGCAACCCATCTAGTGACATAGGGGTTTATATTTAAGCTGGTGAGCTTATCTATAATGCCCGAGTGGGGTATTGTATCGAAGGCTTTTGCGAGGTCCAGGTAGGCTGTGTGGACCACCTTCCCCTCGTCAATGGCCTTGGTGACTGTTTCAAAGAAATCGACCAGGTTTAAGAGGCAGGATCTGCCCTTAACAAAGCCAAACTGGGTAGGATCCAGTGTCTGTAGGTCCCCAATATCTTTATTTATGAGGTCCATGATGATCCTTTCCATAGCTTTGCAGACCAAGCTAGTCAGGCTTATGGGGTGATAGTTTCCAGGATCCGTTGAGGCACCACATTTGTGGAGAGGGGCCACTGTTGCTGTACGCCACTCTTTGGGTACATATCCTGTAGTAAGGCTAAGATTGAACAGTAGTTTTATGTTTGGGTTTAGCTCTTCTTGGAGTTCATGTAGGACGCAGCCCGGGACACCATCTGGTCCCATTGATGCTGTGTTTTTTGCTTTGGAGAGGGCGGCTCTTACCTGAGCATCTGAGATGTCAGGGGGGCAGCACTCTGTTGGGATAGATATTTGCCCTTTTGGTGGGGAGAGGGGGGGAGAAGTTTGCACTGAACCTGTCAGCTAGGATGTTGGCAATGTCTGTGGGCTCGGTGTATTTTTTGTCATTTTGGACTAATTCTGAGCATATCTGGGAATTCCCACCCAGGTTCCTAACATAACTAAAGAAAGCCTTGTGATTATCCTTAGTGTCCTGTGCAATTTTTCTCTCGAGGCTGGCCTTAGACGATTTTATGAGTGCCCGTAGTTTTTTGCTAATACTGATCAGAGATGCCTTCCCTTTTTGGGATTTTGTTCTATCATGTAGTAGCTTCCTCCTTCTATTGTATAGTTTGTTTATGGCTGGGGTCCACCAGACAGGACGTCTGCCTTTGGAGGATTGGGTCTTGGTTTTATTTGGGATTGCATGATCCATGCATTCCTGAAGGTGTTCATAGAATGCATTTATAAAGGATTCTGCGGTCTGGGCCGTATTTTCCACAGGCCCGGGTCTTTGAAGGATTTCGCCTCGGTTTTGAGGCGTGTGAAATTTGCTTTAGAGAAGTTTTTCACTGTGGTTTTCTGGGCAGGGGGTGGGGTCGGGATGTGAATATCCAGTGAGATTAGTTTATGGTCTGATCTTACCAGTGAGGGATACACTTCTGGTCTGGAGCATAGTGTCCCCATGTTGGTGATGATCAGGTCCAGTATGTTTTCCGCTCTTGTGGGAGTGGCAACAAGTTGTTCCATAGCATTTGAGTTTATAAATTCTAGGAACCTTTGGGCTAGGGTGTTGGAGCTAGAGTAATGCTCCCAGTCTATGTTTGAGTAGTTGAAGTCGCCCAATATAATGGTGTTTGGAGAGACCTTCATATTTTCCAGTATTCTCAGGAAGGCCAAGTGGGGTTCCTGTGTTTGGGAGGGTGGTCTGTAGCAGGCTATAAACTGGAAGGCAGTTTTACCCACAGTTAGTTGCACATGGATAGTCTCTGATGCTTTGTGCTGTGCCACCAACCTGGAGGTGTGGGTATCTTTGACGAATATTGATACTCCCCCTCCTTTTGTGGTTCGGTCCAAGTTTTGGGGCCGAAAAGCATGGTATGAGGTATAACCTGGTGGTGCTGGGGTGCTCTCAGGAGCCTTGAACCAGGTTTCTGTTACTGCACAGATATCGATGTTCTCCATGCTAAGGAGAGTTTCGAGTGCGTGCATTTTGAGGTTTAGACTTCTGGCGTATAGTAGCATTACTCTTAGTTTCTTATCCCTTGTGATACCTATGGAGGTGGGTTTGTCTTTTGAGCCTTGCCTAAAAAAGGCACTATGGGGGTAGCAAGAGCCTTTGCCAATATCCAAAAGCCCAGGGGTGACAGGTGCAAGCCGTCCCTAGCGAAGCATCGTGCCTTGTTGAGCATGTCATCCCAGGCTGACAGGCATTGGATCCCCTTTGAATGACACCAACACTTAAGCCAATTGTTGAAATTGATCATCTTGTCTTCATATTGTGGCATCATTCTTGGTGAGGGTAAGATGCTACTCAAGGTCAGGGTCATACCGGCCTGGGCTACATGCTCAGAGAGCTCCTACATGCAGAGAATCCTACATGCAGAATAATTTTCAGGAACAGGACTGAGATTTAAGGGATGGGCAGGAATTGAGCAATTTATATAGTGCTGGAGCTGAATGAAAACTATTAAAAACATGTACAGCATTAAAGTAATGGTAATGTTTGTTATGGTTTGTCTTCTCTTCTGTTACTGTATGTACACCTATATCACCTTTTAATAAACATCATTTTAGTAAATATGTTTAAAAAACATACACAGCTTCCAGTCTTTATTTCTTTTAATCCAAAGGTGCTTTTCATCTTTTTTTGATCCTGCAAGATGCATATCGGTACATATCTATCTATCTATCTATCTATCTATCTATCTATCTATCTATCTATCTATCTATCTATCTCAAGGTCAGGCTTGAAGAAAAATACTACCAGTTTGCATCTTTGCCCTTTGGTCTTTCCACAGCACCCTAAATATTTATGAATTGCTTTGTCCCCATGTTTGCATACTTAAGGATCCAGGGACACACACACACCCACACCCTTACCTGGATAGAAAGCATCTCTGCCATCCCTATGTGACAGTCCAGTCTGGCACCTGCAGGGGTTTTGAATCCTACTATTGCTAACCAGTGTACCATGTGGGTATATGAGGGACACGGGCTCTGGTCCTTGGATCCCTTCCCCTATGCCAGATAGGTCTGTTGATGACCAAAGGGATGGTCACTTGAGTCACCCCATTAATACCCAAAAGGATAAAACAAATGCACACAAATCTGATTCAATAAAAAAATTCATCAAATGTACCCTGATCCCAAGAATGTAAAGGGAATATTTACTACTGATGTTGGTACGGGCTTGCAGCAGCCACATCCAGACTAGTAATATGCACTGACCCCTTACAGAGTTGAATCTTTGACCTAGTACCCTGGCCCCTTTCTCACCACTCCATCTGTGAGCCACACTTTTCAGTGCCCCTCATCCATAGTAACTTCTTTTCAAACCAATTATTTTCAGTCATAGACACAATTCCCAGGAAAGACTGATGGACTTCTTTAATTCCCTACAACTTTCCTCATGTTGTGGCAGTATTGCCACCACTCTAAATATGGGCAGAGACCAAATACGCCATGTATCTGACTAGTCTTGATTTAGCCAAATATAAATGACTTAAAAAAATCTCACTAGTAATACGCTCAAGAGATCTGGTTTCTGAAGGCAGATACTACAGCAGTGTCAGCCTGCAATGCTATTTAATACCTGTTCTGGGATAATAATTAATGCATAAGTAAATAAATACCAGACACAAAGTCTTGAAAATAAATGAATAAAACTTAAACAATAAGCACAGTGCTGCTATAGGTTAAATACACAGACATTCAGGCTGTGTACAAGGAATATCAAAATAACCAGTTGTATAAAATATAATATTTAAAGAATCATCTTACCTTCAGCAAATTAAGTACACTAGCTGCCTCTACTGAAGAAATACTGGACATAAGTAGCCTAAGCTACTGAAATCATACAAGGCAAAATTCAAATAGCAAATGTTCATGTATGTCACCAAATTTCTCTAAGGAAGCCTAGTCTTGCTTTGATTTCCCTAAGGAAGCCTAGTCTTGCTTTGGTTTCAGCTCTAAATATATACATATTAGCTCATTGCCTCACTTCCCACAGAAAAATAGGGCTTTAGCTCACATTATTTAATTTAGTTTTATAGGTTCATAGGAGGTTACTAGGCTAATGGCCCTAGGGCTTTTACAATCCTAGCCATGTAAAAAAAAAAAAAGTGTACTCTAATTGACCAAAGTTAGATGGTCAATGTTAGCAGAGTGATTCTATGATCAGCACCGACTACCTCTGTCCATTAGGGACATACCTGCCAACCCCGGGGTGAATTTACAGTCTCCCATCCAGTTGTCAAGGTTGTGCTTAAATAGGATCATTGAAGAGCTGTGCTGCACGTGAAGTGGGAGCTTATTCCAGAGAGGTGGCAATCTCTGAGAGATGTATCTGTCTCTCCAACATGTTTTGTTAACATGTAGACCACAAAGGAAAGGAAGAAATCCACTAGTCACGAAACCAAATTCAGCAGTTTATTTGTAAGCGGTTTCATGCACCTTCAATACGTGCACTTCTTCAGACAAATAAATCAAAAACATGGCTTGCTTAAATACAAAAAATATAATTATCAATTATCTTATTAAATAATTAATTATATAATTAACCTACCCAATGGTCCCAATATTAAGAGATTATTTGAGACACCACACCAGAAGTCTAAGAACATTAAAGGCATGTTTAAATGTGGGAGATGTAAATACTGTAAATATATTTTAATAGGGCCTTCATTTTTTATTAATGGATACGAGTATTCTGTGCAGGACAAATATAATTGTGAAAGTCAAGGCATAGTATACTTAGCAAAATGTAAATTGTGTCCAGTGTTTTATTTAGGGAAAACAGAGCGACAACTCAAACAACGTATATATGAACATGTCTATGCGATTTCCAAAAATATTCAGGTTAATGCATTAGCAAGACATATCAACGAGTATAATATGCATAGTTTTCAGTTTGTAGTAGTCCAAAGTGTTCTTAAGAATCCAAGAGGTGGATCATGGCACCTCAAATTAGAGGAACAAGAATTGTTGTGGCAACTACGTACAAATGCATATGTTTTCCCTGGTATCAATGATATGTGTTCTATAAAATGTATACTTAGATTAAAAGCTCTAGAAAGATAATTTTATTAGGTAAGGTGGCTATCAAGTTTACTGAATAACATTCAGCACATGATATTTATCCTGGATATATATTTATTTTTGTTTTTTTCAAATAATAATTTCTTTGTAACTTGAAATGAGATAAATTTAAGCATTTTAAAATTTTTTATAAGTGTATTTGTATATTTCTATATACACACATATATTTGTAGGATATATAACTGCATTTGTATGAATTTTAGGCGATATTCTAGGTGTTGTCTTTTTAACAAAAGTTTGGGTAGGTTAATTATATAATTAATTATTTAATAAGATAATTGATGATTATATTTTTTGTATTTAAGCAAGCCATGTTTTTGATTTATTTGTCTGAAGAAGTGCACGTATTGAAGGTGCATGAAAGCGCTTACAAATAAACTGCTGAATTTGGTTTCGTGACTAGTGGATTTCTTCCTTTCCTTTGTGGCTTACAGTTTTCGGATGTTTTGTTAACATCACAGGCTGTCAAGATCCCTGGAGCGAGTGACTCTTATCTCATTTATTTTGCAGATGTGCAGCATTTCCATTAGTGCAGAGTCAGAGGCTGCTCTGTAGGCCAGGCACAGGTCACCTTTCAGCAGCCTGTATGATACAGAGTACAGTGACTGGGATTTCAATCTTTTCATGTCTGTCACATTTTGGAGGCCCTGGATTCTCTTGGTTAGAAACCTCTGTCGTCTCTCCAGTTGCTGCAGGTGGCTGATGAGATACATATAGATTAGAACATTGTACTCAATTAGTGGTCTGACGCAGGTTGAGTACCGCATAGTTATAACCTTCTTAGTCTTGGATGCAGTGCCCTTATTTATGAGATGCCCAATGTAGAAGGATTTTTTTACCACTATGGACATGTGGTGATCGAAGTTTAGATTGCTATCAACCTGTGTTCCCAAGTCTCGCACCACTGGGTTTGAGCTTAGCAAGGCTATTACTTTGCCAAAGGGGATAATTTTTTTTTTTTTTTAGTCCATGACTTAGGCACCAATCATTTGTCTGCATCAGCCCCTTCTGTAAAATATTTGTCACTGGGGGACTTGATTGTGCCTAGTTTTCAGTCATCTGCAAACTTGGTAAACCACAGGCCATCTATTTTCACCTGGACCTCAGATAAATAGATTCCAAACAGTAGAGGGCCCTGCACAGATCCTTGTGGTACTCCACTGATAACTAGTCTACTGCTGGAAGTGGACTCTCCAACTTTGATAGTGTGCATTCTGTCAGTGAGCTAGTTGGCTACCCATCTAGTGATGTATGGCTTAATCCCCAGCTGGGAGAGTTTAACAGGGGGTGTGGGTGGCACAGTCCCCCACAACAGAAGGATTCAGTGAACACAGAATAATACTTATGTGGGGGCTTCTCCCCACCATACCTCATGCTAATTATATATACCAACTTCAAGGTTGTACTAAACTGGGGAAAGGGCAGGTTCTGTTAAAGCTAAGTTACAGGTAAACTAGTAGTAGATTATGGTCCCTTTATGTTGGCTAACCATGGCCTTTCAATGACATCCATGTTTGTTAAAAGTGCTGTTCATTGAGTAATGTTTGATGTACAGCCATTTGATGTAATATTTTTTCAATCACAGAACCTAGTCCCATCTCAAGGTGTATTTGGATTTAATGAAGATGAATACACCTCCACCTTTGGTTCTTTCTTGTTTGTTTTGAGGTCTGAACATATGAAAGGCATTGTAGCCTTGTATGGCTGGGGTGTTCTCTGTGGCCTTAAACCAAGTCTCAGTGACTGCACAGACATCAGTATCTTCCAAGGTGAGGAGTGCTTCCAGGGAGCGCAGTTCACTGTTTAGGTTGCTAATATTAAGCAGCATGACTCTGAGTTTGTTTCTAGTGGATTTCTTCACTTCGGAACTTTTGTTGCTTTGACATTGCCTAAAAAATTGGCTTAGTTTCTGATGTCATTCCAGTAGGATCCAATACCTGACAGAGTGGGATGAAATGATTGATAGGCCTTGATACTTTGCAAGAGACAAGACAACCTTCATCTGCCTCCCCCCCCCCCCCTTGGGCTTCCGGCTATTGGCACAGGCTCTTTCCTGCACCAATAGTGCCTTTTTTAGGCAGTGTCACGACGACCAAATTTGCACCGTAAAAAAATCTTCAAAATGTAACCTAAAGGTCATGTTGCTGAATGCAGGGAGCCTTAATGTGAAACTGCACTCACTGGAAGCATACCTAACCTTAGAAGATACTGACATTTGTGCAGTCACTGAAACCTGGTTTAAATCTGTTGAGAGTACCCCAGCCTTAGCAGGCTAAGCCTCCTTCCATACATTCAGACCCCAAACAGAGGGCAATAAGAGGAGACTGAGTATCAATATATGTATTGTTGATATTTACTCCTCCATACTGGTCAAACAGTATGATGCACATGAGACGCTTCAAGTGCAGCTAACTGTAGACAAGACACCTAGCCAAATCTTAGCCAGCTATAGGCCTCCATCCATGAATCATGATATCCACTTGTTGCTACTTGTGTATCTTTGCTATCTTTAAAAAAAACAAAAAAATCTTTTTCCCACTTTCTGAAATTTAAAAAAAAAGTTCAGTTACAGATTTGCTGTTCTGAACTGTTTGTAAGTTTCTTGGAGGCCATTGCTTGCTTGGGTTAAAAGGAAGTCTCAGTGGCAGTGGTAAACACTGAACAGCCTGCATGCCCCTGTGGGAGTGGTTACTGCCTAGAAACTGTAGTTTTATTGGCCATTTTGGGTCACTTCCAAACTCCTTGATCCCCCTCTCTTAAAACCCGATTGCCTCGTGGTTTTGGCTTCTTTTCAGACTTGTTGGCTGTTGGTGAAGCACCCACCAAGAGGAGTAAACACTGAGGGAAGAAAGGAGACACTTTTGAGATTTTAAGTATTTTTCTTCAGATTATTTGTTAAGATTTCTGCATCGCCGTCTACTTTTTGGCTTTTTCCAGCTTGCTAAACTTGATATCTATATTAGGAACTGTATTTAGAACACATCTAGAGCCTGTTTACTGCATTTCCTGTGTTGCACTTATTTTAAAATCGTTTTTTTCTTAAAACTTGCATTTTACCTGTCTCTGGCCTAGCACTCAAGTGTAGGGTCATTTATTGCACTGTTCTAACTTGTTGCTACTTGTGTATCTCTGCTATCTTTAAACTAAACAAAAAAATCTTGCATTTTTCCCATTTTCTGAAATTTAAAAAAAAAGTTCAGTTACAGATTTGCTGTTCTAAACTGTTTGTAAGTTTCTTGGAGGCCATTGCTTGCTTGGGCTAAAGGGAAGTCTCTATGTTCATCAGTGGCAGTGGTAAACACTGAACAGCCTGCCTGCCCCTGTGGGAGTGGTTACTGCCTAGAAATTGTAGTTTTATTGGCCATTTTGGGTCAATTCCAAACTCCTTGATCACCCTCTCTTAAAACCCTCTTTTGTGCGTTTTTGCACATAGCGCAGCATCGGACAGCGCCACTTAATCAGGTTTAAACTATTCCCGGGTCCACAAAGTCTGCTCTTCACTTTTTCCCAACCCAGCAGTAGCTAGGATAAGTATCTTATAAGCAAGCACTAATAAACTAAAGCACTACACCCTCTTATACTCCCTTTAAGTACTTGGCTCCCTATTGGTCCTTTTTGATCAAGTCAAAAAGTAATTCCTTATACTATTCTGGCATGTCCAAAAGTCAGTTTCAGGTTTACTCTCCAGTCCAGCTGTTGAATATGAGAATCTTGAGGCAATGTTACAACTGCCTTATGTACACAGACCACCCTCTCCTCTTCCCAACAAGCTCAAATATATGTGAGAGATTCAACTATATAACCAAACTGGAGGCTGAGCTCTCTCAACATAGTACTGGCACGGTCAGTCTGGAGGAGAAGGTAATCACACACACCACAAATCCAGTCTCACATAGACCTATCGCAACAGCAAACCAAACACATAAACACACAAAAACATACTCGGAGGCTCTAAATAAAAATCTGCCCAAGCAACAGAGACCTCCAAAGCAGACATCCAAGCAACTGCTACCCCACAACAATACCCACGTATCACATAGTTCGCAAAGTCAGTGTGCCACACAGTCACAGCCCTTAAGGCTAAACAACACACCTAATACACTTGTAATAGGTAACTCTATTGTCAGACACACTGACGTCCCTCTCACCAGGCTGAACAAGGAGAAGGTCACTGTAAGCTGCCTGTCGGGTGCCAGGATCCACCACATAACACAAGCACTCAGGTCACTCCAAAGCAAGTACAAATATGACTCTGTCATTGTCCATGCTGGTGTGAATGACCTGAGACGTACCTCCCTGGAGTACATGAAAAGAGACATAGAGGAGCTCTCTGATCATGTAGCCCAGGCCGGTATGACCCTGACATTGAGTAGCATCTTACCCTCACCAAGAATGATACCACAGTATAAAGACAAAATGATCAATTTCAACAATTGGCTAAAGTATTGGTGTCACTCAAAGGGGATCCAGTGTCTGTCAGCCTGGGATGACATGCTTGACAAGCCACGTTGCTTCGCTAGGGATGGCTTGCACCTGTCACCCCTGGGTTTTCAAATACTGGCCAAGGCTCTTGCCACCCCCATAGTGCCTTTTTTAGGCAAGGCTCAAAAGACAAACCCACCTCCTTAGACAACACAAGACAGAGGAGCTCTCTGAGCATGTAGCCCAGGCCGGTATGACCCTGACCTTGAGTAGCATCTTACCCTCACCAAGAATGATGCCACAATATGAAGACAAGATTATCAATTTCAACAATTGGCTTAAGTATTGGTGTCATTCAAAGGGGATCCAATGCCTGTCGGCCTGGGATGACATGCTCGACAAGCCACGATGCTTCGCTAGGGACAGCTTGCACCTGTCACTGCTGGGCTTTCGGATATTGGCAAAGGATCTTGCTACCCCTATAGTGCCTTTTTTAGGCAAAGCTCAAAAGACAAACCCACCTCCATAGGTATCACAAGGGATAAGAAACTAAGAGTAATGCTACTCAACGCTAGAAGTCTAAACCTCAAGATGCATGTACTCGAGGCTCTCCTCAGTATGGAGAATATTGATATCTGTGCAGTAACAGAAACCTGGTTCAAGGCTTCCGAGAGCACCCCAGCACTACCAGGCTATACCTCATACCATGCTTTTCGACCCCAAAACTTGGACCGAACCACAAGAGGAGGTGGGGTATCCATATTCATCAAAGATACCCATACCTCCAGGCTAGTGGCACTGCACGAAGCATCTGAGACCATACATGTGCAACTAACAGTAGGCAAAACTGCCTTCCAGTTTGTAGCCTGCTACAGACCACCCTCCTAAACTCGGGAACCCCACTCGGCTTTCCTGAAGACACTGGAGAATATGAAGGTCTCTCCAAACACCATTATATTGGGTGACTTTAACTACCCAAACATAGACTGGGAGCACTACTCAAGCCCCAACACCCTAGGCCAACGGTTCTTAGAATTTATAAACTCAAATGCTATGGAACAACTGGTCACCACTCCCACAAGAGGGGAAAACATATTGGACCTGATCATCACCATCATGGGGACTCTATGTTCCATACCAGAGGTATACCCCTCATTGGTAAGATCTGACCATAAATTAATCACTATGGACATCCATATCCCGTCCCCACCCCCAGCAAAGGAAACTACGGTCAAAAACTTCTCAAAAGCAAACTTCCCACTTCTCAAAACCGAGGTGGAATCCTTCAAAGCCCCAGGGCCAGTGGAAAATACGGCCCAAACCGCAGAATCCTTTACAAACGCATTCTATGGATACCTACAGGAATGCATGGATCGTGCTATCCCAAATAAAACCAAGACACACTCCTCCAAAGGCAGGAGACCTGTCTGGTGGACCCCAGCCATACATAAGCTGTACAACAGAAGGAGGAAGCTACTACATGACAGAGGAAAATCCCTGAAAGGGAAGGCAACTCTGATCAGTACTAGCAAGAAACTACAATCCCTCATAAAATCATCTAAGGCTAGCTTTGAAAGAAAAATTGCACAAGACGCTAAAGATAATCACAAGGCTTTCTTTAGTTACGTCAGAAACCTGGGTGGAATCTCCCAGATATGCTCCGAGTTAGTGCAAAATGACAAAAAATACACTGAACCCACAGACATTGCCAACATCCTGGCAGACAGGTTCAGTGCAAACTTCTACCCCCGTCCCCCCCAAATGAGCAAATGACTATCCCAACAGAGTGTAGCCTCCCTGACATCACAGATGCACAGGTGAGAGCTGCCCTCTCCAAAGCAAAAAACACAGCATCAGTGGGACCGGATGGTGTCCCAGGCTGCGTTTTACATGAGCTCCAAGAAGAACTGAACCCTCACTTAAAATCTCTGTTCAGTCTCAGCCTTACAACAGGATATGTACCCAAAGAATGGCGTACAGCAACAGTGGTCCCACTCCATAAAGGTGGTGTCAAAACGGACCCCGGAAACTATCGCCCTATAAGCCTAACTAGCCTGGTCTCTGCAAAGCTATGGAGCGTATCATCGTGGAACTCATAAACAAAGACACTGGGAACCTCCAAACACTGGATCCTACCCAATCCGCCTTTGTTAAGGGCAGATCTTGCCTCTTGAACCTGGTCAATTTCTTTGAAACAGTCACCAAGGCCATAGACAAAGGGAAGGTAGTCCACACAGCCTACCTTGACCTTGCAAAAGCCTTCGACACAATACCCCAGTCGGGCATCATAAATAAGCTCACCAGCTTAAATATCAACCCCTGTGTCACAAGATGGGTTGCAAACTGTCTTAGGGATAGAACCCACATGGTCAGAATTGCAGGTGCCATGTCAGACTCTAAACCACAAGTGGCATCCCACAAGGCTCAGTCCTGGGACCTCTCTTGTTCGGTATATATTTCTCTGAGGTACAGGCTAACACAGGAGGACTATGGTTGACAAAGTTTGCAGATGACTGCAAACTGGGTGCCATAATCGACTCGCCAGCTGACACAAGCATCCTCCAAAAAGGTCTCACAGAGACGGATAACTGGTGCCAGAGCCATGGCCTAAAGCTAAATGCCAAAAAGTGCATAGTCATCCCCTTTGGGAAAAACAAAGTGCCCACAAATTACCACATAGGTGGTAATCCGTTAAGTATGGAAGAAGTAATTAGGGATTTGGGGACCCAAGTAGATTGCAATCTCTCCTTTGACAATCACATTGCCAAAGTGATTAGGAAGACATTCTATATAGCTCACCTTATCATGAAGGGGTTCACATCTAGATCAAGAGAGGTCATTGTGCCCCTCTACTCATCACTCATCAGGCCCATAATTTAATACAATGCCCCATTTAGGATGTACCTTATTCGACACCTGCTACAACTCGAAAGACTCCAAAAGTACCTCACCAAGAGGATCAAGGGACTCAAACAGATGCCCTATGCAGTTAGGCTAAAGAAACTCCAGCTCTACTCAGTTGCTTAACGCCTACTCAGAGGCAATCTGTGCCTGACGTATAAAGCCATGTCCAACCCAGCATTAATGGACATGCTCCACCTCAAGAAATCCAAATCCATCAGAACTACACGCTCCAGTGACTTAAACCTCAGCACAGAAATAAATAGAACATGCTGGAGGGACAGATTCATATCACAGAGGCTCCCCTCACTCTGGAACAAAATCCCAATCCATGTCAGACAGAGCCCCTCAATGACCCTCTTCAAGAAGAATCTTGACGTTTGGATGGGAGATCGTAAATTTACCCCTGGGATATCTCCTGTGTCACTGCTAGACAGAGGCACGGAAAACTAACCTTAAATGGGCTATCTTCTGTGACCTACTATACAGAGGCACAGTCAACTAATCTAAGAAGGGTGGCGAAAGCCAAACACACTCTGGCTAGGCTTGTAAATGCCCTAAGGCAGATAGCCTACTATCAACCTATGAACCTATCTGGATCTACTTGACTCCAATATTCAACCTAACACAATGATCTTGGGTGACTTTTAACTATCCAACCATAGATTGGGAGAATTACTCATCCAAAAACATTCTTGCACAGAGATTTCTCAACTTTGCCAACTCAAATGTCTTGTACTAGCTGGCCAGCACCCCCACAAGGGGTGACAGCATCTTAGACCTAGTACTGACAAACATGAGTGATCTCTGTAGCACCCCTGTAGTGTCATCTTCCCTGGTAAGATACAACCACAGAGCAGTCACTTTTGAAGTTACCAACCCTCACACCCCCAGCTGAGATTAGACAAAAAAAGTTTCCAAAGCTGATTACAACCTCCTGCAGACAGGGTTGAATGGCTTTGTAGCTCCCTCCTCCTCTAAGGAACTGGTCACTGATGCAGAGAAGTACACCAAGGCTCTATACAAGCACCTATATAGCTGCATGGACCAAAACATGCTCCTCTAGGAAGAGTAAACCTGCCTGGTGGACTGCTACCATAATCAGACTTTATAATAAAAGAAAACAACTGCTGTCCAGAGGTAAGAAGTAGCAAGTCCCAAATTGGAAACAAGCTCTCATCAGCCTGAACAAGCAAGTAAGGGCCCTAGTGAGATCCTCTAAGGCAAACTACAAGTCCAAATTGACCTCCTCAACAAAAGACAGTCATAAAGCCTTCTTTAGTTATGTCTGTAACCTCAAGAGCAAAACCCAAATCTGTACAGAACTGCTGGTTAATGGGACCACACACACAAACTCCATCAACATAGCCAACTTGCTAGCTGATAGGTTCAGTGAAAACTTCACCCCCTACCCCGCCAACAATGGATTAGGACATCCCCAACACCTTCCCCCTACCCCTTATCCCCAGGCTGCAAGTCATATATGCCCTCTCTAAGGCCAAAAATACTGCTTCCATGAGACCAGATAACATTCCAGGCTGCATCCTATATGAACTCATGCAGGAACTTGCAACACCCTTTGGTACCCTATTCAGTCATAACTTGAGCACTTGATTTGTCCTGGCCGAGTGGACAGCCACTGTCATCCCGTTACATAAAGGCGGCACTTCTTCCACGACCCAGGTAACTATAGGCCCATTAGCCTAACCACCCTGATCTGTAAGGTCATGGAATGCATTATCAGGGACCTGTTAAACCAGGACATCAGCAGTCTCCAAGCACTTGACTCTACCCAGTTTGGGTTCGTAAAAGGGAGATTATGCCTGTTAAACATGGTGGAATTCTTTGAATCAATCACCAAGGTCCTGGACGAGGGGAAAAAGTGCATACTGCTTACGTAGACTTGGCCAATGCCTTCGATGCCATTCCTCACTCTGGCATAGATTCATAGGCTAACTTCCCTTATGGGCCATTTTAAGCCTAGCCAATTACCCCATGTCAGAATCAAACCCTGCACCTTGCGTTTCTAAGATAAGCACCTTAACCATTACGCCAACCTCCCACCCCCATCATAGGCAAACTCACCCAGCTAGGCATCAACCCATACATCATTAGATGGGTAGCCATCTGGCTCACTGACAGAAACCACACAGTCAAAATAGGGGGAATCTACCTCTAATAGACCAGTAACTAGTAGTGTGCCTCAAGGATCGGTCCTGGAGCCACTGCTTTTTGGAATCTGCTTCTCTGATGTGCAGGCTAAAACCAAAGGTCTGTGGCTGATCAAATTTGTAGATGACTGCAAAATGGGGCTGTCATCAATTCCCCAAAAGATGTGGATATTCTCCAAGAGGGTCTCACCCAAACAAATGATTGGTGCCAAAGACATGGCCTCAAACTCAATGCTAAAAAGTTCATCATTATCCCCTTTGGTGAGAACGATGTCCCCGCAAATTACCACATAAACAACAATGTCCTAAGCACACAATTTGTAGTGAGAGATTTGGGTACCCAGGTTGATAGAAACCTAACATTTGACCACCATGCCACCTCTGTAGTGCGTAGGGCATTCTATATGGCTCATCTCATAAGCAAGGGCATAGTGTTCAGGAAAAAAGAAGTCATAACCTCCCTGTATTCCTCCCTTATCAGGCCAATAATTGAGTATAATGCCGCCTTCTGTATGTACCTTGCTAAGCACCTACAGCAGCTGGAGAAGACCGCACAGGTTCCTGACTAGGAAAATCCAGGGTCTCAAACATGTATCTTATGAGGATAGACTAAAGTCCCTATTCCATTTCATATAGATTGCTCAGAGGTGACCTCTGTCTGGCATATAAGGCCACCTCAAACCTCGCCTTAATGGAAATGCATATACATAAGTCCAACATCACATGGGTAACTCATACTAGGGATCTCAACCTGGCCTGTGACATCAATAGAACATGCTGGCAGGACAGATTTGTGTCCCAGAGATTCCCCCATCTGTTAAATAGGCTTCTCCTTCAAGTTAAGCAGAGCTCCTCACTGACCAGTTTTAAGCGCAACCTGGATGATTGGATGGGAGACAGAAAATTTATCCCCAGGATCCCACCTGTGTCCCTGCTAGACAGGAGTAATAGGTTCTTACCTTGAGAGCAAGGGCACATTATTTTGGCTAGGCTTGTAAGGGTCCCTGCGCCATTAGCCTAGTAACTTCCTACGATCCTAAAAAAGGCGCAATGGAGGAGGCAAGCGTCTTTACCAGTATCCAAAAGCCTTGAGGAAACAGGTGAAAGCCATCTCTGGTAAAGCAGCATGGTCTGTTGTCTTCCCATTCTCTCAGATACTGGATTCCCCTGTAGTGACACCAGAAGCAAAGCCAGTTATTGAAATCTATAATTTTTTGTCTGTATTATAGCATCATCCTAGGTGAAGGTAGAATGCTGCTTAGGGATAGCTACATACCTGCCAGGGCACACAATCTGAAAGTTCAGACATGTCTCTCTTCATATAGTCCAGAGAGGTACATATCAAATCATTCATTCCAATATGTACTATGACAAAGTCATAATGATAGTTGTTGTTGAGTGACTTGAGTTGGTGTGTGATTTGATGGATCCTGGCACCTGACAGACTGTGACCTTCTCCTTGTCCAACCTGGTGAGTGGGGGGTGATATCTGTGTGTCTCACTATTGTCGCCTATGACTAGGACATTAGGTTTTGAGGTGTTTTGCTTTAGGGGCTTAATTATTGAGACATTGATATGTGTGTTGTGTAGTGGTGGATTCTGTCTGTGTGTCAGTATGTGTAAATTGTTTGCACTTGGGAGATCTCCTGTCTTTTGGTAGGCTCTTAGTGAGTGCTTCCACATGTGGGTTTTTGTGTCTTGATATTCTCTTGTGTGAGTGGAGACGTGTGTGTACTGACAAACTGTTTGATGTCTTGTTTGTTACATGAGAGGGCTGATTCTAGTTTCATGGTATAGTTACACCTCTCACATACTGTATTTGCTTTAGGAGCAAGTGGTTGTATGTATACATGAGGCAATTGCTACATTCCTCAGGATGCCCATGTCAATCAGGCTGGCTGGAGAAATGTTGGGAAACTGACTGTCCATAGTAGCAGCTAATTCTTAAGTACTAATTTCTGAGGGGGCAAATTAGATCAGCTATTGCTCTTGGATTAACAAGGGGACTTATTCTATAGAAGATCAGGGCTGAAAAGTGGGGCAATGCTGCTCAGAGCTTAGCTGAGTTGCTTGCAGTGCGGAAGTGTGCAGCTGCATTGCCCACAGAGCAGCAGGAAACCTGGGAGGGTTTCACTGACTCGTGTCTAGGGAAAAAATAACTTCTAGTTGCTTGCATCTATACAAGGCACCGCTAACAGTGCGCAGCTACAAGCAAATGCTAGGCTTATACACAGGCAAAATTAAACAGTTTTAAACTAGACTGCCAATAGGAAATCACACAATGATCCTTCCTCCAGCAATCCCCAGCTCGGACAAGGCTATATTTACACACTTCTGCTACAAAGATGTAGAGGAGCCGTTTTTAATGTAAGAACGATGGATTTGAGTTCAACTGTATGAAAAACAGGCTGGATTCAGCAAGTCTGGATCTAGTTTATGCTAACTAAGCAGTATTTCAGTGCAAAACAAGTTCAGGTAATAAGCAGCAACAAACAGTAAAAACAGTCAAAAGGCATAAATTAATGCAGTAAAACAGTAAGATACAGATGAAATGGTGCAGATCAAACACAAAATAAGCTTACTTTCTTGTTCTATAGCTTGGATTCAAGCAGAAACACTCTGGATCTCCGACAAAGGATGCCAAACACAGAGCAGCTCCAGTAAATTCAGCTTAAACCAGAACAAACACACTTAGAATAACGGGCACAATAAGCCTTCAACCAACAATTCCCAGCTCTGAATGGCTAAGCCTACCCTCTCCTCCCACAAGAGTTTAGACCACAATCCATCTTAATGTAAAATAACTGGCCTGAAGCTAAGTGCTTAAAACAGAATTAAGACACTTTTAGAATAACAGACATGATGATCCTTCAACCAGCAATTCCCAACTTAGAAGGATGTAAGCTACCTCTCCTGCCACAAGAGTGTAGATCGCAAACCTTCCTTATATAAGATAACTCGTTTGAAGCCCAAGTGCTTAAATCAAAACTAAGAGGCAGAGAATAACAGTTACCATTTAGACTACCAATAAGCAGAAAAAAAATGCAGCATAATAAATACAACTGAACACTTTTAAGGACAAGCAGCACAAATCAAAATAAAGTAGGAAGAAGCACAGATACAGTAAAAGCAGCTGAATAAAGTGCATTTTTAGTAGGTGAGAAGGGAAGAAACAGAAGATAATTCAAGTTTAGGAGAGTAAGGGGGTGGACCTTTCCAACTGATCTCTCTGTAGAATGAGCTGAGACTGGGAGGAGTGACCAAAACCAGATTAATAATAAGGACAGGCAACTCGAAAGCCACCAAGTTTAAGAGTACAATAGTTGGGCAGGTGGGTGGGAAAAATCAAATGCAAAAAGTGAGCAGCAATAGTCAGGCAGAGAACAGCAAGTAACTCAAATAAGCACTCCAGCTAAATAAAGATGCCTCCAAAAATTTCTAGTTAGAGGAAAGCTGATTTCAAAGCAGCTCCCCCTAATTATCTGGATGTTATTCACTGTCTGCAAAGGAATTATTATAGCAATAACCCACGCCTGGGTGTGGGTAATGCTAAATTTACCCACGGTTGGCGTGGTTTGGTCCCGAGGCGGCCCGAGGGACCAAACAAAGCCAACCGTGGGTAAATTTAGCATTACCCACACCCAGAAGTGGGTTATTGCTATTATACCATGACATTATTTAAGAAAAGAAACTATTACTTTTCTTAAATAATGGCATAGTATAATGCCTGTTTGCTGCCCTTCCGCAGATGTCTGGCATCCGCGGCAGCTCTGATGTACTGCGCGCCTGCGCAGTACATCAGAGTTGTGAGCAAAACGGAGAAAGCAAGATCTCCGTTGCTTTTTAGTCTCGCTATGTTAAATGAGTTTAACATAGCGACAGTTTTAAAATAAGCAACGGACATCTCCGTTGCTTATTTTAACTGTCTCGCTATGTTAAACTCATTTAACATAGCGAGACTCAAAAAGCAACGGAGATCTTGCTTTCTCGCTGCTTAAACACTGCCTCGCTATGTTAAATGGGTTTAACATAGCGAGATAGCTTTAAAATAAGCAACGGAGATCTCCGTTGCTTATTTTAAAGCTGTCTCGCTATGTTAAACCCATTTAACATAGCGAGACAGTGTTTTAAAAAAACGAGTTATACTAATGGAAAAAAGTCCGGGCGACCGGACCTTTTTCCATTAGTATAACTCGATTTACAACGGGCACGCTGGCCAATCAGCGTGCACGTTTTGGGGGGATCATGGTATAATTTCTAATTTTAACTAACCCTAGCCAAGACCTCTTAAAACTCCAACAGAACAAAATAATTAAAATAAAACCAATGCAGTATAAGAAAAAGATAAACAAATAGAAGTAGCCAAACCTTAAATGAAAAACTTCAAAATCAAATGCAGACAGAACTCAAAGTACCTTAGCAGTGGTCTGTATTTCCATTAGCAGTGTCTTAAAAAGAAGAGCTGCAAAGTTATATTTTATTAACATACTGATTTTTAACTACGGTTTATGCCATTTAGATATTTCTAAAAAAGGGGGTTTATCACAATTATTGTGCTTTGTTTACATTTAACATCATTGTTTTTTTACTACTTATGATTCACTGTTTAGTATGTTTAATGATTTTTAATGTGGCACCTTTAACTGTTTAGTATGTTTAATGATTTTTAATCTGGCACCTTTAAATTTCAATTGCTGTGAATTTCACATGACTACATAAATATGCATGTGTTTGTAATTCTGAAGAAAGCCTTTACCTGAAAGAAAGCGCTAGAACAGTTGCATAAAACCGAAATGTTTCTACAAAATCCTGCTTGTGGTCCCAGTGTAACTATTTCTCTTTGGTTCTTTTTCAAAGAAAGCAAGTTATTTCACTTTTAGAGCACCATGTGCAGTGGACCCATCTGAATGGTTATGACTAACTTCCTTTGAAGAGTCTTGTAATTGCATTTTTCTCACGCTGCTGCTTATTTACCCAGACCCATGTGTAACTTACATACAAACAATTTAAACTGCAGAAAGTTGCATTTCAGCTAAACGTTTCAGACATTTATTTTCCTTTCCTCTCTTTTGCGTTTACTAATCAAGGGCCATATATTCTCAGGCCACAGAAAACATGTATTGCATATCAAATTGAGCTCAAACATAACTTATAAAAGCGTCATCAGTCTGAAATAAGAAAATCTGCATTGTCTGACCAGTTTAGGATTGTTTTTCATATGAAATCACTTTTTCAGTAGAATTCCTGGTATATGTAAATTGCTAATGAGCCCAACTTCCAAAGGTTTGCAATTGTAAAAGTGGAAGCTAAACTCCTCCCCATGCAGTGATGCAACGCTGTACCTCAGATAAAATAAGAAATTAGCCCATGCTATTCCAAGCTGTTTTTATGCCTCTGGTATCTACACTGTTCACAAATAGTTTGCAGTTGCTGTTTTTGTGACCTGTTGTCCGAGAGCTTCTATTTCAAAGATGCTTTGAAAGGGTAAGTGCCTCACTGGGGAAACATTGTTTGTTGGAAGATCATATCTATTTCTCATGGGTGAGGGTAACTCTCACTTTGTTCTGTGAGAGCATTTTTTTTTAATGCTGGGGACAAATTCCTTATCAAGATTTCTCATCAAACTACTAAAACTAAAAAAAAAATGCCCGGTAGAAGAAAAAGGAAGCTGCAAGCTGTAGATGCGTTAAGCTGCTTTTTTAATGCACACACTTTTTGTCCGGGCACAGTCCAGACTTCTTCAGACACAAAATCACAATAAATGTAAAAGCACACACTAAAATACTCATGTAGGAACAGTACACGACTAGTTGTGCCCTATCTAAGCTGTACTTAACTAATTAGACAATTAAATAATTAAATACCACAAGAAACCCCACCCTTCATTCGTCTCACTTACTGTTGAAATACAGAATGTCACTGAACATCCTATCACTGTCAACTCTAAGAATATATATACAAAAATATACAAAGATAAACATATTCACAGTGAGATATAGTCACCAGTAAATCATAAGAAACAAATGATAAACACTGACATTAGAAGCACCATAAAATCAGGTTAAAAGCAAATGAAACATATATTTCAATGGCTCAACTGAATAAAACTCATTCAAGGTGTATACAGCGCCTTGACAACTGCTCCGTTCAAATGTTATCAAAAGAAACTTGCACTTAGCCTGGATAATGTACCTAAATTCCTTAAGTTTAAAACATTTAGAGAAGTTTTATAGTAAATGTTACTCACTACACACAGGTGAAAGACCGCTTAAACACAAGTTATCCTTACTTTATCACCCCACACCACGTCTTTCTGCTGTACAAAACATTCAATGCTGACCCAGACGCACTACAATCCACAACGAAGGGTCCAGCTCGGAAAAACAGATAAAATTAGCGTATACTAAAATCCACCTAGAGTGGATTCGTCGAAATTGCACCTATGAGCCTTATGGCCCAGTCTAAAGACAAAAAAGTCTCAGCAGGTAAATTATTTATTTATGTATAAACACAGATCATATACTGCGTTTGCCGATTCAAGTGGAATCAAGACGGACCAAACCATCCTTTCTGGTATACATAGGGTGGTTTAATAAAGGACATTCAAAATCCAGAGTCTTAGTACATGTAAATGGGCTAACTGGACAAGGGAAATATAAAGGAAAACATCTATGGAGTGCACAAATTATGAATATTAAATTGGATAAATTAATTGAAATAATAACATTCAATAGGATGTATAATGGTCCCCCCTATATCAGGTTCAAAAGGTGAATCTACCATGGTGAACACTGAAGTCCTTAGAAAATATTTTACAAATCCTTCCTAGATATACGTAACAACTTCACCCAGACATATAACAGGACTATTCAGGGGGATATATAACCCCAAGTAACTGCAATCAACATGCACATCAAATGTAGACTTAGGGATAGGTGTCTCAGAATAATTGTTAGAAAGTGAGTGATAAGCAACGCATATTGTACCTCGATACCAATGGAGCAGTCCAAGCAGGGGACTTAGAACAAAACAAAGTCCCCCTAAAGATGGAGGGCAAGAGGTCCATCAACAAAAATGAACACTTGGACCAACAACCAGACACTCACATATCTAACGCAATTCCTCCCTGGCCCTTGTATTACTAAAACTAAACATATTTACGCCCTAATTTGGATGTTAACTGAAGCAGTAAAATAACTTTCTGGCTCAAATATTATTATAGGTATTAGAAATAGATGTTATAGCATAATCAGACCTTGAAGTACTTAATATCAGATGTAAGCTTAATGGTAAAAAGGGAGAAGGAGCTCTTAATTAATTAAAAAAAAAAAAAAAAAACAGCCAAAATTTGAGATTCAACGCTGACATTATCAAGGTGGTAAAGTAGTAAATCCGTTTATTAGATGTGTTCTGGTACCTCGGCAATTCGCCTTCAGTGGAACAGTTCAAAAACAGATACCATCTCCTTATATATCCAATGTACCATATTATTCAATTAATCAATCAATATGGTAAAAAAACCTCACTTTTTTGAATAATAATATGGTACATTGGATATATAAGGAGATGGTATCTGTTTTTGAATTGTTCCACTGAAGGCGAATTGTCGAGGTACCAGAACACGTCTAATAAACGGATTTGCTACTTTACCATCTTGATATTGTCTGCGTTGAATCTCAAATTTTGGCTGTGTTTTGTTTTTTCGTGGTTGAAAGTGGAAGTTGGATGGTGACAGTATATTTTATTTGGTCCTTAATTAATAACAAGACATACTTGGACCTTAAATTCATTGCTCACATAAATAACTACATTATTCATAGACTCGTATACTGTGAAAGGTCCCTTATAATTGGGGAAACCTACCAAAATTACCATAAGACATGTATATAAAACATTGAATAAATCTAGATTATCAAGCCATAGGCTCATAATCAACTGGGGACCCCTTAAGGTCAAAAGACCTTACCAACATAACCATGAAACAAATATGTAATACACTAGGTAATTCTATGTTACCTAGCCAAGCTTTTAAGCTTAAGAATGCATTTGATGGAACATAGATCATTTAAGCCAGGGGGGCCTAAACGCATTCAACTCACGGAACCTACATTCCATCTTGCCTATATAATATGCTGGGCATTGTTGACATTTTGCTAGGTAAACCACGTATCTCAAATTACAGTTGAATTTATTCAGGATCCTGAAAACTACTTTCTCAATAGTAAATGAATTTGTTACTTCCACATATTTGCATGATTTGCACTTAAAGGTGCCCTGCTGTTTAGGCCTCCTGACCATATCAGATTCTAGTAAGTTCTTTAGGTTAGGTCCTCTCTTAAAGGTAATCTTTGGTGTGCATCTTACTTTCTGTGATAAATCAGTATCGCTATTGATTATATCCCAATTCTTGTTCAAAATAAACCTCACCAAATCACTATCTGCATTAAATGGAGTTATTAAACTCAGGGGGATCCCTATTGATTTGTTGATGGTTTTCTATGGTCTCAAGAGATGTGTTATTGTGGGTAGTGGAATACATTGAAATAGGGCCCCCTAGGATAGGTAAGAAGACTCCTTTCTCCATTTTTACATCGACCAACATATCAATCAGGCTCTCAGGATAGCCCCGAATGAGGAACATGGACTTTAAGGTCATACATTCCGTTTGGTAGTCCTCTTCAAGGTTTACTATCCAAGCGGCCCTAACTAGTTGGCATTTAACGACCGATCGTTTTTGATGATAAGGGTGGCTACTGGTGAAATGGAGGAAAGAATTAGAGTAAGTACTCTTTCTATGTATCTTTGACACAGCTCTGGTGGGGGATATCCTTATTTAAGGAAATATCAAGATAATCTCTTCTTTGTTAAAATTGAAGGTGAATTTCAAGAAGTTGGTTGTACTGTTGAAGTAATCAACTAAACCCATAACCTCTCCCAAGTCACCCCCACTGATAATGAAGACACCATCCAAGAACCTAGTGTAAAAGATGATATCCTTCATAATCCTGTCCTCCTTAAAGATGTATTCGGTTGCCCAATGTGCTATGACCAAATTCACCACACTGGCACCACAAGGGGAACCCATAGCCTCCACTATTTTTTGCAGATAGAATTCCTGGTCAAAGATGAAATAATTATTTGTTAGGATCATATCCAAAAGCTCAGTTACTAATTCAATCTCAGTAGTCATTGCCCCATGTGTGATCAACATGAATCTAATCCATTCAATCCCTTGTTTGTGTGGGATTGATGTATATAGATCTTTAACATCTACTGTAAGGAATCCTTGGTTATTGTTATATTGTAGTTGGTCAATATTTTGTAAAAATGACCATGAACCCTTACAGATCTGTTTTTCATACACTGAGTATTTCTTTAAGATCATGTCAACCAACTTGGCACAAGGGTAAGTGATCGAATTTCTGGCATCAATCCATGGTCTCATTGGTGGGTTGTATAGATCCTTATGGATCTTAGGAATACCAAACAATATAGGCATTCGAGGGAAAGGCATACACAAATAATTGTATTCAGTCACATCTATTCTCCTTTCAATGAAGAGCTCTTCTATTTCACTTCTTATACGTTGTTGAGCTATGTTCACCTCGTTCAAGGAGGCCTTTTGATATGCTTCTGAGTTTAAAATGTCATGCATTTGTGATCTATAATGCCAGTTGTCCATAATTACCAAACCACCTCCTTTATCCGGTATGCAAACTCTAACATCAGCTGACCATAGGAGGTTCAATGCCTCCCATTCCTGCTTTGACTGGTTACTCCTATGTCTAGTAACATTTACTATAAAACTTCTCTAAATGTTTTAAATGTAAGGAATTTAGGTACATTATCCAGGCTAAGTGTAAGTTTCTTTTGATAACATTTGAAGAGCGCAGTTCTCAAGGTGCTGTATACACCTTGAATGAGTTTTATTCAGTTGAGCCATTGGAATATATGTTTCATTTGCTTTTAACCTGATTTTATGGTGCTTTTAATGTCATTGTTTATCATTTGCTTCTTATGATTTACTGGTGACTATATCTCACTGTGAATATGCTTATCTTTGTTTATTTTTGTATATATATATTAGAATTGACAGTGATAGGATGTTCAGTGACATTTTGTATTTCAACAGTAAGTGAGACGAATGAAGGGTGGGGTTTCTTGTGGTATTTATTTAATTGTCTAATTAGTTAAGCACAGCTAAGATAGGGCACAGCTAGTCATGTGCTGTTCCTACATGAGTATTTTAGTGTGTGCTTTTACATTTATTGTGTTTTTGTGTCTGAAGAAGTCTGGACTGTGCCTGGACGAAAAGTGTGTGCATTAAAATAGCAGCTTAACGCATCTACAGTTTGCAGCTTCCTTTTTCTTCTTTTTGAGTTTCCTTATCAAGATTTGCATTCTAAACATTTTTCCTTTTTTATCAAGGGGATTAGCATCTTTCAGTAAATTAAGATATTATGTTGGTTTTACAAGAAAAAGATAAAAAGAAACAGAGGTCATAATTGGAGCATTTCTGAAGTAAAAGAAAGTGTAAGCCATTATACAAACACCCAAGGATTTTCCACCATCTTCCAGGGAAGGCCTTACCTTAAAAAAGCACAACCATCAGATGTTTGATGCGGTGAGGACTCTCCAAAATAACCCTGTGGAGAAAATGAGGGCACTTTAACCTTTGAGGTGGCTTTTTATTCCTTCATGCTGGCATCTTATACTTTTGCAACCAAAACAGCAGATCTCCATCCTCATTTGCCACCATCCTTGCAGACCTCAGTCCCTTGAGCAGTCAGTGCCTTGTACTTGGGCCTCAGGAAACAGGGTCACAGTCCCAAGTCATTTAGGTTCTTAGAAAAAGCTGTTGGATGGTCTTTACCTGCAATGGCAGGAAATTGTGCAGTCATACCTAATGCCAGCATCCTCAGAACAGAATAAATGAAAGAGGGACTCCTCAGCAAAAGGCTTAACATCTTTCTTAGAGAATGAGAATGAGTTCGCATGTACAAATCAGATGGCATCCTTTCCTGGATATGATTCTGATAGAGACTTTCTCATCTGTTTTTTTTTTCATGTGCAGATGTTGTGTTTTCCAAAATCTTCATGGAAATGAGGAAACAGTGCGGTAGGAGAGTGAGGTCTGAGATCAAGAAAAGATATTTTGATCTCCTGAGTCTGTAGGAGCCTCATCTTACAGCAATCCCTTAATTCTATGAAGCATTCAATAATGCTTTCTTAGCAATTTTTTTTGTAACTGGAATCTGAGCTTCCCACTCATAGGAAACCGGACTTTTTTCTGGCATTCAGTAAGCCTACTAATAATTTTTCAAAAGATCAGTGGTAAACCCCACAGTGATCTCTCTGAATGAACGCAAAAGACTCCAGGTTGGTTTCTGGGCACAATGCTTTCCCTAACAACAGGATCAGCAGATCCCTGGATAGATTTTGTTATGAAGTATCCTCATTGGCCACCTTAGCTTTCAAAACCATTGACTGGCAAGCAGATATGATCATGTTACTGGGGGAAGTCCCAGAAAAATAAAGGAACTGTGCTATTAAATCCAGGGTACATCCTTAAATTGGAAATCACAAAGCTTGACCAATTGACTCAAAGGTAAAGAAGCACACAAATAAGTGTGGCTATAGAGAGATAGAGGCACATTCTGGGGTGCCAGCCATGGAGTCAGGCTTCAACACCTGACTTGTCTTAGGTGCAAATTCTACCAATGGGGAGCTGCTGAACACTCAATTTCACTGAGACTTCTTGTTTAATGAACTCTTGCAGGATTTTCAATAAACTGGAAGACAGGTAACATGAAATGGCTAATGAAACAACCTTTTTAACCTCCCATTCCAAACTACAAGAGAACTGCCTTTTGAAGACTGGCTGGTTTTACAGATGCCAGACCAAAAGCTAGCAAGCTAAGAAAAGGAAGAAGATGAAAGATGTGATGAGAGAGAGAAAGATAAGAGAGGATTGACTTCAGAAATAGTCCATCTGACCACTCATAATTGAGCCAGTCTCTCCCTGCCCCACTCCCTTTCCTTTCCCTCCCACAATCCCCCCCCCCCCCGAGCCATCTCACCTGGAGGGAAAACTAAGTGAATTCGGAGAATTTTTAATGAACAGAACATTGTACAACTGAATCCTTATACGTAAGTAAAGGCTAAAATTCAAAACCATCACATCCTTTCTGGGAATGTCTTTGGTTCCAGAAGATCAGATGTGCTTTGTACTTCCTCTTTTCGAATAGCCTTTTGAGCAAGGGGAAATGGAAGAAATAACAAGGGGAGATGAAGTCAGGTTTTTACTCCTGTATGTCATGCTGAAAAAGGATGGACACTGTAGACTATTTTTTAGTCCACTCAAAGCTCAACTTTTTTTTTCTAAAGGTACCAAAATTCAGGATGCTCACCATCCAGTCTTTGCTTCCCATACTTAATGCCTGGTGCTTTTCTTATAAAATTAGAGAGATATACATTTAGTTCACAGAGATCACAGAAAAGTTTCTCAGTTTCAAACCCCGGCCACATCATTACTCCCTTAGGGCTGTGCTGCACCAGGATATTAATGAAGTGCCTAGCACCAGTGATAGCATTGGCAACACCAAAAACGGTGAGTATTTACCTCTATTTGAAGTACTGCTTCCTTCAGTCCCCAACAGAGTGGGATATTCTTGACAAATTAGAATGACTAGGTATTGCCTTAGGGATCTAGGGTTCTTTCTCAACTTACCAAAATCAAGCCTGGTAACAGATAAACCCAAGTTATTTTTGGAGGAAGCCCTGTTCACAAAGGGAATGCATCTAGAAAGACAGCATGTTCCTGGAAACTTTGCTTTCTTTCCAGCAGGCTGGTAGGCATTCCATGATGGCCAGGAACTTTTTCTTGGCTTTAAAGTACAGTGTCTCAGTTACCTTAATTACCTTTTTAGCAGGTTTATATATGAAAAAGATTGAGTGACACCCAAGGTCCCCCTCGAAACAACACTAGCTTCCCTTAGACAAGGCTTTCCTGGTGTTACTGTATATCCAGAATTTGTTGGTAGGCTGGAGGAGGAAAAATATGCAGAAATGGGGGCCTTTTGTTCATCCTGTTACAATTCTGTGTCTGATGCCTGATGCCTCTCTAGACTTTGCCTGGGATGCTCATTCAGGAGACCTGACAGTTGTGGAAGTCTGTTTGTATTTCCAAAAGCACCTGTACCTCATCCTGAAGATGACATTGGATAGTCTTTCTAACTATGAAGACCTTCTGAACCCTTTGAAATCTGGAGGCCGTCCTGCTTACCGTGACAATACCATGATGATGATGTGTTACAAAAGTAAGGGGGCATGTAGGCTAGCAATTCAAATGAACTTATAATCTATAAAAGGATATACCCGCAGCACCATTGCAGAAAAACTGAGCAGAACACACCTGGGAAATCACAAATTGTAACTATGGAATTCTTCATACAACTAACAGCCAAATGGAGATCCTTTACTTGGATATTTCCACCTGCGTAAAGAATAAGCTGTCATTTAATTACTGCACAAGGCTCTTGTCCATTGGGCTTTGAGGGTTTCTTTTTCATTCTAATGGTGGAATCTGACCAGTATGCTTTTCCTCCCACACCTCTGAATCCTGTTCCATCCCATCTGCCCAGTCCAACTGATGGGTCCTCAAGCTGGCAAAACTAATGCTCCAGCCTTGAGATGCTTTAAATCTTTATCTACCATTAATGCACCTGTTGTGGTAACTGCCTCAGATCTCCTTTGCCACCACAGCATTTGGACATGGTCTCAACAGCAGTTCAGTGCTCCACTTCATTATTATAATATAAAACTATTGGTAGAATTTGTGTCCTTCCAACCATTTTTTAAACTACTATAGATATTTTTGGTACTATTCTTTCCTCTTATGTTGCATAGGCACTAGGCCTGTTGACCCTTTTCTGCTGCCTATTTAAAAAAAAAGTTATTTTATTTGTAGATACAACAGTTTGTTGTTGACTCTGTGTATGTGTCGCTCCTTTTTACTTTTTAGGCTATAGATCATAAAGAATAAAGAGGAGAGCTTTAAAAGTGTGCCCAATGTAGTCATAAGATTATCTTTCAGGGTGAGCAGAAACTTTATGTTGTGTGACTGGGAGAAGATCACCTTTCTGCAAAATATATGGTGGGCAAGGCCTTTGGTCAGTGGGCCTTGGCAGACACACTTAAGTTGGTTATTACAGACATGCTGTCCCCAGACCAGTGATAGACAAGCTCAAAAGAGAGAGAATGAAAGTAAAGTCTAAAGTTGGAGAAAATGATTCCAAAAAAATGCAAGCCAGCTGAATCTTACTGCTTTACCTTTTTAAGTATCAAGATCTGAGCTGACCATTTCCTTGATTCGGCCAATGTCTCCTACTTCGGTTTTGACTCTTTTGGAACCAGCCATTATTCGAGACAAGTCTCCAAAGTACAAGAAGGCATGTCCAGCCAAATAACCACAAACTTCAAAGGCAAGGATACCTGATGGTCAATAAAAGTCAGAGAAACAAACTTTTAGCGTACTAAACCTTTTATTCATGCTTTCATCAGTAAGACTTCTTCAGAAAAATTGCACACAATCAGTACGCTAAAAGTTTGTTTCTCCGACTTTTATTGACCATCAGGTATCCTTGCCTTTGAAGTTTGTACAAGTCTCCAAAGTGTCTCATTATAGGCACTTCCACAAGAGGGAAGTCTCCAGACTCCTTTCGTAACTTCCTTCCCAGACCTCCATCTGGGCTTTCAGGAGTGCTTCAGAAATGTATTTAAACCTCATGATATGGGCTTTCATTAAGGTGCAGATAAAGATGGGTGTCTTTCTGTCTTGAGGGTTGAAAGGGCTAGTCTCTCTTTCCCCCTTTTGCTCCTTCTTCTGTATGACTTTCAGATCTAGTGGTGCCAGATGCAACATCTCAGCCACACCCTTCATTTTCAACACTGGTTGTGCCTTTGGCTTTGTCTCCAAGGACTTTGAGTATGATTGTTGACGCAAGAACCTTTCAGTCAAATGGATCTCGGGACCATTGTCTTGATGTTAACAATTTGGCACCTTTAGATCCACCCTCATGGCTCCCTTTTCAGGACTGGAGTCATCAATCTTCAAGGCAACAGCAGCAGTCCCCTCATCAGGTCACTGTACTATGTCAAGTTTGGGGATCCAATCATTGGTGCTGCTGACTTCCTCAGCAATAGTAGCTCCAGTACTTCATGGAAGTTCTTCAGGTCCAGCAGACATAGGATCAGCCTTTAAGATTATGGGGAGGATTACTGCTTCTCTGAGAACTACAACTCAGTCATCTTCAGTTTCAGTTCCTCCCCAGGGCACACTTTTGTCTCTGTCTCAACCCAAACATTATTTTTGTTTGTTTTGTTTTTGTTTTTCAGTATCAGTACTGAAGCAACTATCTCAAGAAAACTGCTCATTTGCAGGACCAGTCCTTTTAGAATTCAGGTACAACCCATACAGTGCTCTAAATAAGAGGAGGCACATTGACTCCCCTACAGAGTCAATCATTTTGGACACTGATCTGGATAATTGAGAGGGTTCCTCAAACCCGTGCAGAACGTTAAAATCAGTGAGATCCTTGAGTTCATTTGACAGAGGTGATCTTGGTTCAGAGATGTCACTTGATACCTTCTATTTTTTTGGTGGTTCCTCTAGTAGACTGTGTTGCTGACTTGGCCATCAGGAGACCCTGGCCAAAGTCTGATGTCTGAAAGTTGTCTTAAGAACCCTGATAAAATTGTCAGACCCCTCAAGGACAGACAGTTTTTATCCAAGTGTCCCCTGACTGATTACATTATTGTGACAGCAGCAACCAAAAAAGAGCTGACAGACTGTGCATTTACTGTTGGTCCTTCCAACAAGGAGTTTAGGGCAATGGACAGGATGGGAAAGTAGGCACTTTTGCACTTATGGCCTCAAAATATGCTACCCATCTGAACCATTTCCAGAGAGAAATAGCTGAGAAAGTGCTAGCTTCCCTAAAAAGACTACTCAGTCCTGACTCCAGGAAACAGCTAGAGACCACCTTGGCAACATGTTTAATATTAACAACCTCTTTATATGGATTATGCATAATGCAGCTGATGGAGCACCAGGTGCAGGGATTATGATGACCCTGGCTTAGCCATTGTCGATTCCCAAACCACTTTATAAAGTGTCCTTTACCAGTGTCCCCTACAATGGCTCTTTCCTACTTAGTCCATACGTCAAAGAGAAGATGCAGAAGGGTGAACAGAACAAGAAGACACTGTCTGCCATAGGTGTCAAATTTGAAATTCCACAAAGATCTTACAATAGGAAGCAAAAAGGTTCCAAATCTCTATGGTTTAAACAATCCTGACTTCAGCCCTTTGGATCCATTTCTGACAGAGCTGGCCATTTAATGAACACAGACTCAGAGGTCAGGGAGGTCCACAAAACAAATTATATCATGTGTCTTTCTTTTTAGCAACGGCCCAACCATCCCTGAAGGCTTGCCTGACTGCTCCCTTCTTGAGGCAGTCTGGACCATCTGTCTTTCTACTGTCCTCAGATGGCCATAATTCAGGATTTTTGTGCAAGAAGGATAATATCCAGAGGCTGTACTATTTCTGTTTTCCCACCTTCCTCCTTTATGTCATCCACTTTGACATGCTACCCCATCAGTGATAAGTTCGAAAGAGAAATTCTCTCTCTCCTAGACAAAAAGCCAACCATGAGGTCCCACCAGATCAGACAGGGTCCGTTTTTTTATTCCAGGTTCTTTTTGGTTCCAAAGAAAAACAATCACCTCAGCTCGATCTTAAACCTAAATGAACTAAAACAATATCTAACCAAGACCCCTTTCAGAATGGTTCAATTCTACCTTGTCTTAAGTTAGATGACAGGATGTGCTCGATAAACCTTCAGGATACTTCTCTTCATATCAAAGTAGCCAAAGCATCCAGATATCTATGCTTCCACCTGGGAACCAGTCACTGTCAGTTCAGATCCCTGACATCACTCTCAGCACAGCCTCCCAGGTGCTAACCAACTGAATGGCCATGGTAGCTGCTAACCTGAGGCTAAAATGGATTTGTGGGTTTTCTAACCTAAATGACTGGTTCCTTGCTGGCTATGAAGAAAAATCCCTCATCAAGGCCAGAGACTAGTTGCTTTAGCTCTTTTTGTCCTGTGGCATCTCTATAAACCAAAAATAAAAAAAATCCACAAAATGCTTCAGGGAGCATTAAAACAAAAAATTGTATGAAGAACACATCAGATGCCAAGTACATAATGCAACTTTGAGTGCTTTCAACATGAAAATGTCTTCATCAGCCCCATTCAGGCTTCCAGGAGTGTAAAAACAATAAAACTGTATGAAGAACTCATCAGATGCCAAGTATAAAATACAAGTGTATTGAGTGCTTTTGACATGAAAATGTCTTCTTCAATAACCTACTGATGCTTGGTTTTTAAACACTGAAAAATTTATATATCACCTTAGAACTAATTCCATTCATAAAATTATCTGATCTGATTATGTCAAATTTTCATTCTGTCCTCAACTCATGGGTTTGGATCCAGTCCCTCGTATTTGACTCGGCTGTTGCTAAAGCTTGTGGCAACCAAAAACTCACAAGCTTCTCCATTACTCACAATGAACCAACCCCAATTAGCCCATATCTCAGTTGCTGCTTCAAGCAAAAGATGTGGTCTTCCATCTCTCTTGAGCATTAGTGAGATAAGTGTTATATATTTCTATTTTTTTCTTCAAAAACTTTTTATATTGCTATCCCTTACCTTCATTTATGAATTTCCTGTTGTCTCTCTATCATACAATTTATTTTCAGTACCTCTTAGATACTATTGATACTTAGATACTATCTTCTTTCCCTCTACGACTTTGTCATAGTTTAGTTACCGTTGTTGGTATTTCTATCTCTTTTTTCACTCATTACCCTATTAAAAATGCTTTTCTTTTCTGTCTTAGGATTTTGTTAACAATGGCAGATAAACCAGCAGGGTTTAAAAAATGTACAAAGTGTGGGCACAAGTTGCAAATTTCTGATGCTCACACACTTTGTGTCCCCTCCATTTGCCAGAGGATTGCTCAATTTGTCATGTCTTTAATCCTCGTGTGTTAGTGGAATGCAGTCGAAAAGGTCTTCTTCCTTCTTCCTTTGGGGAAGCTATATCGGAGGGTTCTTCTTCCTCTAAATCAAAAACAGCTAAAATTTAAAAAAAAATCATCTTCTCCTAAGCCATCTTCCTCCTTAGTTTCAGACTCCTCGAGGAAGAGGTCTCATAAAAACCTGGTCTTCACCCTGGATCCAAAAAAGGCAAAAGTTTAAGATCCTGCTAAAGAAAATTTGTCGGGGCCCACACCTCCTCAATCAGATCTAATGAAATCATAGCCCTCGGATCCAACTTCATCTGATCCGATGCTATCCGAACCTGACCATCAGACTACCAAGTTTCTACTTAGAACAAGGTACTCTCCATCACTGGATCTGGTTCCTGACAGGGTACCTTCTCTGCCATAGAAAGACCCAGGTCTCCATCCATGTACTCCACTTGCTCTTCCAGAAGCCTTACAGAAGATGATGTGGAGAGACTGGTGAAGAAGCTTCTCTTGGCACAGAGCCAGACTGGTGTTCCTTCAACTCCTACCCCTCTGGGTCAGGAGATCCACAAATCTACTACTCCCCCTTTACAAATTCCTCCTCTGATTCCTGTAGCTTCAGAGTTTTTGGAGTCTAGTCTTCCAGATCCGTCTGGCTCGGATCCAAGGATAACTTTATCTTTGGATCCGAGAGCTTCTCTGTGAGCTCTGGTCCCATCGGATCTGGAGAACTCCCAGAGCCATAGTCTGCCTATCGGATCTGCAGTGTTGCATTCTACTCTGAAGCATTCGGAGCCGTCTCTGTCCCTTGGAGCCTTAGCATTGAATAGCTCGGGTCTGGCTTCCACTTTGAGGGTTTTGTCCTTTGAGCAGGGGAGGCCTCCATTTCAGAAGCTTGTCTTCTCAGATCCAGCAGTCTCTCTCTCTGGGCCTGTCTGCCTTTGAGGCTGTGAAGAGAGTGTTTTTGGCCTCGATAGTTCTGACAGATGCATCCCACTTGAATCCTAAGTCCTGTGCCATGATATCTCAACATTCAGAGCTTTACTATCTCCTTCCACAGAGACAGCCAGTACCAAAACCCCAGGCTCCTGCATAGGGAATTGTAATCTACTCTTTTGATACCTCCCCAGAACACCTCACTGAGGACTGAGGAGGTCTCTATGAAGAGGACATGTAAGAAGAAACACTTAGACTCCCTGGAGGAGTCCATCACTGAAGACACAGATTTCAATGAAGATGAAGGGTCCCCATGATCACTTGCTGAAGATATCTCCTTTGGAGACATTCTAGAAATCCTTTAACACAGAGGTGGTTGGACATCCAGCAACCCTAGGTCTGAGGAATCTGGTCTCCTGGAAGCTTTTAGTACTGGACCCTCTAACTCCTGAGTAACTCCGCCTGCAGATATGCTCATTGACTTAATCTCACAGCAGGCATGGAAGGACCTTGAAACCGTAGAGCCCATTTCTTGAAGACCAGATAGGATAATGGCACTACCTGTGGATTGACAGATTTGGGGGAAAGGAGATCCTGTTGATGCCATGGTCGTTGTGGCAGCCACCAGGAAGGAACTAGCTGAGGAAAGTTCCACTCTCCCCAACAGGGAGTCATAGGTAATGGACAAGTTTGGGAAGCATGTCTATGCTTCAGCAACCTTCACTTTGAGGTCTCTTAACTATTTGGCACCCTTTACTAGGCTACAGAGGGATTTGATCAAGGAGTTATCAAATACCCTCTTGGTTGCTGGTTCTGATGAAGTTCAGGCATTTGTTACTTCTCAGCTGACAACCCTACCATACATATTCAATTCATCCATGAGACTGATCTTACATGTAGGGGAAGGGAACCTCCGGGACAGCGGGTTCAGGTGTTTCCATAAGGAGACGAGCCTGGATTGCACCTCTGAGAGTGTGTGGAGCCTTTCAACTCTTCTTTTATCAATACTCCTTTTGATGGAATGTCTTTATTCAGCTCCAAAGTAAAAGACACACTGTACAGGTGTGAAAAGGATGGAAAGACCCTGTCTGCTGTGGATATGCATTTCTCAACTCTTCAAAGAACCTTTTCCAGGAATCTGTGAGGTGGTCAAAAAATATGGTTCAAGAAGTCTCTGGGTACTTTTCAAGACACACGTGGAGGAGGGAGCTCTAATGTACGAAGATGCCCCTGTGGCAGAGGTGGCCTGCTGAACCAGGGTTCCAGAGAATTGTTCTTTGACAAATCCTACCAATGCTCCACTTCTGAAGACAGTTGGGGATGATTATCCCTGCACCAGAGAGCCTGGCTAGATATAACAAAAGATACTTGGGTGCAGAGGATTATTTCCAGAGGCTATATTATACCCTTTTCCCTTTCTCCCACAATCCCAAGGAAAATCACCAATGTTCCAACCAGTTGGAGGGAACACGCAGCAATTCAAATACAAAAGCTGCTAGGAAAAAGAGTCGTCCAAGAGGTCCCTCCAGGTAGATAGCATCCAGAGCTTACTCAAGTTTCTTTTTGTTGGCAAAGAAAACAGGGGATTGGAGACCAATCCTGGATCTCTCCAAACTAAACAAGACAGTTCAAAGAACCAAGTTATTTATGGTTACAGTTCAGTCCATTCTCCCCTTTCTGGGCATGGGTGACTGGATGTGCTCTATAGACCTTCAGGATGTGTACTATCACATAAAGACAAAGAGATGGTCCAGAAGATACTTATGCTTCTGGCTGGGGGACAGTCATCAATACAGAGTACTGCCGTGTGGACTTACCACAGCCCTCAGGGTGTTTACCAAGTACATGATAGTAGTAGCAGCAGCAGCTCACCTGAGACTTCAAGGATTCCAAGTGTTTCCATATCTGAACGACTGGTTCATTACCGCTCCAACCAACTATCAACTCCTATGTGCAAGAGACCAGGTTCTCCAGACTTGCTCTCATCTGGGGATAACCATAAACTACTACAAATGTCATCGGCAGCCAACACAGAGTTTAGAGTTTATAGGAGCACTTCTCAATAAAAAAACAACCATTGCTTCCCTTCTATTACAGAGAGTTTAGACTATAAGATTTTAAGTCAAAAAGATAATCTGTAGGACCTCTATTTCAGCCCTACTGGTCTTTCAGGCTCTGGGATTGATGGCAGCAGCAATACTATTAGTACCACTTGCCATGTTTTATATGAGAATTCTTCATTGGATGTTAGCTGCTCAGTGGTGAATTTTTTATCAACCTATGTCTTACAAGATAAGAATCGCTCTGCAAGAGAGATGTAAAATGGTGTATTTATTCAAACCAGGTTGTACAGGTCTTCCATTCATTCCCCCTCAGCCCAAGGCCATAGTGTGACCATGGACGCTTCCCAGCTAGGGTGAGGGGGGACATTATATGGGGAAGACAGTCCAAAGCACTTGGTCCTCTGAGAAGGCCAGTTTGCATATAAGTGTCTTAGAGATGAGAGCAGTGCTGTTAGTGTTGCAGGCATTCCAGAATGCTCTCCCTTTGGGAACAACTGCAGTATAGTTGGACAACATGTCAGTCGCCTGGTATATCAACAAACAGGGAGGAACCAAAACCTACCCATTATGTCAAGAAGCTCTCAGAGTATGGCAGTGGATGATCTCTTCCAACAGCTTTCTTTTAGAAATGCACAATCTGGGGAAGTCCAATGTGATAGCAGACAAATTGAGCAGGGGCATTCTTCTACCTCACGAATGGTCCTTCAACAAAAAGATTGTAAACACAATCTTCCAGCAATGGGGTCAGCCTTGCTGCAATCTATTTGCATTCCCCCAGAACAACAAATGCAGCAGCTACTTTGCCCTAATCGCTCCACAAGGGAAATCTGCAAGGGACGCTCTACTTCATGATTGCCCCCCCCCCCCGTCTCCTTTATGCGTGCCTGCCCACTCCATTAATTCCCAAATTTCTTCAGAAAGCTGCAATATTGAAGAGTAAGGTCATCCTCATTGCCCCTTATTGGCCTCAACAAATTTGGTTTCCTTTCCTTTGGCCTCACCTGATTCAACCACTTTGGTTTCTGGATCCAACTCTGGACCTCCTGTCTCAACCAAAAGTCATGATACATCCAGACATAGTGAATCTCAGGCTGGCTGCCTGGTTCCTCCAGTTCCATTAATAGCTAGGCAACCTACGCTCTCTTCTCCAGTCCGTCATATTCTTTTGTCCTCCCATAAACCTTCCACCAAAAAACTATACTCCAACAAATGGAAGATATTTGTTTTTTGGACTCAGAAATGTAATATTGAACCCCTTTCTCATCTCCCATTCATAATATCTTGGAATTTCTAGTGCATATTTTTGAAGCGGGAGCTAGTTTCTCTACTGTTAAAGTACAAATAGCAGCAACTTCCCATTTTTCTTGTTGGAATAGATGGTTCTTCTGTAGCATCCCATACGTTGAGCAAAGCTTTTTTGAAAGACAGTCTACTCTTAAGGCCACTTTTTAAAGATCATTCCCCCCTTGGGACCTAAACCTTGTGCTGCACTCTGTTACGCAATCCTCTTTTGAATCCTTAGCTACATATGAATTCAAATATCTTTCATGGAAGACAATTTTCTTAGTAGCCATTACCTCAGCCAGAAGAATTTCTGAGATCCAAGCGTTGTACTTGAAACCTCCGTACTTGATTTTTCATAAAGACAGTTACCTTATGTACCAACCTGTCATTTCTTCCAACTATGGTGTCAAAATCCAATATAAATCAGTTGATTAATTTGCCAGTATTCTTTACCAAAATTTCTAACAAAGGAGAATAAGTATTGCATTTATTGGATGTTCATAAACAGTTACATTTTTACTTACATAGGACAAAAAACATCAGAAATTATGATCAATTGCTTGTTTCATATATGGAAATAATGGGTAAACCAGTTACCAAAGTTACTTTAGATGTATAACAAATTGCATTTTCTTTGTGTATAACAAATTGGGCATTGCTCTGACAAAACCTGTTCAAGCCCACACCACCAGATCCATGGCAGCCTCCTCAGTTTTTCAATCCAGAATGTCCATGGATGACATTTATGCAGCAGCTACTTGGGATACTCTCCTTACCTTTATTACTCATTACAGTTTAGATCTGGTCTCCAGGAGAAGGGCATATTTTGGTTCTATTGTGCTCAGAAATATCCTTCCTTGAGTAAATTAGGTAGCTGGGGACTCTGTCCCATCAGTTGAGAACAGAATGAAAATTGATAACATTAGATAAAGAAGTTATGTACTCACCATAACGTTCCATCTGGGTTGTCCATTTTTATTTTTCTTCACCTCCCCTCCCACCATCTCCCATCTGTAAGGCTTCTGGAAGAATGAGTGTTTAGAGGACATATATTTACGTAAAAATCAAGATATAGCTTCTCCGTAGTGATTTCCATCTTTTACTTTCTACTAGGCAGCAAACAAAATCTGAGGTAACTGGGGTTGGTGCATTCTGGGTAAGGGAGAAGCTCTAGAGTTTTTGGTTGCCACGAGCTTTAGCAATGGCCGAGTCAGATCCAGGGGATCGGGTCCGAACCCATTAGCTGAGGAAGAATGAAAATGGACAAAACAGATGGAAAGTTATGGTGAGTATAACAAAATATGATGCACATTATATAGGTAAAACCAACAGGACCATCAGGAAGAGAACTTATTAACATCATTACACAATTAAGAACAAAACTACTGTGAATGCCTCAGCAAGACATTGTACAGTTTGCAATGGCTTTCAAAGATTTTTGTTTTCTCTAGTTGATTTTGTTTCTGAAGATTTTAATAATAACAGAGAAGATGAATTGGAATTTTATGAAATGAAGTGAAGTGGCAACTTTTATTGAATTCTTTTGTTCCTCCTGGTTTGAATGAGGTTATTAATTACAAATGTGTACTGAGAAGGAACAGGAATCGCAAGAGATGTTAACAGTGAGAGGGGTCAGGTTGATTAATTGATTAGTTTTTTTAGTTTAAAAGTAAGGGAATCACAAGTCAGTTTATTCTGCTGAGGACATTTTCATGTCAAAAGCTCTTAGTAAAAGTGTATTTTATTCTTTGCATCTGAGGTGTGCTTCATACAGTCTCTATAAACATCATAAAATCAAAAATACAACTAATTCAAGCTATTTATTTCATAAGGTGCCATCTGGATACCACTGTTTGTGATTTCTGTCTTCCTTCAGAGAGAGAGAGAGAAGGAGAGGATTCAGAATTTGAGGACTTCCACTCAAAGACTCCTTTTTTCATCTGCTGCAGCAGTCCTAGACTTTTGGGTCCTAGGGCTGATGGCATCTTCCATTCTCATGCTACCTCTGGCATGCGTCCATATGAGAATACTACAGTGACTGCAAGCGGATGATGTTCACAGTTACATTTAACGAGAGTCCTGCTGTATTAACTTTTTTCTCTGATGCCACTTCCTTCAGCAGTGGTAACTATGGATGCCTTCTCCTCCTTTTTGGGATAGGGGAGCAATGTCAGGAGAAGGCTGATACAAGGTAATGAACACAAGAGGCCAACCTTCACATCAATGTCTTGAAAAATAGAGTTGTCTTCCTTGTGTTGCAGGAACCACAGGACTTCTTGCTTACAAGGGTGATTTCCAAAATGACAAAAGAGGAGGAACCAAGTCCTATCCCTTATGGTGAGAAGACATGAGAGTATAGTAATCTGCAATTGCTTCACATCACTTCTTAACAGCAGTATATTTGCCTGGGTGGCTCAACCTGTATTCAGATACACAATAAGGCAAACACCTAAAAAAATGAATAAAGCCACAAACATGATGCCAAGGCACAGATATGAAACAAAGGTGCCATGGCAGTTAAATACTTTAAACTTGAAACTTTAATATCAAAAACTTAAGTGCTTCATCCTTAAAATCAGGACTTCAGAAGTACAATTAAAACTACCAAGCCATATTTAAATAAACTGCCAAGTGACTCACCTGACCGGTACCGTCAATTAAAATTAAAAAAAAAAAAAAATTATAATAATTGAACTTAAAAAATATATCTATGTAAATATAAAGCTATTACAAAACATATTTCGAATACCATAAAAAAATATATATAATAAACACTGTTAATGCGTCTATAATCTACCTGTCTAAACTTTTTAATTTTAAAAGGCAAGCTATAAAACATTGTCCTTAAGATTAACAGCTTCTTAGGTAATACAACACCTGTATCCAAAAGCAAGGTAGATTCCACATCTGTTAGGTTTAACGGCCTCTACTATCACCATAGTTCCACTAGCGAAATGCTACATGAGAGTGTAACAGTGGATTCTCTCAGTCCAATGGTCTGAGACTTCGCCCACTACATAATAAAACTGGTCTCTCACAAATTTGCAGAGATCATATAAATTGATGGATAACTTCTCCATCAATCACAGAAGGGGGACCTTTTTGCCCACCAGTTCCTCAGGTCACAATAACCATGGATACTTCCCTTCTAGGTTGTAGGACATTTAGAAGGGAAGATGGTTCAAGGTACTTAGTGACCTGTAAAGGCCAACATTCACATCAACATCTTGGAGATGACAGCAGTCCTCCTAGAGTTGCAGGCTTTTGAGGACTACCTACACAAGAGTGCATTTTCCATCCAGACCGGCAATGTCTGTGATTTGATGCATCAGCAATGGGAAACATGATCATACCCATTTTGTGGGCAATGGGTGATGTCTTCCCATCATTTTCTAATACACACACCTGAGATGGCAAATGTACTAAAGGACAAATTGAGCAGGTCAGTCTTACTGCCTCATGAGTGGTCTCTCAACGAGACAGTTGCAGTATGAATTTTCAACTGCTGGGGCCAACTTTGCTGTGAGCTTTTTGCATCATACTCTAAACAACAAGTGTAAAAGTTACTTTGGTTTCATCCCTTCACAGGGACAGTGACTGAGAGATGCTCTAGTCCACATTTGGCTTCCAGGTCTCCTCTATGCTTTCCCACCAATAGCACTCCTGATGAAATTCATTCAGAAAGGCCACAAGGTGAAGATCAAGGTGATCCTCATTGCTCTCCTTTCTAGCATTAGCATCTTTAGTTCCCCTTTCTTTGACCTCATTTTGTACATCCACCCTGTGTGCTGGATCCCAGTCCAGATCTTCTGACTATCCCATCCAAGATACCTCTACCAGATCTGCAGACCCTAAAATTAATCGCATGGTTTCTCCAATTTTAATAACGACCAGAGATGCCAAGCTTTCCTCTTTGGTAGTACACATTATTAATTTTTCACAAAAACAGTCAACCAAAAAGATTTACAAAAGTAAATGGAAAAGATTTTTATCTGATGTTGTCAATTTTCATTCTATCCTCAACTGTTGGGTTCGGATCTGATCCTCAGATCTGATTCGGCCATTACTTTAGCTCGTGGCCACCAAAGTACTCTCAAGCCCCTCCCTCACCCATAATGCACCAAACCCCTAACATACCTCTGTTCTCATTTACCACTTTTGCAAATAGATGTGGTCATCTTGAGCTCTTAAGCGACATTGCTATATGCTATAAGTGTTTTCCTATTCATCTTTAAAAACCTTTTTCTTGTTATCTTTCCTTCACCCTTACACTTAGTGTAGTTCCTTTTTTTTTTTTTTACCAAGTGTAGCTCCTTTTTACCATATATTAAAAAAAAAGCTTTCTGCTATAATTTAAAATTTTCTTCTTGTATACAGGGTGTTTGAAATAGGTCCCTTGGGATTTAAAAAATGTTAAAAGTGCAGACACAAATTGCCTTTGTCCGATGCCCACACTATGTTTATTGTTTGGGCCAGGACCACCTTTGGGTTGAGAGCACTATTTGTCAGAATTTTAATGTGTGTGTGATAGCGTATAGAAAAAAATAAGCTGATTCTGAAGGGTTTAGTTCCAACTTCCTTTTCAGAAGCTTTTGCTGGAGGTCAGTCCCCCAAACCAAAAGCAAAGGAGCCTTCTAGTAAGCCTCCACAGCCCTCTGGATCATTCACTCCATCTTCTTCAGAACTGCCTAAAAAGGAACACAAGCTAGATCTGAAGGCTGCTGTGATCTGACCTCTGTCGGATCCGACAAGTTCTTCTAAGAATCCCAGTACTTCAGATCTGAGGCTATTATCCAGGACAAGATATTCACATTGTATAGATCCAGTTCCTTCAAGAGTACCTTCCCCCTTTCTGGAACAAAGGCACTATAAGTCTCCTTCATTAGCTTCCTCTTCTTCTTCCAGGAGTTTGATCGAAGCTGATGTGGACAGAATGATGAGATTTCTCCCGGTTCAAATTTAGATGGGGGTTCTGGCTCCTATCTCTTTGGGTCAGAAAGCCCATATTTCTACCACTCCGCCAATTTTTTCTCTGATCTGACCAATTATTTTGGAGCCCCTGGATCTGAGCCCTACAGGTCCGTCTAGTTTGGATCTGAAGATACACCTACCTTTGGATCCGAAGCTTTGTCTGATTGCACTGACTCTGATATCCTTGGAGCCAGGTGACTCTTGGAGCTGAAGTGCCCCTGTTTGATCCAAGATGTTGGAGTTGACTCCAAGGTTTTCAAGCCATCTCTTCCCCTCTGAGACTCTCTATTGGACAGCTCGGCTTTGACTTCTGCCTTGGGTAGGCTGCCTTCAGGGCAGAGGTAACCAATGGATCAGAAACCTGGTTTCTCTGCTCCATTGTCTTCTTTCTCCCCAGAGCAGTCTGCCTTTAAGGTAGTAAAGAGAGTGTTCTCTGCTCCAGCAGGATAGATGGATCCTACCCCTTTGGATCTTCCTTCTGGATCCCAGATGTCTCTGTGCTTTGAACCACATCATTCTATGCCACAGGGACAGCCAGCTCAAAGTCACCAGGCTACTCAGCAGAACTTTACAATCTCTTCTGATACTTCACTGGAGCATCCCACTGAAGAAGTCACTAGGAAGAGGGAGTGCAAGAGGAGGCTGTTGGACTCCCCTCAGGAGTCAGTCACGGAGGATGCTGATTTTTGTGAAGAAGGATCCATAAGACCAGCACCTGAAGACATCTCATTTGGAGACATTCTTGATATCTTTAAGCAAAAGGAAGGTTGGTCCTATGATAACTCTTCCCCAGAGCAATCAGTATTCCTGGAAACCTTTGGAGGTGTCCCATCTACCTCCTGGGTTACTCTGCCCACTGATGAACTCATTGACTTGACCTCTAGGTGGGCGTGGAAGGAGCCTGAATCAGTTGAGTTAATCCCCAAAAGACCAGATTAGATTCTGGCTCCACCGGTAGGCAAGGAAAACTGGAGCAAGGGAGTGCCTGTATATACTACAGTCATGGTGCTGGCCACAAAGAAGAAACTTGCTGAGCAAAGTTCCTCTATCCATTCCCCTAACAGGGAGTCTAGGGCGTTGGACAGATTTGGGAAGTGTGTCTGTGCTTCAGTGACTTTTACCGTTAGGTCGCTGAATTAACTGACACATTTTACGAGACTACAAAGGGATTTGATAAAGGAACTGTCAAAATCCCTTTTGGGGACCAATACTGCTGAGGTTCAAACTTCTGTAGCTTTTCAGCTGGCTACCTTACAGGCTATTTCTAATTTGTCCATGAGGCTTATCTCGTATGTAGCTGAAGATGCCTCAACGGCAGCAGGTTCAGGCATTTCCATTAGGAGTCATGCCTGGATGCACTTGTGTGATTTTGCGGACCACTTCAAGTACTCGTTCATCAATGCTCCTTTTGATGGTGGTTCACTCTTTTTGGTCCTAAAGTTAAAGACACACTCTAGGTGTGAAAATGATGGGAAGACCCTCTCTGCAGTGGGCATACATTTTTCGACTCCTCAAAGGTCCTTTTCTAGGCATCAATGAGGAGGTCGAAAAATGTGGTTCAAGACTCCCAAGGTCCTTTCCAAGATTGATGTGTTGATAGGGCCCTCCAGAGGCAGATGGGGGAACTCAAATGGACAATGACACCCACACAGTAGAGGAGGCCAGCAGAACCGAGGGTCTAGAGATTCCTTCTCTGACACACTTCCAGCACTCCTGAAAGGAGACCTGATTGTCCTCCTCTGGAAGCAGTCCGGGGGTCCTTTATCCCTATACCAAAGAGCCTGGCTAGATATAACAAAAAACACATGGGTGCAGAGGATTATTTCCTAAGACTATATAATTCCCTTTTCACTCCCTAGCACCTCCTCCTGTATGCAAAATTCTTGATGTTCCACCAAGTCGGAGGAAGGCAGCAGTACTACAGATACAAAAGCTGCTAGAAAAGTGTCATCCAAGAGGTCTCACCAGGCCGTATAGAATCCAGAACTTACTCAAGATTCTTTTTAGTGTCAAAGAAAACGGGACTAGAGATCAATTCTGGATCTCAGGAAATTGAACAAAGCAGTCCGACACACAAAGTTTTAGATGTTTATGGTTCGGTTCATTTTGCCTTTTCTAGGCAAGGATGAGTGGATGTCATCAGTAGACCTTCATGATGCATATTATCACATAAAAATGAACAGACAGTCCAGAAGGTATTTATGCTTCTGGCTGGGAGCCAGTCGCTACCAGTTTAGAGCACTGCCCTTTGGAATCATCACGGCCCACCAGGGTGCTCACCAAATGTATGGCAGTGGTGGAAGCTCACTTCAGACTGCAAGGATTCCAAGTGTTTCCATACATAGACTGGCTCATTACCACCCCAACCAGACATCGACTAATAAAAGTGAGAGACCCAGTACTCCAGATTCGCTGCCTTCTGGAGATCACCATAAACTACAAGTCTCAGTTACAACCGTCTCAAACTTTGGAATTCATAAGAGCAGTTTTCAATACTGTTTCATTGGCAACTTCCCTTCCTCTCTCAAGAGTACAGACTCTCAGATTCCAGGTCAGCAAAATAATTTACATTACCATTATTTAAGTCATTTTGATCCTTCAGGCCCTGGGGTCAATGTCAGCGGCCATAATTTTAGTTCTCGCAAAATTTTATATGAGAATTTTTCAGTGGATGTTAGCAATGCAATGGTCAGTTTTTTTATCAGTGCATGTCAGCCCAAATAAGAATCACTCAGCCATGCAAAAGATACCTTTGATGATGGATCCAGTCAAACCACATTCACCCTTTTGTTTTCCCTCAACCCAAAGCTGTAGTGACCACTGGTGCTTCCTAGATTAGGGACACTTCCTGGGAAAGACGGTCCAAGGCACTTGGTCCCCAGAAGAAGCCAATATGCATGTCAATGTCCTGGAAATGAGATTAGTGCTTTTAGCATTGCAGGCCTTTCAAGATTGTCATCCTTTTGGCAAAATTATGATCCAGACAGACAACATGTCAGTAGTTTGGTACATCAACAAATAAGGAGGAACCAGGTCTTAACCCTTGTGTCGAGAAACCCTCTGAGTGTGGCACTGGGGAATCTCTTTCAACTGCTTTCTGATACTAATGCACATTCCAGAGAAGTCCAACATGATAGCAGACAATTTAAGCAGGTCTATTCTACTACCTCATGAGCAGTGACAGAAATGATTTTCCATCAGTAGGTCCAGCCTTGCTGCAATCTTTTGCTTCTCTCCTAAACAATAAATGCAGCAGCTTCTTTGCCCTCATCCCCCCCACTGGGGAAGTCACTGAGGGATGCTCTAATCCATGATTGGCCCCCCAGGTCTCCTTTATGCTTACCCACAAACTCCCCATGTTCCAAAATTTCTGCAGAAAGCTGCCTGATTAAAGAGCAAAGTAATCCTCATTGCACCTTACTGGCCTAGACAGATTTGGTTTCCCTTCCTTTGGCATAATTTACTTCACCGACCTTGGATTCTGGATCCGATTTAAGAACTCCCGTCTCACTCAACAGCCGTGATTCATCCAGATATCTCAGACCTCAGGCTAACAGTGTGGTTTTTCTAATACCATTAATAGCCAGACAATGGATTCTGTCTTCTCCTGTTCATCATATACGTTTATCTTCCCATAAGACTTCAACAAGAAAACTTTATAGGAGTAAATGGAAAAGGTTTGTTTTTTTGGGCACATTAGAAACATGTTGATCCCTTCTCAGCTCCTGTACAATGTGTTCTTGAGTTTTTGGCAACAATCTTTAATGAAGGAGCTAGCTCTTCAATAATTAGAGTTCAATTAGCAGCAATTTCCAACTTCCATATTGGATTTGAAAATTCTTCTTTGGCTTCATCTAAGCTTTGGAAGGCCTTTTTCAGAGGCACCCTCCTGCTGAAGCCCCCTATAAAGACCTTACTCCACCATGGGATTTAGTTATTGTACTGCAAGCCTTAATTCACTCTCCTTTTGAACCAGTAGCAAAATGTGATCTTAAATTTCTGACCTGGAAATGTTTTTTCTAGTGGCCATTATCTCTGCTAGAGGAATTTCAGAATTTCAAGCATTGTCTTATAAATCTCCCTACTTGATTTTCTACGAGAAATGAGTCCTTCCTAAGGTGGTGTCAGAATCCAATATTAAACAATCCATTAATCTGCCAGTCTTCTTTCCTAAATGTACTAACAAAGGAGAATATATGCTGCATTTATTGGATGTCCTCAGACAATTGCATTTTTACTTACATACTACAAAAGAAATTAGGAATCAGATCAGTTGTTTCCTTTGCAGATTCTAAATTGGGCAAATCAATTGCAAAGATTTATTTTATTTATTTATTTTACATTTGTTGTCCGGGATAATCTGACTGGATGCATATCCATTTTCAGTGGAGGCCCGGGGAGAAAAGCTCCAAGGGTAAGCAGATACAGCATTACATAATACCAGCATTATATATTATAAACAGACTATTTACAGTGATTACATAAGTAAGCAAGTTAAACAAGTTTCACAGGTTAGAGTTAATCCCGTGCGTAAATCAGGATTAAATTCAATTACACAGTAAGCTGGTTAACAGATTTTTACACATTTTAGAGAGAGTTAGCCAGGCTTGATACATTGACATAGCCAGTTAAGTGCCAAATGTTGTTTGAGTCTAGTTTTAAATTGACCTAAGGTAGAAAGTAAGGTAATATCAGCTGGAAGAGAGTTCCAGGGTCTACTTACAGAGTTTGCAAAGAGAGAGTCACCGGCTGTGTTATTAATTTTGCTAGTCTGAATGAGTAGTTTGTTAGAGGATCGAAGTGGTCTAAGATTGTTATAGGGGGTGATAATATTTTTTTAAGTGCAGGAGTATTGTCCGGATTATAGAGGATTTTATAGGCCATAATCAGTTGGTTATACTGGATTAGGCTGGGTAGTTCAAGCCATCCAAGCTGATTTAGATTCATGCAATGATGTATCCTAAAAGGCAGCCCAGTGGCAAACCTGGCAATGTGGTTGTAGCACATTGAGAGTTTAAGGACAGTCTTGTTTAAATTCAAGAGTAGAGGGGATGCATACAGAAGGGTTGAAAGAAGGTGAGAGCGAGCTATGGCAATTTTAGCTGGAGGGGTTAGGAAGGCTTTTATTCTGTAAAGTGACCCTAGTTTTTTATTGATGGTTTTGATAGTTTGGTTAACATGTAGGTCGAATTTTAGATTATTATCTATGATGACACGTAATAGTTTTGTAGAGGGGTCAAGGGAGATTATTGTGCCATCATTTGAATTTATGGTAAAGGTTAAAGCGGTAGACCTACGTGTTGGTGAAAATAACAACATTTTAGTTTTTTGGGATTTAGGATCAGACGACATTCAGAAAGCCGTTTTTTTATTGTATTAAAGGTGGTCTGGGTAGCTGACCATAACTCTATTGGAGATGTGGCCAAGCAAATCAGAGAAGAGTCATCAGCATATTGGATACAGCTGACTTTTGGGATGACAGTATAAAGGTCGTTAATGAAGATGGAGAACAGCAAGGGCCCTAGTACAGAGCCTTGTGGTACTCCAAGGGTGTTAGAAGATTAGAGAGTTTGTTCTGCCAGAGGACAGCCTGCTGTTGACCATTCAGGTAGGATTGAAACCATTGAAGGGCTCTAATATCCAGACAGAATGTTTGCATTGTGTGGATTAAAAGTTGGTGATCAACCATATCGAATGCCTTGGAAAGATCCAAGAATAGGGCTGAGGATATATAATTATTGTTGCGATTATGGTTTATGGTGTTTGTAAAGGCTAGGAGGGATGAAGTAGTGCTGTGATGAGGACAGAAGCCATGCTGAGTGTCTGCCATAAGGTGATTCTGGATTAGGTGGTGCATGAGTTGTCTATGAATACATTTTTCCATAATCTTTGCAAGTGGAGAGAGTATAGCTATTGGCCTATAATTGGAAAATTCAGTAGAGCTGCCTCCTTTGTGAAGTGGGATTACATAGGATATTTTCCAGATGGTGGGAATTTTAGCTTCTACTATTGTTTGATTGATTAGTATTGAGACGGGATAAGCAATAGCATCAGCTGATTTTTGTAGGTACTCGGCAGGGAGTTGATCAGCAGAAAGTGTAGTGGGTTTTAATTTTTTGATCAAGGTACGGATAAGTGAAGTGGCGACTGGTTGGAAGCTGAACGCAAGTAGGTTTCTAGGGGTGGTACTTTCAGGACCAGGGGAGCTAGGAGGTAGTTGGCTAGCTAGGGCTTGAATTGTCTCAGTAAAGAATCGGTTAAAACTGCCAGAAACATCTTCAGGGGTTTTATCAATAGTAGCAGCAGGGATTGGGGTTAAAGTTTGTCCAGGATGTAGTAGATTATTTAAACCTGCACAAAACTTCTGAGGGTTATTTTGATTTACTGTCTGTAAATTATAGTAGTATTGTTTTTTTGTCTTGTAAAATGGATTTTTTAGTTTCGTTCCTGGATTGCCTGTATTTATTGTGATCTTGGGGGTCTTTAAACGTCATAAAGCCCATGCTTTGTTTCTAAGGGTAATTTTGAGTTTAGACTCTTTAGAAAGCCATGGCACAATTTTTGCCTTTGTTCTCTTTGAACGAACAGGTGCATGCAAATCAAGGATCTCAAGGAATTTGTTGTTAAAGTATGCTACTGCTTCCTCTAAGGGGAGGTGTTTTAGAATAGACCTATTACATGAGTTTAGTTCTTGTTGGAATTTGGCAGGGTCAAAGTTTTTATTGTTTCTACCTTTTCCGAGTAAGGGTTGTTGGGAATTAATGGCTTTGTGCTTAATTACATATGTGAGAAGGTGATTGCTTAGGCATCAGGGAGGGTACCAGAGATGTACAGTTGGGGGTGACTATTTGAGTACCCAGTCAAGTATGCTTTCATTTTGGTTGGGTTTACCTATCCTGGTAGGGGTGGATATGATTTGTGTAAAAGCATGCAGGTTAATATGGGTGGTTGGGGATTCTGAGGAACAGGTGCCCTAGTCTATGTTAAAGTCTCCAAGTAGTAGGGTTTCTTGGGGGTAGTGACATGATAGCCAGTGCAGGATATCTTCAAGTGTAGATATATTGTTACCTGGGAGAATGTACATACAGATGATATTAATGCATTTATTTTTATTAAATTGCAATTTGGTGGCAAGAATCTCTGAGTTATTAATCTGAGGTGGTTGTATTACATCTATGGTGACATTCAACTCAGATTTATGGAGTATAGCTACCCCACCCCCTTCCTGGAAGCATGATCCAGCCTGTGTATGTTGTACCCAGATGGTAACACTTCATTGTCTGTACTGTTAGGTTTTAACCAGGTTTCAGATAAACAGAGAATCTCAGGGGAGTGGACATCCAGAAGTACGTGCAATTCATGTACTTTGTTATTAATGCTTCTACTATTGAGATAACAGGCTAGGAGAGAGTTAGTTGGCCTATTAATTGTAGGTTTGTAGCTTAGACTGCAAGTAGAGGGGTATGTGTATCTGAAGTGGGTTGGCCAGGGTTGGGGTGAATATCACCACCAAGTATTAGGTTAAGTTTATACTTGGTGATGAACTTTAGGAATTTGTTTATTAGCTTGTGGTAGTGTTTGGATCTATAGCTGATGTGCCTGGTGTTGAGATGTTGATAGACTGAACAAGATGTTGGATAGGACCTGGTACTGTAGGTATGGTTGAAGGTGGGAGGATTTACAGCTAGGGTGATAGTATGGCCTTTCGGGACCTGACATTCTGTGAGAAACTGATTTTCATACAAGGTAAGGAGGTATGGTGCGAACAAGAGGGGTAGTAAAAAGGATGCAACACCAGAAGACAGAGTGGTGAGGTAAAGGTACTGGAAGGGGGGTGGGAGAATGCCAGATGAAAGCTAATAGGTGCTATTAAAATGTAGGTAGAAGAATGGGGGTGGGAGGAATTATCCCAGCTGAAAGCATATAGGATCCAGAAAGTGGGGGAGTGGCTATAGTACTTTAAATTTCGAGGTACTGGGGTGGGAGGGAATTGGGGGCAGGGAGGGGAGCGAAGAGAGCCCAAGCGTAGCGGGGCTATTGCAGTTTACTAGGTTTCCTCAAACCTCAAGTAGAAAAAAGAGCCCTATGGCTGACCAAAATGGTGAGCTGCTTAATTACACAGCACTGTAAGTGAAAGCTTAACAAATGCTTTTTGTGTGCAACCTACTCTGCTTAAATGATGAGAGAAACTGATGGTGACCTGTAGACTCCGTTTTGTAAGTAAATGTAGAGTTCAACTAGGAAAAGAGAAAAACAGAGATTCTAGGGTAAGCATGAAGGCAACAACAGGCAGGTATTTTATAATAATACATTCAGAAAGGTTTGAGGGTGGGGGGGGGTAAAGTAGCACACTTCAGAATGAACTAAGATTTATAGCTAAGAAACCTAAGCAAGAGAGCAATGCAGTAAATAAACACTTGCCAGATTTTAAAGATATACCAGAAAAACTAAATCAATTGTTCACAATTGTACAAATGGAAAATTGCCAGTAAAAGCAATTCAAGAGATCCTGCCTCTTAAACCTGGTCGATTTCTTTGAAACAGTCACCAAGGCCATTGACGAGGGGAAGGTGGTCCACACAGCCTACCTGGACCTCGCAAAAGCCTTCGATACAATACCCCACTCGGGCATTATAGATAAGCTCACCAGCTTAAATATCAACCCCTATGTCACTAGATGGGTTGCAAACTGGCTCAAGGATAGAACCCACATGGTTAGAATTGCTGAAGCCATGTCAGACTCCAAACCAGTTACAAGTGGCGTCCCACAAGGCTCAGTCCTGTGACCTCTCTTGTTCGGTATATATTTCTCGGTGGTACAGGCCAACACGGAAGGACTGTGGCTGACCAAGTTCGCAGATGACTGCAAACTGGGCGCCATAATCAACTCTCCAGCCGACACAAGCATCCTCCAAAAGGGCCTCATAGAAACAAACAACTGGTGCCAGAGCCATGGCCTCAAGCTAAATGCCAAAAAGTGTATAGTCATCCCCTTTGGCAAAAACAAAGTGCCCACAAATTACCACATAGGTGGTAATCCATTAATCTGGAAGAAGTCATTAAGGACCTGGGGACCCAAGTTGATAGCAATCTCTCATTTGACAACCACGTGGCCAAAGTGGTTAGAAAAACATTTTATATAGCCCACCTAATCATGAAGGGATTCACATCTAGATCAGGGGAGGTCATCGTGCCTCTTTACTCATCCCTCATCAGGCCCATAATTGAGTACAATGCCCCTTTTGGGATGTACCTTAACAGACACCTGCAGCAACTGGAAAGACCTCAAAAGTACCTCACCAAGAGGATCAAAGGGCTCAAACAGATGCCATATGCTGCCCGGTTAAAGAAACTCCAGCTCTACTCAGTGGCATTCCGCCTGCTCAGAGGCGATCTGTGCCTGACGTATAAAGCCATGTCCAACCCGGAATTAATGGACATGCCGCACCTCAGAAAATCCAAATCCCATCGAGCTACGCAGAGGCTCCCTTCACTCTGGAATAAAATCCCAGTCCAGGTTAGGCAGAGTCCCACATTGACTCTCTTCAAGAGGAATCTTGATGAGTGGATGGGAAATCGTAGGTTTACCCCGGCTATCACTTCTGTGTCACTGTTAGACGGAGGCACAGTATACTAACCTCAAGAAAAGGCATAGCAAAATTAATTTAAAATGGGTGGCGAAAGCCAAACACACTCTGGCTAGGCTTATAAATGCCCTAGGGCAGATAGCCTAGTATGAACCTATGAACCTAAGTATAGCTAGCCCAAGTTATTCAGGTCATAAAAGCATTTCTTCAATGTGTGTGTGCAATTTAAACATTAAAAACACATGCAGCAAATAGGAGCTCTGATTATACACTTTCTCTAGGTACAGGTTCAGTTTAAACACAAATATTACCACAGAAATTCAGTGAAGTCACTAGCTACTTATAGAGCCTCTGCAAAAAAAAAATAGAGCAATCTGTGCAGAATCAGAATTTAGCAGCAGGTCATTCCAGTTACACAAAAAACAGTAAAAGATCCATACAATGAAGAAACTTGCACTAAGTCACACCAGGTCAGCCAAGAGGGGAAGAGAAAGAGAGGGAAATCCTAAGCACCTAGATTTGAAAATGATGTTTGTACTGAATTGTAGCAGTTTAACCTGTTTGAGGAAAGAGGGGGTGGGGGAAAAGAAAAGGCAGTAGGAGTGGTTACAGGGAAAACCCTGATTGACTCAAGACACCACACCAGAGGTAAGTTGAATTTAAGGGCCTAACATCTGCACTCAGCACTTTAATTTTAATGTTACTTGCACTCAGCACTGTAATTTCACTTATGTTTAGCAGGAAAGACAGACCAACAGTATACAATTTGGGGAATTTTTACAAGGGTTACTTGTTCAAATGTCAGGCTATTGCAGTTTACAAGGTTTCCTAAGGTGCCCTAAAGATATAAGCTAAGTATTATAGCTCTTAATGTAAGAGTCAGTTTACTTAAGTTACAGGGGAAGGAGGCAAACACTCAAGTAGAAAAAAGAGCCCTATGGCTGACCAAAATGGTGACCTGCTTAATTACACAGCACTGTGAAAGCTTACCAAATGTTTTTTGTGTGCAACCTACTCTGCTTAAATGCTGAGAGAAACTGATTTTGTTATGGTGACCAATTGCAGTCCTGTAGACTCTGTTTTGTAGGTAACTGTAGACTTCAATCTGCTTAAATGCTGAGAGAAACTGATTTTGTTATGGTGACCAATTGCAGTCCTGTAGACTCCGTTTTGTAGATAAATGTAGAGTTCAATCTGCTTAAATGCTGAGTAACTGATTTTGTTATGGTGACCAATTGCAGTCCTGTAGACTCCGTTTTGTAGGTGAATGTAGAGTTCAATCTGCTTAAATGCTGAGAGAAACTGATTTTGTTATGGTGACCAATTGCAGTCCTGTAGACTCCGTTTTGTAGGTAAATGTAGAGTTCAATCTGCTTAAATGCTGAGAGAAACTGATTTTGTTATGGTGACCAATTGCAGTCCTGTAGAATCTGTTTTGTAGGTAAATGTAGAATTCAATCTGCTTAAATGCTGAGAGAAACTGATTTTGTTATGGTGACCAATTGCAGTCTTGTAGACTCCGTTTTGTAGGTAAATGTAGAGTTCAATCTGCTTAAATGCTGAGAGAAACTGATTTTGTTATGGTGACCAATTGCAGTCCTGTAGACTCCGTTTTGTAGGTAAATGTAGAGTTCAAACTAAGTCACACCAGGTCAGCCAAGGGGAGAAGAGAGATGGAAATCCTAAGCACCTAGATTTGAAAAAAAAGATAACTCTAGCCAGATATCTGACAGATTCCATATCATTTGTCTACAACAAATTGGGTCTATCCTTACGAAGACCTTTAAGAGCTCATTCAGCTAGGTCCATGGCTACTTCTTCAGTGTTTCTATTTAGAGTTTCCATGGATGACATATGTACAGCTGCAATTTGCGCTAATACTTATACCTTTCCTTTACTACTCATTACAAACTAGATCTTTTTCTCAAGGGGAAGAGCAGCCTTTGGCTCAACTGTGCACAGAAATATCCTACCTTAGAGTCCACCCAGCAATTTAGGTAGCTGGGGATTCTGTCCCAACAATCGAGGATAAAATGAAAACTGACAACATCAGATAAAGAAGTTATGTACTCGCCATAACATTCCATCTGTGTTGCCCATTTTCATTCTTCCTCAATTCCTCACCCAGCAAGCCCTCATCCATTTTCACAATTGATTTCTGGAAGAATGAGAGTTTATAAGGACTCCACTCTCCTTCATGCTGAGCTTTAGATATGGCTTCTTCTGTTAAGAATTTTATAGTAGCACTTCCAGCTTTAGGGGTTAGTGAATTATAGATAAGGGAGGAGCTCCAGAGTTTTTTGGTGGCCACTAGGTAAAGTAATGGCTGAGTCAGATCTGAGAATCAGATACGAACCCAACAGTTAAGGAAGAATGAAAATGGCCAACACAGATGGAACATTATGGTGAGCACATAACTTCTTTTATCTGGGCCTCATCGAAGGGATTGGATTCCTTCTCCTCTCCTCTCCCATCAATATTGTTTTTTCTTTCATAACTTTTTCAACAAGGATCCAGTTTTTCTATTATCAAAATGAAAATTGCTGCTGTTTCATATTTTCACATTGGGCATAATGCCACTTCCATTGATTCTCTTAGATTCTCCAAAACTTTAATCAAAGGAGCTTTCTAACATGTACCTCCAATTAGGGAGCCAATTCCCCCATGGTACATCACCCTAATCCTCATCCAATGATGTTAAAGATTCACAGTAATGGTCTATAATAACATGACTATTGAGCGGGCTACTTACTGATGGCAGAATACCCAATGCTATGTCATTTAGCACATCCGCTAAGGGTTCTTGTTTCTTATCGCTTTCGGTCTTGCCCCCTGCCCCACATAGTCCAGGTAGGTAGTCCTGAAAAAAGGCTGCTCTTGATTCTTTCTTTGTAGTCTTTCAGAACGCTGCACCGTTTCATCCATGTTGGTCACAGACTGGAGACGCTGGCACTGTTCCTGCTGATGTGTCTTTGGGTCTTGCATCATTTCCTGCCCGTTTCTCCTCAGCTGATTCGCTCACTGCCCTTGGTTAACCTGTAGGAAATTTAAGAATAGAATTGGAGAGCATCTGGGCGACATAAAATATGGTAGGTTAATTAGTGTCCTGAGTAGGCATGTGCCGGACAACAAAGAGCATACTTTTAAGTTCCTGTAAATACAACAGCTCAAAAAGGACATACAGGGAAAATGCCTAGATATACATTTGGACATTAGTGAGTTGAAATGGCAGCTGCGTCTGAATGCTGTGGAATAAATCCAGGAATAAATGAAATGACTAGCATAGCTAGTATTTTAAAGTTAAAAAATATTTTAGGACAGGTATTTTGATTTTTTATACATCTAGTGTACATATAATGCAATTTGCTTATGTATAGGACATTATATTTTATATGTTTTAATGCTTCTAAGTCTTTTAATTAAATTTCATTAATTAATACGAGTAATTAGGATTGGGTGTGTACATATAAAAATGGCTGGGATGTTACATTCATTGTTCTTGCAGTTGGGAAAGAAAGCGTTTAACTTGTGGAATATTGTTGAATTTTGTTCTATATTTGTCATCTATTTGTGGTTTTCTGGATTTATTAAAGTGGTGATTCTATACATCATGCCTGCCTATTCCATTTGCTGGTTTGGTTCTTCAGTTCTCTTGAGGAAAGTGCCAAGGTCAGATCCGATAACCCAAATGTTGAATCAGATGAAAATGAGACAACATGGATCTGTCATTATAGTAAGTACATAACTTTCATTTTATTCTGCCAACATATGTTCCGTAGTATGCAGACTTAAGCCTCATTCTGTAAGGTCTGTGGACACCTTCTTCAAGAATTCATCAAATAATGACATATGTGCAGCTGCAGCTTTGTTTTTGCTGAATACCTTTGCAAAACATGACAAAGTGGACATCATTTCAGGGTTTAGGCTTCTTTGGACCCATTGTTTTCAAGAGTCTCCTGTTGTGGTTCTACCCAGGTATTCATTAGCTGGGGATTCTGACTCATCAGTCAAATTGGACAGATGAGATGAATAGGATATAGTAGTTATGTACGTACCATAACCCTGGATCCTTTCATCCATGTCTGTCCAATTCAACAACCCACTCTCCTTCCCCCTTCCAACTAACTCCAAAGTACCCAAAGGATCTTTCACCCCTCTTGAGGGGTTCTATGGCACATATTCTTCTCTGTTAGGCGACAAACTCCATCTGAGGCAACTAATCCTATAGGTGTATTATGGATTGGGAATGATTTAAAGAAGTTAAAGGCTGGAGCACTAGTTTTGCCAGCTTGAATCCAACAAGCATCTCTAGGACCAATTGTTCATATTGGATGGAGATAGATGAAAGAATTCAGTGTTATGGTATGTACATGACTACCATTTCCCAGGGACAGGAAGGGCTGCAGGAAAGGAGTAAGCATGATACTAATAATGCTGTACTTCCTTTTGCAAAGGATAGACATTCTCACTCAGAGGACCCTGGTCCATCCAATTTTAAACTTATTCAGTCTCATGGCATGGTTTTGTTATTTCTCTCAAGGACTTTTTTTCTCAGTACATGCTAACCATATTGAAGGAAGGCATGGCTACAAAGTCTTAATTTGGTGTGAGAGAAGGAATGTGGACCTTTGGAAACTGGAATGCCTTTTGTTCTATCAGATTTATTTCAGGCAGGACTGTTCATAGGTTCATAGGGAGGTACTAGGCGTTTGGCCCTAGGGTCTATATAAGCCTAGCCAAATGGTACCCTGGCTTTTGCCACCAAAGAAAATTATTTTCCTGTGCCCCTGTCAAGCAGAGCCACAGAAGTGATCCCCGGGGTGAATTTCCTAGCTCCCATCCAATAATCAAGATTTTTCTTGAAGAGTGCTAATGAGGAGCTTTGTTTGATATAGATAGGTAGTTTGTTCCAGAGTATGGGAAGTCTCTGGGACAGGACTCTATCCCTCCAGCATATTCTGTTTATTTTGCTGACAAGGTTTAGGTCCCTAGAGCGTGTAGCTCGGTGTCATTGGGGTTTCTTTAAATGGAGCATGTCCAACAGCTCTGGGTTTAACATAGCTTTGTATGTTAGGCAGAGATTGCCTCTGAGTAGGCAATATGCGACAGAGTAAAGCTGGAGATTTTTGAGACTGTCTGCGTAGGGCATCTGTTTGAGACCGGTAATCCTCTTTGTGAGGTATTTCTGCGGCCTTTCAAGTTGTTGCAGATGTCTTGTGAGGCACATGCCAAAAGGGGCGTTGTACTCTATAATGGGTCTAATGAGTGATGAGTAGAGGGGAACAATGACCTCTTTTCTCCTGGATGAGAAACCTTTTGTAATGAGGTGTGCCACGTAGAAGGATTTCCTGACTACTGTGGCAATGTGATAATCAAAGGAGAGACTACTGTCCACCTGTGTCCCAAGGTCTCATCACACTTTCGGTGTTAAGTAGACCACCACCTATGTGGTAGTTCATGGGTACATAGTTTTTACCAAAACGGATGACAATGCACTTTTTGGCATTGAGCTTGAGGCCATGGCTTTGACACCAGGCATCTGTCTCAGTGAGGCCCTTTTGTAGGATGTCCACATCGTTAGGAGTTTCAATTATGCCTCCTAGTTTGCAGTCATCTGCAAACTTTGTTAGCCAAAGACCTTCTGTGTTAGCCTGTACTTCAGAGAAGTAGATACTAAACAGGAGAGGACCCAGGACTGAACCCTGTGGTACTCCACTTGTCACTGGTCTGAAGTTGGATTTAGAGTCTGCTACTTTCACAGTGTGGGTTCTGTCAGTGAGCCAGATGGCAACCCATCTTGTGACATAGGGGTTTATAGCTAGTTTAGTGAGTTTGTCTATAATTCCAGAGTGGGGGGTGGTGTTGAAAGCCTTGGCGAGATCTAGATAGGCTGTGTGAACCACCTTACCCTCATCTACGGCTTTGGTGACCGCTTCAAAGAAGTCTATCAGGTTTAGGAGACATGATCTGCCTTTTACAAACCCGAACTGGGTAGGGTCCAGAGTTTGGAGATTGCCAATGTCATCGTTTATAATTTCTATGATGATACGTTCCATAGCCTTGCAGACAAGGCTCATCAGGCTAATGGGGTGGTAGTTCCTGGGGTCCTTGGTGGCTCCCCCTTTGTGGAGTGGGATAACCATTGCTGTGCGCCATTCAGTGGGCACAAAGCCTGAGGTGAAGCTGTGATTGAACATGCTACTTAGGTGGGGTGCCAGTTCATTCTGTAGTTCGTGTAGAACACAGCCTGGAATGTTGTCAGGTCCCATGGATGCTGTGTTCTTGGCTTTGGAGAGTGTTTTTTTTTTTTTTACCTGTGCAGCCGTGATTACAGGAACTTTGCATTCTTCAGGTATAGAGATTGGCCATTTAGGGGGTGAGCGAGAGGTATAGTTAACACTGAACCTATCTGCCAGGATGTTGGCAATATCAGTTGGTTCTGTATATTTAGTGCCATTGTGCTGTAACTCAGAGCAGATCTGAGTGTTGCCATTGAGATTCTTGACATAGCTATAGAACAATTTGTGGTTGTCTTTAGAATCAGTGTCGATTTTGTTTCCATAACTAGCTTTGGAGGATTTTATGAGGGATCTCAGCTTTTTACTGAGGCTGACCACGGAGTTTCTCCAATCATGGGATTTTACTCTCTTTTGCAACAGATTCTTTCTTCTGTTGTAGAGTTTGTTTATGGCATGGGGCCACCAGATTGGCTTCCTTTTTTGGAGGATAGCATCTTGGTTCTGTTAGGGATTGCACGATCCATGCACTCGTGTAAGTGCTTATAAAGTGCATTTGTATAGGATTCAGCAGTCGTACCTCTTTTGTCCATCAGCATGGGTGTCGTGAAGTTTGCCACTTCTGTCTTAAGAAGCGTGAAGTTGGCTTTGGAGAAATTCTTTACGGTGGTTTCCATAATGGGGGGTGGGGGTGGGATGTGCATGTCTAGGGTGATTAGCTTGTGGTCGGATCTGACCAATGAGGAATTGACCTCTGGTGTGGAACACTGGTTGCCCATGTTAGTAATGACCAGGTATAGGATATTGTTGCCCCTGGTGGGGGTGTGGATAAGTTGATCCAAGGCATTGGAATTTATGAATTCCAGAAAACGTTGAGCACAAGAGTTGTTACATGAGTAGTTTTCCCAGTTAATGGTGGGGTAGTTGAAATCACCCATTATTAGGGTGTTAGGTTGTATCCTAATATTTTCTAGTGTATCATGAAATGAGGAGTGGGAATCCTGGGGCATGGTGGCGGGATCTGTAGCAAACTACAATTTGGATTGCGGTCTTGCCCAAAGTTAGTTACACTTGAATAATCTCGGATGCATTATGCTGAGCAACTAGCCTGGAGGTGTGGATATCCTTAACTCATTAACCCCGAGTACCTTCTCATGGTGCATCTGTGCCTAGCACCGAGCGCACCATGAGAAGATACTAATTGCAAGCTTTTATGCCCGAGTGCCTTCCACAAGTGTTGGAAACTATATTGTACATTTGTAGATCAGCTTAATGTGAAACACACTGAAATCGTAACTGAACTTGTAATTTATCTTATGCAGCTACGATTCAGTGTGTTTTTACATTTGTCTTACATTTAACTTTAATTAGAAAATCTACTTAGAAAGTAGTCGCTAAAGCAAGTGGTGGCAGCCAATCGAATCTTGCATTCCAAGCCACCACTTGCATCACATCTCCACCCCAACGTGAATTTCTTTTGTTTTCCCCCAAATAAATAGAGGGTCCAGCAGCAGGTCTTTCCTTTTCTTCTGCAAATATTTGTCGATTTTACCTGCTGCTGGATCCCTCAAAAGTTATTTTTCACACATCGCTGGAGCTCGAAAAGTTTGCCGGTTCAGCTTTCCTGCTTCGGATTTACCATTCAGCTTTGCCGCTGTTTATAAGGTAAAATTTGAAAGGTAACCCCCCTATATGGCATTCGGTGTTTTGTGAGACTTTTGAATGTCTTGGTATTATGCATGTACAATGTCTTCTGCATTACTGAATTTGTGACAGACCCTTTCAACTTCGAGGAGCATGAATGTTTTAAGACCCCAAATGAGGTGCATTCCTCATAATGAGGTACTCTGGAGAGGTATGACCCTAAGTTGGTAATTCCGATTACGCATTTGGTTTGCACTTGCCTAAGTTAATTTTTTTTTTTTTGTTTTTTTTTTTTTTTCCCCTTGTGGTTCGGTGCATGTGCTGCAGTCCTGTCAATCCGCTAGAAACATCGTAGCTTTTGGCAACATGAAAAGTTGTTTTTCTAGTTGCTCTTCAGGAAGGTGAAACTTGTGCCGAGTGCCTGCCGCTAGCAGTGTGGTGAGGATGGTCTGGTTGTACCTGGTTCTAATAATAGATGGCAGCAGCTTGAGTCCATTTTAGTAGGTAGCCCGCCAGTAGGTAAGGCGCTCATTTGGTCACCGAGCCCGGCTTCCCAAAACTGTCCTCATAAGGTCGGCATCATTCCGCGCTTGTCCTAGCAGTCTGTGTTGGTACTCAGCTGAACCAAGTCTTATAGGCTATGGGCAGCTTATGTGAGACTTTGCTCTATAAATCCTGGCCGCCCCTTGTACTTCATTATTTGTCTCGGAGAGAATGCTGGCTTGAGAAAAGATCGCCGCGTGTTGAAAATGATGTCTGTATGGTAAACAATGCCAGGCTGCTAAGGCTGTGGATTGTAAGTCAGGCGTAGTTATAAGAGCAGTTTAGAAATGTTTGATGAGCAGGTTATACGATTGGCGAAGGACGCTCATGGGATATATGTGCACATTTTCGCTAAATGTCATTTTAAACGCTTCTTCAAGATGCATTTATTTTTATTTATTTATTTATTTGCGGCTCGTACTTCTCTCCAAATAGTAGACATTATTTTAAACTAAGAGCTATGGGGGGAGCTATGGGGGGGGGGGGCTCCTGACATCACAAGTGCCTTTGTGTATGATTCACTAATTGAAAGGCACCTACCCCAGATACGATTGACAACAGCGATGTCATCATGATGCACTCTTTCCATAATCTTCATTTTGCAAAAGACACCTGTATTGTAACAGACACACACACGGTGTTTTTTTTGTGCCTCCTGCCATATCGCTCAACTGTTTAGAATTTCGTACGATCTCTGGATTTCTTTATCATATTTGTGGTCTTTTCTTTGTAAAAATGTGTAGTTTTCTGGCAAATCATTAAGGACTGCAGTAGCTAAATAATGACAAGACATTTGATTTTCGGGCTTTGTATCCTTCAGGAATTGCACGCTCCTGCAATCAATGTATGTTGTTCTAGCAGCTTTCTAACCTTGTAAGATTTCACTTATGTCCCTGATCTTGCCTCTTTGTCCAGAATGTTGAACAAAGAAATGAGAGATATGCCTCCCATTTCAACAAAGTATGATTCACAAGTTCAGTTCATGTCTTAGCTTACTAATGTTAAGATTTTTTTCTGCTAAAACAATAATAAAAGTATCTGTATTTTGAGTCCCTTATATTGTCGTATAATTTTAGTTTGTGTTAATTGTAGACCTTTGGGAACATACTGTTGAGACTGTAAACGGAACTGTGGGTCAGCTTAACCTGCTGCTGCTTTGTTGTAAGGTATAGAACTGCACCTCGTGTTTTTCAAGGCTAGTGGAAAAAAAGTAAGAACTAGCTAGGTCTCTTTTTTTTTTTTTTCCTCTGTCAAGCAGAGGAAGTAAAACAACTCTTCCCAGGTCTAATTATCTAATGTGTCATGATTGTGGATTGGTAGTCAAAAATCTGTGTTTCTTCACTGGCTGTAAAAGTAGTAGATACTTGGGTATGTGTTTAATGATTTGCATTTTATGATGATTGTCATGCATTTTTATTTATTCCTTCTTTCATGTAATGATATGGTCATTCTAACATGAAGTTTCCATTAAAATGCATTTTTAATTATGCTAACACTGACCTGGTGCTGGTAACTGGTTTGTGTTTGTGCTGTTCATTGAGGCTTTTTGACTACATATTTTCCTTGTAGGGTGGAGATGATATTTAGGATACAAGTATTGGGGGTAAAGTAGATATTGTTGAAAGAAGGGTAGGTTGTTAAGGGATGTGGTTGTTCAGGCTGTTCAATGGAGAAGAAAGGGTCAAGACAGAATAGGACAAAGATAGTTTTGCTAAATGAGAAGAATAAATTCAAGGTAAGATGTGGAGAAAGCTGATATTATTAAGCTCGAAAGACCTTCTACATTGCCCACCTGATCATGAAGGAATTCACATCCAGATCTAGTGAGGTAATTGTTCCCCTGTACTCTTCACTTATCAGACCAATGATCGAGTACAATGCCCCATTCGGGATGTATCTCACCCGACATCTGCAGTAATTGGAGAGACCCCAAAAGTTCCTCACCAAAAGGATAAAGGGACTCCAAAATCTGTCATATGCTGCCAGATTGAAGAAACTCCAGCTCTATTCAGTCGCATACCGTCTGCTCAGAGGTGACATGTGCCTGACATACAAGGCCATGTCCAACCCGGAATTAATGGACATGCTCCACCTCAAAAAATCCAAATCCAAATCCACCAAAACCACTAGAGCAAGCGACTTAAACCTTAGCACGGATATAAATAGGACGTGCTGGAGGGATAGATTTATCACTCAGAGACTCCCTATGCTGTGGAATAAAATCCCAGTCCATGTGAGGCAGAGCACCTCGCTGGCTCTGTTCAAGAGAAATCTTGACCTGTGGATGGGAGATCGCAGGTTTACCCCGGGAATCATCTCTGTGTCACTGCTGGACAGAGGCACAACAAACTAATGGGCACAGTATTTTTTCATATCAGGGGTGGCGTAAGCCACAAAAATGTGGGCTAGGCTTATAAATGCCTTAGGGCAGATAGCCTCGTATAAACCTATGAACCTATGAACCTATTGTTATGTGCATACAATGCCTTAGCACTTGACTAGTACGTGAACATTAATTGCACAATGTACGTGTAGAGAGCTTTTCTCCCCGGGCTTCCACTAAAAAGTAGCTATTCTCAGACTCGTATGCGTAGTGGTTGGCGTTCCATTTATAGGGTTTCTGAGTGGAGTTTGGAACAAGTCGCAAGTAATGTTTCAGTATGTTTACACTACACATTACTGAGTCGTCTTTGCCATGTACGCAAGAATACCATGGAACGACTAATACTTTGGGCACAGTTACCGGTTACTCCTTTATCAAGCTCGAGTTGTTGATTTTCACGTTGACACAGAAGCACACCTCTTTGGGATGGGAAGGCGGCACTGACAGTGTAAGAGAAACTGGTTGTATATACATGATATAGTCGGGTAAGACAATATAAGGAGGATTAAGAAATAACGGAGTAGAGAGCTGAAATTTCATAGGTGAAGAAGGAATTCATCAGCGGGGAGCTGCACAGTAGTACATGACAGAAAGATGATAGTATCAGAGGATAGCTGTTTGTTTTAAATCCTGGGTGAAGGCAGCCCAGATTTCTAGTAGGTAAACTAACTATTTCAGATATGCAGTGGGTGTAGGAACAAACTGTAGTGTTTTCTTTATCAACATTTAGCCACCTATGAAAGGGCATTGCTACAAGAGTTCGCATGCTACCTCATTCGCATGGTGTTGTGTTACTCAAACTTGTTTATTCTAGATTACGTTAGCTTCTGAGTCAATGAGTAGGTGGTTCATACAAAATAATTACTGTGCATAGTGAAGGAATTCATTGTTTTAATTTACTGTCTTGTGACCCAAATTAAATAAAGCCTGGATCTGATAGTCCAACTAGGTAAAGGAAACCTGTGGCTTGGTGGTGGAACCAGTCTGATGGTCTGACTCCTACATGGTCCTGTTCATATTGAATCTTCCCTTTTTTGACTTCCTGATTTTGAACTGGTATAGTTCTAACATTTGAGTATGTTTATATCTAATGATATATGTATGACGCCCATTCACTTTGTGGTAATTTAGAGCAATTTATTGGTAGCTGATTTTGTAGTTGGAAATCCTGTTCTTTACCTTCAAAGCACTGAATGACTTGGTAACCTTTGGTTCAGTAATAGAAATGGAGTGTCTGAATAGTTGCTGCCAGCTGTTTCAATTTTAGCTTTGATTTTTGCATTCTGGTATAGAAATTAGATGTAAATGTGTGTGATTATGTAAAACTATAAAAAACATTTGAACTAGAAAGCTTCCATAAAGCAGCTAGAACCTCTGAATTGGTAGATACACATTGAAATATAAAGTTCTTTGCTAGCAGCAACCTCTTCAGTAGTTACAGATATCTGTGAAATTATTCAGATGACTTCTACCTATGCAGAGATTGTGCATGTTTGGAAACTAGTTTACAATGTAAATCAAGATAAGTAAGTACATAGGGCTGCTGAGGAATGCCATGAACAAAGTTGGTTGTATAACTAATGAGGACGAGTCTAGCAGTATATATTTTGTTACTTTCCATCCTAAAGTTATAATTAGTGTTTAAAATTTGCTTATGGAGACCTCACTCAATGTTTGCTGTTTATTATTGTTGAAACGCTAAGTCATATTCACTTTTCGAGTAAAATGTATGGAAATGAGTATATTTTCTGGTTGGCTTACTGTGTGATCAAGTTTTGTTACTTGTAGAAAGTCAATAAGACCCAAAATGTTAGAAGTTTGACAAAAGCTGATCCTTGATGTAATCCCACCTCCACCGCATCTGTCACTCACACCGCAGACTCACTGCTGTCACACTACCCTTGTACATATCCTGCACCACTTTTACACTCCCGACTTCCTCATACAATACCACAACTCCTCTTTAGGCACCCTGTCATAAAATAAATGGTTTATTTATATTAATAAAGAGGGAATATTACAGAGGAAGATCAACTGGCATGGCTCTGACATGTACTAGATACTGTGACATGGTTTTGATGTTTACAGTGCAACTTTACTGCTTTGTGCCATGCTACTACTGCTTGAGTAATCAAGTTATAGTAACTGTATAGCTGTTGTGTGCACACACAAGTGCCCAGAAAATCCAGGATTTACATTTAAGCTGTTGAGCTTGTCCATGATGCCAGAGTGGGGTATTGTGACAAAAGCTTTAGCCAAGTCCAGGTAGGCTTTATGGACTGCTTTGCCCTCTTGGACTGAGACTACTGTTGCTGTACGCCATGATCCATGCATTCTTGGAGATGTACATAGAAAGCATTTGTGAAGGATTCTGCCTTGTGGGATGTGATTTCCAGTGGCCCAGTGGGATTAAAGGATACCGTCTCAGTTGTAGGAAGTGTAAAGTCAGCTTTTGAGAAGTTTTTCATTGTAGTCTTTTGTGTTGGGGGTGGAGGTGGGATGTGTATATCCAGGGTGATTAGTTTGTGGTCAGATCTCACTAGTGAGGGGTAGACTTCCAATGTGGTGCACTTTGTCTTCATGTTTGTGATGATCAGGTCTACTATAATATCTCCCCGTTTTTGGAGAGGTGACTAGCTGTTCCATTGCATTTGAATTTATGAATTCCAGGAACCTTTGGGCTAGGGTGTTAGTTAGTAAGTTCGTGATTAACTGTACTTAGACGTATTGCTTCATGTCATGATTGAAAACAATTATGCATTTATACTGGACATGAGTCTACTCTGTGCTGCAAGAGAAACACGCTCATTTCTAGACTCCCTGAAATGTGAATAAAGTCCGAGCATCCTGGTTGCTGGTTAGTATCTTACCAGGGCATCTTTTTTAATCTTTTTTTTAATAGATTTTACCTGAATTTAGAGAAAGCCAGCTCACCTAAAAGTATTGTGACTTCTATTGTGACTTCTAGTGTTGCTGATCTGAGTGAGCAGAACTTAAACTCCTGGTGCAGTTGTAATACATTTATCATTTGTTTAGATACGAACATCAGAACTAAAGCTTAGATGCATGTAGTGCAAAAAATTTTAATATTCAATTAAATTAAATTACTAAAGGCTATACTGATCTGTTATTTCTCCCTTTTGTTTGTTCTTGGAGAAAGAAGTAATCTGAGAGGGAGAGAGGAAGCGGAAGGGAGATAAATGTACATTGGTGATGCAGTCTTAGGTACTACATTTATCTTATTTCATTTGCAACCACCCCAAACATAGTTTATCGAGGCACACTATACAAAGCCATGCAGGTCTCACCAGAGTACAACCCACTTTCCCACATGTGATAATGTGAATGGTCTTTATTTTCTAAAGTGTAACATACCACTTTTTCCAAACTTAACAGTTTTAGGAGGGAGGACTGAGCTCACCGAGGCACAGTTGAAAGGTATGGAAGGAGATATTGAAATGTTTACAGTTTGCTTGCTGAACTGTGACTGCTTTGTATTGTCACAGACATTCACATTTCTAACCAAATTCCATACCTTGAACTGCTGGTTTATTTGCTTTCCATAGCATCTCTCATAAGCTTTATCTATCAAACAGCATAGAAGTGCATAGAGAAAAGCAACTTTTCTTTCTAGAATCCAACCCTGTAACAGAACCTAGATTTCCTCTATGCATTTTGGAGAGAGGGCCTTCACCCTGACTTGAATAGATTTTTTGTGATTATAACAAAGGTAATGGTCTTGGACACTCATTTGAAAATGATCCGTTTTGAAACAGACTGTCCATTCCTACCATCACAAGAAATAAACAATTGCTCCAGATATTCTGAATGATTTCGTTTTGCCTAGAAGTTACCCATGTTATTACTTGCTGACTACTACCCGCATGGAGCAATGTTACATTTTGGGAATTTTTCTGGCCTTTGTCAGTAATGTGTGCAACTTGTGTGGGAGGAAGGGCTAAGTGTTATACTATTTTACTGAATTACTGTCTTACATAACAGCTGCACAAGGAGATAATGATTACCTACTCAACAGGTGATGTGCAGCAATTATCACCTGTGTCAGAGCATGCATACCTTTCCAGTAATGAAAGGCAGGTCATTATCACCTTAGCAATAAGTCATTTACAATATAGCACTGAGTCATTATCACTTTTCAGGTAAAACTATCAGGAGCTGTCACTGTTGTTCACATAAGTACAACTCATTATCACATTGATGAATGCACAAGCCAGATTGTGTTTTTTTTCTCTGCTTCTAGTCATTGCAAGCCACCCCCTCCATTCTTCAAATACCTAGCCTCTGCAACCCCTTATTTTATATATATATCTATCTATATGTGTGTGTGTGTGTGTGTGTGTGTGTGTGTGTATGTATGTATATATGTGTATATATATATATATATATATATATATATATATATATATATATATATATATATGTATATATATATATATATATCTGTATTTCACTTATAACATACAGATATAAGTATCCATGTAGTTCATATCTTTGTGAATTAATGTAACTGAACCACATATAATGAAACAGTTGAATGTGTCAAACTAGCACTACATACTGCATGTGTTGCTTTTCAGCTGCCTCTGTGCAGGTGAGTAACATTATATTGTATACAATTCTGTTTTTCAGCTTTGCATTCACCCGACATCACACCCCTCAGTGAAGATGCCATCTGTTAAGAAGTTAACCGCCGTTTACGTGGGCGAGGATACTGATTCAGACAGTAATACCAGTGGGTCCGAAATGGAATTGGATCTTGATGCACAGCGTAAGCCAAACCAGAGTGAGGATGACGATTATGATGCCGATGATCATATTCCACTGGCACGTCTGCGCGAGAAGGCTATTACTGCTGATAAAGATGCTCCTGTCCCAGCGATTCCTGACAGACCCCTGCCCTCTAACCCCGAGCTCACTACTCTTGATGTAACTGACCACGACAGTGAGGATGACATGCCACTAGCCCAGTTAAGGTATGATGGCACACACAATAGTGGTCAGCAACTTGAATCAGATTTTGACACAGAGGATGAATTGCCTCTATCTGAGTTACGGCACGGACGTGGCCCGAGTGACAGACCTTTGCAGTCCCAAGCCAGGCCTAGTGCTGAAGAGGAAGCGGATATGCTTCCTACTATACATGAGTTCAGGCGTAGTCTACAGCAGGTTTATTCAGATGGAGAAAGTCCACTGGATCTGAGCCGAAGTAGCTGCTTGTCAAGCAAGGATCTGAGTGTGCCACAATATGGAATTTGTGCGAGTACTCCACTCAGTAGTCAGTACAAACCAGTGGGTAATGTCACTGATCACAGGGTACCTTGCATTCAAAAGTCTGGGAGGCTAATGAAAAAGGCATGGCGATCATGCCCACCACGAAACTTATCATGGGAGAAACGCCTAACACCAGTTCACATTGATGATTTTGTGTGTCCAGTCGGCCCAGTCACCAACCTGGACTCGGACAGCACAGAGGTGGACTTCCTCAATTTGATGTTCCCAGAGGAACTGTATTCGCTTATTGCTGATGAAACTAACCGCTATGCTGCACAGAGGCAGGCTGCAGCAGGCAAGGTTGATAAGCGGTGGAGTCCAGTTTGTCCTGGAGACATACGCACATTTCTAGGTGTCAGAATATACATGTCTATTGTACATGTTCCAAAATACAGGCAGTACTGGGAAACGCACCATCTGTATGGTCATTTCCCAATAGCAGAGTACATGACCCGGGAGAGGTTTGAAAAAATTCAGCAGTATTTTCACTGCAATGACAAAAACCTCAGACGACCACAGGGTTCTGTGGGTCATGACAAGCTCCATCATGTACGGCCAATACTGGATGCCGTACTTCATGCATGTAGGACACAGTATAATGTGCATCGTGAGGTGGCAGTAGATGAAGCCATGGTCGGCTTCCGTGGACGTCTGACATTTAGACAGTTTATGCCTGGCAAGCCGGAGAGGTATGGCATTAAGGTATGGGTGCTAGCTGACTCACATAATGGTTATGTGCATGAATTCCAGGTATACACTGGAAAGGCAGAGCAGACCACAGACGTTGGACTGGCACACAGAGTTGTGGTCGACCTAACACGGGGCTGATTGGAAAGAAGCATCACATTTACTTTGACAACTTCTTCTCATCTGTCCCTCTGGCACAGCAACTGCTGCAGGACGGTCTGTACTGCTGTGGAACCATGCGCACCAATAGGTCTGGATGGCCTGTAACATTCAACCGACAAGCCATTGGTAAAGCGCCTCGAGGGTTCTACAAGCAGCTGCAGAGTGGACCATTGCTTGCAACTGAATGGAAGGATAGCAACCCAGTATTTCTGCTGTCAACCAATAGTAACCAACCTTGGCAGTCTCCAGCATACGCAGGAGACAGCACGATGGAACAAAAGCTGCAGTGCCATGTCCACCAGTTGTAAACATGTACAACACGTATATGAATGGGGTGGACCGAGCAGATCAGCTCAGGACGCAGTATCCAACAGCTCGAAAGGCAAGGAAATGGTGGCTGTACTTGTTCTGGTTCCTATGGGATGTGGCCATAGTGAATGCTTACATTTTATTTCGTGAGAGTGCTAGCCACCGGCAGCTTTCACGTTCTGGCCGTTTTATTGCGGCAAGCCAGTTACAGTTTAGAAGACACCTAGGCATGCACCTCCTGACCAGCTACAAGAAGAGGAAAAGATGCATAGAGATTACCATCCCAGAGCCCATGACACGATTTGAAGAAGGCTCACACTTTCCAGTGAAATGGCGAAAGGCACGATGCAAAAACTGTGCCATCAAGGGAAAACGTGCTGAACCATCATGGGGATGCCCGACCTGCAAGATTAACCTATGCATGGAATGCTTTGGTGAGTACCATGGCCATAAGAGTCTAGCAGACTGCTGACAGCAGTAAGATGTGCAGAGCACACTATACATCAAAGTTGTGACCAGGCTGTTGGGTCAATTGCTGGATGGGCACATGTAAAGAGAAAAGGCAGAGGTAAGGCAGACTGCTGACACTGAAGGAGGTCATGAGACCATAGTGGTATCAGCAGTCTGAGTGGGCAGCCGGCACAGCTATGGGACACTACAGATAACCAACATCTGGAGCCCCATGCCTGTCCTTGGCGTATTAGTGGAGCGGCGGTCCTTACCCTGCTTTTTCTCTTTACATGTGCCCTGGCTGGACTCCCTTGTCAGTGTCTACCCATGCTTTATTTCAGATAAGGTAAGACTGTCTTCTGCTGTTCTGGGAGTCACTGGAAAGGGAGCAGCCACAAACCTTACGCTGTCCCATCGCCGAATATTGTATTTGCTGGTTGCATCACAGGGGGCATACCCAGCCAGCATGGATCTTGTGAACCACCGGGATGGCAGTTGGGAACCTGGAGACTCTACAGCACAGTCCCGTAGTGCTGCTGTCCTTGGTAAGCATGGGCTTGGGTGTGCCACTGATGTAATGCAAAAACATGCAAACAGACACAGCCTGGGTCAGTCTTGGTCTTTTGACATGTTGCCTTGATGTAGCTCTCCACTCAGACTTCCTCCCTTCAGGTGTAGTCAGCGTATGTATGTGAGAGTAGTAAATGTATGAAGGTCAGGACAGCAATTAGTGAGTTACTTCAGTCCCTCATCCCTTAGGTCCATTGCTGGATGGGCACATGTAAAGAGAAAAGGCAGAGGTAAGGCAGACTGCTGACACTGAAGGAGGTCATGAGACCATAGTGGTATCAGCAGTCTGAGTGGGCAGCCGGCACAGCTATGGGACACTACAGATAACCAACATCTGGAGCCCCATGCCTGTCCTTGGCGTATTAGTGGAGCGGTCCTTACCCTGCTTTTTCTCTTTACATGTGCCCTGGCTGGACTCCCTTGTCAGTGTCTACCCATGCTTTATTTCAGATAAGGTAAGACTGTCTTCTGCTGTTCTGGGAGTCACTGGAAAGGGAGCAGCCACAAACCTTACGCTGTCCCATCGCCGAATATTGTGTTTGCTGGTTGCATCACAGGGGGCATACCCAGCCAGCATGGATCTTGTGAACCACCGGGATGGCAGTTGGGAACCTGGAGACTCTACAGCACAGTCCCGTAGTGCTGCTGTCCTTGGTAAGCATGGGCTTGGGTGTGCCACTGATGTAATGCAAAAACATGCAAACAGACACAGCCTGGGTCAGTCTTGGTCTTTTGACATGTTGCCTTGATGTAGCTCTCCACTCAGACTTCCTCCCTTCAGGTGTAGTCAGCGTATGTATGTGAGAGTAGTAAATGTATGAAGGTCAGGACAGCAATTAGTGAGTTACTTCAGTCCCTCATCCCTTAGGTCCATTGCTGGATGGGCACATGTAAAGAGAAAAGGCAGAGGTAAGGCAGACTGCTGCCACTGAAGGAGGTCATGAGACCATAGTGGTATCAGCAGTCTGAGTGGGCAGCCGGCACAGCTATGGGACACTACAGATAACCAGCGTCCGGAGCCCCATGCCTGTCCTTGGCATATTAGTGGAGCGGCGGTCCTTACCCTGCTTTTTCTCTTTACATGTGCCCTGGCTGTGCACCCTTGTCAGTGTCCACCCATGCTTTATTTCAGATGAGGTAAGACTGTCTTCTGCTGTTCTGGGAGTCACTGGAAAGGAGCAGCCAAAACCTACGCTGTCCCATCGCCGAATATTGTGTTGCTGGGTGCATCACAGGGGCATACCAGCCAGCGTGGATCTTGTGATCCACCGGGATCGCACTTGGGAACCTGGAGACTCTACAGCACAGTCCCATAGTGCTGCTGTCCTCGGTAAGCATGGGCTTGGGTGTGCCACTGTGATGTACTGCAAAACATGCAAAAGACACAGCCTGGTTCAGTCTTGGTCTTTTGACATGTTGCCTTGATGTAGCTCTCCGTCAGTCTCCTTCCCTTCCGGTAGGTCAGGACAGCAATTAGTGAGTTACTTCAGTCCCTCATCCCTTAGGTCCATTGCTGGATGGGCACATGTAAAGAGAAAAGGCAGAGGTAAGGCAGACTGCTGCCACTGAAGGAGGTCATGAGACCATAGTGGTATCAGCAGTCTGAGTGGGCAGCCGGCACAGCTATGGGACACTACAGATAACCAGCGCCTGGAGCCCCATGCCTGTCCTTGGCATATTAGTGGAGCGGTCCTTACCCTGCTTTTTCTCTTTACATGTGCCCTGGCTGTGCACCCTTGTCAGTGTCCACCCATGCTTTATTTCAGATGAGGTAATACTGGAAGGGAAGATGTTCACTGGTTCAGAAGGGATGGCATTCACCTAACTGAGGAGGGCATTGCATTCTTCTTGACCAACCTCCACAATGGCGTGAGGAGAGCCCTGCATGATTGTGAGAAGAATGGAAAACACCCATGACCAAGCTGGACCAGTATAGTAAGTAAAACACTATTATGAAATGTGTTATGTAAAATTTATTTCTCTGAGCTTGGCAAATAACTGTTATGGAAATTATGATTTTTTTTTTCATATTTTGGTGAATAGCTTTGCAAGGGAGCATCTGAATGTGCCAAGTAATATCTCATTTTGAAGACAGTATTGCTGGTTCTAATATGGTAAAAGAATTGTGCCAGTATGTTTGACACATGTGCAGAAATCAAAGTTTGTTTGAGACTTATGGTTATGGAAATTATGATTTTTTTTCATATTTTGGTAAATAACTTTGCAAGGGAGCATCTAAATGTGCCAAGTAATATCTCATTTTGAAGACAGTATTGCTGGTTCTAATATGGTAAAAGAATTGTGCCAGTATGTTTGACACATGTGCAGATATCAAAGTTGGTTTGAGACTTATGGTTATGGAAATTATGATTTTTCTGATTTTGGTAAATAACTTTGCAAGGGAGCATCTGAATGTGCTAAGTAATACCTCATTTTGAAAAGATTATTTATAGTTCTAACATGGTAAAAGAATGGTACCCGTATGTTGTACTCATAGGCAGATAACAGAGTTTGTTTCTGACTTAGGTTATGGAAATTATGATTTTTTTCATATTTTGGTAAATAACTTTGCAAGGGAGCATCTGAATGTGCCAAGTAATATCTCATTTTGAAGACAGTATTGCTGGTTCTAATATGGTAAAAGAATTGTGCCAGTATGTTTGACACATGTGCAGAAATCAAAGTTTGTTTGAGACTTATGGTTATGGAAATTATGATTTTTTCATATTTTGGTAAATAACTTTGCAAGGGAGCATCTGAATGTGCCAAGTAATATCTCATTTTGAAGACAGTATTGCTGGTTCTAATATGGTAAAAGAATTGTGCCAGTATGTTTGACACATGTGCAGATATCAAAGTTGGTTTGAGACTTATGGTTATGGAAATTATGATTTTTCTGATTTTGGTAAATAACTTTGCAAGGGAGCATCTGAATGTGCTAAGTAATACCTCATTTTGAAAAGATTATTTATAGTTCTAACATGGTAAAAGAATGGTACCTGTATGTTGTACTCATAGGCAGATAACAGAGTTTGTTTCTGACTTAGGTTATGGAAATTATGATTTTATTCATATTTTGGTAAATAACTTTGCAAGGGAGCATCTGAATGTGCCAAGTAATATCTCATTTTGAAGACAGTATTGCTGGTTCTAATATGGTAAAAGAATTGTGCCAGTATGTTTGACACATGTGCAGAAATCAAAGTTTGTTTGAGACTTATGGTTATGGAAATTATGATTTTTTCATATTTTGGTAAATAACTTTGCAAGGGAGCATCTGAATGTGCCAAGTAATATCTCATTTTGAAGACAGTATTGCTGGTTCTAATATGGTAAAAGAATTGTGCCAGTATGTTTGACACATGTGCAGATATCAAAGTTGGTTTGAGACTTATGGTTATGGAAATTATAATTTTTTCATATTTTGGTAAATAACTTTGCAAGGGAGCATCTGAATGTGCTAAGTAATACCTCATTTTGAAAAGATTATTTATAGTTCTAACATGGTAAAAGAATGGTACCTGTATGTTGTACTCATAGGCAGATATCAAAGTTTGTTTCTGACTTAGGTTATGGAAATTATGATTTTTTTCATATTTTGGTAAATAACTTTGCAAGGGAGCATCACATTGTGTGAAGTAATGCATCATTTTGAAGACAGTGTTACTCCTTACAACATGGTAAAAGAACTGTGTCTAGGCACTGTACACACGTACAGATATTACAGTTTGTTTAGTCTTGTACAAATATGAAAATTATACATTTACAATACTTCTCATTATTATGCCCATATCTTTGCGAGGGAGCATGGTAATCACACAAATGATGCGTCATTTTGAAGCTGACATTCAGATGCACAACTTCTACACTGATATGTAGGCTCTGTCTGTTACAGGTGATGAGATATTATGCTATGTTTATTTATCAATTATGAGAAATAATATACTAATCATATTTCTGTGAATATCTCATGAAAGGAGTGTCACACAGTTATGGTTAAAGTATCATTTTAAAGCTGACATTCATACTAACAAATTAAATTCAAATTGTATGGGTCTGCATGGTACATAGACCAAGATATTGTGCTTTGCTTTTCCAAAAATTAAAAATTGCACAATATCAGCATTCCTTGCCAAATATTTCATTATGACTTTGATATGCACTATCAATATTTACACTGTTGGAAAGGTCAGTGTCTGCTGAACAACTTTCGCGTTTAAACTTTTAGTGTAGCTCTTATAGTTAAAGAGTTATGAGCATTTGTTTTCTGTATAGTATTTCAAATGGATTTTCTGAAAATGAGCTCAGGCTGCTCTGTTGTTCCTATGGTGGAATTCAGCAGGCAGCTTTTCCTGAGCTGCTCTGGACTGAATGAGTTAATGAAATTAGACAAGCCTCTGCCTTTAGTGTTTCGGTCCAGGTTAGGTGGCCAAAAGGTGTGGTATGAATTATAGCCTGGTAATGCAGGTGTGCTCTCTGGAGCCTTGAACCAGATCTCTGTCACTGCACAGATGTCGATGTTTTCCATTTTAAGGAGTGCCTCGAGTGAGTGCATTTTGAGGTTTAGACTTCTAGCATTTTAGCATTACCCTCAGATTTTGCTTGCTTGTACCTGTTATGGTGGTGAATTTGTCATTTGAACCTTGCCTAAAAAAGGCACTATAGGGGTGGCAAGAGCCTTAGCCGGTATCTGGAATCCCAAGAGCGACAGGTGCAGGCCATTGTCGTTTGTCAATCATGTCATCCCAGGCAGACAGATACTGGATCCCCTTAGAATGTCACCAGATGCTTAGCCAATTATTAAAGTTAATCATTTTGTCCTTGTACTGTGGTATCATTCTGGGTGATGGCAGGATGCTACTGAGGGCTAAGGTCATACCTGCCTGGGCTTCATGATCGGACAGCTCCTCCATGTCTCTTTTCATGTAGTCCAGGGAGGTACTTCTCGGGTCATTCACACCAACATGGACAATGACACAGTCATATTTGTACTTGTTGTGGAATGACCTGAGTGCGTGCATTATGTGGCGGATCCTGGCAGCTGATAGTAACTTTCTCCTTGTTTAGCCTGGTGAGTGGACCATCAGTGTGCCTGACTGCTGTTCCATTCTGTCAAAGTGCACATAGCTGCTATTTCAGCTTGCATTCTGCAGTGTTTCCTTGGTGTACAATGTGTTGCTCAGGCGGTTTTTAAGAGTTGTTTTCCACCTCTAGTCACCAAGGAGAATTATCCTTCCACATTGGGACCTGAATTTCATTTTAAAACAGTTGACTGATAAAAGCTTTTGAGATGATAGCACCAATACTGTTCAAATCCTTCATGCAGAAGCCCATTTTATGATCGTTCTCATATCATCATGGAGACTTTGAGCTACATGCCCTGTATGAGGAGCCATGCACATCCTTTTATAAGAGCAGAGAGAGTCTCAGAATAAATCCTCCTTTTCATGGCTAAAGTAACGTCAGAGCTGCCTTTTAATCTGGGCATCCTGCCCTTGATATTTTCACCAAACCTCAGAAAAAAATGGGAGGTAATCTACATCATCTGGATGTCCAAAGCTATTGTGATATTACTGTGACATGATTAAGTCTGTGAGGCAGACAGACCTGTTGTTTGTGGCATTTGCACAAGGTAAGAAAAAAAAAAGAACAACCCCTTGAAGATACGTTAAAGCTCATTATTCAATGGCATCCTCAACAACAGTGGCTTTTTCTATTATGGCGTTGTGTAGGTCATTTTGAGGTGTTGACTTGACCATCTGTCAATATGATTTCCCAGTATTAAAAGCTGAGTTTGCATTCCGTTGATAGAGTAGGATTTGAAACTACTATCTGGCAAGGGTCACTGTAAAAAGACTCACTAAGACAATAGACCCCTACTTCTTGTGTAATTGTGGAAATCTTCCTATAGGTCACAAATTCTGTTACAACAGTGATCCGCATGAAGAACACAGTATGGTTATATGAGAAACATACAAAATCAGCAGATGTTACAGTAAGATCACTGCTGCAGCTCCCAATTACCTTCCCCTTTCTTTCTTTGTGCCTGTTCTATCCATGGAGTTGGAGATGGACTGAAAAGCCTGATATGAGAAGTGTCCCATTCCTTCCTGGTTTCTTTCTGCATTAGACCCCTAGCAGTTAGTGAACAGGGTACCACAAAAGGGCACTCAATTTATGTTTAGAGGTCAACTCTTCCAATGGACAATAGCCTTCCTTTTTTACCGGTGAAAAGTACAGAAGATTGTGCCAGTAGATATCCCATTTTACTGGAGATGCTGGCTTGCATCATCATCATGTTGGAAGGAATTGTACTGCAGAAATGATCCTACTCAAACATCTGCAATAATGAGTTTCTCACACAAATATATTTTCCCCTAAGTCTGCTAAAATCCAACCTGGTCCCAAAGATATTTAACATTTTTCTGGGGGCCATACCTAGACTTGGAGTAGCCAGCTGTACTACCCAAAAGAAGTAATAATCTGTATGAAAGTTTGCTGTGTGGGTCTGGCACAGAAACCATATATGCTGGTAATATCACACCTGTCTCAGTATTTCCTGATTGCAGATATAAGATTATAGGTCCATAGGCATGTACTAGGCTAATGACCACAAAGGCCTTTTTAAGCCTAATCATGCATCACATATCTCTGATAAGTTTTGGTACCCTTGATAAGTGTAAGCAGGGGCTTGGGAGATGAAACATTTACAAGGAGGGGACTGGGCGATGAACCACTTACCATCTAAACCTGTGTTCATCTGAGACAAAGGTGCCAAACTAGGGATGAATTTCCTGTTTCTCATTCAGTTATCCACGGTACACTTGAATTGCGATACAGAGGAACTCTCCTTCACCTGCATGGGGAACCTGCTCTAGAGAAGGGATAGTCTCTGGGATACATGCCTGTCTCTTCAGTAGGTCCTATTTATGTCACAGGCAAGGTTTAAGTCTTTAGAACAAATAATTCTGATGCAGTTGGTTTTGAAAATATGCAGGAGGTTCATCATGGTGGGGTCTGACAATGCCTTGTATGCCAGGCGTAGACATCCCCTCAGCAGCCTGTAGGAGACAAAATACAGGGGTAGGGCCTTGAGGCGATCTGCATAAGACATGTTACTTACACCCTGTATTCTTTTAGTGAGGAACCTCTGTGCACATTCCAACTGTTGGATGTGCCTGAGAACATACATGCCAAAGAGGTGATTGTATTCAGTGATAGGTCTGATGAATGAAGAATACAGTGAATAATGACCTCCTTGAGACCTAGATGCCATACCTTTGTTTACAAGTTGCACAATGATTTCCTCACTTTTGTAGACATAATGGTCAAAGGCTAGTTTGCTGTGTGTGTGTGTGTGTGTGTGTGTGTGTGTGTGTGTGTGTGTGTGTGTGTCCGTGTCCGTGTCCGTGTCCTCAATTACTGGGTCAAGCCTTAGGTGTTCTTTGTTAGTATGACAGTTACCAGGGGTGGATGACTTCCCAAAGGATACTGTTATGCATTTTTTGGCATTTAGCTTAAGTCCATGGCTCTGACACCAATTATTTGTCTGTGTCAGCCCTTCCTGAAGAACATTTCTGTCGGTGGGGGATTCTATGACTGCTCCTAACTTGCAGTCATCTGTAAATTTAGTCAGCCAGAGGCCATTGACATTGGCCTTGACTACAGAGAAGTAAATGCCAAAAAGAAGCAATCCCAGGACTGATACCCGAGGGAATCCACTTATGACTGGTCTCTTTGTAGAGATGGACTTCCCAGTTATAACTTCCTGGGTCCTGTCTTTGAGAGAGCTGGCTATCCACCAGGTGAAATAAGAGATGTGAAGTTGTTCAATCTCGCCATTCTTTCTTCACTGATGGGTTCAGAGCCGATCCTTGGCTCCGACACGGCCGTTTAGCAAAGCTCAAAGATTACCGGTAGCTGGAGACCAAGCCCCTTATCCCATGATGCACTGCTGGAATTACCTCAGATCTAGTTTGCCGTGGCACTGATCTCTTGGTTTCCAGCATTGCTCGAGACTTTTTGTGGGATATTCTGCATATTTGCAAGTTTTTTTCTTTTTTTTCTTTTATATATATATATATTCTTAGATATATTGATATTATGTCTGAAGATAAGGAAAAACTTCCGAAGTCTGGTTTTAAAAAATGTCCAGACTGCGGACAAAAAATGTCTGTGACAGATGCACATGTTCAGTGCGTTTTTTGTTTGGGTGAGGTGCACCTTCAGGAGTCCTGCAGTATCTGCCACTCCTTTTCTACTAGGGTGCTGGCTGAGAGGAAGAGAAAACTTATAGATCGAGGTATCCTTTGAAGAAGCTTTGTCTAACCAGGATGGGGCCAGCAAATCTTCAATACCTTCAAAATCTTCCTTGGAGTCTAAGGCAAAAAAATAAAAAAAAGTGGAATATACTGTGACTTCGGCTCCACAGCCTTCGGAGCTGACAGTCTGTTCTTTTCTGAGCCGAGACTCTAACTTGGAACCGGTCTGCGAGACTCCCTCTTCTCCAATTCTCCAGTTGGCACCATCGGTGCTTTCTTCCAGGTCCTCTGTTAGACTTTCAGATTCAGATATGGATCGACTGGTACAGAAGCTATTAACGGCACCAGGCCTAGCTAAATTGCTGTCGGCTCCGACCCGGGTGTCAGAACTGAAGACCACACTCCCTGAATTGACAGCTCTTCCTCCGAGTCGTACCGGTCCTTCGGAGCTGGAGGAGGCCAACTTGATAATTGTAGAACCCTTGGAGCCAACGGCTGTTCCAGTGCCATCGGCTCCATATGCTCGGACGTCCTCTGTGCCGACAGGGGACCGTAGGAGCCGACACTCCCCTGTCGGATCTGGGGGGGATAGTCGCACTGACTTGTCGGTGCCTTGGCTGAGGTGAGCTCGGCTCCTACCTTGGCTTGGAGCCCACGGCATCAGTGCGGGAGGGGATCGCAGTCCGTTCAGATCCGTCGACTCTTTCTCATCGGAGCCATGATGCTTCTGAAGCCATAAGGCGAGTGCCGTCTCCAAAGACCTCCTCATCACCAAGTTTGGCCTCTTCTTCCCTCAAAGTGCTTTTGTCCGCTTCTGCTACTATCGGTCACCCCAAGGGTAGAGACCCAGAGCCTCAGGTAGCCCCACTGGACTCCCCTTGCTCTTCTGAGACTTCCCCAGAAGTTCCCAGTGAGGAAGTCCCCAGAAAGAGACTGTGCAAGAGGAGGAACTTGGACTCCCCACAGGAGTCCTTGACATCTGACAGACTTGGATGAGTCAGAAGGGTCCCCTCAATCCCCCTCTGAGGACATCTCCTTTGCAGAGATACTTGAGATCCTTAGGCAGAGGGGTGATTGGCAGTCCAAAAGCCCTACTGAGATGAGTCAGTTCTTCTGAAGGCTTTCAGGTCTCAGCCTTCCATCACCCGGGTGTCTCCACCCTGTGATGAGCTTATGCAATTGGTCTGTCGTAGGGAGTGGGAGTCGCCAGAGTCCATGGAGACTGTCCCTCGGAGGCCTAATAAATTTATTTCTGCCCCGTGGATAAATCCTTTCTGTCTGAAGGAGTTCCTGTTGATGCCATGGTGGTGGCAGCAGCCACAAAGAAGGAATTGTCGGAAACTTCTGCGTCTATCCATCCTCCTAACAGCGAGTCCAGGATCATGGGTAAATATGGGAAACACATGTTCAATTTAGCGACTTTCACTCTTCGATCACTGAACTATCTGACCCATTTCACCAGACTGCAAAGAGATTACCTTAACTTGCTGGGAGATTCCCTTCAGGGTACTGTAGCTGCAGGCATCTCTGACAAAGTTTCTGCCCAGCTTGCTACCCTTAATTCCATTGTGAGCTCGTCCATATATCTCATATCATATGCAGTTGATGGTTCGAGTAGGGCTGCAGGTAGAGGGATTGCTCTTCGCAGGCATGCCTGGATGTGCCTTTATTCCTTTGCAGTGCCTTTCAAGTCTTCATTCGAAAACACCCCGTTTGACGGCTCATCCTTGTTTGGGCCATAGGTAAAGGAAACATTGACCAGGTATGAACAGGAGAGAAAGACTCTGTTTGCCGTTGGAGTCCATTTTTCCACCCCTACTCGGCCTTATCCCAAAGGGGAGGGAAGATGTGGTTCTGGAAAGCCCAAGGAGCCTTTCAGGACACACGTGGAGTACCTCCTCCAGGGCAGAGGAGGGGGTAATAATGGAAGACGCTGCCCTCGCGGCAGAGGGGGTCCGCAGCACCAGGGTGACAGAGATCACTTCTCTGGCCAACCCTACCAGCGCTCCTGAGAGGAGGCCCAACTGTCCTGCTCTGGAGGCGGTCGGGGGTCGCTTATCTTTGTACCCAGAAGCCTGGCTAGATATTACAAACGACAGATGGATACAAAGCATCATTTCCAGAGGGTATTTCATACAGTTCTCTGCTCCACCCATTCCCGTCAAGAGAATCCCGGGCATTCCACCCAGTTACAGGGAACAAGCAACGACAGAGGTCCGCAAGTTTATAAAAAAAAAAGTCGTCCAGCCAGTCCCAGCAGACCAAACATGATTCTAAACTTACTCAAGATTCTTTTTGGTTCCAAAGAAAACAGGGGACTGGAGACCCATTTTGGACCTCAGCCGACTGAACCAGTTTGTGAAAAAAGAGAAGTTTCAGATGGTCACGCTTCAGTCCATGCTTCCCTTTTTAGGGAAGGACAATTGGATGTGCTCGATCGATCTCAAGGATGCATACTACCACATAAAAATGGCCAGACCATCCAGAGATCATCTGCGTTTCCGGCTGGGAGCCAGTCACTACCAGTTTCGAGCCCTGCCCTTTGGTCTCACTACAGCCCCCAGAGTGTTTACCAAATGTGTGGCAGTAGTCACGGCTCACCTGAGGCATCTAGGATTCCAGGTGTTTCCGTACCTAGACGATTGGCTCCTTACCTCCACCACCAGGCATCAACTGATTCAGGCAACAGAATCCACTCTGACACTCTGCAACCACTTAGGCATTATGGTCAACTTCGAAAAGTCTGCCTGTCGCCATCGCAGCATATCATCTTTATAGGGGCGCAGAGTTAGACACTTCAACCACCACTCTATGTCTTCCAGTCGAAAGGGTATCAATTCTTTGCCAACACATCACTTTATTGGTGTCAAGAACAGAGCTCTAGCCGCATAGGTCTTGAAAGTACTAGGTTTGATGGTGGCAGCAATTTTAGCCATTCCATTGGCGAGGATGCATATGCGGATTCTTCAATGGCTACTGTTCACTCGGTGGTCTTACGAGGAATTTCCAATGAACCATATAATTCTGATTACAAACTCTTGCAAGAGAGATCTTCAGTGGTTGACGTCTCTACATGTCGCAATAGGACGTCCCTTTGTACTCCCCCCTCCAGTAGCCACGGACGCTTCCCTGATAGGGTGGGGGGCATTTTCAGGGAAAGACTGCCCAAGGCACATGGATGGATCAAGAGTCAATTTGCATATCAATGTCCTAGAGATGAGAGTGGTACTTCTGGCATTGCAGTACTTTCAGGACTCTCTTCCTCTAGGGACAATTGCCATACAGACAGACAACATGTCAGTGGTCTGGTATTTGAACAAATAGGGCAGGACCAAGTCGTACCCCATTTGCCGAGAAGCTCTCAGAGTTTGGCAGTGGGCTGTGTCATTCCAGCGCTTTCTGTTGGCAATGCACATCCTGGGGAGATCCAACGTGATAGCGGACAAGCTGAGCAGAGCAATTTTGTTGCCACACGAGTGGCCCCTCAAATAGGAGATTGCGGACAGGATTTTCCACAAATGGGGCCAGCCTTGCTGCAATCTTTTTGCCAGCCACATCAACACCAAATGCAGAAGCTACTTTGCCCTGATACCCCCTCCGGGAAAACCGCCGAGGGATGCACTCATTCACGATTGGCCTCCAGGTCTCCTCTATGCATTTCCCCCAATTCTGCTGATACCCAGATTTTTACAGAAAGCAAAGTCACTGGGAAGGACTGTCATTCTTATAGCCCCTCCTTGGCCTCGGCAGATTTGGTTTCCATTTCTTTACCATAATCTCTTGGAGGATCCATGGATCCTGGACCCAGATCCAAACCTTCTGACACACCCGTCAGGGGACCTCCATCCTTCCTTGCAGTCACTGAAGCTAACCGCTTGGCTGCTCCAGTTCCCCGTATAGCCAAGCTTCATAATCTTTCATATGACACAAGTCAAATTTTGTTGGCTTCCCATAAATCTTCCACCAGAAAATTGTATCGTAGTAAGTGGAAGAGATTTTCCATTTGGGCTTCTAACCAGAACCTTGATCCTTACCAAACTTCATTGTCATCCATACTAGAATTCTTGACCAAGATTTTTCACGAAGGAGTGGCAGCTGCTATCGTTAGGGTCTAGTTAGCAGCTATATCTAATTTTCATCTAGGTATTGATGGACTAAATATTATGCAACACCAGTTATCCAAGGCCTTCCTCAAAAGTACCTTTCACATGAGACCTCCAGTGAAGGCACCTTATTCTCCCTGGAGCTTGAATTTCATGCTATCCCGTATTATTCTTCCTCCCTTCGAACCAGCATCATCTAGTGAGCTCAAGTTTCTGTCATGGAAAACTGTTTTTCTAGTGGCCATTACTTCTGCCCGCAGAGTGTCAGAGCTTCAGGCATTATCTATCAAGCCCCCCTATATGATTTTTCATCTTGACAGAGTGTCTCTTAGGACTAACCCTTCCTTTTTGCCTAAAGTATGTTCTGAGACAAACATCATTCAAGCTATTGAGTTGCCCGTTTTTTTCCCCAGCCATACCAACAATTTAGAATACATGCTGCACAGACTTGATGTTCACAGACAGCTTAGATATTATCTGGACAGAACAAAAGACTTCCGAAAGTCAGACCAGCTTTTTGTTTCATTCTCTGAAGCCAGAAAAGGTAGACCAGTGGCTAAAACAACCCTTTCTAAGTGGCTTTCAGATTGCATCACCTACCCTTATCTGCTAATAGGTCTTTGTTGCATAAAGTGAAGGTGCATTCAAACCAGAGCAGTCTCTACTTCTTCGGCCTTTCAAGCCAAGTTACCCCTTGATAATATCTGTGCCACTTGGTCTAAGCCTCACACTTTTATCACTCATTACAAAGTGGACAAGACCTCCAGGGACATGGCTTCCTTTGGTTCTACAGTCCCGAAAAATGTACTCCCGTGAACCACCCAGGATTTAGGGTGCTAGGAATGCTACCCATCAGTGAAGAATGAACGGCGAGATTGAACAACTTCACATAAAGAAGTTATGTATTCACCATAACCTTCCATGTGAGTTGTTCTATCTCGCCTTCATTCTCACGTCCCTCCCTCCTTCCCCCACCTGGCTGACAGTTGACCTGGAGACTGACTTCATCCTGGTTATTCAATGTTTCTTCCTGTCTGGGGAGATTAGTCCTCTTACTAGGATATGGTACACGCAGCAAACAAAATATGAGGTAATTCCAGAAGTGCATCATGGGATAAGGGGCTTGGTCTCGAGCTACTGGTAATCTTTGAGCTTTGCTAAACAGCCGTGTCGGAGCCGAGGATTGGCTCCGATCCCATCAGTGAGGAATGAAGGCGAGATAGAACAACTCACATGGAACGTTATGGTGAGTACATAACTTCTTTTTTATATTGTGTCCAGTGTGTGGGGGTTTCCTATGTCATTATTGATCATTTCCATTATAATTCATTCCATGGCTTTGCATATGAGACTAGTGAGACTTATGGGTCTGCAGATGGCCCACCTTTGTGCAGAGGGATGACTCCTGCTGTTCTCCACTCATCAGCTACAAAGCCTGTCTGGAAGCTACAGTTTAGTAGCAATTCCAAAGGGCCTGATAGGTCACGTTTCTTGCTATTTAGAAGGAATCCTGGGATATTGTCTGGGTCCACTGATGCAGTGTTCTTGGCCTTAGAGCATTAGTGATAGTAGGAGGAATTATATTTGATGGTATTTCCTGAGGGGAAGTTGAGGGGGAAACGGGGGTAATGTTAGAGCTGAATTTGTTGGGCAGTAGCTTTGCTATATTTTCTGGCTCAGTATAGGTGGCTGTATTAACAATGAGCTCTACACACAATTGTGCATTGCTTTTGAAGTTACGTACATAGATAAAAAAATTCCTTGTGGTTGTCCTTGAACTGGGAGACTAAATTTACCTTAGATTTGACATTGGTGGACTTTAAGTTGTTTTAGTTTGATGAAAGTGCTTTTATCCTGCTGGGTGCTACACATCCTATTTTTTGCCACAGTTTTCTTCCTTTTTTATACAACCTATTGATGTTGTGATTCCACCAGGGTGGCTTGTTTTTTTGAGTTAGTTCTATTCTTCTTCCTGGTGGGTACAGCTGCCTCTGTGCAGCTATTAGCATGCTCAGATAGGGTTTCTGTGAACAATTCCATGTAGGCAGCTGTGTTGTCAGGGTTTATAGGAGCTTGAAATTTTGATAGGTTATCAATAATAGGAAGTTAACCTCTGAGTAGTTCTTGAACAGTCCAGGGTTAGCTGGAGTTCCAGGATTTATTTGTGGGATGACCTTACCAGAAAAAGCATTACACTAGGGGGTGTGCAGCACTCTCCCAGATTGGTGAGGACCAGATCCAGTATGTCTGCATGCTTGGCTGGTGTACTGATAATCTGGTCCAGGGAGTTTGTGTTTACTAAATCCAGAAATCTCTGTGCCTGCATGTTTAGTGTCATATATGATTCTTAATTAATAGTGGGGTAATTACAATTGCCCATGAATATGGTATTGGGTGTTTCCAATAAGTTTAAATACATGTTATGGATTTCCTGGGTCATAGAGGAGGATCTATAGCTTGCAAGGAAGTGGCATGGGATTTTGCCTATGGTGGTTTTAATGTGGAGAAGCTTAAGTGCATTGTCCTGTTTGACCAGCCTTCCTGTATATTTATTTTTGATGCAAATCAAAACACCTCCACCTTTAGTCCCTGTCTGTGTAGTAGCTGGTCTAAATGTGTGGAAGGCATAGTGTGCTGTCCACAGCTTTAAACCATGTTTTGGTGACCACGCAGGCATCCGCATTCTGTATGGTGAGGAGAGCTTGTAAGCAGTGGAGTTTTTTGTTTAGACTCCTAGCACTGAGCAGTAACACTTGACAACCAATGTCAAATCTAAGGTAAATTTAGTCTCCCAGTTCATACCAGCCTGGGACACATTCTGAGAACTCCATGATGCCTGTTTTCATATAGTCTAGGGAGGTACATCTCAGGACATTTACACCCACTGGACTATGACTGAGTCATACTGGTATTTATGGCCCAGTGACCTGAGTTTGTGTGTAATGTGGCAGATCCTGGCCCCTGACTGTGACTTTTTCTTTACTCAGCCTGGTGAGAGGGGCATCAGTGTGTCTCACAATGGAGTCTCCAGTGACCAGAATGTTGGATTGAGTGGTGGCTTACCTTGTGGATTTAGAAGTAAAGGCTCCATGAGATGTGGCTGTATGTGTTGATGTAGGTGTTTTGAAAGAATGCATTCAGAGCACTAGGGTATTTATTATGTTTACTTTGTTCCAGAGGTCTTTGGGGTTTAGAAAGGTTACATTTAAGTGCCTCAGCATATGTGGGTCTATGTGTCTTTGAATTGTGTATGATGGGTGCAGCTTGTGTACTACTGACAACCTGATTAACAATAGGAGTGCTTTTATGTGAGAGTTTTGTCTCCACTGATTTTCTGTAACTACATCTGTCACATGCCATATCAGTTTGAGAATTAGCTGGTTGTCAGTAAACATGTGGCAATTTCTATATTGTCTCAGGATGCCCATATCCACCACTAGTAACAGAGATAATGGGAAAGTTCATATCCATGTCAAAAGGCTCTTTTTATTGATTAGATAGTTGCAGTGAGGCTATAAAGTAATGTCAGGAGTATCTTATCTGTCTTGCAACTCTGGGGGGGGGGGGGGGCAATACTTGTCACTGCAAACTAATTTCCCTGAGTGCAACTAGGTATTGGTGAAATTTCAGGGATCACAAAACTCCAAAGTAAGTCAGGCAGTCACCTTATAAACAAAGTCCAGTGCAAGGCTTTTGCAAAGAAAGTCGGACAACTACACCAGTTTCCAGAAAGGCTGTATAAGGGCTTTCGTTCCTTTATTCCTCCATAAAAAAACAGAACAACTTCAGCTACAAAACATACACATCATTTCCTCAATTTTGTACCAAACATCCGTCATGTGACATATTTGTGTGACAGGATGGGGCTAATGCACTCTATAGACATAGCACTATGTGTAGAGATTTTAAAAAGTTTTGTTTCTGTGTGTTGGAAAAGGTTAGAAGACAGGAGAGAGGTGGAAATTGGTCCAATTTTGTTGAATATAGGGAAATGTTTTGGCAGGTGTTGCTAAATGCAAGTAACCCGCCAGGCCTTAATGACAAGATTTCAGTTAGTAGTCTTCTGAATTTAAGGCCAGAAGAAATTAAGTAAAATAAAATAAAATTAAAGAAAACAAAATAAAACAAAGATTAAAATACAGATTAAAGAACAGGAAAATGGTAAAATAATACATTTACAAGAAAGTATGTTTTTACAGAAAATTAGATACACAAAATTGGAATGTACTGGTATATGTAGGGTATAAAAAATAAAAAAGGGGTTTATAGTGAAACAACTTTTATTTTATGAGATGTATAAGAAGGACTTTTAGCGGGGATTGTTCAACAGATAATTTTTATTTTTATGTTTAGCAAATGGTGCCCAGTTTATAGATGCTTAGGTTTTAGGAAAATGATGGTGTGTTTTTTTTTGGTTTTTTTTTAATATGTCACATGACTGTTGTTTGGTATAAAATTGAGTAAATTATGTGTATGTTTTGTATCTGAAGAAGTTCCATTTTTTATGGAGGAATAAAGGACCGAAAGCGCTTATACAGCCTTTCTGGAAACTGGTGTAGTTGTCCGATTTTCTTTGCAAAAGCCTTGCACTGGACTTTGTTTATAAGGTGAAATTTCAGGGATGCTTTTACAGGAAAAATGTCAACTCAAGGTGTCTGCATCTATACAGGACAGTGCCAAACACTTGAGGGGGAACAAATAAGTAGATCTTGATGAGTTATGATGATGTATCTAGGGAGGTATATTGAAGTTAGGTTAGCAGCAGATAATCAAGCAGTAGTTACTGAAGAGAAGGAATTAGCTTTGCCAAGAATGATGAAAAGAGGGGATTCACCTGACTGGTTACTGCTAGTCATGGTCTCACCACAGCTTCACACTGCTGGCATATGATGTCCATTTACTTCTTCTATTCCCAAAAACAAAACAGTAGCGCCAGTCCCACGATGAGAAGCAAGCCACAGGTTATTTGGTAATCAAGAGTCTTGTCCCAGATGATGCAAGGGTCTGTACGCTTGTTGTAGCCTTTTCCTGGTAGATGCCTTGAATAACAACCAGACCAATCAAGAAGGTCAAACACAGATGATCACTGCCAAATCAGAAACAGTCTGCTCTTTCTTTCACTAGGAGCAAAATATAAGCACAAATTCCAAGCTGGTACTTACAAATCAGTTAACACGTTTTCTGATGATCAGCACTATCCAAGAAATAATGTCCCTATGCTCCTTCTCTCACCAAAAGCCAAAAAGGAGCACTAATCCCAAGATGACTATTGAGGGGCAGAATGTGGGCTCTCCAATAATTGGTGGTCTTGGACTAGATGTTGCATATTTTAATGTTAAGATGGAAAAATGGGTTAATATCCTAAGAGCTGCAGTGTTCACTAAGAAGTTAGATATGAGAAATGGGGGTAACATAAGCTCTAGCAATCTAAGTGGGGAGCCACTAATTTTAGAAGAGCAAGATATACTGCAAGGGGGTGGGCACTTTGAATTCTGGATGTATGAAATACAGTGGAATACCTAATAAATTTAAATAGCTGAAGGGGAGTGATTTCACAAAATGATAATTTTGTGCTTATTCGCAATAGCCAATGAAAGGGGAAAAGGAAGGAAATATGTGGTCAAATTAACATAAGGGGCAGGCAGCTAGAAAGACAGTTGAGTTTAAAAACACAAGTTGGAGAGTGGGGGTAAATTTAATTTCTGTGTGACTCACAGTAGAGATAGATGTGGTCTCTTTCCTAGTTTAAATATGGAATTAAATACAGAATATAAGTAAAATACAGTGTAAAGAAAATAAACCACAATATACAAAATGAAAGGTGGCAATGAAGCAATACAAAATGCAAGAAAGATTGATTTTCTTCTGTATGATGCGCAGTAAAAATAGTCATTTTCTGTAAACAGTCTGGTGTCCCCAATTTTTAACACTTCTCCCTACTGCCACAGTTTTGTCAGGAGCAGCTCTTTCTGCTGGTATGACTGCTGTATGGGTCTTGGCTGCTTCTTCATGGCCATATTTGGAGCATATACAAAGTGCACTCTTCCAAGTAACAAATTCTCTGAATGGGGTATCCGGATCCAAGAAGTCTTCACCAATTATAAATAATTTTCCAAAAGTTTATTAAAAAACACTCTCTTAAAAATAAAACTTGCAGTGGTTAAGCGCTTTCATCTATCGTATAGACTTCATCAGAACAGGGTGAGAGTGAGAGAGGTAAGAAAGTGTTTTTTAATAAACTTTTGGAAAATTATTTATAATTGGTGAAGACTTCTTGGATCCGGATACCCCATTCAGCAGATTTGTGTGCTTTTTTCTTGGTTTTAACTGCTGAACTGTACATGTTCTTCATAAGTAACAAATCCTGGAATACCAGTACAACTGCCTATTTGTACTTTCACAAAATGAATGAAATCTATTACCACCAGTTTCATCTGATATGGCAGAAAATCTCAGGTTTACTCTGTGTGTTCTGTTTTCTAACGCTGCTTTTTTGAAATGGTTATTCTTAAGTCCTGTATTCAGCCAATTATTCCTGGCTATAATTTCTGCAGTTTGATTGGCTCATCTGAAGAGCTACTTCTGTTCTTTTCAGGTTTTCGTAATTTGACTTTATATTAATCTAGTGTCTCACTTATTTGAAACATCTCTAAAGGCATTTATTTTTTTCCTCTAAATTACTGTAAACAATCTCTTGAACCTGGACTGCTTTTTGCTGAACATCTCACAAGAACTTCCTTACCATAATTTTTTTCTTCTCTTTTTCTAGATGGTTTTCTCTTATTTCTTTCAGATTTCTTCTTTGTTGAAATGCAGATAGTGTAATCACTCATCAGCAACTGAATTTTACCCAAAGTGTTAGCTTTTATTACCTTGTTCACACTATTTTTAATTTTTGCACTGACAACTCTAATCAACCTGCTTTTCAGAGTGCAGCCATCATGGGATCTCTCTCCCAGTAAGCTTTTTACATACTTCTTTTTAAGAAAGATAAGTTTCTGCAAGTATTTCATATTTTATACTGCCAGTTGATTGCACTTCATGCTTGAGCACTTTTGCAAGTCTTCCTTATACTACATTGTTTATTATATTTACAATTGATGCAAGGACATTTATGAATATTCTTATAGTACTAAAAGTTGATCAAATCAGATCTTATGTTTTACTGATGTATTCTTTTTCAGCATTTTAGACAGATGAGAGAATACAAGTGTATGTTTTGTTAGAAAATTCTTTCAGTATTCCACATTTTAGGTATCAATTAAATTCAGTAAACTAATTTATATTTGTATATGCAGCTGTAATGTTGCTACTAATTTGATACGTAGTAAGTACAGTTCTTCAAATTTATTTTGCGCTTTCATTTTGGCAGATTTATGTAAATGTTTGTAGGACACTTAAGTACCTAATTTGTTTTTCTTTCCCAAGTTGTATTTCATTTTACCACTTTTTGAACAAAGCTTTTAGTTTGTCATGTTATTTCACAGTTCGTATACTTTACAATAGTAGAAGTATCTGTCTACTACAAGCTTATTGCTCAAAGAATCAAAAAGAATGAGTTAACAGCAAAGGATCTGTGTTGATCCAGTCAGTACACTGTAATTCATGGAGTGGTAACTGCAGGCACATTTTTAGCAACTTTCCCAATCTCTGCAAGCTTGAGTTTCTCTGTCTCCTCCCAGAATGTACTGTTTCAATCCCCCCAATCTCATTATCACTTCTACAAGCTATACAAATATTTTGCAGCTCAAGTAGCTTCAGCATTTAACATATTTTAATGGCATCAAGACAGGTAAATCACCTTTTTACTTGGAGATTCTATGTTACTACCATTCCTTGCAGCTTTTTTACAGTCATTTCTCTTTTGAAGAAAAGAATACCTTTTCTTAATTTCTGACACTCTCCAGTCCCACATAGGCCACTTTCCCTTTCTATCCTACTTTTGGTGTTTCCTTTCCTCAAGTAAATTCTTCACCAAATGTAATGTTGATATTGCTTTCAGTGTTTTCTGTTTTGACAGTAATCCCATTTCACTGTTATGTACAGTTCACTGCTTCACAGCATAGTTACTTGTATTTTTGAGTCATTGTTTGGATTACTTAGCTATCCAGAATATTTGTTTTTTGAAGTAAGTGATTGAATTTTGCTTGTTAGGATGGATAAGGAATGCACCTTGGACTTTTCTAAGTGTAAAGAATGTGGATTCAAGATTCTTCCCCAGGACGCACATGCATTATGTGTGATGGTTTGCCTGGGCTAATTCATTTGGCTGCAGTTATAAAAAAAAAAAAAAAAAATCAGTCAACATCCCATATTGGACTGAAGAAATAAGTTATTTCTAAATGGCGGTCTCAACTTTTTAAAGGCCCAAGAAAGATGTTAAGACAGAAATGAAAAAATAGAAAAGGATAATGAAGGAGGTTATGGACAAGGCTTCTGCTGTGCCTTTACCTGCCAAAGTTCCTATAAGTTGATTCATTACCAGAACCAGGACATTCCAGGGCACAATTGGTGTTTCAGATAACTTCTTCTTCAGGTTTGGGTAGGCCCAGTTACTTGGGTTCTTCCAGACTGGCTCCAAGGAAATAGCTAGGAAGCAAGACCTGTCAAGTTTTTGAATTTCAGACCTGCTTCTGCCCTATCAAATTATGTAGTTCATTGCAAATTATTTCTGCTGCTTTGGATTAGCAGAAAATTATGACAACCATTCTAAAGCCTAGCGAGGGCTCAGTCTCATTTCAGGCCCCTCTATTTATAGGGTGGCCAGAGACATGCCCATACCCTCCACTTCATCAATTCCTACTTTTGGTACCAACTGTGAAATTTTGTATGGTGTTGGCACTGGTGCTGAGAGTCACTAAGCCCAAGGTTGTCATCACCTATGCTTCAAGACTGAGATTGAGCCAACTCTCTCAAGTTGTTCCTGGTATTGGTGAAGTCCATGTTCAACATCTTAGGCAAAAAGCCCACTTATTAATGTTGGCCATGGTCATGATGCCAGGGTCTGTCAGCGTCATAGCTTTGGTGTCAAACATAGTGTAAACTCAGGCCATGATTCAACACTTTCATGATGATGATCTTAGAGAAGACTTTCAAGATGAAAGAGATGCGTCCCAAGGAAAACCTTTAGGTTTTTAAAGATGGAACAGGCATCTGCAATGCTATCCCTACCATTGTACACCAGTCAGCATGGCTGCTTTGGCCATTTATTTTCCTCTCAGCAGGACCTTGGATTGGAAGGTCCCTTAAATCCCACACAATCTAGGAGGAATCCTTTTTTGGACTATTGCAACAGCTCCCCTCTGAGCATCCCCAGAAAGAGGATGTATAAAAGGAAATACTTAAGACTGTCCCTCAGAGTCCCCTACTTTGGAATGGATCTTGATGGAGGGGAAACTTCCCTCAAGTCTGATCCAGAAGACTGTAAGCTCAGCAAAATCATAGAAATGATAACGCAGAGGGGATCCTGGCCCACCCCCTGTGAGGAAGAGATTGTTCAGGATGCTGTCCAAGCCACCTCACCAACAGTTTGGATGATCCTATTTCCAGATAAAATGGTGCACCTATGTTTTCCAGTATGCCTGGAAAGAGCCTTATGCATTAGGACCCATTCCCTGGAATCCAGATGAAGTCCTTGGGCCTTCTAAAATGGGTTCATTGAAAAAAAAATAAAGATTACCTCACTGAAGCAAGGGATCCTTTATGGACTTATTGTTTCAGCTGCCACTGAAAGAGGCCTCAGAGGGTGCCCAGGTAATTTTTCCTCATTACAAGGAGTCCAAGATCATGGATCATGTATGGAAACATTTGCACATATATCAAGTGCCTTTTCATTTAGAGCTATCAGTTACTTGATTCATATGATCAGATTCCAGAGGATCTAGCTGATGTGCCTCTAGACAGCCTCAGAAAACTACTACCTCAATACACATATAAACAAGTAGTTGTCATGAATACTATTGCTGCTCCCTTCTTGTAATTGTTACATAGTGCTGTATGTAGAGCAGCAGATTCAAGCATTGCAATGAGATGATGGACCTAACTCTCTCATAATGCAGAGGATGGAGAAGCAGGGGCAGCAGGTTCAGGCACTGAAATGAGGTGATAGACCTAGTTCAGTTTAAATAACCTTGTGGAGCACATCAGGGCAGCCTTTATCAGTGTCCTTTAGGATGTCTTCACCTCATTTTGTCCAAGGATAAAAGATAGGTAACGGCAAACTGAGCAGGGAAGCAAGATGCTGTTAGGATTAGGTTCTCTGCCCCTCAGAACTCCTATGCTTGGATTAATAAAGCAGCAAAGAACATATGATTAAGAAAATCCTACCAGCCCTAGTTTGAGTAATGTGGAAGGTAAAGCTTTTCATGGAAGTGATGGGGTCTGTAATGACTGACACTCTTGAAATAGAAAGGGACCACAAAACTAGGCATTCCATTGCTTTTCTCTGGAAAAAGGCAGCAGAATCCCTGAATGTTTATCTGACTGTCCCCTCTGGAGATAGTTGGGGGTTGCATTTTGTTGCATCCCAAAAGAGTAGCTGGCCTTAACTCAATATAGTTGGATTAATGAAATCATATCCATAGGCTGTCCAGTTCTCTTTACAAAATCATTACCCCTACCATCTCTTCCTCTAACAGATATTCCACTTTGACATAAGAAAGCATAAATTGAAGAGCTCAGCAATGTACTTCAAAAAGGGGTACTGCAAGATGTCCCACCACAGCAGAAAGCATCTGAGTTTTTCTGAAGGTTGTTCTTGGTACCAAAGAAGACCAAGGACCTTTGGCTCATAATGGACTTGAATGGCTCAAAATACAAAGATAGCAAAGAAGTCCAGGTGTTTCCTTCACTTTTGAGTGGGAGCTAGTCATTACCAGTTCAGAGTCTTGCCCTTTGGACTCTTCCCAGCATGGTATCAGTAGCAGCTTACCTCAGGCTACTACTGATTAGAACATTCCCATTTGGATGACTGTATTATAGCCGGTACTTCAAGGGAGTCTCTCATTGAGGTAAGGGACTACTCACTCAGGTTATGCCTGTCTGTAGTAATTTGTCAAATTGCAGAAGTAACAGTTACAGCCATCTCAGACATTGGTATTTATCAGCTGCCCTATGAACACCACATCAGCAAAAGCAAGCTTCCTGGTAGGGCAGCTAGAGCAAATTCAAGAGTCAGTCAGCATTTTACCACATTATAATGTACCCATAGCAACCTTAGTATTACAAGTCCTAGGGCTGATGTCAGCAAGCATCAACATGGTACTATTCATCAAATATTCCAGATATTAGATGGGAATTTTCCAATGGACATTATGAATTCAGTGGTCCCAGATTCATGACCCAGTTCCTGAAATAAGTCTCCAAAGCTTGTTGAAAGCATCTACAATGGTGTTTTCATCTACAGAATCTATCAGGAAGAATTTTTTCGTTGCCCCATTCTCTCCATCATGGTCACCACAGGTGCTCCTGCCTTGGTGTGAGGGGCATTGTCTGGTGCAAGCAGTCCGTGAAGCGTACCACATCTGTACATTAAAATGCTAGAGATAGGAGTAGTCCTTCTAGTACTGCTGGCCCTTCAGGACTGTCTTCCCCAGGGTGTGACAGCCATCCTGTCTGGCAACATGACTGTGGTATGCTATATCAACAAGCAAGGGGGAAGTAAGTCCTGTTTCCTCTGTCAGGAAGCAGTGAAGGTATGAGAATGGACCATAAATACACAGCACTTTCTAATTGAAATGTTTATACAATGACAGTCAAACACTAGCAGACAAATTGTACGAATCCTTCTAATGCCTCACAGATAGTCTCTAAACATGTCTACAGTGAGTATGCTTTCGGTAATTGGAAAAGTCTTGCTACCATCTTTTTGCCTCTCCCCAGCACTAAATGCAACAACTTCTTTTCCCTAATGCCTCCTCAAGTTCAAACTATCAAGAGATGCAGTCATACGTCATTGACCCCTCGGTCTCTTTTATGTCTTCCCTTCACTACCCTTGATGATGAAGTTTATCAAGAAATCCAGGCTATGCAAAGCCTCTCTGCTTCAAGTAATCTTTTCTGTGTTGCTTACGTTCTTAGCTGGTTAGTATTTCCTTTGAAGATCTTTGTTTAAAACTTAAATGAAAGTGCTACAGGGTGATTGTAGTAAGCTGTTGCCTTTTCATTATTTCAACTTTTTTAATAAGAAAAACTGAGTCTGGCAGAAAAGGAGAAAAAAATGATTAAGACACTAAATGTTATAAAAGGTTGACTCATTAAATGAAGTAAAAGCCTAAACATTATTATTGACAACTGAGGGAGGTGCTAATGTTGACCCTGCAAAACAAGGATAAAAAGTCATTATCAAAAATTTCCAAAATTTTCTTTTCCAACTTAAGTGATGCTGAAAGATGAGACATTAGCAGCATCTGCATTAGTACAATATTAGTGTCATCTACCATTATAATAAATACAAACATTACAACATAAAGTTTGATCTGAAGTAGTTTACTTCATTTGGTCTTCAACCTGTGGTTTACAGATCCGTATCGGATCTGAGCTGGCAATTTCTAACCAGCATCAGCTCCAAACTCCTCCCCTTACCCATAATACATCTCCGCTGCCTTCAATCCCCAGATCTCGTTTGCCGCAAATTGCTTTAGCATCGTGTCTCTTGAGCTCCAGCTAGTCATTGGGTAAAACCTTCGTGAGTAGATCATTTTCTTCTTTTTTCTGTCACTTAGTGTTAGTATAGATCCCCTTTCTCCTCACTTGGTGCATCGAGTTTTTAAGTTTTAGGTTATTTAGAGTGGTTTGTACTATGGTGTAGGTTGGTAGCTTCCACCCCCCCTCAGTGTTTTTTCTGTATACGTGTGTGCTGAGTGGGTGTGTGTGTTAGAAAGAAACTACCTATTTTTATTAAGGTTATCTTTCTACTAAATAGTATGACTGAAAAGCTTGTGTTCAAGCGGTGTGGCCATAAGTTATCCCCAGCAGATGGCCACACTCTGTGTGTTTATTGCTTGGGCGTTGCCCACCTGAGTGTGAACTGTAGCATATGTGCAGGCTTCAACCCCCGCGCCTTTAAAGTAAAAAGGCCAAGTTGGCCCTCAGAGGCCTTCTTCCTCCTTCAGACTCTGTTTCTTCGTCTCTGGCTTCAGTCACAGCAGCTGCTGTGGCTGCCTCTACGTCCTCTTGCTTCTCCTCCCTCCCAGGCTAGGACTCAACCTCTTGTACCAAAGCCTGTGGTAGTGGAGCAGAAAAGAGGTAGAGAGAGGGAGTCAAAGACAAGGGGAAAAGAGAAAGAGGTCTCTGGACCTTGCTTCTCCCACTAAGATGCCACGGATCCGTGACTCCCCTCGGCTCCAGTCTCAGAGGTTCTCCCCGTAGATGGAGGAGACACATCTAGCTTCTCGGACCGCGGTGCCCCGACCCACCAGGCCGGAGTCCGTGGCCTCATTGCAGTCAACCCGGTCCTTGTCAAACATGGAGCTGGATAAAATAAGGCGATTTATCCGTACACAGATGCAGATGGGGGTTTTGCCAGCCCCCCCCCCTCATTCAGGAGGGGGGAGCTCACTTCCCTTTTTCCAACCTATATCTCCTTCTCTGATCTGAACTTCGGGTTCGGAGTACTCTGATCCAGGGGGTCGGTGCCGACGGTACCTGCTTTCTTGACGCTGACAGCTGCCTGGACTGTATCGGATCCGACCAGCTCGGATCTGAGCTGCTCTCAGAGCCAGAGCTTGGGTGTCAGGTCTGAGGGGGTGGAACCTCTTTCATCGGCTCCGACTTTGTCGGGCCAGGTTCCCTCCCTCGGAGCTCCGTCCACCTCTGGCCCGGCTCCAATTTTCACGTCGGACCCGGGGAGACCGGCCTCCTTATTGTTTTTTTCAGGAGGTTCACTCTCCTTCGGCATTCAACGTGGTAGAAAGGATTCTCTCCATTGGATCGAGACCCCTGACTGCCCCCTTGGACTCCTCTCAGACCCCCTCGGCTCTGTTTATGGTCCCCATTGTTTTACCAGAGTGACAGCCTGTGCTCAAAGAGCCCCAGACAGTTCCCCCTGAGGAACGAGTGGCTTCCAAGCTCCCCCCAGAGAGCCCCACCGGAGCGGTACCTCACAAGCATGCAAGCAAGAGGAGGCACTTGAACTCCCCAGAGTCCCTCACCAAGGACACGGACTTAGAAGAAGGTTCCCCTAGATCACCTCCCGAGGATGTCTCCTTTGGAGACATCATGGAGATCCTGCGCCAACGGGGAGGTTGGTCTGCCCCCAAACCTTCTTCTGATGAGTCTGTGTTTCTGGAGGCTTTCGGCACAGGCCCATCTACTTCCTGGGTGTCCCCTCCCACAGATCCTTTGGTGGATCTGGTCACCTCGCTGGCATGGAAGGAACCGGACACCATAGAACCTATCCCGAAAAGACCTGATAGGATCCTAAGCCCCCCCCCCCATAAACAGACCAGCTTAGAATAATGGCTCCCCCGTAGACACCATGGTGGTAGCAGCAGCCACTAAGAAGGAACTTGCTCAGGAGAGTTCCTCGGTCCACCCTTCTGACCGAGATTCACAGATGATGGATTGCCTAGGGAAGTGGGTGTATGCTTTAGCTACCTTTTCGATTAGGGTGCTGAACTACTTGGCCCATGTCACCAGACTCCAAAGCGACCTGGTAAAGAAGCTGGAGGAGTCTCCCCCAAATCCATGTTGCAGGAGGACAGGGCTTTGTTCTCCGTGAGGATGGCCACTTTAAAAGCAGTATCGAACATGTCCATGTGACTCCTCTCACATGCTGCGTAAGGAGCGGTTAGGGAGGCTGGGTCTGGCATGTCCATGAGGTGTAACGCCTGGCTCAGGTTATGTCAATTTTCCGAACCCTTCAAGGCATCCTTTGCCAATGCCCCTTTTGACGGTTCTACACTCTTTGGTAAGACCGTCAAGGAGACATTAGTCCAGAGTGAGAAGGATGGGAAGACACTGTCTGCCATCAGGATCCATTTCTCTAACCCTCAAAGGTCCTTTTCTCGGAACCAGAGAGGGCAAAATAAGATGCGGTTCTGGAAGTCACAGTATTCCCGGGGCACTTAGGGCTCTTCTTTTTCCCAGAGGCAGAGGGGAACTGAATGGATGCCAGCCCAGAGGCAGAGGGGGGTCTGAGGAGCTTTGGGTCTTGAGAAGCTTTCTCAGACAGACCCGGGCAGCAACCCTGAGGGGTTGCCTGGCTGCTCTACTCTGGAGGCAGTCAGGGGATGATTGTCCTTGCACCTAGCGGCATGGGTGTCCATAACAACAGACTGCTGGGTGCTTCAAATCATATCCAGAGGATACTCTATCCCCTTCGTGGGTTCCTCCAAATTTCCCAGACACCTCCCAGATGTACCACCCACACAAAGGGAGGCAGCAGCACAGGAAATTTCCAAGCTGCTAGAAAAACGAGCCATCGAAACAGTCACCCCAGATCAGTCTGGATCCGACTTTTACTCCAGGTTCTTTTTGGTGCCAAAGAAAACAGGGGACTTGAGGGCCCATTCTGGACCTCTCTACCCTGAACCTGTCAGTTGCCAAAGGAAAGTTCCGGATGGTGACATTACAGTCCATCATGCCATACCTGCAAGAGAGCGACTGGATGTGCTCTTTAGACCTCCAGGATGCTTACTATCACATAAAAATGCACAGTAGCTCCAGGAGGTTCCTCTTCTTCCGGCTAGGAGTCAATCATTACCAATTTCGAGCCCTACCCTTTGGTCTCACCACAGCCCCCAGGGTGTTTACCAAAGTGATAGCTGTGGTAGCGGCTCACCTGAGGCTTCAGGGGATTCAGGTCTATCCGTACCTGGACAATTGGCTCCTCACTACTCCCACCAGGCATTTACTCTCCCAAACCAGGGATTATTTTTTGACACTTGCCCTGCGTTTGGGGATCAGAATCAATGCATCCAAATCTCTCCTAGATCTGGTGCAAGTGATAGACTACATTGAGGCCAGGATAGATACTCTTCAATGCAAAATATTCCTGACCTCGGAGAGAGTTCAAAACCTGAGGATGCATGTTTCCCTGATCTACCACTCTCATCTCCCAATGGCGGAATCAGTGTTGAGGGCCTTAGACTCAATGGCGGTGACCATAACTCTTCTCCAGTGTGCCCGGTTACACATGAGAATTCTACAGTGGACTTTAGCTGTACAATGGTCCCTGTTGGAACTGCCATTGACCTGTCCTATCCAACTCAGTCGAGTCTGTCAGTCGTCCCTCATATGGTGGATGTGCTCTCCGGACATTTTGGAGGGACGACCTTTTGTTCCAACCCCAGCCCATACCACACTGACCACGGATGCCTCCCAACTCGAGTGGGGGGGCATTGTTCGGGCAGGACAGTCCAAGGCCTGTGGTCCCCCATAGCGACCAGCTTGCACATAAATGTCCTAGAGATGAGGGCGGTCCTTCTAGTGATGCAGGCCCTTCATGCCTTTCTTCTTCTTGGAACGATTGCTATTCAGTCAGGCAATATGTCAGTGGTCTGGTATATCAACAAACAGGGAGGGACCAGATTGTACCCCCTTTGTCACGAAGCCATGAGAGTATGGGAATGAGCGATCTCCACCGGTCGCTTTCTCATCGCAACACACATTCTGGGACGGTCCAACATTTTAGTGAACAGGCTAAGTCAGACCATTCTGATGCCTTACGAGTGGTCTCTGAATCTGTCAGTAGCAGAACAGAGCTTCAGCGTGTGGGGTCAACCTTGCTGCGATCTCTTCACATCTCCTTCTAACGTGAAGTGCATCAAATATTTCGCTCTGAACCCCCATGCCCCAGAGATGCTCTAGTTCATGCTTGCCCTCCCAGTCTTTTGTATGCTTACCCACCAGTACCTCTCATTCCAAAATTCCTACAGAAAGCTCGTCGACTGGGGAGCAAAGTGCTCCTCATTGCCCCGTTCTGGCCTCGACAGGTATGGTTTCCCTTCCTTTGGTCTCATCTTCTGGCTTCGCCTTGGATCCTAGATCCCATTCAGGATCTAATTTCACACCTTTCGGGGGTACCTCATCTGAATCTGGACAGCCTGAAGCTCACAGTTTGGCCGCTCCAGTTCCCGTAATTGCTAGGGCTCCTGGACTATCCTCCTCAGTTAGATCTATTCTGGTGGCTGCTCATAAGTCTTCGACCAGGAAGGTTTATCGCAGCAAGTGGAAATGTTTTTCCCTTTGGGCCTCTCAAAGGAGATTAGACCCTTTCACGGCTACTATTTCCACCATTCTTGATTTTCTAGCTGATATTTTTCAACACGGAGCAAGTTCTTCTACTGGCAAAGTTCAGTTGGCTGCCATCTCTCATTTTCATGTGGGTGAGAATTCTGCCTCTTTAGCCTCTTCTAGACTGTGTAAAGCCTTTATCAGTGGCACCTTTTTGTTACGCCCCCCCAGTCAAAGATACTATTCCCCCATGGGACCTTACTGTGGTTCTTCAAGCTTTAGTCGCACTGCCTTTCGAGCCTGCCGCAACTGCAGATCTCAAATTTTTATCTTGGAAAACAGCTTTTCTGGTGGCTATTACCTCTGCAAAAAGGGTCTCAGAATTACAGGCCTTGTTCATCAAGATAGGGTTTTCCTTTGAATCAATCCATGAGTTCTTCCTAAGGTGGCGTCAAAAGTCAATATCAATCAGACCATTAATTTGCCTGTGTTTTTTCCTAATTTTGCTAACAAGATGGAATACAAACTCCACATGTTGGGTGTTCATAGACAGTTGTGATTAAATTTACACAGGACAAAAAAATTTCCTTAGATCTGATCAATTGTTTGTATCCTTCTATAAACCCTTTTTGGGGAAACCTATCTCTGAGGTCACTATAGCTATATGGATTTCTTCATGTATTCTGCAGGTCTATAAGGACAGAGTCATGTCTTCTCCAGGTCAGGCGAGAGCTCATTCCTCTAGGTCCGTGGATATGTCTGCAGCCTTTTGGTCTAGAGTGTCTTTGGATGATATTTGCTCTGCAGCTACTTGGTCCTCATCTCATATGTTTATTTCTCATTACAAATTGGATTTGACTTCCAGAAGGAGAGCATCCTTTGGTTCTGCGGTGCTCTGGAATATCCTTCCATGAGGGCCTCCCAGGTGTTTAGTAGCTGGGGACTCTGTCCCACAAATTGAAGACCAAATGAAGTAAACTACTTCAGATAAAGAAGTTATGTACTCTGTGAAGACTGGTAGAGAAGGGGTGAAGGCTGCCAGCCTAGTCAAATAGAATTTGATGCATAATTCTGGCATTTGTAAATATAAATGTAAAATACAGGCTTGTGTCTTAAATGTAAAGAAAACACTGTAAAATGTGAACTTCAAGATTGTACCAACATTGCCATCTGCTGTAAGGAAAACTAAGTCAAGCATTTCAAATATTCTTTGAAATTAAAATTATGTTTTGTATGTACTTTGAAGTTAGAATTTGGAGTCGATGAGTCTGGAGTAAGCATCCTGCCTATTGTTTTAAGGCTAAAGTTAATTACCAGAATTTACATGTGGAATGTCCTTTATTGCTCTAAGTGTAAAAGAATGCAAATGCGGTTTCTTTGTCAGCCTGGGAACCAGGAAAGTGTAAACAAATGATGTAATGTTTTATCAGAACTGCAGTTTCAATTTAAACAGTGATAACCAGAGATTATTAAGCATTTTTGCCTTGATATTCAACTCAGCACTGCCTTGCTCTATGTAAGTAAGTTACTTTAGAAGTATGTTTTCTTGTAGAAATAACTAGGGCTATAAAGAATAGACTTAGTGTTTTTCTGTTATGTCAGAACTGTACTACGGAATTATTTTAAGTTTCTGTGTGATCTCTAAACTCTTGAGTAGCACTGTGGTGTAGTAGTATTGTCTTGTGTTTTAAGTATTTATTATTAAATATTTTAAAAACCTTTTACCTGTGGCTGGTTTCTGTAGAGATAAGCAAGCTCTAGAGTACATTGCATGCTTATAAGTGATCTTGGACTAAGCCACTCTAATAAGCCTTAAGACTCATTAGTCACACTTACCAATTGGATAATAATATTGCACAGTAATAATTGGACACCCTTTTAAGGGCCTTTGAGTAGCTGATAAATATTAGCTGGTGGTGGTAGTAATTACTGCCGTATAGTCTGGGTAAAGGGGCACAGCTGGAGAATCTGTGTCAGCCTTTCCCAGGAGTGTCTGTAAAGTTGTATAAATACTTATCTCAAAGTTTGTATGTGTGTGTGTGCGCGCGTATGTGTCAGCTACCTGGGCAGGGACACGAAGCACTGGTTGGACAGAGAGGGTACTGGAGGTTAGCTTGCCAGCTAGGCTGATATCTGGACCCTATAGCTGTGCCAGTGGGGAGTCTTATTGGGGACCTGGAGAGCAAGGGAACAACCAGCCCCAGACTGACTGTGATCTATGTGTGCACTTAAGGGGAAAATGTACTTTACTGTGTATATTTGTTATCCTTTCCTCTTACATGAGATGCCCTCTCTGGTGTTAGGGGTGAGGATTGAGGCTCCTTGATTGCTGGACCAGGGCACGGGCATCACATACTCACCATAACGTTCCATCTGAGTAGTTGTACTTCATTTGTCTTCAACTGTACCTCCCTCCTTCCCCCGGACCTTGGCACATGATCAGCCTTCGTGCTGCAGTATAGGTCACAAGAAAATGTTTTCAGGTCGGGTTATCCGTATAATGTTCAGCAAACTCGATCTGGGGATGGAAGGCAGTGGAGGTGTATTATGGGTAAGGGGAGGAGTTTGGAGTTCGGAGCTGATGCTAGTAGAAGTTGCCGGCTTGGATCCAATACGGATCCATAACCCACAGGTTGAAGACAAATCAAGTACAACTACTCAGATGGAACGTTATGGTGAGTACATAACTTCTTTTTTTACAGTATTTAGGCCCAAAGGCCATCCAAGAATGCTGTGTCCATAATCTGAGGATAATACACTTTCAAACCAAGCCAATTATCTATCCTATTTTTAAAACGCATAAGACATTCAGATTTTCTTATGTTCAAAGGAAGAAGAATCTGGGTAATGCATTTTGCTCTCAATGAAGAATTATGAAGTTTTATATTGAAAAAGCATTTTAGGCACTTGCGTATTATGGCAACCAGATTTTTGCGGTTGCGAAATTCGCATACTTCAACTGTAATGAGGGCATGAAACACTGTAAGGTGTTATACAAAGTCCTTATTCCTGACGAGAAAGTTTACATTACCTTCAGGAAGACAAACAATTGAAAAAAATCTTCTCCCTGATTTGCGTGCATTACAGACGCATTGTTGATTTGTCAGGGCTGCTATCGTTTTGACAGATGTAATGTGTAGGTATAGATTTTGCCAAGTTCTAAAAAAGGTGTAACAGCCAGTTTTAAATTCTGTGCCTATATTGTGTGTTTCAAGTTTCACAAATAGGCTTTTATTCATAGGAAAATGCAGAGTGCAGGGGATGAAATCCTTTACAATGAGCTGCTATAATTTCATGGATTCTGTATTTACCGGACTTTATTTTTTCCTTTTTTTACCATATCTGTCTCTCCAGTACCTGGAAAGTACTTGGCCACAGTGATACCTGTCAAGTGTCCAGATGTATGAGTCATGTTTTTAAAGTCATCTTTGCAAAAACTGTGGTTTCCAAATCAAGATTAACTATTAATGTCAATAAATTACACCGCGAGTTTCTTTTCAGAGTTCATCTTCTTCAAACAGAAAATAGATTTCCCGAGGGAAAGTGCGTGTTGCTGTTACTTTGCCAGTGCCTGCTTCTATTGCAGTTCTCCATGACTTTTTGTATATTGAATTAGGTTAGTGCCATCTCAATTGTGGTCAGCCTTGTTTGATTTAGGTAGTGAATGTGAAAGGAAACAAAAAAAGGGAAGATTTATGCCAGCATTGGAGGCTGCTTGGGAGAACAGGTAATGGCAGCAGTGCTACTTCGTATACGATTGCACTGAGTAAGTGTCAATAGAAAGTTGCTGTGTTTGTATGCAGCTTACTGTGTTCCTGAAACGTAACCAATGTAAACCAGCAGTCGAAAAGACTTTGAAGATCACTTCTGAGTCTTACATGCAGTCGTTACAGTTGTATGCGAATTTCGCGACCCTGAAAATCTGGTTGCGATAATATGCAAGTACCGCCGCATTTTATTATGTTTGATTTTGTGTTATGCTTAATATTCAAATCAAACATGGCCTGTAGCATTTTATCCTAAAGACCTTATAGCCAAGTATGAATTTTCCTCTTAAATATTTATAACAAACAGTTGATAAACTTTGTACTTCAGCAGTGTTTAACCAGACTAGGCCCACCACTGCTACATCTAACTCATTTTTGTGTCATAATGCATCTTTCCTTTGCAAAGGACTATTTTAATATAGTGGCAAGAACTTGCATGATTATCTTTTTGGACCAATGTTATTCTTGTAGACAAAACATGGAGATGCAAACTGCTGCAGCTACATGCAAAGATTCAGGAAGGCTAAATGAAAATGAGCCCTTTCATGACACCCAGTGAAGATCAGGACTTTTGAATGATGTATATAGTTCCTACTCCTTCTCAGGGTTCTGATAATAGGTTCATAGGTTCATACTAGGCTATCTGCCCTAGGGCATTTATAAGCCTAGCCAGGGTGTGTTTGGCTTTCGCCACCCATTTTAAATTAATTTTGCTATGCCCTTTTTCGAGGTTAGTATACTGTGCCTCTGTCTAACAGTGACACAGAAGTGATACCTGGGGTAAACCTACGATCTCCTATCCACTCATCAAGATTCCTCTTGAAGAGAGTCAGTGAGGGACTCTGCCTAACCTGGACTGGGATTTTATTCCAGAGTGAAGGGAGCCTCTGGGCTATGAATCTGTCCCTCCAGCATGTCCTATTTATTTCAGTGCTGAGGTTCAAGTCTCTCGAGCGCGTAGCTCGATGGGATTTGGATTTTCTGAGGTGCAGCATGTCCATTAATTCCGGGTTGGACATGGCTTTATACGTCAGGCACAGATCGCCTCTGAGCAGGCGGTATGCCACTGAGTAGAGCTGAAGTTTCTTTAACCGGGCAGCATATGGCATCTGTTTGAGCCCTTTGATCCTCTTGGTGAGGTACTTTTGGGGTCTTTCCAGTTGCTGCAGGTGTCTGGTAAGGTACATCCCAAAAGGGGCATTGTACTCAATTATGGGCCTGATGAGGGATGAGTAAAGAGACATGATGACCTCCCCTGATCTAGATGTGAATCCCTTCATGATTAGGTAGGCTATATAAAATGTTTTTCTAACCACTTTAGCCACGTGGTTGTCAAATGAGAGATTGCTATCAACTTGGGTCCCCAGGTCCCTAATTACTTCTTCTGTACTTAATGGATTACCACCTATGTGGTAATTTGTCGGCACTTTGTTTTTGCCAAAGGGGATGACTATACACTTTTTGGCGTTTAGCTTGAACTATATACATCAGGGCGTTTAGCTTGAGGCCATGGCTCTGGCACCAGTTGTCTGTTTCTGTGAGGCCCTTTTGGAGGATGCTTGTGTTGGCTGGAGAGTCGATTATGGTGCCCAGTTTGCAGTCATCTGCGAACTTGGTCAGCCACAGTCCTTCCATGTTGGCCTGTACCTCCGAGAAATATATGCCGAACAAGAGAGGTCCCAGGACTGAGCCTTGTGGGATGCCACTTGTAACTGGTTTGGAGTCTGACATGGCTCCAGCAATAATAACCATGTGGGTTCTGTCCTTGAGCCAGTTTGCAACCCATCTAGTGACATAGGGGTTTATATTTAAGCTGGTGAGCTTATCTATAATGCCTGAGTGGGGTATTGTATCGAAGGCTTTTGAGGGGTCCAGGTAGGCTGTGTGGACCACCTTCCCCTCGTCAATGGCCTTGGTGACTGTTTCAAAGAAATCAACTAGGTTTAAGAGGCAGGATCTGCCCCTAACAAAGCCAAACTGGGTAGGATTAAGTGTCTGTAGGTCCCCAATATCTTTATTTATGAGGTCCATGATGATCTTTTCCATAGCTTTGCAGACCAAGCTAGTCAGGCTTATGGGGCGATAGTTTCCAGGATCCGCTGAGGGCACCACCTTTGTGGAGAGGGACCACTGTTGCTGTATGCCACTCTTTGGGTACATATCCTGTAGTAAGGCTGAGATTGAACAGTAGTTTTATGTTAGGGTTTAGCTCTTCTTGGAGTTCATGTAGGACGCAGCCCGGGACACCGTCTGGTCCCATTGATGCTGTGTTTTTTGCTTTGGAGAGGGCAGCTCTTACCTGAGCATCTGAGATGTCAGGGGGGCAGCACTCTGCTGGGATAGATATTTGCCTTTTGGTGGGGAGTTTGCACTGAACCTGTCAGCTAGGATGTTGGCAATGTCTGTGGGTTCGGTGTATTTTTTGTCATTTTGGACTAATTCTGAGCATATCTGGGAATTTCCACCCAGGTTCCTAACATAACTAAAGAAAGCCTTGTGATTATCCTTAGTGTCCTGTGCAATTTTTCTCTCAAAGCTGGCCTTAGACGATTTTATGAGTGCCCGTAGTTTTTTGCCAATACTGATCAGAGATGCCTTCCCTTTTTGGGATTTTGCTCTATCATGTAGTAGCTTCCTCCTTCTACTGTATAGTTTGTTTATGGCTGGGGTCCACCAGACAGGACGTCTGCCTTTGGAGGATTGGGTCTTGGTTTAATTTGGGATTGCATGATCCATGCATTCCTGAAGGTGTTCATAGAATGCGTTTATAAAGGATTATGCGGTCTGGGCCGTATTTTCCACAGGCCCGGGGGCTTTGAAGGATTCCACCTCGGTTTTGAGGAGTGTGAAATTTGCTTTAGAGAAGTTTTTCACTGTGGTTTTCAGGGCAGGGGGTGGAGTCGGGATGTGAATATCCAGTGAGATTAGTTTATGGTCTGATCTTACCAGTGAGGGATACACTTCTGGTCTGGAGCGTAGAGTCCCCATGTTGGTGATGATCAGGTCTAGTATGTTTTCCCCTCTTGTGGGAGTGGTAACAAGTTGTTCCATAGCATTTGAGTTTATAAATTCTAGGAACCTTTGGGCTAGGGTGTTGGAGCTAGAGTAATGCTCCCAGTCTATATTTGGGTAGTTGAAGTCACCCAATATAATGGTGTTTGGAGAGACCTTCATATTTTCCAATGTTCTCAGGAAGGCCGAGTGGGGTTCCTGGGTTTGGGAGGGTGGTCTGTAGCAGGCTATAAACTGGAAGGCAGTTTTACCCACTGTTAGTTGCACAAGGATAGTCTCTGATGCTTCATGCTGTGCCACCAACCTGGAAGTGTGGGTATCTTTGACGAATATTGATACTCCCCCTCCTTTTGTGGTTCGGTCCAAGTTTTGGGGCCGAAAAGCATGGTATGAGATATAACCTGGTAGTGCTGGGGTGCTCTCGGGAGCCTTGAACCAGGTTTCTGTTACTGCACAGATATCGATGTTCTCCATGCTAAGGAGAGTTTCGAGTGCATGCATCTTGAGGTTTAGACTTCTGGCATTGAGTAGCATTACTCTTAGTTTCTTATCCCTTGTGATACCTATGGAGGTGGGTTTGTCTTTTGAGCCTTGCCTAAAAAAGGCACTATGGGGGTAGCAAGATCCTTTGCCAATATCCGAAAGCCCAGTGGTGACAGGTACAAGCCGTCCCTAGCGAAGCATTGTGGCTTGTCGAGCATGTCATCCCAGGCTGACAGGCATTGGATCCCCTTTGAATGAGACCAATACTTAAGCCAATTGTTGAAATTGATCATCTTGTCTTCATATTGTGGCATCATTCTTGGTGAGGGTAAGATGCTACTCAAGGTCAGGGTCATACCGGCCTGGGCTACATGCTCAGAGAGCTCCTCTGTCTCTTTTCATGTAATCCAGGGAGGTACGTCTCAGGTCATTCATGCCAGCATGGACAATGACTGAGTCATATTTGTACTTGCCTTGGAGTGACCTGAGTGCTTGTGTTATGTGGCGGATCCTAGCGCCCGACAGGCAGCTCACCGTGACCTTCTCCTTGTACAGCCTGGTGAGCGGGACGTCAGTGTGCCTGATGATAGAGTCACCTATTACAAATGTATCAGGTGTGTTGTTTAGCCTTAAGGGCTGTGACTGTTCGGCACACTGGCTTTGTGAGCTAGGTGTTTTGTTTTGGGGTAGCGGTTGCTTGGGTGTCTGCTTTGGAGGTCTCTGCTGCTTAGGCAGATTTTTATTTAGAGCCTCCAAGTATGTTTTTGTGTGTTTATGTGTTTGGTTTACAGTCGTGGTAGGTCTCTGTGAGACTGGAATTGTAGTGAGTGTGGTTTTCTTCTCCTCCTGACTGGTTTTGCCAGTACTGAGTTGAGAGAGCTTAACCTCCAGTACGGCTATATGGTTGCATCTCTCAAATGTGTTGGAATTTGTTGGGAGATGGAGAGGGTTGTCTGTGTACATGAGGCAGTTGTAACATTGCCTCAAGATTCCCAGATTCACCAGCTGGACCGGAGAGGAGATTGACAACTGACCTTTGGACATGCTAGAATAGTATTGGGAATTCCTTTATAATAGAAAAAAAAGGGCCAATGGGGAACAAGTTACTCAAGGGGAGTTTGTGAGGGTGTAGTGCTTTTAATTTTTTAGTGCTGACTTATATAATTGCTTTAGTGAGCAAGTGCCAGGTAAATTAAATGCAATGTGTTACAGGTAACTTAAATGCAAAAACGACAAACAGTAACTTTCTTTCAAGTGAAACAAGGAAATAAGTACAGTAAGCAATGCAGATATCACTAGGGATCCACAGAAGCGCTGAAAAGCCGGGTTTTAGGTGGAATTAGCATTTCAGGGAAATAACAAGCAAACAAAGAACAAGCATACAAACAAAGCTAGATTCAGCAGGCCTGGATCTAGTCTATGCAAAAGAAACAAGGTGTACCAATTTCAGTAAGAAACAGTTCAAATATGCAGGCACTATTAGCCTTTAACCAGAAATTCCCAGCTCAGAAGGGCAGAGTCCAGCCTCTCCTCCCACAAGAGTGCAGACCACAAACCCTTTTAATGTAAAATAACTGGCCTGAAGCCCAAGTGCTTAAACCAGAATTAATACACTTTTAGAATAACAGACACTGAGCCCTCAATCAGCAGTTTCCAACTTAGAAGGATGTAAGCTACCTGTTCTGCCACTACAGTGCAGACCACAAACCTTCTTAATGTAAAACAACTGGCCTGAAGCTCAAGTGCTTAAACCAGAATTAATACACTTTTAGAATAACAGACACTGAGCCCTCAATCAGCAGTTCCCAACTTAGAAGGATGTAAGCTACCTGTCCTGCCACCACAGTGCAGGCCACAAACCTTCCTAATGTAAAACAACTGGTCTGAAGCCCAAGTGCTTAATCTAAAAGACTTAGAATGATAGCTACACTTTAATCAAGTTACTACCAAGCAGTAATAAATACAATTTAATACTTTAAAGAATGCCTGGATTAGTGCTCAAGTTATACAAACAAAGCTAGATTCAGCAGGCCTGGATCTAGTCTATGCTACAGCAAACAAGGTGTACCAGTTTCAGTAAGAAGCAGTTCAAATATGCAGGCGCTATAAGCCTTTAACCAGAAATTCCCAGCTCAGAAGGTTATAGTCCAGCCTCTCCTCCCACAAGAGTGCAGACCACGAACCCTTTTAATGTAAAATAACTGGCCTGAAGCCCAAGTGCTTAAACCAGAATTAATACACTTTTAGAATAACAGACACTGAGCCCTCAATCAGCAGTTCCCAACTTAGAAGGATGTAAGCTACCTGTTCTGCCACTACAGTGCAGACCACAAACCTTCTTAATGTAAAACAACTGGTCTGAAGCCCAAGTGCTTAAACTAAAAGGCTTAGAATGAGTTACACCAAGCAGTAATACATACAATTGAGTACTTTTAAGATGACGCAAAAGCAAAATAAAGTAGGAAGAAACACAAATACAGTAAAAGCAGATAATTGTTTTTTTTTTTTTTTTGTGAGTGAGCAAATGAGATGGGCCCAGGAGTTACAGGACAGAAACAAGTGCAAATGCAGGCCTTCAAATCAGAAAGTTGAGAGAGATGGGAGACCGCCCAAATGGCCAATAACTACAAATTCTGGGCCAGAACCACTCCTTATGTGGTAGACAGGTTACCTAGTGCTTACCACTCCCACTGATAAGCTAGAAGGCTTCCCTCCAACACAGAATGGCTTGGGGGGCTCAGAAGCTTACAAATAGTCCTGGATACAGCAAATCTGTATCTGGAACACTAATTACAGGAAAGGTAGGAAACAGGCTTACAATTTTTTTTTTCAGAAAAGTAGCAAAAACAGTAGTAAAAACAATTCACATGCAGTGCAAGCTGGCACACTTGAGTATGTAGCAATATTAGTCCACACACAGTTTGAAAAAATGTAATTAAATTAAAAAAGACTAAAAGCAAGTGCAGAAAGGGTTATTAGGTAGAATGCGGTAAAGAGATGGGAGTGGGGGAGTGTCCTAGATCAAATCTACAGTGGGGCGGGCACTGCAAAAGCCACCAAATTTAAACTATAGCCAAGAACAGGGAGGGGGAGTGGGGAAAAGTTTCAACAGAGATGTGATGAATCAGAGTGCAAATTATAAAACCAAAAAAATATATACTGATCTCTGTATATTTGCAGAACAGTAAGACAACAGATGATTGATATATAGATGACAACAGATGATAGATAATGAGAATTCTTCCTTGCAAGCTTCATTTTCTTTTCCAGCAGACTTGTTTTTTTTTTTATTTCTGGAGACTTTACTTCTCATAGGAAAACATCCAGCTCCCTGTAAGGTGATTGCTTGCTTCCAGATAAGAAAAACAGAAAATGGTGAAGATTAAAGTAGAATGTATCCCCCCCACACACACACACACACACACACACTCACACACACACACACACACACACACACACACACACACACACACACACACACACACACACACACACACACACAAAATGACATTTCCAGGACATTTGGAAATCAAATAGCACTCGTACTCCAAAAATTATGAGAGGATGTTTAAGTCTCCTTTAGAGGGATTTATAGAGCATGTATTAGCTGTCCTGCTGCTTACTGTTAATCATTGTCTTACTAGATTGTGACAGCTATGCTGTTGGTCTTTTTTGCATCTTTAGTAATTTAGAAACGTTATCAAATAGTAAACCAATATGGTACAGCTTACAAATCTGTATCTTAGATTTCATTATGCTTTATTTAGCCCACCTGGCTTCATATCATATTTCATTTTAGAGCAAAGTCTGAAAAATTTATAATCAATCCCACACAATAATTTTACCAACCACGTAGAAAACATTAGTAGCCGCACTAGATAAAATTGGAGTTCTTGCAGTGAAATGTGTCTATAATGCCATAGATGCTTAAAAGGGGAAATCTGTCAGTAGTAGTACTGAGGAGATTTGCATTGTTAGAACAGACTATTGCAATGAAGATGTCAGATCTAGACTGCTGAATACTCCAGTAATACACACGTTTTTACATTTCCAGCTGACTGATGATACTATTGCAGATTTAAAGGTAATATATATACATTTTCAAAAGGGTTACTACAAAATACTTTTATTAAAAAAAGAAAGCCTCCAAAGCAGTTTGGAAGAAAATAAATCTAAAACAAGGCAAAGTAATTGCATTCCAAATTCAGCAGGAAAATTCAGATGTAACCACAAAGGTACCAAATTACTATAATTCCCTTTCTACTCTGTCCTCATCCCTAATACTCTGGGCAGAAATTTTCAGTTGTCTGTCTGCACGAAATGAGATAACAGCAGGCATATGGGTTTTCCAAACAGAAGGGCATAGTTACACAAGTGACTTTATTCAGAAACCACAAAATGGAGTTTGTTTTGCAGACAGCTCCTAATTTGTACAAGCTTTACAGTGATGGATCAGTTGATAAGGTAAGGTCCTTCCATATTTTGGAGGTTAAGGTCTAGATCATTTTTAAATACATTTATTAATCACTCACACACATTTAGGAACATTATGAGTAGACCTACATTAATAGAAAATGAAACAAACCATTTCAGACATTTTTCTTTTTCATGCATTATACATGTTTTCTTTTTTTGAACAATCGTTATTCACTCCAATAATAAGTAAACTGCTCAGATCCTGCCATCCCTGAAATTTCACTCATCCTCCTGAACTTTATTCTGAGTGTATTGTTTCCCCAAGTTCTGTTAGTTTATAGTTTGCTCTTTCCATTTTTCTAAAGCTCTTGCTTCCATTATTGATAGTTTAGATTTTGATTTCCATTTTCTAGTTATTGCTTTTTTGACAGCCAATTGCATTAAACTTAGGAAAGCCTTAGTATGTGAAGTCAATTCAGTTTCTATGTCACAGCACAAAAGAATAATTTGCTTAGTTACAATAATTTTCTTCCTCATTTTTCTTTCAAATATCCTGTTTGGAATTATTAAATTCTGCCAACTCATTATATTCTCAAAAAATATGTTCCCTGTTACCCCTCTCTTTCTTATCATTCCTAGAGCTTTTGCAATCAGTCAAAGAAAAAATTCTCTGACGTCTGTTTGGGGTATAAAATACCTATGCAAACACTTCTGTGCAAAAATTCTAAACCTGCTGGACTTTGTTGCATACTTGAGAGACATACAAATGTCCTCCCACTGTTTCTTTGTATAATGCCTTTCCATTCTCACTTCCTAGTCTTTTCCACGTCATCTGATGGATTCTTATAGTTTATGCATTATTTTTTATGTCCTAATAATTGCACCTTTTTAACATCAGCTTCTGTTCTAGACTCAACAAAAAACTCAACCAGAGCTGGTATTTTACTTAACGCTCTCCTATCCCTTTCTCTTTGCCTATACTCTCTTATCAGTCCCTGGTTGGGAAGACCATCTCCATCCCACAGTCCAAACTTCTGCTTGGGCTCATTCCACTGTATTACCTTTCCCTCTCCGTTTGCTCATAATATCTTGGTTTGTTTGTTAATTTTCTCCAATAAATTCCAGCCCCCTTGCCTAATTTTCTGTTCCTGTACATCCCTATTGATGAAATCTCCTTTCTCCATTCCCGTGCTGGCTTAGTTCTTAAAATGCTTTCTGTTACTTCATAAATATAATATTCTACATGGTAGTTGTCTTTTTTAAGGACCTCTGTCTAAAATCCTATTCTCTGTGTATTTTGTGACCCCCCCCCCCCCATTTCAGCATACTTTCTTTCCAGTTTGATTTTTTGAAGTTCTGCATGGATTGTGTATGCAAGCTTTAAATGTGTAGCTCCAAAGTATCCCATGAAATCCAGTAATCCTAAACCACATTGTTCTGTGGGGGAAAACAACTTAACCTACTTAACTCTTCCCCTCCGAAATAAATTCCTTTATTTCTTTATGAAATATGGTCCACAACTTCTCCTCTAATTGAAACAAATATGTCTGACCTTTATATAATACTAAATGAACTAGATACATTTTTGCTTCTCAACTTTTGTATTATCTTTTGTTTCATTTCTTCCCACATACCCTTAGCTGCTATAATAGAATCATTTTTAATCCATGCACCTAAGTACTTCATCTTACCATGTTCTCATAAATGCGTACTGTTGAACCAGTACATGAGTGGGTACATAGTTTACCACTATAACCTTTGCAGTATCTTCATTTATTTTATATCCTGAAAAAAAATCTCAAAATGTTCCACAATACCGAAATTTCCTTTTCTGGATTTTTCATGTACAAAATATCATCCTCAACTCAATTATCCTACCATTTATATTCTTGAATTTGTGAGGCCTTTATTTTTTCATAATGGCTTTAAATATAAAGCAACTAGTGTGGGGGGGGGGGTGCTGCCTGGTTCCTGTTTTCAAAAATAGCTTGTCAGAGAGGACTCCCCCCTACACTTACCTTAAATTTTGCCTCTAACCCTTCATATAGCTTCCTAAATTAACTTTTTATTCTATCAAGGAATGCAAATGCTACCATTGCCCTACTTATAAAATCCAAGCTGAGTCTGTCAAATGCCTTCTTTGTATTAACCCCCACCGAATCATTAGTGGTGTCTTTTTACACTCTGCTTCCCTGTCGATCATCATTGTTTTATTAAAATCATCAAATTTTTTCCTCCCTTCCATAAAATAACATCGATCCATATCTATTGGTTTAGGCAACACCTTATCCATTCTCTTAGCCAAAATAGACACAAACACTATATTTATTTTTATTTCACATTTGTTTACAAGGTAGGTCCGACTGGACAGAGCTGTCCACTTTCAGCAGAGGCCTGGGGAGAAAAGATCCAGAACAATTGCTAGCATACTATACATAAGATAGTTACATGAGCATTGTGGTTTACACATTCACTTATAAAGATATAGCAGATAACATACAATTGCATAAGATATTTGCATAAGCATCGAGGTTTAGACATACAATTAAAAGTATAGCAGGTAGTAATGTATGATGGTTGTTCATACAGTATGTTTAGTAGAGATAATCTTGAAGATGTACTGAAGATAAGACAAGAAAGGAAAAACTAAAAACAAGGAGAATATAGACAAGTTCATATGAGGTGCATTGACATTTCAAGGGAAAGCTTTTCAATTTAGACTATGGGAGAGTTAGTGGGTATAGATGAGACAGTGGGGAGTAGGCGGCAGTGAGTTGGTAAGTAACGTGTGATAATATATAGTGCATCTGTGGGAGTTTTAAAGAGGAGGTTGGACAGTGTGTAGGGGAAAGGAGTTAGAATATGTCAGCCAGATGCTAGGCAGTTGCATGTCCAGGAATTGTTTAGGTGGGAAATGAGCTGTTTTTTGAAGATGGTTTTGTTAGATTGTAACCTGTTTTGTAGTGTTAGAGAATTCCAAGTCTTGGCAATGTTACTAGAATATATGGAGTCACCAGAGCTGTAATGGCTTTTGGAGATTGCGATTAGTGCCTTGTTAGTGGATCTAAGTTCTCAGTTATTGGAGTAAAGGGTGATCAGGTCATAGAAGGCTGGAGTTTTGTCAGGTTGGTACAGTATTTCATGAGCTAGAAGAAGTTGGTTTAGAGCTAAGGTGTTAGGGAGTTCCAGCCAGGAAAGCTGTTTTAGGGCCTGACAGTGGTGGATGCAGTAGGAGGAGTTTGTGGAGAATTTTGCTATTTTGTTATAGCATACTGATAGCTTGTTTAAATCACTCCTGTTTAGATTAATTAGGGCAGGAGAAGCGTACAATAAGGTAGAGAGAAGATATGTAATTATGGTTCAAAGTTGAAACTGGTCTGTATAAATCTGGGCATTAAGGACTTTTGCCCTCTTTGGGTAGTACAGTCTCCATAGCTCTATTCCAGGTTTCTGGTACTGTACTTCCTTCCTTCCTTCCTTTTAAAATATTGTTAAACCATCCAAATCTTAAGCACTATCTTCGCTCCTAGATCCAAACTTCCACAGAATATCATCTGCCTCTTGAGACTTCCCTGATATATAGCATGGTTTTGGAATTATTGATACAAATATGAACAAACAATATTTGATGCCTAGAGGCATCAATAGGAGTTAGCTGCAGCTGCACCTGGCTGCGTCGCTCGGATGTGATGAGTTAAGGTGCACACTGGCTGTGGTGCCCATCCCAGAGAGAATGACACATCACTTCAAACAGTTATTGGCTGACACTTGACCTTTACAAAGCTTTAAGTCAACCTGAAAGAAAGGGACTTGGGAGATTGTCCCAGACTATATTGAAGTGATATGGTGCATCAGTAAATGGTGTTCATTCCTTAACCTGTTAAAGTAGCCATGATACCCTGTATGAAAACAATTCAGGTTAACTTTTTTTCATCCCTTTACTTTCTGAATGTTTGGCATTGCTACTTATATGGCTAACTGAACCCATTTGATTCGCCTGTTTCCTCTATTATGGGAGTGATAATAGACTATGGTGAGATTATCACTTGGGGTGCCATCGATGATTTTCTAATACTGACTTGCTGGCTTGACTAAAGTGCATACTCAGTTGAAGACCTGTTATGCTGTTTCCTTAAGCATTTTCATGCTTTTCCAAGCACAGACATGTACAATAGTAATAGCTGTAACACATGTGCTGCTTGGCAAAGCTGGGCGGCATTTCCCCCAGCCAGTAGGCCAAACAGTGTTACTCCATCTACTTGTCAGCAAAGCAGCAGGCTGTTTGTTCCTCCCTTCCCCATAATGGATGACTTGGTGTTGGTCATTTATTTCCATCTTCCCCAACTGATGCACCATTGTTCCACTGTATTCGGCATTCATCAGACTTATCATTGAGTACAATGCTCCCTTTGGTATGTACCTAACCAGGCATATCTAACAATTGGAACGTCCACAGAGGTTCCTCACTAAAAGAATACAGGGCGTAAGTAATATGTCCTATGCAGACCTGCCTCAAGGCCCTATCTCAGTATTCTGTCTCCTTCAGGCTTTTGAGGGGAGATCTATGCCTGGCATACAGGGCATTGTCAGACCCCACTCTGATGGACCTCCTGCATATCCACAAAACAAGCAGCACCAGAATTACCCATTCTAAAGACTTAAACCTTGCCTGTGATATAAATAGGACCTTCTGGAGAGATAGGTATATATCCCAGAGACTACCCAGTTTATGGAACAGGCTCCCCATCCATGTGAAGTAGAGTTCCTCCCTAACCTAATTGAAGTGCAACTTGGACAATTGGATGGGAAACTGGACATTTGTCCCTGGTTTGGCACCTATGTCTCTAATGGACAGAGGTAATCTGTAACTGGTTCATCAGTCAGGCCCATGCTTGCACTTATCAAGGGTATCAGAAATTGTCAGAGATTTGAGATGCATGGCTAGGCTTAAAAAGGCATTAGCCTTGTAAACACCTGTGATAGTTTTGGTGACTTCTGTGTTGGTTATCAAACTTCCACAGAAATGCCATTTATCCCTGGAGACTTCCCTATCAGTTTATTATCAAACTTCCACAGGAGAGCCATCTGTCCCTGAAGACTTCCCTGTTGGTTTATTATCAAACTCCCGCAGGAATGCCATCTGTCCCTGGAGACTTCCCTGCTGATTTATTATCAGACTCCCCTAAGAATACTATCTGCCCCGGAGACTTCTCTGTTGATTTATAGCTCCCAACCATCCGCAGAAATGCCATATGTCCCTTGAGACTTCTCTGTTGGTTTATTATGCAGCACCATTTTATCTCATGCCCTCCTTTGTTAGCTATGAATTCTTGAGCCTCATTCACCTTCAACCTTAGCATGTTTAAGTTTTCCATAAATATTCACATTTGCATCTTGGCTTGTTTACTCAATTCCTCTCCTTTATACATATTTGCATTTATTTTTCCAAAATTTCTCTAATACCTCTGTAACATTTCTGGTTATTTTTCTAGATTGGCAACACTCTTTCTATTTTCTGTTGCCTGAGTTGTAGTGCTAATATTTTTCTGCTCTGCGTCATTAAAAAAGAACCCTGTGTATATTATCCAAATACTTTTATTTTTCCTTTATCACTTTGCAATTTTTCCTGTTCGTGTTCTGTAAAATGCCTCTACCCACCTCTAGTACTGTAATCTTTGATAATCCCTCTATAAAATTCCTATTGTTTCTTTCCCATATCTTTCTCTTATTTTTACCATATTTTTAAATTCCAATTTAATTTTATCCAACTGCCTAACTATCCCTTTTGATGATTAACTCTTGGATCATTTCCACTACCCATTTCTTACATTCATCTCTCTAACAAATAAGTAGGTAAGTGCCAGTATCTCATTTTTATTTGATTTCCATGCATCTTTACCTTAATCTTTATTGTTGCATGACCTGAAATAGTTATTGGTTCATAGGTACTTAACAGGCTATTGATTTGTGTGGATCATTAGAAGCCGAGCCTTACATTTTGTTGGTAGTGTTTTAGCCCTTATATTTTGTGTATGAATAACTGAGAATAGGCAGAACATGAATATGTTGGGACATTAACTTTTGCCCTTTTTCATAAGGGACATGGGGCTAAGCAGGGCTGAATTTATGGCTTCCCATCCTGTCATCCAAATTTTGTATGACTAGAGTAAGAGAGGTATTTTGCTTTATGTGGAGTGTAACATAGTTCCATACGAGTGGTAATCTCTGTGACACCTGTATTTCCCTTCAACATGTCCTTTTGATGTTGCAGAAGAGATTGAAATCCCTTGAGTGGATGTTTATGCTACCATTGGACTTGCGAATGTGTAATAGGTCTGGCAGGATAAGGTCTTCTGAGGCTCTCTACATGAGGCAAAAGTCACCTCAAAGTAGCTTGTATGATAAGAGACAAACCTTTAATATGTCTGAACTGTTTGTATGTGGGATTGTATGGATACTTCAGAACTTTCAGTTAAGTACCCATGTTTCTGCAAAATATAATTTCTATCCAGTCTAACCCTTTTTTTGCCATGGGAAATAATGTGCAAATTATCCATGGGTTCCTACTATTAAGTTCACATCTTCTGTTCCAAATATTGTCATTTATTTCTTCAGAAATGTACTCTCACCTGTTATATATTTGCCTTCTAGATTATACAGATACATCCTCATACTAGCTCTCAACCTCTTACAGCAAGAAATCTGGACAAAGCCATAAATAATGGGGGGAACAAAGGCCCAAAAATAGAGGCACTTTTTAAATATTGCCCTTACATATGTAGAAAGTTGATAGAATAACAATTTTTGCATTAGTATGTAATTTTTGAAGGATGATAATTCTGAAAATCAAATGTATGTCATTATTTTCTGACTTCAGTCATCAATGATTTGTCAGTGCTTTGCCAGAAAACTATAATTTTATGAGAAACATACCAAAAATATGAGTCAAAAATCCCAACAGTTGACAGCTATGATATTCACCATTACTGATAAGGTTCCAGTCCCCACCCATGAATAATAATCCCTGCTGAAAGGTAACTATTTCTCCCATAATTCTCTTAAGCTCCTTAATAGTTTTACATGTAATATAAATACATGCCAATGTAATCCTCCTTCCCTGCCAGTATCTCCTAATTTCTACAAATCTAACATTATTGTCTTTCTTTGACTCTTCTATCACTATTGGAGCCACTCTCACAGTCAGTATTGTTATCCATTTTTCCTTTATCCCTGATACCCTGCTGAATATCTAGTCTGAAATTCTTTCTTTGCGAAATTTACATGCTCGTTACATGCTCGTTTCTGTCCAGGTGTATCTCCTATAAATTTGCTCTTTGTACCCTACATTTTTTAATATAATTCTATACTCTCTGCATCTTGTTCATACCTCCAGTGCCATTCACATTCCATAAATGATACAACAGTCATTATAAAAAATATTCTGTGAAATATTCTACATGACATATTCTCCAAGCTGTTCCTGTTGAGAACCCCCCCCCTTCAGATATCACCCCTGAAGATTCCTCAGAGGAGATCTATCAGAAGATAACCTACAAGAGCAGGCATATAGATTCCATGCTGGAATTTCTCATGGAGGATATGGATTTTGATGAAGGAGAAGAGTCCCTCAAATCACCACCAGATGATATCTTCTTTGGAGATAAATTAGAGATCCTCAGACAGAACAGTGGTTGGACTTCTGAAAATCCTTCCCTAGAAGAATCAGTATTTTTGGAAGCTTTGGTTCTGGCCCATCTACGTCTTGGGTTAAACCCCCCGCAAATGAACGCAGTGATTTAGTTTTCTGCTGGGCATGAAAGGAGCTGGATATCATCAAACCCATTCCAAAAAAACTGACAAATTCTTAGACAAAAATTTAGACCCCACTGGAGCAAAGGAGTCCCAGTAGATGCTATGGTGGTGGAGGCAGCCAATAAAAAGAGCTAGCATAACAGAGCTCTTCTGTCCACCCATCAAAAAGACAGTCTAGAGTGCTGGACAGATTTGGAAAATAAGTCTTTGCCTTGACAACCTTTGCCTTGAGGTCTCTTAATTACCTGGAACATTTCACAAAACTGCAGAGAGATTTGACTAAGGAACTATCAAATTCTCGAGTCCACATCTGCAGAGGATTTCAAGAGAACACCCTCTTAAGTGACCACTCTACTGTCAACTTCTAATGCTTCCGTGAGGCTGCCAGTTCAGGCATTGCCATAAGGACACATAAATGGATGTGTCTGCGATTTTACACAGCCTTTTAAGACATCTTTCATCAATGCCCCTTTGATGGCACATCCTTATTTGATCTATCAGTTAAAAAGATGCTTACAGTGGATATAAAAAGTGTAAACACCCCTGTTAAAATGCCATATTTTTGTGATATAAAAAAATGAGACCACAATAAATAATTTCAAAACTTTTCCCACCTTTAATGTGACCTGTCCAATTTATATGAAAAAACAAACAAATCTGTTAGGGGAAAAATATAAAAAATGTGCACTGAGCTAGTTGCAAGTGTGAACACACTTAAATTAATACTTTGTTGAAGCACCTTTTGATTTAATTACAGCATTCAGTCTTCTTGGGTGGGAGTCTATCAGCATGGCACATCTTGATTTGCCGATATTTGCTGACTCTTCCTTGCAAAAGCGCTCCAAATCTGTCAGATTGCAAGGGCATCTCTTGTGCACAGCTCTCTTCAGGTCGCCCCACAGATTTTTATTGGATTTAGGCCTGGACTCTGGCTGGGCCATTCCAACACTTTAATTCTTTTCTGGTGAAGCCATTCTTTTGTTGATATGGATGTATGCTTGGGGTCATTGTCGTGTTGAAAAGTGCAATTCCTCTTCATCTTCAGCTTTCTAGCAGACACCTGAAGGGTTTGGGCCAAAAGTGACTTTTATTTGGAACTGTTCATAATTCCCCTCCACCTTGACTAAAGCCCCAGTTCCAGCTGAAGAAAAGCAACCCCAAAACATGATACTGCCACCACCACACTTGAAATGGTGTTCTTTTGGTGATGTGAAGTGTTGTTTTTGACCCAAACGTACCTTTTGGAATTGTGGCCAAAAAGTTCAACCTTGGTCTCATCAGACCATAACACATTTTCCCACATGCTTTTGGGAGACTTGATGTATTGTTTTTAAATTTTAGCTGGGGTTGGATGTTTTTCTGTGTAAGAAAAGGCTTCCATCTTGCAATCCTACCCCATAGTCCAAACATATGGAGAATACGGGAGATTGTTGTCACATGTAGTACACAACCAGTACTTGCCAGAAATTCCTGCAGCTCCTTCAGTGTTGCTGTAGGTGTCTTGGCAGCCACCCTGACCAGTTTTTGCCTTGTCTTGTCATCAATTTTGGAGGGATGTCCAGTTCTTTGCAATGTCACTGTTGTCCCATATTTTCTCCACTTTTTGATTACTGTCTTCACTGTGTTCCATGGTATATCCAATGCTGTGGAAATGTTTTTGTACCCTTCTCCTGACTGATACCTTTCAACAATGAGATCTCTTTGATGCTTTGTAAGCTCTCTGCGCACCATGGCTTTTGCTGTAGCAGAAAACTGAGTAAATGTCAGGAAAATCCTACTAGGACAGCTGAACTTTATTTGGGTTTAATCAGAGTCTCTTTAATTGATGGCAGGTGTGTACCCAAGAAGACTGAATGCTGTAATTAAATTAAAAGGTGCTTCAACAAAGTATTAGTTTAAGGGTGTGCACACTTATGCAACCAGCTTATTTTACATTTTATATATTTTTTCCCCTAACAGATTTGTTTGATTTGCAATTGAATTGTACAGGTTATAGGTCACATTAAAGGTGATACAAGTTTTGAAATTATTTATTGTGGTCTCATGTTTTCTATCACAAAAACCTGGCATTTTAACAGGGGTGTGTACTATTTTTATATCCACTGTACATGCAGTGAACAAGAAGGGAAGACTCTGTCTGCCATGGGGATGAAGTTTTTTGCCCTTCAACGAATTTTATCTAGGAATCAAAGAAGCAGTAAGAAAATGTTCTGCAAATCTCAGGGACCTTTCCAAGATTTGCATGTGGGCAACTCCTCCAGAGGCAGAGGAGGGAGTTCCAATGGTAGACATCACCCTAGAGGCAGAGGAGGCCTTTAAAATTAGGGTTTCCATGATTCCTTTCTGGACAGACAAATACAGCACTTCTGAATTGCTATCCAACTGTCCATCTCTGGAGGCAGTCGGGCGAAGATTGTCCTTGCACCCAAATGCCTGTGCCAAATATAACAGAAGATTCACGGGTGCTAAGAATAATATTCATAGGTTATTCCATTCCATTTTCCAACTTCCTATTTGCAAAGGGAAAATGCTTTCCAGTGTTCCACCCAGTCAGAGAAAAGCAGCAGCACAAGAAATCCAAAAGCTGCTAGACGAAAGAGTCATCCAGGAGTTCCTGCCAGACCAAATTGGATTCAGAACTTACTCACATTTCTTTCTAATGCCCAAAAAGATGGGGGACCTCAGACCATTTCTGGATCTGAGCAACTTGAATCAGTGCATAATAAAGATAAAGTTCTGAATGGTCATGGTTCAGTAAATTCTGCCATTCCTTCACAAAGATAATTGGATGTGCTCCATGGATCTTCAGGATGCGTACTATCACATCCAAATAGACAGACACTCCAGAAGAAATCTGTGCTTTCAGCTGGGGGACAGTCATTACCAATTCAGAGCCCTGCCCTTTGGACTCATCACAGCCCCCAAGGTGTTTACCAAATGTATGGCAATAGTGACTGCTCAACTGAGACTCAAAGGATTCATAGTGTTTTCATATCTGGATGACTGGCTCCTCACCACCCCCTCTATGCATCTCCTACAACAGTCCAGGGACTATTTGCTCCAGATTTGCCAGTCGCTGGGATAACAAAATGCCTAATCAGACTTGACACCATTTCAGAGCCTGAAGTTCATTGGTGCACATCTGAACACAATGCAAATTGCATCATTGCCAACTCATCGCATAACTACACTCAGATCTCAGGTTCACCAGATTCTTTCCCACCCATCTCCTCAAAACAGATTAATTCTTCAAGCACTGGAATCTATGGCATCAGCCATAGTATTATTTCATTTGTAGCTGTTCAGTGTTCTGTTCTTTGACAACTCCCATCTTTTCCAGTCAAACTTACTCCAATTTGCAAATGCCACATCCACATCTGGATCCAGTTGTTCAACATTTATCAAGGCCAACCCTTTGTTTTATCACACGCAATGGCCACAGTGACTATGTACACCTCTCATCTGGGGTGGGAGGGACATTTCTTGGGAAAGATGGTCTAAGGCATGTGGTCTCCCCAATAGACCAATTTGCATATCAATGTTCTGGAGATGAGATCAGTCCTATTAGCTCTGCAGACATTTCAATATGGTCTTCCTCTAGGGACTATTGCAATTCAGGCTGACAACATTTCTATTGTCTGGTACATCAACAAACAAGGGGGAAACTGGATCTTACCCTCTTTGCAGAGAAGCTATGAGAGTGTGGCAACGGGTGAGCTCCTCAAACCACTTTCTGGTTCCAACACAATACCATGGAAAACCAACTTGTTAGCAGAGAAATTAAGCAGGTCCATTTTGATACATCATGAGTGGTCTGTCAAACAGTCTGTGACAGAAAAGATTTATCATCTTTGGGGCCAGTCTTGCTGTGATCTCTTTACTTTGCCCCAACAACAACTGCAGCAGGTATTTTGCCCTGAAACTCCCTCAGGGAGAGTCACCGAGAGATGCTCTAGTCCACATTTGGCCATCTAGTCTCCTTTACGCTTATCCCCAACTTTCCCTAATTCCCATATTTCTACAGAAAGCACCCTGGTTGAAGAACTCAGTCGTTCCCCTTCCTATGGTTTCATCTTTGTTATCCTCCATGGATACTGGAACCCTTTCCAGATCTCCTCTCGCACCCCTCAGGGATGAGCCATCCCAATATCTAGGCCCCTCAAGCTAACTGCATGGTTTCTCCACTTCCTATGAGATCAGACAGCCCAGGCTTGCTTCCCCAGTGCATACCATAATTTTAACCTTGCAAAAATATTCTACCAATAAGGATTACAAGAGTAAGTGGAAAAGATTCTCCTTTTGGGCATTTATTATTTATTATTTATTTATTTATTTTATATTTGTTAACCGGGAGAGTCCGACTGGATACATGTCCATTTTCAGCAGAGGCCCGGGGAGAAAAGCTCCAGGTACATAACAGACATATGAACATTGTTAATGCAAAAAAAGGAAGATAGTTGAGTTCTAAATACAATATAAAGATACATCACATCTTGGGAAAAAAAAAACAACAGCAGCATATAAAAAAAAACATAGGTCAGTTACAAAGGAGGCCTTGTTAAAAGCGTTAAGGATAGTGAGGTAAGAGAAGGGTAAATGATAGTGGTTAATCAGGTTTGGAACAGGGACATTGCCAGAGAGTATTGAGATGGGGTTTAAGCTTTTTTTGAATTGTAGGAGTGAGGGTTCTGAGGTGAGCATGGTCGGTAGGGAGTTCCACATTTTACCTACAAAGTTTGAGAATAGAGAATCCCCAGCAGAATTATTGGCTTTGGTAGTTTGAGCTAAGATCTTATTGGAGGAGCGTAAAGATTGCAGGTTAATATAGGGTGAATGATGTTTTTCAGAGCTGGTGTTTTCTCTGGGTGATACAGTATCTGGTGAGCCGTTTTGAGTTGGTTGAAATGGAGTTGGCTGGAAAACTCTAACCACCCTAGTTGCTTCAAGTTAGTGCAGTGGTGCGTTCTAAAGGTGGAATTTGTGGCAAATCTAGCTATGTGATTGTAACAAGAAGCAAGTTTGTTAAGGGTTGTCTTGTTTAGGTTTGTAAAGAGGGGGGAGGCATAGAAAAGAGTTGATAGTAGGTGTGTGCTGGCAATTGTAATTTTAGCGTGAGGACTGAGAAAGTGTTTTACTTTATAGAGAGAGCCAAGCTTTTTATTGACGGTTTTGATGGTAAGACTGAAATGGGTGTCAAATTTAAGGGAGTTATCAATGGTAACACCTAATAGCTTTGTGTGAGCTTCTGGTGATATAGTGATTCCATTGGAGGATGTAATAGAGAAGGTGGGGGGAAGAGTCTTGTTAGTGGGTGAGAAAGTAAGTAGTTTTGTTTTGTTGGGGTTGAGAACTAGTTGTCGACTTGAGAACCATTTTTCTATTAGGTTGAAGGTGTCTTGGGTTGAAGCAGTGAGGTCTGCCAGGTTGGAGGCAGTGCTGATGATAGTCGAATCATCTGCATATTGAATGCATGTGGCATGGGGGGTGATTGTGGGCAGGTCATTAACAAAGATGGTGAAGAGAAGAGGGCCAAGAATAGATCCTTGGGGAACTCCAAGTGTAACAGGTATGCATGTAGATAATTTGTCCTGCCATAGAACAGCCTGTTGCCTATTGGACAGGTAGGATTGGAACCATTTCAGCGTGGAATTGCTGAGTGATAGTTTTAATGTATGGAGGAGTTGAATGTGGTTCACCATATCAAAGGCCTTGGAGAGGTCTAAGAAAAGAGCAGATGATAGTTTATTATTGTTTCTGAAGTTATTGATGGTATTAGAAAAGGATAGTAGGGCTGATGTGGTACTGTGATTTGGCCTGAAGCCATGTTGGGAGTTGGCTAGAATTTTATTTTTGGTGAGGTGTTCCATCAGTTGTTTGTGGACACACTTTTCCATAATTTTGGCCAGGGTTGAGAGTATAGCTATAGGTCTGTAGTTGGTTAGCTCTAGTGAGCTACCACCTTTATGGAGAGGAATAATGTGGGACATTTTCCATATGGAGGGGATGAAGGCTTCTGACAAGGTACGGTTTATGATTATGGAGACGGGATAGGAAATGGCCTCAGCTGCTTTTTGCAGAAACTCAGCTGGGAGAAGGTCAGCTGCTAGCTTAGTGGGTTTTAGTTTTTTAAGAAGAGATGTTATAAAGGATATGGGTACTGGATCGAAGGTAAATAGATGATCTGATGTAGTTGTAGTATTCTGCTGGCATGGGTAGTGGAGTGGGCTGGTTAATTGTGTGGCCAGGGATTGTATAGTTTCTGTGAAGAAACTACTGAATGCGTTAGCAATGTTTACAGGGCACTGTTGTTTGCAAGTTGTTGGAGTGGGGGTGGTTGCCTGGCCTGGGTGCAGGAGCTTGTTTAAGCCTGCCCAGAATTTTTGTGGATTATTAAGGTGTTTGTGTTGGAGGTGGAGGAAGAAGTTTTTTATCATTTAAGATCATTCTTTTAGTTTCATTTCTAAGTTGCTGGAAGGTTTGGTGGGAGTGTGGGTCTTTAGAGGTACGCCATGTGACCCACATCTTGTTTCTAGATAGGATTTTGGATTTTGTTTCCTTAGAGAGCCATGGTGTGGTTTTGGTTTTAGTTCTAATGGACCGTATTGGAGCATGGGAATCTAGAATCTTGAGGAAGGTGGTGTTGAAGTAGATAACTGCCTCTTCAAGAGGAAGAGACTTGAGTATTGTCCAGTTGTGGGCTTTAAGTTCAGTTTGAAAAATGGAGGCGTTGAATTTATTATTGTTCCTGATTTTTTTATGGTTGTAAGAAGGGGGTGATTTTCTTGAATTTGATAACATAGGTGAGTAAGTGATCACTCATGTCCTCTGGGTGAGTACCTGCTGAGTACTGGTCAGGATCTTTATTAGTAAGGATCCAGTCCAGGATGCTGTCTTTGTTTTGGGGTTTACCTAGTCTGGTAGGAGTGGATATGAGCTGAGAAAAGCCATGTAGATTTATGCTGCTAGATGGGGAGCTAGATGAGAAGGAATTCCAATCGATGTTGAAGTCACCTAACACTATGGATTCCTGGGGGTGCGTTTGAGTTAACCAGTGGAGAAAGTCCTCTAAGGTTTTGTTATTATTGTTGCCTGGGGGGATGTAAATACATGCTATATTTATGCTTTTATGTTTGTTTGGTTGAAGTTTTACAAGTAGAATTTTGGCATTGTTTGTTAGGAGGGGTTGTGGAGAGGCAAGGGAGATTTGTAATGTATTTTTGTAGAGTATGGCTACACCGCCACCTTTACGAGTTATTCGGTCTGCTCTTAGTATATCATACCCTGGTGGGATTATCTGTGTGTCTTTCGTACTTGGTTTAAGCCAGGTTTCTGTGAGACATAGTAGGTCTGGGGAACAAGTAGCTAAAAGGGCATGTAGGTTGTGAATCTTATTGTTTACACTTCTGATGTTTAGATGACAGGTCAGAAGAGAGTTAAAGGGTCTAGAGTTTAGATTGAGAAGTGGAGGGGAGGATAGGGTGGAATTAGAATTGAGTGGAGGGGAAGGGCCAGGGTTGGGGTGGATATCACCATCTGTGGCTAGTCTGTGATTCAGAGTGGTAATGAATTTGAGGGCTTTGAGTAGAAGTTTGTAGTAATGTTTATAATGTTTAGCATTGAGAAATGATTTTGACCCTTTTTCGGCCCTGGTTTCTGCTATCCTTGAATTTTTGACTGTTCTGTTTAAAGAAGGAGCTAGTTTTTCTACAATTAAATTGCAATTAGCTGCCATTTTTAATTTTCATACAGGAGAAAGACATTATTCCTTGGTCTCTTCCAAGTTATGTAAAACTTTTCGTAAAGGAATTTTTCTCCTCAAACCACCAATAAAGGATCCTTCTCCTCCCAGAGATCTGGCAGTCATGCTACAATGCCTAACTCAAAATCACTCTGAACCTTCAGCAAAAAAATGACCTAAAATTTCTTTTATGGAAAACAGTCTTCTTAGTAGCAATTACTTCTGCAAAAACAATTTCTGAACTCCAGGCTTTTTCATCGAAGACTCCCTACTGTGTCTGCCATAAAGATAGGGTTTCCTTTGTGAACTAACCCTTCCTTTTTGCCTAAAGTAGCTTCTGAATCAAACATTAACCAATCCATTCACTTACTGATCTTCTTTCCACATTTTTCAAATAAAGACGACTGCATGCTACATCTTCTAGCTATGCACAAGCAGTTACTGTTTTATCTACATAGGACAAAAAAAATCAGAAAATCAGATCAGTTACTTGTTTCCTTCTCCCCAAAAAGATTTGGTTATCCAGTTTCTAAAGTTACCTTAACTAAATGGATTACTGATTGCATTTCTTGGATCTGTTCTCAGCAAGGCATTTCCCTACCTAAACCACCCAACTAGCTCCATGGCTACTTCATTTACTTTTTGGTCAAGAACATATATTGATGATATTTGTGCAGCAGCCACAAGGTCCACTGCACATACCTTTGTTACTCATTAAAAGTCGGCTCTAATATCCTGAAGTAGAGCTGCCGCTGGCTCAGCGGTACTCTGGAATGTCCTTCCTTGGGGGCCACCAAAGGTCAGCATAGCTGGGGACTCTGTCTTGTGTGTTGAGGAGGAATGCAAAGGACAATATCAGATTTATGTTATGTACTCACCAAAACTAGGCATCTGTGTTGTCCATTTTCCTACTTCCTCAACTTCCCTCCCATCCACCCCACATCCTTAAATGTTCTGGGGGAACTTATTGTAACTTATAGTTTCAGGATTGAGCCCAGTTCTCTCAGCTCTCCGTTTCTATACAGTTATAGGGCCTTTATGGGAACAAACTCAGTCTAAGGTATTGAGGATGGAAAAGGGCATTTTGGGTAGAAGGAGGAGCTCAAGAGTTGGAGCCAAAGTCTACAGTATGCAGTCGAGTCGGATCTGAACCTATGTGTTGAAAAAGAATGAAAATGGACAACACAAGTGCTTAGTTGTGGTGAGTACATAACATGTAATTGCATTTTTCCTTCAATAAAAATACTCAAAAAATAGATATTTTCATTTGTAACCCCCTCAACCCCTTTTAGCTCATACCAAAGCACAAAAAACTATATACACTTTTCTAAAATGGAAATTATCCCTCCATGCCAAGGGCATTTGCCAGTAATAGACAGTTATACCCACAGACTTTACCTATTTAAAAGGTAGGTTTAGTCATGTTTCAAGTGGTAGGGTCTGTGTTCCCTCTTGTGCTAACACCATCCATTCATATCCCATCAGTAATCAAAAACAATTTGTATGCTTTCAGCTGACTGATTTTTAGCCTTAAGGAAAAAGTGCTCTAACTATCCCTAAATGAGTAATCTAGATTGTGCATTGTGTTTTGTACAAGTACTGAATACTGGTAGGAATGCATTGATTTGCAAAAATATTCTCTTCAGTGTGTCATGCTTCATTTATTTTCACTGAACTGTTTTCTAATTTCCCTTTAAGTGCCAGTTATAATATTTGTAATGCATATTCCTTAAGCGTTCTTGGTTCTGTCATTTCCTGATTTATTGCCTGCATCTGTAGAAAGACTGGTTCCAGCTGTAGGACTTTGCTGGTGGAGAGAAACATTGTTAATAGTTTTACAAATGCATAAAGTAGTAGTTCTCAGATGCTGGGAAACTATCAATTTACATGTTTTTCATTGTTTAGTCTATTTGCTAAGAAAAAGAAGGAAAACTTTTTTCCCCTTCTCTGCAGCACAAACATAGAATACGTCTACACCTCCACTTGTATACCACCAGGGAATGGGAAAGCCATCATAAACTCACACATACGATCAGTGTACTTCCACTATCTCCACACTGCAGTCTAAGATCACAACCTTATATTGCTTATAGTCCAGCCTTTACCTTGTTACAGTTTAAACCGAAGATACATTACAGTGAAGATTAGGTACCCACTTTAACACCACCAGCATTAACATCTAGACTTCCCTTCCATCTCATATTTAAAATACCTCAGCATAATGCACGACTATTTTATAATGTAACATACAATCCACTTCATTTTTAGCTCAGCTATTGCACTAACTATAGGCTCAGAGTATTTGTCAAGGGATTAGCCCCAATCGTACATCTCAAAAGGCAAAACATAACCATTTTCCCCTATCTGACAGTTTCAAAAACAAAGGAGTTATTGATACAGCATATAAATCAAACAATTGTACTTGTCCCAGTCTCCAAATAGCTATAGATTACATGAAGTTATTTGTGACCAGTTCAACAGCAATAATATATCTTGCTGAAGTAACTTATTGGCAAGCAAACAGAGCTTCAGACAGTACTAACATACTTAGTCAGCAATAATCTTTCAGAACAGGAGAGTTGACTGCCTTTAGATAAAAGTTTTCTTGCATTCTCTTAATATATCATGCAATTCTTTGTGTGAGAAAGATGCAACAGCCTCTCAGAAAGCTCTGGAACTAACCTGTAGAGCCACTGGAAATTATTCCAGTTCCCTGATGTGATTTATAGTTTTCACACTTGCATTGTTTTCTTGTCTTCTACCATATTGTTTTACTTTAAATTTGTTTTTATTGGAGTCCTAAAAGTTTTAGGTCAGGACTGGGAAGCAAACTTTTGTGACACATTCTTTGACTGCAAAATAATTAACTGTATCTGAATTGTGGGAGGAGCTGAGAAACAGAAATTTTATTTAAGCTATGAAGAACAGGATAGGGTTTAATTCTAAGAGATGCCAGTTAAAGTTACTGTGTTACTATTTTTTTTCATTTTCTTCAAGTAACCCATCCTGTCCTACTGTGTCTTTAATCCCAGTTGCTTTTGAGATGCCCATCTATTATGTAAATTTGACTTAAGAATCCCCTTAGTCTTACCTAATTTGCTAATACTAGTGAGTACCATAAAGTCATACTGTGAAGGCCTTCCCTTTACACTGATTAAACTTGACTTACCCTTTTTTCATATCTTTCTATCAACTAAAGGCACAAAGTATTACCTAAAGTGGCAACCCACTTTTCCATCTTACTTTCTAATCACTGACCTATTTTGTAGTACAAAATACCTAGACAAGTACTTAAAAAGTAGGATAAAAGTCTACTGTCTTCTTTATACTCAACCCAGTGCAACAAGGCTAAGGTCACCACTATCAAAAATGCACTCGGTAAAACAGTCAAAAGAAGCAAAGTTTTATTTGAGTGCAAATCTTTCATGAAGACTAGAGGCAGTAATAATGCCTTCTACAACTGCATCCAATAAAATGAAGGGGAAGGAACAAGAATGTAATGTGCTAGAACAAAATGGTATCATCATAACAGCGCCAACAGATATAGCTAGCACACACATATGGAACAAATTTCAGGCCGCAAAGAGGAACCCATCCACTCTTCCTCTCTGAACCATCTCACTCAAAATACATATGAAACTGTAACCTGTGTCCTTAATAAAGTCAAAACCCCAAGATTTTTGGGACCAGATGAGATTTGCTCAAGCAAAACCAGCCTACTGTAGCCCCTTTACTTTCATAATAGGGCATTACAAACTTGCTGTGTCCCTCATGTTTGGAATCAGGCTATTAGCTCAGTCCACAAGGGAGGTCCCACTAGTTACAGATCAGTCATCTACAAACATATTGTACAAAACAATAGAGATAATTATCATGTAACTTACTTGTACAGGTGGACATGAGAACCTCCTTCTCCAAAAATTAATCCAGTGTGATTTTGTCAAAGGTAAACCTTGTATGCTTAACCTCACACATTGTTTGAGATTGTGACTGCCACCCTTAATTAAAGTTTATTTGTCTTGCTTACTTATCTAGAGCTGGCATAAGTGTTCAACACTTTTCTCCTTGATGGAATCATACATAAACTCAGGAATGCAAGGGTAAATGAATACTTAATAACTTGGGTCCACAATTGCTGACCAGGATAAAAAACAAGAATCAAGAGGACAGCTGTCCTTGCCACACCCTATTACCAGTGAAGTCCCTTAGGATTCTGCAATGGGGTCACGACTAAGTGGCATCACTCGTAGGTATCAAAGCCTGCTCCAGTGACTAGCTCGTAAAATATTCAGATGACAACAAACTTGGAAACATTGTCCTTTGCTCCTCTAACACCATCTCCCTTCAAAGAGGACATAACATTACATGCAGAAGGTGCAGTAAAAATGCCCTTGCCTTCACTGACAAAAATTCATTATTTTGGCATGCCTCACCAGCTTTATGTGTTATTGATGGGCAGCAGCTGAAAAAACTGACAAAATAGGAAAAGACCATGAAGTCCTTGTAGATGTTGACCTTTTATTTGATCCTTGTATAACTGCTGCTTTTTGCAAAGTATTTGGAGTTTCATATCTGCTCTTACATGAAATTGAGAGTTATGTCAGAGAAGTGAACCCCAAATAGCTATTGTCAGACAAATTGTAGAATACTAAACCCTGATTTGTAAAGTACTCACTTGCTACCTGATTGGATTAAAGAAGGTACAAGGATTCCTCACAAAGAGAATCAGATAGATTACAGACTTGTTTTAGTGCCAAAGACTACAGAATCCCCCTTTTCTCTGTATCTCTTTGCCTTTTTAGAGGATATTTATGGATAAGATAAAGAGCATTGAAGCATCCCTTACTATTTGAAATCCTTTGCTTAGAATACCCCCAGAGACCTTAACATACAAGGACATTCAGTCTGGATAAAATGAATATCAGCTGTACACTCTTATGTAATAAACTTTCCCTCTCAATTTATCTCATCTCATTAATTCATATATTTCAGAAGGAATTTGATGAGTACATGGACACCTGCAAGTTCCAACACGATCCAGAGCATCAGGCTCTTCAGTGTCCAGTAGGCCTTCAGCTTCTTCATCAAACTTCTGAATTTATTGCTGCTTTTCCTAGACTAGCAAAGTGGAGCAACAGTTAGCATTGCTTCCTTACAGTGCTTGGATCTCCAGTTAAGTCCTGACCTGAGGTTTCTTATGTATAGAGAGTGCACATCCTCCCTTTGTTCATGTTTTTTTTTTTCGCCAAGTGATCTGGTATCTTCTCAGCTTCCCAAAGACATGCTTTAAGCAAACTGGCAATCAATCAACTTGTGTGTGTGTGTGTGTGTGTGTGTGTGTGTGTATATGTTATAATGGACTAATGTGTGTATAAGTGTCCACACTATTTGTCTGTTTAATCATAGGATTGGGTCTGGCTTTCCCCATCCTTGAATTAGATGAAGTAAGTAATCATAAAATGAAATAATTCCTGTTCATAATACTTAAAAGAAGACTTTCTGTAGTCAACAATGGCACACATATCCACCAGAATGACATTACCTCTTACAAGCTTCAGTATCAAACAGATTCTTTGGATTGTATTGGAGCAGCCCACTTCAACAACCTGTCGGTGCAGGGCAACTGATCACAACAGGAAAAGTTGCTTCACATCACTGTGAAGGAGACAAAACCATTTTACTGGGCCTTGACAGCTTTCCATAATATTTTTCTGCTATGATATCAGCAGGTCAGTATGAATGCAACTACAGTGATATCTTACATGAACAGAGAAGAACCATATCCTTCCAACTGTGCAAGGAGATATTCCAGATTTGGAAGCAAGAAGAGCAACACAGCCTTCAGCTTTCAACAGTTGACAGTGAAGATGTACATAATCAATTAGTAGATGTTTTATCTCATTTAAACTTGCTAGCAATCAATTAATGTACCAAATTCCTGACTCCAGTCCGGCTGGGGAGCAATTACTTGGAGCTCTAACTTACTGTAAATTTAAACATCAGAAAATTATTTAAATTGAACAAGTAAAGCAGTTTTTGCCTTATTTGTTCAATTAAAATTTTCTCATGTTTAAACTAGTTGATCATGATGCTAAATACCACAGATTCAGTACAATGATTAACTTAAATTGAAACAATAGCATTGTGTTGTAATCTGCCTTCCTAGTGCAAATGGTCTGAGTGAGACACGGCAGCCCACATGACTAATCATGCAAGTATATGAAGCAATACAAAGAGAGCTCAGCTCTGTAGCTTTGAATGAGTTAAGAATAAAAATAACTTTGGCCTGTGAAGGGAGTCTGGATCCCACATATGTATTGACCTTGTACAGATGTGGTGCATGGGTCTGATTGCAGCACATCACAACAATCAGATCAAAATTGTTTGCTCCCTCATTCCTTACAAAACAGCTTTAAAGATAAATGGGATCTAATTTTCATGGTCTCAGACCTTAATGCATATCCTCTTTCCATTTCTTATGACTCAGAACGTAATATTCAAAAGAAATCAAGGCAAGACCAGTCCAACCAAGTATTAAACATCTTGAAGCTACTGAATACAAGAACATCCTATGCACAAAAATGGAGAATATTTGTATCCTCTCCTATATCGCAAAGGTCTACACCCTTTTCATTGTCTTATACTATGGTTGTTATATATAAACCATTTATTTGATTCAATCTTGGCTTATTTATCAATCAAAGTTAACGTTTCTGTAGTTTGTGCTTGTGTGCCAAAATCCCATGGACATCAGCAGAGGGCTCTATTAAGGTCTGTTTTAACGAGTTCTTCAGTTGGGGTCATCGAAAAGGCATATTTCTTTACATTGAGATTTTGATGTCCTACTGGAGACGTTACCCTTGCCTTAATTTGTACCACCTACTCTGATTAATATAAAGTACCTTTCATATCAAATTTCTTGTTATTGTAACCTCAGGCAAAATCATTTCAAAGTTAAAAGCTCTCTTGCATAAATCACCTTACTTGGTATTGTAGAATAAAAGGGTGCCACTAAAGAAAATGTGACTTTGCCACATTTTATATCAGCTTTGAGTGAATCATACTCTGCAACTGACAGTTCTTTATCCAAGCTGCCAAAAGAAAAGAAACTTATCTTGTATATGCTGGATGTGACCAATGACTCATTTAATTAAGAAAAACATCATAATGCTTACTATGTGACTACTTTTGATGACTGTAACCGCAAAGCATAATATATGGATTTTCCCATGTAATGTGCCTCTTTTTGTAGGCCAGTTTCTCCATGTAGGAGCATATTCCCATTAAGGAAACAGTGCAGTTCACACACTTGTTTGAGTTTTGAGGCAGGTGGCAAGAGACTTTTTTATACGTTCTGTGCTGTTGCAAGTTCTCTTCACTTGAGACAGAATAGACATGAATGTATGTTGTGAGAGCCAAATAAGTATACTTAGGTACTACAAAGCCTAAAGTGTATTTGTTCTCACAAAACAATATAAATATGTATATGCATCTCTAATCTGCAAAGGTCTCTCCAAAGTAGTTTCCTTATCGCTAATAACATTAAGATATGTAAAGCCTAGAAAAATAGCAGCTAAGTGTGCTAATGTGAAGAAATATGTTTCCTTTATCTATATCCTAGCTCAAGTAATTTTACTAAAAATTTAGAATGCATGTAATTTGCTATCGCACAACAAACATTATTTTGTGTATATTAAGTAAGAAGAGTTAATGGCTAGTAAAATGGAAAGTAATTCACTATCAGTAATAAAAAAATGTACAGCATATCCAGTAAGCAAAAGAATTTCTGTTAGAAAGAATATGTGAAACTACCTTTTTTTGTAATGGTCAAATCACTGAATATTCTATTCTTTTCAATCCATCCATCCACATCACTTTTTCCCATTTTTGTGCATGAGGTCAAGGTGTCACTTCAACAGTGCTAATCATAGAGAGTCAAGGTTCATACCATTGGGGGGCCTAGCCCTGCCGTGATTGTTCTTTCATACCACTCACATGCACACTTTCACCTATGGCCACTTTAGAGTATCCAATCCATCTACTGCATCTTTGCAATGTGGGAGGAAACCGGAACACCTGGAGAAAACTCATGCAGACTCCTCACAGAAGGCACCCCAGCCATGAACTGAACCAGAGAACCTCTTGCTGTAAGGTACTCTGCTGTACTACTGTGTTATTATGACTATTAATAACTAATGCTGCAAAGAACTGAGTACTATCGAGAGGTATTTTGAAATAATAACATCAGCTTTGAAAAACTAGACAACAAAGCTACCCCTAGTCCCCTTAAGTATCCATTCAACGCATTTTTGAGACTATGTTCTTAGTTCCTCTCCAACCCCCTGGTACATACCTGCAACCTATCACTACTGCTATTATTCCTCTTCAGTTCACGCATTCGCATATAATTTCCCTCCCTAAAAAATCATCAACTCTTCGTTACTAATAACACCATATTTTCTGAGGAAATAACTTATATTATTGAAATAGTCATAGAGTACAGAAGTGCCCACTTTATATAGGTAGCTGATGAATTTAAAAGCAAAACTTAGTTCTGTCTTCCCCCAATTCTGCTTACAAATATGAAATAGGAACGTACAAATGCAATATGATCTTATGTGAATTCTTTCAGTTTCAATATGTTACTAGATAGTGCTAACACAGGTTATTCTTAATAAGTGGCATATTCTTACAGGGAATTCTGATTTAATTTTGTTACTAGGAGATCAACCTTTTTCACTTAAAAAAGAGGAATGAATCTTAAAAATATTTTACATAGTGATAGCAGTAAGACTGATCTACTTTTTGCAAACAAAGGCTTAGGGACTTAATCCTTTGGACAATGTAGATGGTGTACATACATACATGAGGGGTCCATTTGTATTTATACTGTACCTTAATAAACCTCTGGCTAACCAGTTCAGTGCATGTAATAGGTTCATAGTCAAGTACTAGGCTAGTCACCCTTGTGGGCCATTTTAAGCCCAGCTATGTTCCCTTTTGGTGCTTGAATTAACCTATCCCATATGGTGTTAGATTGGCCTTATCCCAATACATGGTCAATAATAACATATTAACGCTATTGAGAATAACTAGGATCATACCATAGATAATTTGAGGAGACCCATGCATGAGATAAAGCATTTAAGAGCTGCCGTAATCCATTATTAGTACAGGGAACAGTTCTGAGGTAAGTTTTATGTTTTTAATGTCTTAACTGGATCATTAGTTTGACTGTCAAATAAAAAGTCTATAGGAGCATTTAAAATTTTATTTATTTGACATTTGCTAACTGGGATAGTCCATCTGAGTAAAAGCCCTATTTCAGTGGAGGCCAGGGGAGAAAAGCTCCACAGTACAGGTAAACAAGACAATTTACAAAATTGAAGATGAATACAGTGATAAATTTACAATAAAACAGTTAAGCAAATGTAGAAAAAGCTCCACAGTACAATACAGTAAGAGGCATTATAACACTGAAGGAAAAAGCATAGCAAAGAAATATACAATAAAACATTTGAATGGATTTACATAACACAGTGGGTTATCTTCAGAGGGTAACTGTACAATACAGAGCAGTTAAGTGAGTTATGATAGTAGGGAAGGGAGGAAGAGAGGATAGAGAAAAAAGGGTGCTTAGAGCTAATCACTGCACTAGACATCGCATATACTGAATTATAGGAATACTTGAGTATGAAGATGTACTTTGTCATCAGTCTTCGTTAATTCATATGTCTCATTTTTCTGTTTTGAGTCTAAAGATTAGCTTGAATCGGTGTCAGATTTGTGTCTTGATATGACAACACATAAACAAGATAAGCATTGGTTTTGATAGCTGTAGTGCTTGAAGTATACCGTCTTTTTTTTTTTTTTCTCCACAGATCTCTAGTAATTTGTCTTCCCTCTTGAAAGTGTCTCAGCAGGCAAAAGTGACAGACTTATCACAACAACATTAACTTACAGCCAAACTTGCTAGATCAGCTTCTATTTTAATGTTCAACGGAAAGCTACCTTTATTATGTACATGCAGTAGATTTTATGGCCTATAGTTCCGTATCTGGGTGAAAACCCTTATGTGAACACATTAATAATTAACCATAGGAAGAGCCCTGCCCACATATTCTGAAAGCTATGGTGTTGTAAATAAAGCTTTTTTGGAGGCTCATGCAAAGATTTAGAACTGTAATGAAACATTAAGTCCTGATACATTAGGACAAAAAGCACTGCTACTGGAATGTTTATAGTACACAAAAATATGTACAATAAAATAAAAAAAAATAAAAGGTTGCAATAAAAAATGTCATACAACTAATACATTTTGCAAGGGGATTCAGCTGTGACAACCTCAATCTCTGTGTATTCTACCTCCAGGATCTACACTGCACAAAAATGTAACCATAAAAAGTTACAATATAATCCATAGCACAAGCTAAGTTAAAAGCATTTTGCAAAGGGTATTTGTCCTCACACCCTTGGTCTCTGAATATGCTATCTCCATGGTTGCTCAAACTTGGAGAAAAAAAAAGAAATAGCAATAAAAAAATGACTCCTTTACTCTGAGTTGCCTGTCCTTGAGACAGCACTCATTTATTTCTTAACTGGGGTAAAAAGCTGATCTGCATGAACTGCTTTCAGGTTTAGCATGGATGACCATAAAAGCAGATCAAAAATAGGCTCACATAACCCATAGTAACACAGATACAGTTTGCAACTACAAGATATGTATGTCAAAGTAAGTAGAGTAATGTTACCGAATGTTGGTTAGTCATGACAATGTTCGAAAAGTATTTAAAGAAAGGGTAGGTGGGGGAGTAGAAGTAGAAAAAGATGTGAGAGGAGAGGGGAGATGGAGAAGAGAAACAGGAAGAAAGGAGAAGTATTGTAAAGTTAGGGCAGAGGTAGAATTAATTTAAGGTGAAAGGGGCAGAGCTCACTTCTGGCAAACTCACAGTTGATAAATTATCAACAATGTGAGATGTCAATGAAAGGTATACAGCACTTGAAGTATTGACAAATTAGGACACAACAGGAATTAGTGTTTCCCAAAGATTCAGCCATATTAATTACAATTTCACTAAATATTGCATCTTGAACAGATATTCTTGGTGAAAGTGAAGAATCATCATTGTGGTCTGACTACTAAATAAGTAAGGTATCGCTGAGACAATAAAAATGTTCTTCCACATTTGAAAAGGAGGGGCTTCGCTTTCTCTCTTTCACACGTTTTACCCAGAACCTCCACTAATGTCAAAGAAAGTTTGTGCTGATTTTGTTTTATCTAAGTTCAGCAATGCATTGATCTCCAAATAGGCGTTAGTCCTGCTTACTGTTCTGCAGAAGTGAGCGCAGTTTTCTTTAACCAATACATTATACTTGGTAAAGGGTGAACTAAAAACAATGATGGTGGCCTTTTTTCACCAGTGGTTGATTCTCCACAATGGATAAAACAGCATGCTTGTCCATAGTTGAAACATTTGATTTGCTTGCCTTTTTGAATTTCAGGTTGGACCAACAGCAATATACTGATAGAGGTGGCTTCATTACAACATATCTCAAAGCCACCAGTGTTGGTGACAACTTCCTAGCACTTTAATAACAGATTTTATCCCCCCCCCCCCATTTTTGAGTTGGTAAAAAACACATAACCATCCTCAGACAAACTTGGTGAAGACTTTAGAAGTCTGAAGGCTGAGAGCAAGGATTTTTTTTTTGTACAGATCTTTGGTGAGTTCCTGTTTAGTGAAGCACTTCTTTTTTTTCAGTAGACTTAAGACATCTTGTTGAAAAAAACAAAATCAGTGCTTTAAGTTTTCCTAACTTTCTAGCTTATTTAAATTTACTGCGTTTTTACAGTCCACCACATTATGGACAGGACAGAAAGAAAAAATATTGTGCTGAAATCTTTAGGCATTGTTAGCCTACCACAATCAAATTTATTAATGAATTTTAGCTACCGTACTTTATTCCAATGTCCATGCCGAGCAAATAGTCACAGAAAATTGTGAAAGATGAAAAACAACAGAAAACAAAAATGAATACCATGATTATAATTATAATACATTATACTGTAAAAAATATGCAAACATGACAGAGGGGCTTAGTGATAATCTTAGGTTGTGTGCACCTATGGTTACCCAGTAATATCCATTGGTAGTCTTACACAGCTCAGCATTACAGAAGCTAACACTTGGACATCTTGCACCAATTCACTCTAGCCTAGAAATGCGATGGATTATGCAGCAGGTACCATCTTGAAACAACAGCACCATATAGTAGCCTTAAAGTGGTAATGACTATGTTACATATTTATAAAGTATATGAACATTCAAGCAGTTTTAGTTCATTTATCATTACATCTTCCCCTTAACAGAAATATCGGTTTTATCGAAATTATGAAGTACAGTGGTGCAAAACCAATGCACCATACATTCAACACTCTGGACTGGTCCTGCAAATGCATGTAGGTTCATACTAGAATATCGATCTAGTAGACCATTTGTAGCATAGCCAGCAATCCTACACATTTACCAAGACATGAATTAATACCAGATCCTAATCTAGTTGTCGCCCTTTCCATAATGGCTGGACTGGCATCACCAGGTATGTACTTACGACTGCCCATCCAGTAATCCAGCCTATGCTTAAAAAACATCACATGGCTATTCTGCATAATCTCTAAGGGGAGTCTCTTTCATAAAAGAGGTATTCTCTGTGAAAAATATCTATCCCTCATACAAATCCTGCTTATGTTTCAGTGGATGTTTAGGTCTCCTGAGTGAGTAATTAGGATGAATTTAGTTTTGTGGATGTGTAGGAAATTACATAATACCAGATCTTTCAGGACTGTGCAGGCAAGGCAGAGGGCTCTGCTCAATAGTTTGTAGGAAACAGAAAAAAGTGCAAGAGCTTTAAGGTGGTCAGGGTAACTCAAGGATGACATGCCCTTGCTTTTTTTTTTTTTTTTGATAAGGCAACTCTCCTGTATCTCGAGCTGGGTCATAAACTTAGCCAAGTACCTATCAAACTAAGCATTATACTCAATTATTACAGGAGCAGGGGCAGTTGAAGACTTCCTTGGATCTTAAAGATATGCCCCTGGAGATCAGTCTTGCTATATAAAAGTCTATTGTAACAACAATGGCCACGGGGTGGTCAAAGCATAGTTCATTATCAATGAAGGTGTTCAAGTCCCCAAAGACTGACTGAATTTTTAGGGGGATGCCATGTAGGTATGAATAGAAATACCCAGGTTTTCCAAGGGATACAGCACTGCATTTTTTGACATTTAATTTGAGGCCATGGTCCAAGCACCACTTGGAAGTTGAAGTTAGGCGCTCCTGGAAAAACTGGAATATTTGTGGGTTATCTAGGGTATTTATGAGTTTGTAGTCACTGTCAGACTGTCAGCCACAGGCCTTTGGTTTCTACTTTAATGTTAGGGAAGTAGGTACCATGGAAGAGCTGACCCCTGAGGGTCAAAGCTGATAGCTGCTATTTTAGTTGAGTGTGTGCTGAAACACGAGCAGACTTGGCACTGTTGGTGAACCAGTTAAGTATTCAGTGGGAAACACAGAGATTTACATTTAATTGGATTACCTTATCAATGGTGTGTAGTGTTGAATGGTATTAAAGACTTGGCCAAATCCAGGTATGCCATGTGAACTGATTTGCCTGAGTCTAGTGCCTTAAAGAATTGTTCAAAAAAGCCCACCAGGTTTAAGAGGCAGGATCTTCCCTTAACAAACCCATATTGATTAGGATCAGGGTTTGAAGACTGCCTATGTCCTTATCTATGAGGCCCATAAAGGTGCATTCCAAATAAAGCTGGTGAGACTGATAGATCTAAAGCTGCCCAGGTTAGTCAAGGGTTTCCCTTGGTGGAGTGATATGACTACAGGAATTCTCTATTCTTCTGGCATGAATCTAGTGGAGAGGTTAAGACTGAATAGACATAATGAGGAGTCAACCAAGCAGTGCTTGGCACTGACAAGAACAGAACCTGGCACATTGTCAGGGCCCATGTAATTAGTGTTCCTAGCCTTGGAGAAAGTACTTAGGACTTGACTGGAGGTGATTTGTGGGGGGTGGGGGTGGAATATTTATGCTATTATGTTGTGTGCAATTTGTGGGGAGATAGTGGGGTAGATTTTTGAGCTGAATTTGTCCCCTAATATATTGGCAGTGTCCACAGGGTATGACTATGTTATGTTATTTTGTATTAGCTCAAAGCATTGTTGGGTATTTTGTTTATGCTCCTAAAATAGCTGAAGAAAGCTTTGTGTTTATCTTTAGCATGAGAGGCTATTCAGAATTTATACTTACTCTTGAAGGATTTGATTTTGTTTCTAAGTTCTTTGTTGATCATGTTGAGCTATTCCTTAGCCGACTGGGTGTTGTGTTTGCTTTTTATGGCTTAGGAGTTTCTCGTATTGTATAATTTGTTGATACTAGGTTTCCAGCAATTGGGTTTTTTCTTAAATTTGGCATTATATTCATGTCTTATGGTGACATTGACATTAATATTAGCTTAAGGGTGGACATAGAATTTATCTGTGAAAACTGCAGTTTTTGAGGCAGGGTCATCTAGGTCAGGATAGTGTTTGAATTTCACCAGGTCAGTGACTCTGGTATTGCATTGCAAGTAGGGTAAATGTTACTGTGGGATGGTCAGATTTGACCAGTGATATGAAAATTCTTGGCACTGATTATAAGGGTGTTCTGTCTGTGAGAATCAAGTCTAATATTTTAGAGCCTCTCATTTGTATTTGGACTAATTGGTCCAAGTAGATGACATTAATGAAATCCTGGAAACTCTGCACATACTTGTTTCTGGTGGTGTAGGTTCCCCAGCTAGTGGAGGGATAGGTGAAGTTACCCAAGAGGATAGTTTAGATTCTATATTCCTCCCTCATTGCAGGATGATTAAGCCAGCAGCAGTTGCTCATTTCCATCCTCCCTGGCTCATCCCCTGCAGCAGCAATTATGCAAATTGAGCACAATTTATCTTATGCATAGACAGGGCTTCATCCCTCTGCAACATGGGGCAGGTTTAAAGCCTACTGTAATTTTTACTGTACTGTTGCTAAAGCAAGGGCAACAAGCCCAAGACTGCAACTGAGCAGCATATCATGTATCAAGTCTCTTCTAAGGTGATGTAATCTCTAGGCAATCTTCCCAGTATTAATTTGAAAACCCTTAGCAAACGCAAAGTGAACAGCTGATTCGACAAAAACTGTACTAGTAAGCAAAAAACAGATGGGCAGCAATAGTCCAATGATGGTCTAACCGGCTGTTTTATGGTTACTATTAATTTGAAGACCCTCAAAATAAACAGGTATTGACTACTACGGTGCATCTCTATGGTACACCCAGCTTTCTTATCTTCTTGCTGACTAACCAAGTTCCACAGAAAGAATGAGCATCCTCATAGGATGAAGTAGACATTCAAGTGTTAGACAAAGTTATTTCTTTTGGCAGAATCATCAGGTGCCTCTACAACAGTCCTAACTATCCTGCAGGACTGTCCATAGTGTGCCACTTCTATGTGTTTGCCCAAAAGGAACCAAAGTGCTTGTTCCTCCCTCAGACAGAAACAAATGATTTTATTCTCATCTTTTCCTCATTCCAAAGGGGGCAATAGGTTTCTGTCCTATTTTAGGCCTCAGCATCCTTCAATGAGTACATCATTATGTCAAGTTCTAGATGGTGACTGTCCAGGGGTTTTCTCTCCCTGCTGTCAGGGTACGTGGATGGTCTAACTGGACTTGGTGGGTGTCTTTTTATTGTTATTTATTGGTTAACTAGGTAAGCCCACCAGTCACAGGTGCATCTTTACAGGGGTGACTGAGGAGCACTAATACTTAAGTAACTTGCTCAGTCATACAGTAGGCAAATAAACATTGAGGGAACTAAGCCCGGGACTGCAAGATTAAGCTTTTTAGCAGCTCATGCTCTCATCTCTATGTAGTAAACTCTAGATCGACATTAGGCATCTACATCAGTGGCTTGAGTCTGTATATGAGATTATTTTTATTCATTGTTGGTAGGGTTCTCTTTCAATGTAAGCATTTCCCTTTGGTCTCTCCTCTGTGTCACTTGTTTAATGTGGTGCCTGCCGCAGTGGCCAAGGCTTTGCAACAGAAAGATCTACTTGTGTTTCCTCTACTGAACTGTGGGCTTCTTTTGGTCCCCATCTAAAGACTTTCTCAAAGTGGCCCTTGCTTGGGTCCTCTGGTTGCAAGCTCTGGAGGTAACAAATTGGGAGAAGTCCATTGGACAAAGTGTATTACTCTTCATTGTCAGTAATTCAAACCCACACAGGGGACCTAGAATGTCAGTGCCCTGGTATCATATGTGAGGACACAGAAGTAGGTGGATGCACTGACACTTCTGCACCCCCTTTGGCCTCATTATGGCATCTGCCTTTACCATTCTGTTTGTCTGCCTTTGGAAGAGGGTGTTTCAGTAATCAGTCAGATACCAGTCACTACAGAGTTAACACACCCTCGTAAATATTCTTCTAATGGCATACCCCATCTGTGGGACCAAAAATGCTGGACATGGTAGAGTCTGCTCACCAATCTCAGTGTGAGATTCCCTGACCTGCAGCTGACCTGCCAAATTCCCTGATATGAGATGCTTCACCCATGGGTTGCACACTCCACTTGGACTACTCCTTAGTGCAGGGAAAACAGAGTAAATATAAAAGAGGACTTACCATAAAAATGTTTGAATTGAGGACCATATTCTTTGACCTCTAAACTCTGGATGGAGAGATAAAACTACTCCATTCAGACAACAAAGTACATGAGAAAATGAGTGGCATAAGCTAATAACCCTGGTACAGAATGGCAACATAGGTCTGGATGTTGGACACAGACTTGAAGCATCTGTTTTATAGTAGTTCACATTCCAGAGAAGTAAGTGTGCTGGTAACTCCCTCAGCTGTAGTTTCAGACCTTGACAGTTGCCCAGTAGCCAAGGATAAGGAAGACCTGTTTGGTCAGGGTCTTCCTGACATGAGGCACCCCATAGATTGACTTACTGAAAACTTGGGAGAAATGTGGCCTTCTCTCAGTTCAGCACGGAAAAAACTCAGTGGGCATGCTTTTCCTGCATTTCCAGGGTAGAGTTCCTGTGTGCCTTTCTACCGTTGCCTCTAATTCCATGCCTCTTTGCAAAATTTAGGAAATAAAGACCAAAATGCTTCATCATTACCCTGTGGTGGCCATAAAGTGCAATATAGTTGTCTGTCCTAGTACATGTTACGGAAGTCTCCTTCATTTGCAGATCTCACCTTTAAATAAGGAGAACCACAACACTAATGTATATATACACTTTGCTAATAATTGTATATTTACTTTATGCTGTAATACAAGAGCAATTAATAAGCACAACTACACCTATGCAATCAAACGGTTCTTAAAGAGGGACAACATAATTTTGATATATAACATTAATTTTGATGCTTTTTGTAACAATAATGCTTTACTTCCTTGCTTACTTCTGTGCCTCACAGCCCAAGAATTCTGGACAAAGCCATAACTAATGGAGTGAAAAAGGCCTAAAACTGAGAACATTTTTAAAATATTGTTCCTATAAACTTTGAAAGTTGGTAGAGCAAAAGGTTTTGCTTTAGAATGCTTTTTCTGAAGGAAATGAAGTCTGAAACTCAGATGATTTGTCTGTTACTATTTAATGACTGATCCTTAATGATTTGCCAAAAATGACAATTTTATGAGGAACACGCCAACAATATGAGATAAAAATCTGGATAATCTGTGAAATTCTGGACAGTTGAGGAGTACGCTATATTGTGACAGACTACTGAAGGTGTACTCCACTGAGAAGGAAAATGCAGCAACAAATTATTCTCAGTTGAAGTGGTCACTGAAGACTGGTACAGTAAGCATGCCTTTTCAAAATGTAAAATATGTTGTATTCCATGCTGTTGTACAAGTTATTACTAAGTGTTACATGACTTCAAATATACCAGTAAAAAGAAAGAACTGTTTAACATACTTTGAGTGGTCAATTATAATAGGCAACAACTGGGGTATCCTCTTCTGTAGCCTCTCTTTTAACATACAATTCATGCAGTCTGAAGTTCCCACACTTGGGGGCGAGCTTCCTTCCAGTCGTTGCATGTTGCGATTTTCTGCACTAGATGAAGGCCAACCCACCCATCCTTATTTACCCATTTATTGTTTGCAACTTGTAAAGTTCAGATCTTGAATCTTGCATTAACTAAAGTAAAGTTCTGTATTTACTACCTAAACATGTAAAGCTTTTAAGTGCTCATATCAAAAACAGGACCCACACCAGTGCTCTCTTTATTGACTTGGTGAAAATGTGAGAAGCTAGAGGCCTGTCTCACATCTTGCATGCTGTTCAGACTTCAGCAACAGGGTAGCTGCAGCCATTAAGGGGTAAGGTAAGGGAATATGAAGCCAATCACTGATCATAACCTCTTCCTTCCAAGCCTACTGGAAGGCTGTCTCTGCCTCTTCGTGACCTGCAATTCTTCCTTGATAAACAAGGGAGTGAACTCGCACAAGGCATCAGTTGATGCAGAATAGAGTTGGAAAAAATATTTCTCAACAACCACCATGTGGTGAGTGCCAGTATTCTTATACCACCTTTTGCATGCTTGGGTGTATGGTTGTTTATTTAGTTCATGCAGAGCAGACCTCTGAGTCTCCCTGAATTTGAATTAAAGCCCGGGGAACATACTCATCTCATCTCCACTAAACTCATTTAGACGGCTTATGTCTGGTCAGTGTGCATTGCTTCCTGGAACATTGGATATTCAAGCTTTCTTTGATATCTTTTGGAATTGTCTGCAGATTCAGGAGTGCACTGTAAGGACAGTTAACCTGGGGCCACTGCAGGACACTGCATAGGTATCTGCCTTTAACACATGCTTCTTCTCATACTGGAATCCATTACTAGTTGCCCTCTGCTGGAAATAACATAAGTTGGAGGTGTCTCTCTTCCCTTATAAATTTGTTTACAATTGTGGAGTCGGAGAAGATAAAGGTTCTTTTGTCAGACATAGATAAGGATGAGACATTCAGTGAAAATATTTGGTATGATGTGAATTCAGTAGTAGGAACTCAGAATTTACATATTATCCCCAAGGTACAACAACTGGGCTACACTGAATATAAATTATGTTTCACAGGAACATGTGTATTTCACTGAAAATTTGACACACATCCAATAACTGTTTCAGGTCAAGCACCATTAAAAACTAAGATAAATGTAGAATAGTGTGTGTTTTGTCCCTATAAGAAGTGTTTTAAGGATGGCATGTGCATATAAATAGCAAGCACATGCTAGCTTCAGTGCCATTTTGAGAGACTGTTTATATGTTTATGTAAGTTAAAGTTATTAAGCCTCAATCCTGATGTGTTTGTGCATAATAAAGCTGCTTGAACAGAACCCACAGAAGTTTGTCTGTTGTTTTCTGACCAGACGAGTACCATGGTGTCAGAATCGGGATTCCAGAGACTGTTTTTCAGAGCTATAAGGTGCAGAGTTAACAGTGAAGGTAAACTAAGAGAACAGAGTACAAAAAGGACCAGAAATGAACCAAAGGTAATGAAAACTTGTACAAACAATTTATTTTATTAAAAAGATAAAATTTAGCATTGCAAGGGCACAGAATGCAATATTAAACAAGCAAGAGGCACAAAAGGTTTATTAATTAAATGAAATGTTTAAAATTAAGATATTTGATAAAATGATTATCAGAAAAGCACATAAGGGGTTTGGAATTACCTTGGAATTGCAAAACAAGCATGTTTAGAGTGAAACGAGCACAAGAAAAGTGTAGTGGGCATGAAAAAAGATTAAATGAGCAAAATGAATATAATACAGTTCAAAAAGGGCACATTAAGCCTAAATAAAGCAAGGCGACTCCATGTTTTTTGACAAGATACTGTGTTTTGGCATAAACTATTGTTTCGCATTGATTGAAGCTATTCAGGGCATAACTAGATTTATTCGAAGTATCTCAAAGTATGTAAAAGTGCTTACAGTGTCTACTTATTACTGTGCATTTATTCCTAATAGTTTTTTGTGTGCAAAGTGCAACTATTTTATAAAGTATAGTCAAAATACATTTCAAAAAGTTTCTTGTGCTGGGTGTGTCTATTTTGCAGAGTGCCGCCATTACAGAGTGTTTTTTTTTTACACTGTACAGAGTTATTTAGCAAAGTACAGCCATTTTTGGGAAAGTTTCAGTGTGCTGTGTACTGTTTATTTGCAAAGTGCAGTTACTTCAAAATGTTTTTTTACTCTGAGCTTCTTTTGCACAGTTTATTTGCACAGTGCAGTTATTTTGAAATGTTTCTTACGCTAAGAGGTGATTTCTTACAGTACAGTGATTTCAAGAGTATTAACAACACCAGGCTGTATTCCCTTAACCAGAACGTCACTTGCCGAACAACCCAAAACAGGCTCCAAAATACAAAAAAAACCCAAAAAGAATCACTATGAAACGAACATGATGCATAGCGCTTTCACCTTTAATACATCAAAGGCTTCATCAGAGTAAAACAAAATAACATCTACACAGAATATATAAGCACTATGTCATGCACACACCTCCCATTTAAACCAATACACTTTCAGGATAGCATTATGTTTCGTACAACTCAATTTAAACTATAAAATACACATAAAAAAGAAGAAAATAGCTTAAAAACTCTAGTGGCAATAACCATAAATAAATTAATTATACTAAATCTACTATATGTAATAAATAATAAATAAATACTGTTCATATTAACAGATGTTGTATACAAAAGCTTAACTGCTTACATCAACGAATATTTAAACCACGAAACTAAGCAATAAACATTAAATATATATTATGTTATATAAACGTAGGAACCTAACTAATAAAAAAATGTCACTAGATACAATAGGACCTTAACTTTAAAATACTAGCAAATAGATATGTGTTCATTAATACCTGGAGGCTTTAAGGCATCCAATCTTAGTTGCCATAAACATTCTTTTACTTCCAATAGTGTTCTAACATCGCCCCCTCTGTCAAAGTATGGTATTCTGTCAATCACAAAAATATGAACTTATTAAAGTTGGTACATACTCGACTATGCAAATATAATGCATTAGTAGACTTTGCATTTTTGATATCTCTTGTGTGTTCTTTTATCCTCAAACTCAAATTTCTGATCGTTTTTCCTATATAAAATGCAGGGCAACTCAGACAGGTAGCTGCATGTACTACCATCTTAGTATTGCAGTTAACATGTCCTGGACACCTAATGACTCTACCAAAATTACTTAGAGTGTTGTTGATAAATTTACAAATGCCACAAGCCCCACACTTATTCATACTGGAGCTTTTAAACACACTAGCTCCCTTGTCAACTTCCAGGAGGTCCTTTAAATTGTTTCCTCTACTATAAATTATATTAGGTTTTTGGAGGTAAAATCATTATTGAACACACTCAACCATGTGTCTTCTAAAATCGATCTAATGTGATCAAACGAGGGATTGTATGGTAAAATCATAACATTTCTAGGTTGGTCTTCACTAACATTATTATTACAGTGTGTTTCTAATAGACCACCTTTCAAAATAGGCTTAAAAGAAGAAAGCCTTTTATTTTCTACCTCAATTCGAACTCTATGCAAAATTTCAGCAGGATAGTCCCGTTCTTGAAACATATTAACTAAACTAGTAATTTCTTTTTCAAAAAGGCTGTCTTCGCTCACTAATCTTGAAAGCCTTACCATTTGCCCCTTTATTATATTCCTTTTTTGATGAAAAGGGTGGCAACTCTTGAAATGTAAAAAGGAATTGGAATATGTCTTTTTTCTATATATTCCTGATTGTATTGTATTCTTTTCCTTATCATACATCAACAGAAGTTCTAGATAGTTACATTTCTCTTTGTATGTGTTGAAAGTAAACTTAAGAAATGGTGTAGTGGCATTAAGATACTCCATAAAATCTGTAATCTCTACTTCAGTTCCTTTCCAAAAAATCAAAATGTCATCTAGGAAATGCAAGTATAACTTTATATTCTCATTAAATCTTGATGTCAAAACATGTTGCGTTTCCCAATCTGCCAAAACTAGATTAGCATAGATTGGTGCACATCTGGCACCCATGGCAACCCCTGTAGTCTGCTTAAATAGTTCACCATCAAATGATAAAAAATTATTCATCAAGACGATCTCTACCAGATCAACTAAAAGACTCATTTTGACTCTATGGAAGTCACTATGTTTGGTCAAACACTTTCCAAAACTTTCCAGACCTTGTTCATGTGGTATAATCGAAAACAAATTTATAACATCTATCGTAATCATAATAATTTCCTCATCTAGATTAATGCTGTTAATAACTTCCAAGCAATGCCATGAGTCCCTAAGTATATGTGGGAATTTTTTCAGGATTTGTTTACAGTGAAAATCAACATAAGGGGCCAATGGTTCAGTTTTCGAACCTTTTGCAGAAACGATAGGTCTACAGGGGAGATTTGTGGAATTTTTGTGGATTTTAGGAATTCCGAAAATTTTAGGTGTTATAGGAATTTCCACAAATACTCATATTCTTTTTTGTCAATTATACCCTCCATTAACCATTCGTATGATAACCAATCAATTTTTGCATAGGCCCTATTGATCTCATTCTTAGAGACTCTAGTGTAAGTACAAGTGTCATTTAATAAATTGAGCATGCTGTTGTTATAATCAATACATGACATGATGACAACTCCTCCACCCTTGTCAGGTTTCATCACTCTATAATTTTTGTTGGTCATCAATTCAGTGAGGCAAAACCTTTCTCCGGAGGTTAAATTGTCTTCCATGCTTATCTTTCTTCTGAGAACTCTCCTAATTTGTGTCTCACACATTTCCTCAAATAAATGAATAATGGGGTTCATTGCTGGAATAAAAACACTAGACTTCTTTAAAGTAATGCTTCTATCAACCCCCAAGTTAGAAATTTTAGAATTTTTAGAAAAAAAACAGCTTAAGACTTAATAATCTAGTGTACAATTTCAAATTTAGTAAGACTTTTGCTATATCGTACCTAAACTGGGAACAAATTTAAAACCCTTTTTGAACAATGCCAAATGATCATTTCATAGTTGTAGTGATGTATAATTATGAATAAACATATTATCATATTTAATACATTTGTATTCAGTCATCTTGTTCATTTCCCCTTCTGTGTCGTTCAAAGTATTTACACTTGAGTCCAGTTGATCACTCACATCAAAATTAAAGTTGACCATATCACACATACTTAGAGAAATAAAATTACCATTAGTCTCATTAATACTTCTTAAAATGAAATAATCGACCACATACTCATTACCACAGTCAAATTCATTGAAAACATGAGTAACAACATTAATTCCATTGTCGACACTAACTGTGTCGGCTGCTGCATTAAAGCCGAACTTAAAGTCATCGGAACTAGGCTTTAATATGCCCTGTTGTTTCTTTGTGACCATCTCCGCCCAACTGGAGACCTCTGCTGCTTCTTGTATCCAGGAGACATATTTCACAAAGTTCAGTTATTCAGAAGCTTGTTGTGCTATTCAGCATAGTTGCAAGCACTGGCATAAATTTCTGGCATATGTATACGTGTGTGTGTTCGTGCATACTTGCAAAAGCCTTCACTGGTATATGTTACTACTAATACCACTTGTATTTGATCAGAATATAGCAGAGAATTGGAGAATATTTGAGCAAGAATATGATATTTTTATACAAGCAGCTTATTCTGACAAAGAGGCATGCACCAGTGCAGTTATTTTGCTAAATTTAGCTGGGTCAGAGACCATTGAAAGAGAGCATTCATTTGTGTATCCACCAGCAGTATATGAGGGAGAAGGGGAAAACTGTCATATTGTTGCACAGGCTGAATTAAGGGAAGACCCCAAGTGTTTGAAATGCAAATTCAGGGAAATGTACAACCTCCTGACAAATGTTACATTAGAGAGGTATTTATTTTACACGAGATCAAAAGCAAGGAGAAACTCTTGCAGCTTATATTACTGACCTCAGAAACAAAGGTAAAACGAGTCGATAAAGGACAGGCTTGTGTGTGAAATTAATAGTGCTGCAGTGAGAGAGATTTTGCTTCATGACAGTGATTTAATGCTGAGCAAAGCTATTGAGATTTGTCAAATCCATGAAGTTACAGAAAGGCACACAAGTATGCTTGCAAGTGATAAGAGCATGGTTTCAGCAGGCTCCATAGCAAATGCAGATAACATGCAACACGTGGCTTGCAGAAGCAGGCCCAAGCACATGGCAGCTGTAACCCCTGCAAGTGTGACAGGTTAAACCCGTAGCTTTCCAGCAAGTTCTAAGACTAGCTGAGTGAGAAGGACAAGCTCTGTGCAGTACAAGGATGAGTCAGCAAAACCCAAATCAAACTTTATTGTTAACTGTCACAATTGTGGTGCCTATCACGAGTCTAAAAGAAAAAAAAGTGCTTAGCATTTGGTCAGCAATGCTACAAGTATAAACAATGGAACCATTTTCAAAAGTTTTGCAAATCAAGTAAACCTCACACAGTTATAAAGAAGGGTCACTTAAAAAAGCAAGTTGATCATATAGAGAGCTGCAACCCTACTTTCTACATAGATGGTGTATCAGTAATTGGTGAAAAGGTTGATGCAGTAAAGTTGTTGGCAAAAAACTAAGTGTTTTGTACTGTCCAGATCAATGTTAAAACCTCCGAGCTCAAAGTAGACACTGGTTCAAAGTGTAATGTTATATCAGCAGACACATTTGCTAAGGTGAGAGCTGGTGAGCAACTTAATGTGGCCAGTTGTGCGAAACTTGTTGCCTATGGAGGTGAAGAAATTCAATTCGAAGCCTCAGTAGTGTTTTCATGTTATTTAACTAGGAACTGCTATAGCTTACTATTTTATGTAGTCTGAAGACCTGTGCAATCATTATTGGGTCTCAGGAACAGTTTGAGAATGAATCTGCTTTCCTTTACCAAAGACTTCACCATATAAGCACATGTCTAATTTCCAGCTTCAGTGAGACTATTTTCTTAGAGTATGCTGATGTTTTCAGTGACAAGCTAGGCACACTTCCAGTTGTGTATTCTATGAAGTTAGACCCAGAGATTAGTTCAGTGGTTAGGCCAGCAAAAAAAGTTCCAATAGCTATGCAGAATAAAGTCAAAGCTCAGTTGGATAAAATGGTGCAGCAAGATGTAATTTGTCCAACCATCTAAATGGGTGTTGTCCATGGTAGCAGCCCACAAAAAAGGCTCAGACAAAATCAGAATATGCATTGCCCCAAGAGATTTGAACAAAGCATTAAACCGACTGCATCATCCCATGCGTACAGTCGAGGAAGTCACAGCCCTAATACCAAATACCACTGTTTTTTCTGTCTTGGATGCAAAAAGTTCATTTTGCAAGTAATGCTTGATCACAAATCTTCACTACTGACTACTTTCAGTACTCCATTTAGAAGATATAGATTCCTCAGAATGCCATTTGGAATAAATTCTGCAAGTGAAGTCTTTCAGTGTGCAATGGAGTAAATTATTTCAGGTTATCCTTGTGCCATAATAGTAGATGATTTATTGATTGGAGGCAATGGTGAAGCAGAGCATGACAGAAACCTTAGGAAAGTTTTAGACAGAGCACGTGAAATGAACTTGAAGCTCAATCCTCTGAAGTGCAAATTCAGACTACCAGAAGTTACATATGTAGGTCATTTAATTTACTAGCACTGGTTTGCAACCAGACCAGTCCAAGCAAGCAGCCATTCTTGAGATGCCAGCACCAGATAATGTTCAAGCTCTACAACATTTTCCTGGTATGGTCAACTATTTAGGCAAGTTTATACCAGATTTCAGTGAGCTGACAGCACCTTTGAGAGAACTGATGCACAAAAATGTTTCATGGTCTTGGAACAGAGAGCATTTGAAGACCTTAAGCAGAAAATTGCCAGCCCACCTACATTAAGATACTATGATGTTAATAAACCAGTAACCCTTTCCTGTGATGCTTCAAAATTTAGTCTTGGTGCAGTTATTCTTAAGGAAGGCAGACCTGTTGCCTATGCATCTAGAACTCTTACCCAAACAGATGCAGTATGCTCAAATTGAGAAAGAACTTTTGGTGATAGTATTTGCATGTTCAAAGTTTCATGATTATATTTATGGTTGAGCTATTCAGATTGAAACTGATCACCAACCTGTAGTCACTATTGTGAAGAAGCCTGTGCATTCAGCTCCAGCATGATTACAAAGAATGATGCTTAGATTGCAAAAGTACAACTTCAATATGGTCTATACAAAAGGCCAACTTCTTTATCTGGCTGATACCTTATACACATCCCCCAGAAATACAATGGAACAGCTTAATGCTGAGCATTTTGACTGATATCATGGAAGTGTAATTTTTCTACCTCAAAACTTGATGATCTCAGAGATCATACAAAGACTGATCCAATTTTGCAAAAGCTCAACCACTACATTAATTTTGGATGGCCGTCAAAGCAATCTAGCGTACCACCTGAAGTGCAAACTTATAGGTTCATAGGTTGGTACTAGGCTATCAGCCCTAGGGCCTATACAAGCCTAGCCATAACAATTCCCTGGCTATTTCTTCCCACATTATTTATTTTCCTGGACCCCTGTCTAGCAGGGCGACTGACGTGGTCCCTGGGGTGAATTTCCTTTCTCCCATCCAATCGTCAAGGTTCCTCTTGAAGAGGTCCAAAGAGGCACTCTGCTTGACATGTATGGGCAATCTATTCCAGAGTCTGGGGAGTCTCTGGGTCAGGAACCTATCCCTCCAGCATGTTTTGTTTATTGTGATGACAAGGTTTAGATCCCTGGAGCGTGTAGCTCTGAGGGATTGGGATTTCTTTAAGTGTAGCATGTCCAACAGCTCTAGGTTTGACATGGCCTTGTATGTTAAGCAGAGATTGCCTCTGAGTAGACGATATGCGACAGAGTATAGCTGGAGTTTTTTAAGGCGGTCAGCGTAGGACATCTGCTTTAGGCCTGTGATTCTTTTAGTGAGGTATCCTTACAGAGATGAGATGTTGATGGAAGATGCCATTATTTTCAAAGGTCCTAAATTTGTTGTTCCTGCTTCCTTACAACGTGAATATATCCAGATTTTGCATCGTGGTCACCCTGGTTCTGAATCTACCAAAAGAAGGGTAAGAGGACTAGTATTTTGGCCTTATTTAGAAAAAGATATTGATAAAGTAATTTCTTCTTGTTCACTATGAAAAAGTACTAAACCACATTTGCAGAAATAACCCCTTCAGCTAAGTGAAGTTCCTGAACTACCTTGGTCAACAGTAGCCACTGACATATTTCAGTGGAACAATCAGCATTACTTAGTGTTGGTAAACTCTTATTCGAACTGGTTTGAGGTCGATTTACTACCTAACTTAACGTCCACTACTGTTATCACCAAGTTGAAGGATCATTTCTCAGTCCATGGTAGCCCACACAAAGTTATTTCTAACAATGGTACCCAATTTACCAGTCAGTTTCAGAAATTTGCAAAAGAATAAGACTTTGTACAGGTTACTAGTAGTCCAGAATACTCACAGTCAAATGGACTAGCTGAACGTGCAATACAGAGTGCAAAGCAATTACTAGAGAAGTCAAAACATGATAATACTGATGTCTTTTTGAATTTACTCAATCTCAGAAACATACCCCATGACGATATACTTGGCTCACCTGCTCACAGACTTCTATCTAGGCAAACCAGAACAACATTGCCTATCAGTTCCAGTTTGTTGAGGCCTAAAGCAAAGAACAACAAAACAGTCAAAGCCCAACTATTCAGAAAGCGTTCTTTCCAGAAGTCCAGCTATGATAAATCGAACAGATTTCTTCAACCATTGAAAGAAGGGAGAGACAGTGAGGATACAAATGTTGAATGTTTTCGACTGGATTGGTCAAGTAACAGGTATATGTGCTGAGCCGAGATCCTACTTCATGGAATCTGAGGGTGTGGAGTATAGAAGAAAATTAGACATCTTCTTCCTGTATCAGAATCGATATTGCAGCAATGTTTCTGTGATACAGACTCTAGATCTCAGAGCAAGCCAGACAATGTTCCTGTCGCAGAACGTGTCTTAACTTCTACTTCCATTCTTGATGATGTTCCTGATGTCCCCAAAGTTGAACATTTAACAAAGACAGTCCCAGTTGCTAGACCTAGTTCTAATTTCTATATCACACAATTTGGTTTTATTTCCAGACCTAGTGTGAAATACACAGCAACTTGGTCATAATTTATATATATATTTCATTCTGTATAACTGCATGGCAAAGAATTATTTACATCAATTGCATGTTCATTAATGTTGTCAATAATGCCTGACTCATTTCTCAAAGAGGGAGGATGTAGAATAGTGTGTGTGTTGTACCTTTAAGAAGCGTTTCAAGGACAGCATGTGCTAGCTTCAGTGCCATTTTAAGAGTGAAGCCAGATAGTGAGCATGTATGAGTGTGATAGCTAATTTGTTTATAAGTTTATCTAAGTTAAAGTTATTAAGCCTCAATCCTGATGTGTTTGTACATAATAAAGCTGCTTGAACAGAACCCATAAAAGTTCATCTGTTTTATCCTGACCAGATGAGTGACAATAAACATGCAGGGCAATGAAGTAAACATGATACACTGGGGCATTCCTACTTAACTATTAAAAAGAGTGAAATGTAAGGACTGGGTTTTGGAAATTACTTGAGAGTTATAAGGGAAGATGGAAATTTCTTCAGAAAGGATAGCTTGTTAGTTGAATAAAATGAAAATGGATTTTAAAAATAATGTAAAAATAAAAGAGAAAGCAATATGGAAAAGAAGTAATAGGAAGGGTGTGACATCCCCACTCTGGGCCAGGAATCAAGGAGTCTGAATCCTCACTACTGACACTGGAGAGGGAAGTTCACATTGAACAAAAATGGATACAGCCAGTATTTCCAGATGCAGCTCTCTGCATCAAGCACAATTTCCCTTTAGAGCACACAGGGAATGCGCTCAGTCTGGGGTCTGGAATTTTGTCTCTGTCTCCCTCCAGGTCCTCAGTAAGACTCCCCACTGGCCACATCTATAGAGTTCAGTCCTCAGCCAAGTGTCAACGCAAGTCCTCCAGCACCCTCTCTTTGAAACCAGTGCTTCATGTCCCTGCTCCAAACAGGTGAGACACACACCCCTGGGAAAGGCTGGCACAGATTTACTAGCTATGTCCCTTCGGCCCAGACTATAAGGTAGTTACTGCCACTAGACACTCCAAAGCCAGTTTGTCTAAGGCTCTTACAAGGGTACCCAGTTATACTGAGTGAAATGTATGATGTGAAGTTGTTCTATCTCACCGTTTTGTTCTTACACGTGGGTCGGAGCCGATCCCTCGGCTCTGAATCGGCCTCTTTTCAAGCTCAGACTCTCAGAGAAGCTCGAGACCTAGTGTATATCCCATGATGCTCTACTGTACATCCCCAGATATAGTTTGCCGCTGCAACGGATCAACAGCTCGTCGGAGTTAGCTCGGGCCAGTGAATTTAAATTTATAGTTCTATCTCACCGTTTTGTTCTTACACGTGGGTCGGAGCCGATCCCTCGGCTCCGAATCGGCCTCTTTTCAAGCTCAGACTCTCAGAGAAGCTCAAGACCTAGTGTATATCCCATGATGCTCTACTGTACATCCCCAGATATAGTTTGCCGCTGCAACGGATCAACAGCTCGTCGGAGTTAGCTCGGGCCAGTGAATTTAAATTTATAGTTATAACTTCTTTTTTCTCAAAATTTGTTCTTTGTGTCTAAATATTATATATATAGAGAGTGTTTAATAGTATAGTGTTAGGATTCTGGTTAGTTAGATTCTTAGAACGTTAAATACTTCCTTTTCTTCAGGTCTTTGGCCTTTCCTTGGGCGTGACAGGGCTCTGTCAGCCGTTTATATATATATATATATATATATATATATATATATATATATATATATACAGTTAGAGTGGTAGTTGTTATATATACCTTAGCTAATAGTAGTTGTTTGTTAGACTTTTAAAACTCTATACTTAGCGTGATTTAGTAGACTGTTAAGATATATACATTTATACATATCTTTAACTATATCATAGTGTGTTATTGTTAAACCATGTCTGAAAAACAAAAATCAGGGTTTAAAAGGTGTGAGTGTGGTCAGAAAATGTCTGTTACAGACAATCACTCCACCTGCATCTACTGCTTAGGTTCGGTACACCTACAAGAGGTGTGCTCTATCTGCCATTCCTTTAGCGCCAGGGTCCTCCTGGAAAGTCGCAGGAAATTGATGGATAGAGGACTCCTAAAACCTGAATTTCAGGCTTCTTTAGATAAGGCTGACACCTCTTCCAAGGCTTTGAAGGGGTCGAAGTCTTCCAAAGGATCCTCGGAGCCCAAGTCATCGGCTCCGAGTTCCTCAAGCATGGTCCGTGCATCGGCTCCACAGTCCTTGGAGCCGTGTATCGAGTCCTTGCCTCGGGGTCCAGTTGTGGAACCGATATTGGAGACTCCTCAGTCTCCAATTCTTCAATCGGTTCCATCTTCGGCCCCTTCGACCCATCCCTCGACTCATTCTTCCAGGCTTTTCAATGTTGATCTGGACCGAGTGGTTAAGAGGCTCTTAGAGAACCTGGCCCTGGCCAAAATGCTATCTGCTTCAAGCCACTCGGCTTCAAAACCTGAAATGCCCCCCTTGGCTTCTCTACCTCCTCCTCCGAAGCCAATAGAGCATTCGGAGCCGGGTCAGACGGAACCAATATTGGTAGAACCCTTGGAGCTGAGGTTTGATCCTCTTCCCTCGGCTCCATCAACCTTGATCTCCTCGGTTCCAACCGAGGAATCTCGGGGCCAACAGTCCCTTGCCGGCTCCGGGGTGGAGAGTCGAACCGATACTTTGGTTCCGACTCTTCCACTTGGGGCTTTGGCGCAGGTGGCCTCAGCTCCGTCCACTGGATTGGGGCGGAAGATCTCAGTCCAGGGAGAGCTGCCGGTCTCTTCGGAGCTGACTGACTTCTCAGACCGGGATTCTGGTGCCTTCGATGTCATGAGGAAGGTCATGGCTGCCAAGACCACTACCTCCTCGGATCTGTCTTCACCTTCCCAAAGGGGCCTCGTTCTACCTCTTCCCCGCAGATCCCCACAAAGCGTCAAGATCCAGGGCCTCAGGTATCCCCATTGGGTGACCCCTCTTCTCTGGGAACTTTACCGGACGCCCCCAACGATGAAGTCCCTAGGAAGAGATTGTGCAAGAGGAGGCACTCGGATTCCCCACAGGAATCTCTAACATCGGATACCGACTTGGAGGAATCAGAAGGGTCCCCACGGTCCCCCTCAGAAGATGTCTTCTTCGCAGACATATTGGAAATCTTAAGGCAGAGGGGTGATTGGCAGTCCCTTGCCCCTTCTGAGGATGAGTCGGTTCTCCTGAAGGCCTTCGGATCTCAACCATCCACCTCCTGGGTTACGCCACCCTTCGATGAGCTGATGGAACTGGTTGCTTGAAGGGCGTGGGAATCCCCTTACTCAGTGGAACCGGTCCCACAGAGGCCCAATAAATTTATTACTTCCCCCACCGACAAGGCCTTTCTTACAAAAGGAATCCCAGTTGATGCCATGGTGGTGGCGGCGGCCACCAAGAAACAGATGTCGGAAACCTCTTCGGCTGTCCATCCTCCTAATAGAGATTCTAGGACGATGGACAGATATGGGAAACGCATATTTAGTTCTGCGGCATTTTCCATGAGGTCGCTCAACTACCTGACACATTTTACCCGCCTTCAACGAGATCTCCTAAAAGAGCTGGGAGATACTCTTCAGGATAATACAGCTGATGCAGTCTCGGAAAAGGTGACTGCACAACTCAACACCCTCAATTCAATAGTAAACTCATCCATGCACCTCATTTCATATGCGGCCGATGGATCGAGTAGGGCAGCAGGCTCAGTGATAGCTCTTCGGAGGCAATCCTGGATGCGCCTTTGCTCCTTTGCGGAAGCCTTTAAATCTTCATTTGTCAATACCCCATTCGACGGGCCTGCCTTGTTCGGACCCAAAGTTAAGGAGACACTTACTAGGTGTGAACAGGAAGGGAAGACTCTGTCTGCTGTAGGGGTCTGTTTTTCCAATCCAACCAGACCGTACCCCAAAGGGCAATGAAGTGGAAAAATGTGGTTATGAAAACCTCAAGGAGCTTTCCAAAACACACCTACCAATACCCCCTCTAGAGGCAGAGGAGGGGGCAGAAATGGAAGACGCCGTCCAAATGGCAGAGGCAGTCTGCAGAACCAGGGTGACAGGGACCAGTTCTCTGGTAAGCCCTATCAGCATTCCTGAAAGCAAGCCTGGCTGTCCTACTCTGGAGGCAGTCGGGGGTCACTTGGCTTTATACCCAAACACCTGGCTAAACATTGCAACGGACTCTTGGGTAAAAAGCGTCATTACCAGAGGTTATTACATCCCCTTTATAAAAACCCCACCTATATGTACAAGGATCCCAGATGTACCACCCAGTCTGAGAAAATTAGCAGCCATAGAAATCGAAAAGCTGCTAGACAAGAGTCATCCAGCCAGTCCCGGCGGACCAAATAGGATCCGGAACTTACTCAAGGTTCTTTTTAGTTCCAAAGAAAACAGGGGACTGGAGGCCCATACTAGACCTCAGCAAACTCAACACCTTCATCAAGAAGGAAAAGTTCCGGATGGTCACGCTGCAGTCGATTCTCCCGTTCTTATCAACGGGCGATTGGATGTGCTCTATAGATCTCAAGGATGCTTACTACCACATCAGAATGGACAGATCATCCAGAGATCATTTGCATTTCCAGCTGGGAGCCAGTCATTACCAATTCAGAGCCCTGACCGTTGGCCTCACCACAGCCCCCAGGGTGTTCACCAAATGTATGGCAGTGGTCACGGCTCACCTGAGACGGTTGGGATTCCGAGTGTTTCCATATCTGGACGACTGGCTCCTCAGCGCCACCTCCAGGCATCAACTAATCCAAACAAGAGACTACACCATAGACCTTTGTTCCCAGTTGGGTATAACCCTAAACTTCAAAAAATCTGCATTATCGCCCTCGCAGCATATTACATTTATAGGGGCAGAACTGGACACCGCCAACACAAGGAACAGGTTGCCCCAATCAAGAATCGCAACTCTAAAAAATCAAGTATCCAGTCTCTTAGCCCGCAACAAAGCACCAGCGTCCCAGATACTACAACTCTTAGGAACCATGGCAGCCACATTGATAGCAGTCCCATTAGGCCGCATGCACATGTGAATACTCCAGTGGTTACTCTTCGCACAATGGTCTTACCAACAACTACCCATGTCTCACAAGATCAGGTTAACCAATCTTTGCAAGAAGGATCTCAGCTGGTGGTTGAACAGCGACCAAGTGATAATGGGTCGTCCCTTCATTCTTCCCCAAACCACAGCCGCAGTGACCACGGATGCTTCCCTGACAGGGTGGGGGGGGGCTATTTCAGGGAAAGACTGTCCAAGGCACTTGCTCAATCATAGAAACATACTTGCATATAAATGTCCTAGAGCTGAGAGCGGTGTTCCTAGCATTGCAACACTTTCACGACTCTCTTCCTCCAGGCACAATTGCTATCCAGATGGACAACATGTCGGTTGTCTGGTACATCAACAAACAAGAGGGAACCAGATCATACCCTTTATGCCAGGAGGCCTTAAGGATTTGGCAATGGGCTGTATCCACCAGACGCTTTCTGATAGCAATGCACATCCCGGGGTCATCCAACGTGATAGCAGACAAACTAAGCAGAGCCATGCTTTTGCCCCATGAGTGGTCTCTCAAACAACAGGTAGCGGACAACATTTTCTGCAGATGGGGGCAGCCTTGCTGCGACCTGTTTGCATCTCCGATGAATGCCAAATGCAGCAGCTACTTTGCCCTTTATCCCCCACCGGTGAACAAACCCAGGGACGAGCTCATACACGATTGGCCTCCGGGCCTCCTATATGCCTTTCCGGCGATACCCCTAATTCCCAAATTCATGCAGAAAGCCAAAAGTCTGGGAAGGACTGTGATATTGATAGCCCCGTCTTGGCCTCGACAGATTTGGTTTCCCTTCCTGCGGAAGTATCAACTGGAAGAACCATGGATTCTGGACCCAGTGCCGGATCTTCTGACTCATTCGTCGGGAGTTCTCCATCCCTCCCTCACTTCCCTAAAACTGACAGCTTGGCTGCTCCAATTCCCACATTAGCCAGGTCACAAGATTTGTCTGCTGTGGTCCAACACATTATAGTTTCCTCTCATAAACTATCCACCAGGAAACTATATAATAGCAAATGGAAACGGTTTGTTCACTGGGCTTCTCAACATGACACTGACCCTTATGTAGCACCTGTCCATACCATCTTAGAGTTCTTGTCTTCCTTGTTCCATGATGGCGTGGCTGCTGCCACCATTAGAGTTCAATTGGCTGCTATCTCAAAAATTCCATGTAGGCTTTAACGGCTCCAACATTATGTCGCACAGACTATGTAAAGCATTCTTAAAAGGAACCCACCACCTCAGGCCACCTATTAGGCATCCTGTCTACCCCTGGAATTTGAATCTGGTTTTATCCCAACTGATGCTCGCCCCCTTTGAACCTGCTTCATCTTGCCATTTAAAGTTTTTGTCTTGGAAAACTTTATTCCTGGTAGCCATTGCATCTGCACGTAGGGTCTCCGAACTTCAGGCCTTGTCTTCCAAACCCCCATACTTGATTTTTCACCCTAATAGGGTATCCCTCAGGACTAATCCTACCTTTCTTCCCAAGATCGCTTCAGAAAATAACTTAAATCAGTCCATTGAGCTCCCAACCTTCTTCAAACACCATACCAACAAACTGGAATATATGTTACACAAGCTTGATGTACATAGACAACTGATAGAACAAAGGATTTCAGACAATCGTATCAACTCTTCGTTTCTTATGCAGACAATAAGAAAGGTTTCACAGTGTCAAAAATCGCACTATCCAAGTGGCTCTCTGACTGCATCAGATTCATTTATGCTTCCACGAATCAACCATTAGAAACTAACATCAAAGCCCACTCTACACGAGCAGTTTCTACGTCATTGGCTCATGCAGCTCGCTTGCCTTTAGATACCATCTGTGCAGCTGCCACATGGTAAAAACCTCACACGTTTATTACTCATTACAAAGTGGATAGGACTTCCAGGGACAGGGCTACGTTTGGTTCCACTGTGCTCAGGAATGTTCTCCTGTGAGCCACCCAGGGTTAGGGTGCTTGGGACGTTACCCACGTGTAAGAACAAAATGGCGAGATAGAACAACTTCACATAAAGAAGTTATGTCCTTACCATAACGTTCCATGTGAGTTGTTCATCTCGCCTTTTGTTCTTACATTCCCACCCACCTTCCCCCTCCAGTCGAGGAGATGGTTGCCTTGGAGGATTGGTTCAGTTGTCAGTCTGTTAATACATTCCTACTCTTCTTGTTCCTTTTACTGTTATAATTATCTAAGCAGGTAGACTCCATAGTCTTATTCTGTTGGTAAGCTGTCTTGGTTGCAGCACACTAGATCTGGGGATGTACAGTAGAGCATCATGGGATATACACTAGGTCTCGAGCTTCTCTGAGAGTCTGAGCTTGAAAAGCGGCCGATTCAGAGCCGAGGGATCAGCTCCGACCCACGTGTAAGAACAAAAGGCGAGATGAACAACTCACATGGAACGTTATGGTAAGGACATAACTTCTTTTTAATACAAATGGTAGTGTTTTGACCAATGCAGTAAGGCTTTCAGGAGTGGCCACAGTGTCATTGAATAAATGTAAGTACTGTCAAAGGTTTAAATATTCCCTAAAGTACCAAACACAATGAAAAGTTTAAATATATTTTATAATAAATAATAAAAGAATATGAAAATACTAAATATCTATTTACAGTAAGCACCAGAGTTTCAGTCACAGGAAATATTAAAATAACACAGACGAATAGATTCACGAGATACAGAAAAAACAGTACTTAACTAATCTCACTCTATTTTCCTGACTGATCTAAAGGACTACTATTCCCTTGTCACTTACTAGAGCAAGGCAAGATGAAGTAGGTGAGTGGTCTTCCTTTGTCAGGTTCCAAAAACAGAGTGCTCTGAGACGTCAGTCCCATCTTGTATTACAAAATATAATTTCAATGATGGATTACAGAATGACATCACATACATCTGGTCATCTGTCTTCTGGTTCCCATTCTACCCTCTTGGCTAGAAGCTGCCAGCATTTAGCACATCGGTGTCAGTAATGCATATACACAGAGCTTTGTCAAGATCTGTTGCAGCTTCTGGAAGTCATAAAACAATTTTAATCTTCTACCCTTCCTGAGTAGCAATTAGTTCACTGCTAAAGACAATACAGAAGGCTTCCTAGTACTTGTTTTCACAGTCATTTCATATCTGGCTGCAATCAATACAGTAAGATACAGTCTTTATGGCCTAAATTAAGTAATTTCACTTTTTCAAAGTTAGCTGGATTGAGATTAGCCTCTTCTCTTCCAGTATCTTCTATTACAACATGTGTATTTAATCAGTTATAATACAGACAGGTCCCACTGCTGGTACATTTTTAACACATGCAGCTTTACAAATACATTTTTCAACACAAGCATCTGTACAAATCAGTTTGATATACAAATATATAATTCTTTACAAAATTCCAGTTAGCTTTGCTGGCATGTGTTGCAAATCCACTGCCCTACTTCTCCTGGCATAGCTAGCAATTCCTCACATCATCAGAAAGGGGTAAAGATTAAATGAGGGTGGGGAGTTGAAGAAATACAGAGTAAGATTTTGGATGCAAGTCCTTAAGAAACATAATAACATCCATACAAAACATATTTATAAAGTGGCAGAAAGTATTCTAAGAACTAAAGCAACATGGGAATAGAGGAGGTTGATTTTGTCAACAAGGATAACTGCAAGTAGGGGTATAGATAATAGACAAGGGGAACTGAAATTTACTAGAGAAAATTGGAAAAGAAACCAAACTATTGGGAGCAAATAACTAGTGTGGGAAAGGTAATAGAGTGCTTTGAGGCCATACTGAAGTTTAGGAAATTAGAAACTACCTTTTGTACTAGGGACTGATATCAGAGAATAAACAAAGAAAAAGGGATAGGGGAGTTCTACGTGAGAGATCTGCTCTTATAGACTTTTTAGTCGAGTCTAGAACAGAGGCTTCTGTTAATAGGTTCATAGGAGATTACTCAGCTAACGGCTTAAGAGCCCTTACAAGCCTAGCCAATGTAACCAGATTTTACCCAATATATGCCCCTTGGGGCAGGAGAATTACATGGATTTGTGCCTATGCTTTCAGGGACATAGGCACTACTTTAGGTGTGAATTTTCAATACCCCATCCATTGATCCAAATTGCATTTGAAGATGGCCAGGGAAGGGCTCTGCTAATATGAATAGGAAGTCTTTTCTAAAGAAAGGGCAGTCTCTGAGACATACATCTGCCTTCTCCAGCATGTTTTGAGTCACTGACTGAGTTTAGATCCCTAGATCAGGCGACCCTCATGCTGTTTGACTTGTATATGTGTAGCAGCTCCATCATGACTGGATTTATGAGTACCTTGAATGTAAGGCATAGGTCACCCCTTAATAGTCAGTAGGAGACAGAATTAAGGGACAGGGCTTTCAGTCTATCAGAATAGGATATGTTTACACCCTGTATTTTCTTTGTGAGGAACCTCTGAGGTCACTCCAGCTGCTGTAAGTGCCTAGTAAGTAAATGACAAATGGTCCATTTTACTCAATTATTGGTCTAATAAGGGCCGAGTACAGTGGGATTATAATTTCCTTAGATCTGGATGACATACTTTTACTTATAAGTTGTGTCACATAGAAGGACTTCCTCACCACTGAGGGCACATGGCGGTCAGGCTACTATCTGTTTGTGTATTCAGATCTCTCATCTCTGGGTTGTGCTGTTAATGTTGTAAATTTCAGAGGTATTTGACTTCAGAAAGGGTATGATAATGCCTTTTTTGCATTTAGTTTTAGGCCATGGTTCTGGTACCAATCATTTGTCTGATCCAGACGCTCTTGAAGGATATCTGCATCACTGGGGGATTCACTGATTGCCCCCAGTTTGCAGTCATTGGCAAACTTTGTCATCCAGAGGCTTTCCACATTAGCTTTGACTTATGAAAAGTATACTCCAAACAGCAGTGGTCCCAGCACTTAACCCTTTGGCATACCACTAGTAACTGGCCTCTTGCTGGATCTGGATTCACCTACTTTAACTTCATGTATCCTGTCTGTGAGCCAATTAGCTATCCATCTGGTGATGTATGGATTTATTTCCAGTTTTGAGAGTTTATTTATAATACCTGAGTAGGGAATTGTGCCAAATGCCTTGGCTGGTTTGAGGTAGGCAGTATGTATGGTTCTACCCTCATGCATTGCCTTAGTGACTTTCTCAAAGAAATCCACCAGATTCACAAGACATGACCTGCTTTTGACAAAGCTGAATTGGATCAGGTCCAGCATTTGGGGGTTTCCTATGTCATTATTTATCAGGTGCATGATTATTCTTTCCATGGCTTTACATATAAGACTAGTCAAACCTATGCATCTGTAATTTCCCAGGAACTTAAGCATACCTTTGTTTCCTGTTTCCCAAATTTCAGAAAAACTATACTTCCAGGTCTCCCTTTGTTTGTAGACAGACTCGCTCCCCTTCCAAAGGTAAGAAGGCCTCTAGGCATGTTCCTCCTGCTAATTCTACTTGGTATCCTTCCTTCCAGAAGACTTCTTTTCAGGATAAGCCTGGTTCTGTTTGACATTTGGCCTTCTCTTCCCCTCAGCCAGGTCCTCTTGTCTCTTCTCTTCTCTTCTCCTTGACCCTTCCAAATTGGCTTTGGATCACCTCAGATTCTTGGGTTCTGTCAATTAGCCATCGGGGATACTTCATGGTTTGGAAATCCCTCCCACCCTTTTTGGGCATTGCTCAACCTCCTTGAGAAAAGCTTCCTCATTTTCCAGAGATTCTGCAATTTCTCTTGGATCAGGGCACCATTCAGCTGGTTCCTCTCACCCAGATGGGAAAGGAGTTTTACTCCAGAATGTTTTTGATTCCATGGATGGAGGGTACATGGAGACCAATTCTGGATCGTTCTCAGCTCATTACCTTTCTCAAAAATCCCTTCTTTTCGGACGTTGTCTTTTCAGACCTTGTTTCCTCTTCTGCTTCCCTAGACCTTTTTGTGAATGTGTACCTTCACGTCCCTATTCATCCTCTATTCAGGAAATGTTTATGTTTCTCTGTTCCTTCATTGCATTTTCAGTTCTCTACTTTGCTCTTTGGCCTTTTTACTGCCCCAAAGGTATTCAGCAAATGTCTCATTTCTTCCTATGCCTTTTGCAGGCTTTGAGGTGTTTATATTTTTCCGTATCTAGATGGTATGCTTATTCACGCTCCTTCTCCCAGCAGTTTTTTGCAGGATCTCCAGTTTACCACTTGGCTTTTACACAGTCTGGGGTTCACCATAAACCTCCAGAAATCAGACCTTCCCAGGACCATGTTTTCCTCGGGTGCAGACTTCAAACTATTCCCATGCTGACTTCTCTTCCTGTCTCCAAGGTTCTCTCTCTGACAACCTATTTCTAGTCTTTTCCTCCTTTGCCATCTGTCACAGCCAGGGAATTTCCTAGAGTTCTGGGATCCATGGCCTGCACCATTCCTGTGCTCCCTCTTGCCAGACTCATATGAGGACATTTCACTGGTAGTTCAAATTGGTGTGGCTCCAGCATTGCTACCCCCTGGAGCTGCCTGTTCCTTTTCTACACTGTCTCAAGATCAAACTTAATTGAAGGATTCACTAACTCTCTCTCAATGCAGGGCTCACTTTTTAGCTTCCAATTCCTGCTCAGGAACTTTTCACGTATGCCTCGGACATGGGGTGGGGTGCCTCTTGTGGCCTCCTAAAGGTCAAAAGTCTCTGCAGAGATCAGATCATTTCAGTATACAAGAGATGAGGGATCTGCTTTTGGCTCTGCAAGCTTTTCATTCCCTGTTTCATTCTGGGCCACTCAGAGTCTTAACCGACATCATAGTGATGTGGTATGTCAACAAGCATAGGGGCATGAAGTCCTATCTCCTTTGCAACTGGCTCTTCATGTTTGAGATCTAGCTATCCTGTATCCAGTGACTCTTCAGGCAATTTACATTCCTTCAAAGCACAATCTAATGTCAGACTCTTTGAGCAGGTCCAAAACACAAGCTCAAGAATGAATGCTACGCAGAGATGTGTTCCTTGACATTTGTCCATTGGTGGTGGTGTATTCTTCAGGTAGATCTCTCCACCTCCTCTCTGAACAGACAACTTCCTCTATTCTGTTCCAGAGTCCCAAGTCTTCTGAGTTGGAAAGTGGGTGCCTTGTCTTTTCTTTGGAAGGGGATGTTTCTGTACACTTCCTCCATTCTCTGTTACCATGAGTTCTGCACAAGATCAGGTAGGACTCTCCCAAAATCTTGTAAGTGACTCCCTTTTGTCCTAAACACCATTGATTCTTCCTTTTGGCCATGGGCATTTATCACAAGTAACCTCACCGGGTGGATCTTCTCACACAAGACAAGGGATCTCTTGTCCATACCTTCCTGTCCAGTCTTCAGCTGACACTGTGGGTCATAGGGTTTTGGTCCCTTTTAAGCACTTCTTCTGAGAATGTGCTTTGGGTTCTGCAGTAGGTCACAAACACACTACCAGAAAATCCTATATGACTAAAAAGATTTTCAGTCTGGTGCACCTCTCGCCATCTGCCCCCCCCCCCCCACCTTTTTATGGAGGTTCTTCTGGTTCTCTCTTATTTGTGTGATCTGCTCCATACTGGGTTGGCATACACTTCAGTTAAAGCTCACCTGTCAGCAGTCTCTGCTTGTCTACCTTTGACACCTCATTGGCCTCTAGGTTTGAGGTCAAACAATTTCTTAGAGGCATCCTTCATATTAGGCCCCTGGTTAAGCCTATTTCACCTTCTTGGGGCCTCAATTTTGTACTTGAAAAATTGACCCAGACTCCTTTTCAGCCTGCTTCTTTACCTTCCCCACAACATTTTACTTGAAAAACATTTCTTCTTTTGGCTCTTTTTTTCTGCAAAGACAGTGTTTCATGGCTATTCCTCCATTTTTAGTTTTTCATAGAGAAAGGGTGTCTCTTAGCACTAATCCTTCTCTTATTCCCAAGGAGGTCCATTAATTAGCCTATTCACCTTCCTTCCTTTATTCCTTTTCCACAGTCTGCCAGTGAGAAGGTTCTTCACACCTTGGATTTGCATAGACAGCTCAGAGATTATTTAAATAAGATGAGATTCCTTTGTTGTCACTGCACAAGTACAACAAAATTTGTAGCAATCCTCCTAAGGTACTAAAACTTAAGTTATTCACAGATCTAAGCCACTTTTTGTTTCCTTTCATCCCAGGACTTTATGTTTGGCTGTTTCAAAGCAAACCATCTCCTCCCGAATTTCTAAGGCCATTTCATTCTGTTATTCATTTCATGGCAAATGTCTTTCCTCATCTGTAAAGGCACATTCTACTTGGAGAGTTCATCCCCTGGTGCTTTCTTCAAGGGTCTGGATAGTAATTCTATCTTTGATGCTGCTACTTGGCCTTCTGTTCATACTTTCAATAAACAGCACAAGTTGAATGTTCTTTCCAGGGCCAGAGCATGCTTTGCCAGGGCTATCCTGCATGGGTTTGTGGAGGGTTCCTGTGTGCCTTCCTCCTCCATGGCTTCCTGTTAAGCTCTTGTATTTTCCCTTAGGTGAAGAATACTGCAACAGTGATATCAAAAGGCATAGTACAGTTGTATAAAATATTACCATAACAGTTATGCCCTTCTCTTCACTGTTGCAGTATTCGGTCCCTCCCTCCTTCCCCCCATCCTAACTCTTGCCTGTGTTCTAGTTGCCCTCCTACCTAAGGGACCCTTTTTTCTTCTTTATTTTTTCATGTTCATCTTGATCCCTGAGGGTGTTCTGTTCCTCCTGGTACTTTTTCAGTTCTGAGTGATTGTGTCCATCTATCACCTTTATGCCCTATGAGGGGGGCATATGTGTGACGTATGGCTTTGGTATACTGGCTGGACATTGGGCTATCCTTAGCAGAAGATCCCTTAGGTGAAGAATACTGCAACAGTGAAGAGAAGGACATCAACTGTTATGGTAAGATTTTACACTACTGTACTTTCCTCAAATAGACCTCTTTGCCTCCTCTCTGAACAATAAACTGACAAAATTCCAGGACAGAAAGATGTCTTTTCTTTTCCTTGACTAGGAATGTTCCTGTAAGCGTTTCTACCCTTTCCACTAACATCCAGGGTTCTTCTGAAGATTCAGAAGAAATTTCCCAAGATTATTATGCTGACACTCTTCTGGCCCAGGAAACCATGGTTTTCTTTCCTTTGGAAATGGCTAGGAGCAATTACCACAAGCTTCCTAATGGACTGGATCTACTCACACAAGGACAGAGATGTTTGATTTCATTTGAACTAGCTAACCTGGCTGACCTCAGTTCTTAACATGGAAAAATTTTTACCGATTGCTCTGAAATCTGCAAGAAGAGTATCTGAGCTGCAAGCTCTTATAGTTTGTCAAATCTACCTCATTTTCCACAAAAACAGGGTTTCTTTGAGAACTAATCCTTCTTTTATGCCTAAAGTGGTATCCAAGTTTACTTTAAGCCAAATTATTCATCTTACCATGTTCTTTCCTGAACCTAAAAATGAGGGTGAAGGATAGTCTGTACCTTGAATGTCCACAGTCATCTCATGTATTATCCTGGCAGAACTAATTCTTTTAGATGTTCAGATCAATTCTTCATTTCTTGTGAAGGTAAAAAAGGACAATCTGTGTCAAAACAGAATACTTCCTAAAAGTTTCAAAGGTTAATATTTCCGTTTGTTATATTTACCATGACAGAACCATTCCAGGCAGGGTCCAGGCCCTTTCTACAGGGTCCATCTATGGCTTTTTGGAAAGGGTTGGATTCTAGAAGTATTCTAGAAGTTGCAATCTGGTCCTCTGTACATACTTTTATGAAGCACTATAAGCTTGATTCATTCTGTAGGTCAAGATCAGGCTTTGCTATGACCATTCTCCAAGGGCTCCTGGACACTCCTCCTTCCACTTCCCAGCTGTAGCAAGTTAGGGTAATCTACCCAGCAATGATCAATATGATGAATATAGTACACGTGTGTAAGCAAACTTACCATAACAGTAAATGTTTGAATGATCACTATTGCAGTAGCTGCTCCCTTCCTCCATCCCCCTTGTTTTTTGATGCGTTTTTATGCAAGGGTGTGAACATTTACTTTTTGTTCCTAACATTGTCCTTTCAGAGTGTAGCCTCTCTTTCTCTTTTGACAGGAAAGCTGTGAAGGGCTTGGTACACAAACTTGTCTTTTAGTTAACCAAGTTCAATCTGCCTGACAGTTTGGGAGCGTGGAATGTGCCCTGAAGCTTTGGAAGCTGGCCCGCTGTTATATCCTTGGCAGATATATTCCGTATAGCTAAAACTTCTACAGCAGTGATTATTCAAACATCTGCAATTATGGTAAGTTTACTTACACAACTGTGTTTTCTTTCAATAAACCTTTATATCTTACCTGCATAAAATACCCCATAATGATGCATATGCTTCACTGTTACTCCCATAGTTGATAAACTGTACTGTAATTAACTGAGTAACTAGATATTTAAAAGACATGGCTGCATTTATAAAAATCACACATCTGAGATTTGCCTTATTTGAAAATGCTTGTTGCCAAACTTAAAGGATCTTTCTTGAAATAATTGCCATAAATGACCTTATCTACTATGTTCCTTTTATAAATTACCCAATGATTTTCTGATATAAAATCTGTAACATCATGATCTGTCTTTAGAATATGACATTGTTTGTGTAATATATTTTTAATTTTAGAAGTATCATCACAGCATTTTGTTACCATAGTTACAGCTTTGTGCTGATTTGCACTGGATTCAGAACATACTATTCTCTCTCTTTCCCTGCGTCTAATTTCAATAACAGTATGTATAACTTGACACATTATAAGTTTATTGCATCCCCTTTATGCAAATCTCTCAACTAAATTATCTCCCTCTTGTAAAAAACATCTATCATCATCCCAGTTGTTTCAGTGCAGTGTTATAAACTGTTTCACCAGAGGCTATGCATAATTATAGGGCTAGGGTGGTATCTATTTAATGCAGTACATTAATATCTGTACATTTCCTGTAGTGCTTAAATGCAGTTCTGCTATCTGGCTTATGCAGTTGTTATTCATATCTGTACATTTCCTACAACATTTAAATGCAGTCACACTATTAATACTTATATAACACTACAGCTAAAAATGAAACAAAATCCAGATTATATTAATACTCAAGGTTTATTGTTGTTTCATATCTTAAAAATAGCAAGTTGTGACTACCTGACAAAGTAATAAAAATGCCATCATTAAGACTCGTATAACATTTCAGATAAACTCTGCATGTATTGTAATCTTCAGAATGCATGACCTACCTCCTTTTGCCATCTGAAGAAATCTATGGACATAAGTGGGAACTACTTTGACTTTCATACTTTTGCCTCTAATTTGATGATGAATTTTGTTAAATAAAATATATGTGCATAATACTTCAAACTGATGTTTATAAGTACAGAGATACTATTACTCAAAATTAGATATGGAAGTATGTTTCTAGGGTAAGCTTATGATTGAGTCTGAGGCCCAGGTCAAGGGCCTTATGGGTATTCATTCAGAAGGTTTGGCTTTGGTGGTACATTTAGATAATATGTTTCTATGAGTTTCCCTATGAATCCTGGAAACCCAAATGCTCTAAATACAACTGTACTCTGTTGTACAAAACTGAGTATAAATAACATCAAAATATGTGTACTCAAAAGTAACTTATCTTGCAGTGTCAGTATCTAAAAACCTGAAGAAAGTATTGTTTGCCTGTACTTCCCCAACATACCCACTTTATTATTCTCACTCAGAAGACATTTTAACTCATTGTAAGCTCAATAATTTAAAATATATAAAAGGCTTTGCTCTTTCTCTGGGATGTTGCAGCCTGTGAGGCGGTAACAGTGGTTAGAATTTGAAATCATGCACATCTCTGTAACATGTAGTGAGGTAACAATTTATTGAGAAAGCATTCAGATATCAAACAGTTGAAGGTAAACCATTTATATGTAATTTATTTTAATGTTTTGTTTTTCACACATTTGTTGTGGCAGTCAGTTTAATTGTATTACCTTGTATAGTTACAGTAATATAAATACAGACTTTTTATGATTTCTTAAACCATTTATGTATAGTACAATATTTGTACTGTAAATATGATTCTATGGGAATATCACATATAGCAGAATGGCATTGTTTTCCCGTGTATTCTGTGATGGATAAGCTCACTGAACAAAATACATTTTGAAAAGACAAGTGTTTTTTCGAAACTGCTGAATACCAGAGATCAGAGAGTTTTTCTCTTATCTCCGGTATTGTGGGATCTCAGAGTTGGTATAAATGATTTAGTGGGGGTGTGAGGTGGGGGTGAGGAGGGGGCTTGCCTCTTACAAAAAGCACTTATTTTGAAATTTATGTTGATTTTTGGTGGGTTTGCCTTTCGGCAAGTGTTTTTTTTTTTTTTTTTTTGGGGGGGGGGGTGATTTTACTTCAGGGAGTGCTGCATTCAGTATGTGTCATATACCTTCAAGAAAATTGGCTCTGAAAATGGACCAAGGACCAGTTTATTCATCTGGTAAGTAAATAAAAAAAAAGTATGTAATTAGTCACGTGCATTAATGCTGCATTTAGCATATGCTAGACAAGTCGTTGGCATCAAATTCTGCAATTCACTATTATGTGACTAATCTTTCATGTAGTTCTTATTGTAAAAAGTATTATCTGATACATATTGGACCTGGTGTTTGGTAGTAGAGCAGCAGCGCTGGCTAGGTATTCTTGATCTTCACAAACCCCCACAAATATATATCATTTTTGTATAGTATCAGAGGGTGGGAATGCCTGCATTTGTCTACAGTGTATCACTACACTATCCTTGAGCCTTCTAAAAGGCATTAAGGGCTGTTTGATTCAGTGATGTGGGAACGTAATTTTGAAATCTATCAACTGAGTGTCCAATGACTGATGGGAAGTAGAATCATTGAGCTATATTTTTTCAGTATATTTGGCTATATGGCAGAACATCTGGGACAAGATTAACATAAATGGTATACAACTTTACCTGCGAAATCAGTGCACTGCCATTGAATTACAGTGAAGAAACAGGAGCAAAGCCAAAATTAAACATCAAAATTTAACAACCTACAGTACCAGTACAAGCAAGCAATATGTTCAAGAAATATATTTTTGATGGTTAATTAACTCACAAATATATGGCAAACACTGAAAAATAAGGCTATATTTATAATTATTCCTTCTACTCCTGCTTCTCAGTTATAGGGTACGTTATAAGAAAAGGGGGCTCCTCCTCAGGAGAGAGAGAGTATTGCAGTTCTCTTAACTGCCATATAGTGGTGACTGCAAGTGGGAAATCAGGCCTCTTTGTCAGAAGTCACTCTGCACAGTTGTCTCTTGGCCCTGATTTAAGCAGAGACTGAGATCAGCTTTGAATTTGCTTCCATTGTTGATGTATGTCAGTTAAACATGAGTTGCTCTAGCACACAAATCCCAAAAGGGAGAGAGAGAAAAAGGCAAGGCTGCTTGCTGAACACTGCATAAGGTAGGCATGAAGTAGGCACTTGGTTAATCCAGGCAATATTTTGGATGACTCCTGTCTTACCTTTATTCCTTGGGAGAGGTCAGTATGCTTAGCTACACAGAAACTTGTGCACCAGTATCCCTAGGGCCATTGTCTTCTGTTCCACAAATGAAAGCCAGCCCTATAATTTGCAGAGGTCCTACATGAGTGTGCCTGGAGTCAACCTCATTTAGTGCTTTATAGAGTAGTTTGTAAAAAAAATATATAAAATAAAATAGGCCAATATGAAATGTAAGTCTGATTGGCAATGGTGTCTTACATCAAGTGCTGTGATTTATAATGACCAGTGTGCATAGAAGGATTATTTGGGTTGTAGTCTACAAAACACACACTGAATCATTTTGCCAGTGTAGAAGTATAGCCTCACTAGACTAGGTTGAAGGAGGCTCTCAGGAGCATTCAGCAGGTTTTTGTTTCCTTTTGCCTGAAGGGGTGAGAGAGAGAGAAAAAAAAAGAGATATGCTTTCATGTTTTGAACAAGCAGAAGCTTGCACAGCATGAAGCTAGGATAACCGCCAGTGAGCAGTGTCAGAGAAGTATCCGAAGCAGAATTTTCCAGGTAAGGCATTATGGTCTTCTTTTTATCTTCTTTAGGGTGGTAATATATGTTAGCAACCGAAGAAAAGATAAAATATAAAATCTGTGTCACCGCTTTAGAAATTATGAGGTGGTAACTACTGAAAAATAACCAAAGAACTACAATCTGCTTGATTTAAAGAAGCACTTTTCAAAAGATTCAGCTCCTTGAATCAGCCAACCAGCTTGGTTGCTTTGTTGTAACAATAAGGATAGCAGTGCAATAGCTGAGAATACTTCAAATAGCACAAAGGAAGTTGTGTGCTTTGAGTATTTTGGGATATGCTACTTGCTTAATTTTTCAGTACCTGGATTATTTCAAGGACCTGAGGGTTTTATGGAGTGAAGTTCTGCTGTTAAATGCATTCTGTTGTTTGTAAGCTTGTTTGAATAAGCTTGGGTACTCGTCTCATTTTAGTTGCATCCTGCCTTCCGATCTTTGTATTTCTGGGATTCCAGAGAGATTTAGAATTTGCCTTATATGAGAGCGCATCTAATGTGCAGTTATGTTCCATCCACATGCTTTCCTTCCTCTAGAATGACCCGCTGTTTGTAACTGGAAGCTGTATAACACGAGTCAGCTTATTTTATTTGTAGACATGTTATTAGACAGTGGTCTGATGGAATGACACACTTTACGTAGCTGTCAGTTAAACAGGAACATTCTTCAAATTTCAGACACCTTAAGCTTCATAGACCAGAACTGGGGATACTTCTCCAGTATCGGTATGGATAACATTTTTTTTCTTATCCTAAGTGGATGCTTATTGGTAATTCTGGTTTACCTTGAACATAAAAAATATTCTTTTGAAAAACAAGAATGCTGTGTGTAGCATGTCACAATTTTCTCATAGTGTGATACAATTGCTGTTTGCAAAGTCATCATGTTCTAAGAATAAATATAATGCATATATCTGCAGTATAATTTGAACAATTATTTTTCTTTGCTAGCTTTTGATTAAAGGTTTTATAATCTGGTTATAGCTAGTGAAGTCTTTTAGGTTTGTAGAATTTAACCTTATCATCTGCATATGACTACACTGACAGTTTATACATATTCTTATGAAGCTCTGAGTCTTGATTTTATACGCCATTATAAAGGGATAGTCACCTGGTATGTGGCGGTTGTAGTGTTAATGATAATGCAAAAGCACTACCTGCTGTCATACTGAATTTGAGCCCAGATTCCTCCAAATCCTTTCCATCATGTTCTGATATTTTTATTTATTTTCAATTAACTGATTGGGTGATAAGTACTCTACTTATGTATGAAGGTGACCTAGATTCAGACAGACACATTAATTCCTAATCCTCATACCGCCCTGCAGTTTTGTATTTCTTTTGAGACTTGGTTCTTTCTCTAGTATTGATAATGTTGCTAAATCGTATTACTGTTTGGCTCCAGCTGGCGTGCTGTGGGGTAAATGTGATCCTTACTTTCCATTCACTATAAACAAATAAAACTGATAGGCTGGCATCAGGTGTTGATTTTCTTGTGAGCTGTTTTCAACATGATAGAGTGTTATGAGAAAGAAACTGCAGCGAAAATAACCAAATAAGTAAATAAACTAAAAGGAGTACCAACAAGATAAAGGGCAAACTTGCATGGTATTGTAAATCTGACATCAAACCCATATTTTGACAGCTTGAATTCAAACTGCATTTAACTCTCAGTTTAGCTCACATCACAGCATAATTTGCATGCATCTTCCGAGTATCTGGTAGTGGTTGGAGTCATCATCTAATGTCAGCACATTTTAAGGCAGAGCATCCCTTACCAGAGCTTTGATCATTTCCTTTGCTATTTATAAGAAAGGGTATACAAATATAATAGCTACTAGTTTTATTTTTTGTGTTTTTGGAGGTGTTGTTGGGAAGGGATAGAATACAATCTATCACATAAGCAGTATTTTACCACAGCACATGAGGGAGGGGGGCTGCCGTACAGTAGACCAGCAGTTATGTGACATGTGTACACCTGAGAAGTGCCTTCATTCACAAATTTCCCATGCTCCATAGGACATTGGAATTAAAAGAATAGCAGCTTTTCCTCTAAGAAAGCACAGCGTTAGGCTGTTGATACAAAAGGCTGTCCACCATTAAACTGGAATGTAACATGTTATAAAGAAACCCAGTGTGGAATATTGTTAAAAAAGTAGACCTTCACCATATATGCCATTCATGTAGAATTTAATCATTCATGCATTTTCCACCCAGCCATCCTTTTTCTAAACTGCGTATCTTGGTAAGGTTTGAAGTAATAGCAACCACAGCAGACCTTTCTATCCCCAGCAACAGTCTCCAGCTCCTCCTGGAGGTTGATAGGGCATTCCAAGGCTGAGAGATCTGATCTCTGTATTTTGTACTTCCTATGAGAATCACCCAGGGAGGGGTGTCATCCTCTCTAGCTTCTCTTACCATTTTAGCTGGTTCCATCAGATGTAAGGACTAGTGTCGCTATGCCAATCTCCTCCCAGATTGCTTGCTTTTGCACTCTGTCAAAGAGAATGAGGCCAAAACCTCATGAAGTGGCATCATTTCACCATTTGTATTTATGATTTCATCCTTTCATTCACTACTTTAAAGTTCATTACTGTAGAGAAGGATGGAAGATTGGTAAACTAAGTGCATTGTCCTAGGCCTCGGTTCCAGTTGACCATCCTAGTCCCATAGAACATCTGCAGTACTGCTACCACTGACTCATCCTTTAGGCAATCTTTTAATCACCTCTACCCTCACTCATGAACAAGATCCTGAGATAATTAAACTACCCCACTTGAGTCACCCTCCCCTGCAAAGAAAAAAAATCACTTTCTTTCTTTCTAGGAGAGAACCATAACCTTTGATTTAGAAGTGATGATTCTCATCCCAACCATTTCACACTCAACAGTGAACCATTGCAATACATGCCAAAGATTACAGTCCCTTAAAACAAAGAGAAGATGCAAATCTGTATACTGCAAAGATGCAGACCTTACAGCTCCAGTTTCAGTACTCTCAAAACCTTGGCTACTCCTTGATATAGGATCATAGGATCACAGAAGTTTACTAGGCTATTTCAATCCGGCGGTCATTTCAAGCCTAGACGTTTCATCCCAATGTAATACCATATATACGCTAGTCAGTACCCAGGATTGCATTTAGTTATGACTACCCATGTCCAGAAGGGTTGTAGGCACTACCCCTGGTAAGAATTTATGGTGCCCCATCTACTCATGCAGATTTCTTTTGAACCGTGTCATAGAAGTGCTCTGTTTCACGTGAATTGGTAGCCTATTCCAAAGTCGTGGCAGTCACTGGGAGACAAATCTGTCCCTCCAGCATGTTCTATTTAAGTCGCAGGTCATATTTAGGTCTCTGGAATGGGTACCTCTAGTCCCGTTTGATTTACGAATGTGCAGCAAGTTCATTACGTTTGGGTCTGAGATTCCTTTGTAAGCCAGACATAAGTCTTCCCCTAAGAAGTCTGTATGATACAGAGTATAATGACAGAGATTTTAGTCGGTTTGTGTAAGGCACATGCAGGAGTCCCTTGATCTTCTTTGTTAGAAACCACTGATGTCTCTCCAGTTGCTGCAGGTGCTTTGTACAGTACATACTGAATGGGTGTTATACTCGATTATGGGCCTGATTAGTACAAGAGTATAGAGGGGTTATAACCTCCTTTGCTGTCGAGGCAATGCCTTTACTAATCAAGTGTGCTACGTAGAAAGCCTTCCTTATTACAGTGGACACATGGTGGTCAAAGTTAAAGTCACAGTCAACTTGTGATCCCAGATCTCTTACTATTTTGTAAGTACTTAGGGTATTGTTGTTGATGGGAAGTGACATAGTTTTTGCTGAAGGAAATGATGATGTATTTCTTTGCATTCAGTTTGAGACCATGATTAAGATACCAGTCGTTGGTCTTATAACAAAGGGGTTTACATTCAGTTTGCAAAAAAACAAACAGCAAAAACTTAACAGCAAACAAAAGAACCTTCCAAGTTGAAAAAGTGCTTTACTGGTGTTTCCTGGTACCTCAGCTTGCGCCTTCATGGAATGAAGGTGCAAGCCGAGGTACCAGGAGACACCAGTAATGCACTTGTTTACATTCAGTTTACTGAGTTAGTTGGTAATCCCTGAGTGTGAGATTGTGTCGAAAGCCTTTGCCAAGTTGAGGTATGCTGTGTGCACAGATTTGCCCTCGTCAATGGCTCTGGTCATATTTTCAAAGAAATCTACCACATTTAACAGGCAGGATCTGCTCTTGACGAAGCCAAATTGGGTTGGATTCAGGGTTTGACGGTCATATATATCTTTATTTATGAGGTCCATAATGATATGTTCCATAGCCTTACAGATGAGGCTGGTCAGGTTTATGGGTCTGTAATTCCCTGGATCTGTTGCTAGGCCACGTTTGTGGAGGGAAGTAACTGTTGCTGTTTTCCATTCCACAGGAACAAAATCTGTAGTTAGGCTATGACTGACAAGGGTACTTAATGGTGCTGTTCATGAAAATATTGAACAGGAGGAGAGTTAAGGCGCAGCCTTCCTTGGTAATGGGGAGCTACAGCCAGTGCTTACACTCAATGGCTGCAAGTTAGTGAAACAAATTTTGAATGCGATGCCAGTCTATCACAGGATGCACACTTGCATGTGAGATGCTCACCTGTGGGGAATAATGAAGGATACCAGTTCACCAACAGCATGCCCCTGGGATGTATGAAGAAACTAAGATATCCAGCAGAAACCCTCATGAACTGGAAGGGGCAGACTTTGCAAAGAAAGTGTCATGGTCAAGAATCAAGTTAGATGATCAGGCACTATAACGCAAAGTCATTAGTTATGGCTCTGCTGTACTTCTGGGGATTTATAACATGAATGGAAATTAGATGGAGGCAGATTTCAGTCCCTCAACCAGATTCTTTTCAGAAGGTGGACATTCCCATTGGTGTGTCGTTGAATTCTTTAGGTGTACTCAGCCGTTAGGGGGTTCACAGCTGTAAAAGGAAGTGTACTGAGTACCCTATACATTTTGTATCCTGAAATGAATCATCAGTCCACATTGCTTTGCTAGTTCATTGTTGCTGCTAAGTCTTGGTCTTTAGCAATATTAAGTGCAAACTTTCTTTTAACTTTTGACTGGCATAAAGATTTTTTTCAAATGATGTCCCAAGAGAAAAGCACAAACTATTATTGTCATGAGTGTCAGACTCCTACAAAAGAATATCATTTAGGAGTGTGCTTTCTGTTTAGAAGAGTCACAGTTCTCCTAAATGTCAGCACTAGGCAGAATTAAAAAAATCTGTATCCCAAATTGCTGTGAATTAACCATTTTTAGGGCCTAAAAGTTTAGCTGCGCTTACTTCTTTAGCTTATATATCTCCTTCAGTAACAAAATGTAGAAAGCCATCCTCTTACAACAATTTTAAACACTAACTACTGCAAAGTTAACATCAAGTGGTTCATGGAGCTAGGTAGTGTGATTAAGAAAATAGGCTTACATTGAGTGAGATCACTCCTCCTCCATTTGCTGGTTATAGAGGCATTTTAATGTCTTTTTTGTCACCCAATCCATGAATGAATATCAAACCAACAACCAATCCATCCAGTCATCTCATTCACCTCCCGCAAAAGAAGTGAAATTTTTATCACCCACTCATTCCTACTAGGAGCAAATGTCAAACTGTGGAAGTTGTGCTGTCCTCTTTTGGGAAATCAAGGAGGTTTCAGATTTAAGGCCCTACTAGAAGTGGATGTATACAAGGACTGTCTCTCCCACTTTTGTGAGAGATGTCTCATAAGTAGCCCTACCACCCTTGAAGGTAAAGTATATTTGATAATCCCTGATCTCCAGTGATTCTACATGTATTCCACACTATCGGCCATGTGGCCTTCCTCCATATCCTCAGAAAAAGGTAAGCAGGCTCCATGACATCATTGCCCCAGTCCTGGACAGCGATTCCAGTACCAGGGCTGCTAAATGAACCCAGGTTGGTTGAGTTGCATTCAGGGCTAAAATCCCTGATTTTCACAGAACTGGCAGAACATGCTAAAGTCTACCCTGATTAATCTCTTCGGTCTTTCTCCTTCCTGATTTAACTGAGGATTTTCACCATTTTAACTGCTGCAGTAACCTTTGGCTGTTTAGATTGTATCCTTCCCAAGATATAAAAATGGAACAGTCTTCAAAAAGCTCTGGCTGACTCCCACATCTACACACTGGCTGCTTTTTGGCTAGCTCCTCATGGAAATCAGCAGTCAGAATGTAGACAAATTCAGTACTTTCTTGCTGTCTCAAGGTAAAGCAGCTCTGAGGCTTCACAAGAGCAACAATTGGGTACAAGCAGGCTCTATTTCTTGCAGAAATATCCCCATAGGGGATCTCTACTACACAAAAATATTATCTTTTTAAATATTTATGTTGCATTTTTATTTTCTAAAGAAATACCAGCAATGTATAGACTATTGTATTAATGTAAAATATTGCGTGATAACTATTGGAATCAATCGGAGGACATTAGAAAGATTGGAAAGAGAGAATGGGTAAGCAATTTGCAATGAAACAATGGGAGGATATATTTATGGCTTCCAAGTATGCAACAAAGTCTAAAAGATTTAGGATCTTTGCTTAGAAGCATATCTCTCAACTGTCCAGATTTTCACAGAATGTTCAGATTTTTGACTCGTATTTTTGGTCTGTTCCTCATAAAATTTGTGGTTTTCTGGCAAATCTCTGTGATGATCTTAGTCACTAAATAATGACACGCATTTCAATTTAGACTTCAAATCCTTCAGAAAATATATGTTAAAACAAGCCCTGTTACTCTAGCAACTTTCTAAGTTTATAAGAGCAATATTTAAAAAGTGTCCCTATTTTTGGGCCTTTGTCCCCCCATTTTGTTGGGCCAGAGGTTGAGAGGTATGCTTGGAAGTGTTTGCATAGGTATCTTTATACCTCAAGCAGACTCCATAGAATTTTTCCTCAGGTAAATTGCAAATGTTGGAGGTGTAATTGGGAAGAAAGAGGTAACTGGAAACATATATTTTGGAAGTAGATTTTAAAAATTCTGTGCAGACAACTCTGTCAGAAATTCTGGGTGAGCAAATTGGTATAACTAAGGAAATTATTTTTGGAGCTGAGATACAGAATCAGAATTGCCTAGATGTAGTAAGGCCTTGCTGAGTTTAATTCTGGAGACTGCCAGGAAAGTAATTACTAGAAAATGGAAATCAAAGTCTAAACCATCTGTTCTAGAAGTAGTAAATATAGTAATGAAAATAAAAGAACTGGAAGTGAGATCTTTAGAAAAGGGTAGGAGCAAATTATAGGTTCATATGTGTTTATTAGGCTAATGACCACAAGGGCCCTTTTAAGCCTAGCTATGCATCCCGAATCTCTGACAAGTTTGGTACCCTTGGTATGTGTAAGCAGGGAGTTGGGAGATGAACCATTTACAGGTTGCCTGTTTCCATTAGAGACATAGGTGCTAAGCCTAAGCCTATTCCAGAGATGGAATAGTCTCTGGGATACATTACTTAGAAAAAAGTGGGAATTTTAGGAACAGTACATGCAGAATAATGTTTTGGTGGAGGAATGATGTTTAAGAGAAGGCAGAAATTGAATGAGCTAGGCAATGTTTGCCTGACAATGTCTGAATAGAAGATTATAAATGACAAATAATGTTTGCAACTGAAAATATGTTTTTTTTTTGTGTATAAATATATGATTGTCTATGTCATAAGGGATAATTCAATAAAGATATTTTTTATTTAAAAGAAGAATGTTAAGTTGTCTATCTCGCCTTCATTCTTGCTGGATGGGTTCGGAGCCGACCTCGGCTCCGACTCGGCCACTCTAAAGCTCGAGAGTTGGTTCCACCGGCTCGAGGCTGCCCCTATATCCCACAATGCTAGGCGTGAATTACTCCAGATCTCGTTTGCCGCTACAGTGATCGAGGTTGTGTTTCTACCGGCTCCAGGTCAGTTTTAATTAGATTAGTCTAATAACTGTTTAAACTTCCTTTAGCTTAGTCTTTTCCCCTTTTACCTTTAGTGTAGTGGATATTTTATCCTTTCTACCCTTATTCAGCCCCTTCTTTAAGAACTAATAAGTTCTTTCCTTAGGCCTTCGGGCCCTCCCATCCCTTACAGTGTGTGTATGTGTTTTTGGTAGGGGTTTATACCTTTAACTCAACTTAACTTTTCAGAAGTTTTGATTTAAAGTAATTTAACTTATTTTTTCTGACAGTGTAATCGGTGTGTGTGTGTTTTTTGTGTGCGGTTACACTTTGGTTCCTTGAAAATGTCCAAGGATTCAAAGGTCTCAGGCTTCAAGAAGTGTGACTCGTGCTGTCAGAAAATGTCTCTGACAGACGGTCACACTTCTTGTGTGTACTGCCTGGGACCTTTACACCTGCAGGACTCTTGTGCTGTATGCCATGGCTTCAGCCCCAGAGTCCTGCAGGAATGGAAAAACAAACTCATACTAAGGGGTTTGCTTAAGCCTGAAGGTTCCCTATCTGTTACCTCGGGAAAACCTTCCAAGGCTTCTAAGACCTCGATTCCAGCTTCTGAGTCGAGGCTTAAGGCTTCGAAGTCTGCTGCTGCATCGGCTCCGGCTGGAGCCGATGAGTCCTTGACTGCAGCTTCTGTGGTTCCCTCGGCTCCGGCTGGAGCCGAGGTATTGGAGATTCCTGGGTCGGCTCCGATCAGACCATCGGAGCCGACATCTAGAAAGAGGTCGAGGTCACCATCCCTTGGCTCCGTTCATTCGGCTCCAGCGTCTCCCTTGCTGTCTGAACGGAGCCACAGATCTCACTCCTCCAGGTCATCGAGGCTCTCGGATCATGACCTCCAGAGGGTAGTGAGTCGACTTCTAAAGTCCAAGGCACTGGCCCAAATGCTTCAGAGCCCGACTCATCAGTCGATGCCTCAACCTATTCCCCTAAATATTCCTCCTCCGACTCCTTTGAGCTCGGTAGGGGGGCGTCTCGGAACCGAGACTGTGGTAGCGTCGGAGCCGATACATTTGTCTTCGGCTCCGTCGCCGGCTCCGATTTCTTCTTTTGAAGAATCTCGGCGCTGGACTTCCCTCGTCGGCTCCGAGGGGGTGAGTGGCATCGGACCCTTGTCCGACCCCCCTCTCCCTCTCGGTGCTTCGGCGCTGGTGAGTTCGGCTCCGACATCGGCCTCAGAGCCATCTCTGTCGGTGCCGAGGGAGGTTCTCAGCTTCTCGGAGCGGGGACCTCTGGCTCTGCCTGACAGGGGTGCGTTCGAGGTCATGCGGAGTGTGTTGGAACCTTGTTCAACTCCACAGTCGGCTCCGTCCGTCCCTCCCTCTTCGGTGCCTCAGGTTATGTTAACTCACTCCCTCATCCCTGACCGCAGAGAGCCAGCTCCTCAAGAATCCCCTGTGGGGATCTCATCCTCTTCCGAGGCCTCTCCTGACTTGGCAGGGGAGCCCCCTAGGAAGAGAAAGTGTAAGAGGAAGCACATAGACTCACCTGAGTCTGTCACCTCTGACACAGATTTAGAGGATTCCGAGGGTTCCCCCCGTTCCCCTTCTGAAGATGTCTCCTTTGCAGACATTCTAGAGATCCTGAAACAGAGGGGAAATTGGCCAGCCCTTAACCCTTTGGAGGATGAATCTGTGTATCTTGAGGCATTTGGCTCTCGCCCTTCCACCTCCTGGGTGTCCCCCCCCTTTGATCCCCTCATGCAGGTGGTGGCAAAGAAAGCCTGGATGGCTCCTGACTCAGTGGACCCTACCCCCAGGAGACCTTCTAAATTTATAACAGCACCAACTGACAAACAATTTCTGACCAAAGGTGTTTCTGTGGATGCTATGGTGGTAGCTGCTGCCACCAAGAAGGAACTAGCTGATCCTTCAGTGCCTGTTCATCCCCCTAACAAAGAATCTAGGTCTATGGACAGGTATGGGAAGCGGATGTTTTCGTCAGCGACCTTCGCAATGCGTTCGCTGAACTACCTATGCCATTTCACCCGTCTCCAGAGAGACTTGATCAAGGAAGCGAGTGAGATGTTGAAGGATCCTACAGCTGCAGATTTTCAGGACAAAATGAACACCCAGCTGACTACCCTGAATTCGATAACTAACTCCTCCATGCACCTCCTTTCATACGCGGCTGATGGAGCGAGTAGAGCCGCAGGGACAGGTGTCACCTTACGCCGGCATGCCTGGATGCGACTATGCAATTTTGCGGACCCCTTTAAAACGTCTTTCACTAATTCCCCGTTTGATGGATCATCTCTCTTTGGTCCTCAAGTGAAAGAAACCTTGACTAGGTGCGAGACGGATGGCAAAACTCTGTCTGCCGTCGGAGTCCGTTTTTCTACTCCTTCTAGACCTTACCCCAAAGGCCAGAAAAGTGGGAAAATGTGGTTCCGCAAACAATCTCAAGGGAATTTGCCTGACGACAGAGTCGTTTTCCCTCCAGAGGCAGAGGAGGGAACAATAATGGTAGACGCCGCCCTAGAGGCAGAGGGGTCCGCAGAACCAGGGCAATCGAGAAACCTTTTCCGATAAGCCCTTTCAGCATCCCTGAGGTGTTGCGCGCCTGTCCACCTTCGGAGGCAGTCGGGGGAAGATTGTCACTGTACCCCGGAGCCTGGCTATCCCTAACTCAAGACAAGTGGGTACAGTCCATCATTTCGAAGGCTATTCCATTCCCTTCGTCGCATTCCAAACCAATCAAAAAATCCCTTCCAGATGTTCCAGCTCAAAGGGATCTTGCAGCTTTGGAAATTTCAAAGCTGCTTACAAAAAGAGCAATTCAGCCAGTTCCAGCAGACCAGCAAGGATCTGGAATCTACTCCAGGTTCTTTTTAGTTCCAAAGAAAACGGGGGACTGGAGACCAATTTTGGATCTCAGTATCTTGAACAAGTCGGTCAAGAAAACAAGATTTCGGATGGTCACGCTACAGTCCATCCTTCCCCTATTGGGAAAGGAAAACTGGATGTGCTCTATAGACCTTCAGGATGCATACTATCACATAAAAATGAACAGACGCTCCAGAAGATTCCTCCACTTCAGGCTGGGAACCAGTCATTTTCAATTCAGGGCCCTGCCCTTTGGTCTCACCACTGCCCCCCGGGTGTTTACCAAATGCATGGCAGTGGTAGCTTCTCACCTGAGACGTCAAGGATTCCAGGTGTTTCCATATTTGGACGACTGGCTCCTCACAGCTCCCACCAAGCATCTTCTTCTAATGGCCAGGGACTACACCTTTCGCATTTGTCAAAACTTAGGCATTTCAATAAATTGCGAAAAGTCTGTTTTGTCGCCTTGTCGTACTATTACCTTCATAGGCGCAAATCTAGACACAGTCAACATGTCTACGAGGTTAACAGATCAGAGAATAACAGACATACACAAACTGGTCTCGCTCCTCTTCAGCAACAACAGAGTCAAAGCCAGGTTAGTTCTAAAAGTATTGGGGATTATGGCGGCTGCCATACCTCTGCTTCCATTAGCCAGATTCCACATGAGAATCCTTCAATGGATGCTCTTCACACAATGGTCATACCAGCCACTTCCGATGTCCCACACCATTATGATTACGCAAACATGCAAGAATCATCTTCTGTGGTGGATGTCTTCCCCTCAGCTCTTATTGGGAAGACCCTTTGTTCCTTCCCCTCCGGTTGCTACTCTGACAACGGACGCCTCCCTGATCGGGTGGGGGGGGCATTATCAGGGCAGAACTGTCCAGGGCACATGGCAACCAGACGAATGCCACTTGCACATAAATGTTCTAGAGATGAGAGCAGTGCTTTTAGCGTTGCAAGCCCTTCAAGACTCTCTTCCCTTGGGAACGATAGCAATCCAGATGGACAATATGTCTGTAGTGTGGTCTATCAACAAACAAGGCGGAACCAGGTCCTATCCCCTATGTCAAGAAGCACTCAGACTGTGGCAATGGGCGATTTCTTCTCAGCGGTTTCTGATAGCAACGCACATCCCCGGGAAGTCCAATCAAATCGCGGACAAGTTGAGCAGAGCTATCCTCATGCCTCACGAGTGGTCTCTGAAAGACTCTGTTGTAAGAGAAATTTTTCTCAAGTGGGGTCAGCCTTGCTGCGACCTTTTTGCTACTCCCCAAAACAGCAAGTGCAGAGATTTTTTCACACTATTCCCGTTACCAGACCAGCCCAGCAGAGACGCTCTAGTCCAAGTTTGGCCCCGGGGACTTCTGTATGCATTTCCTCCCTTCCCACTAATCTCTCAAGTGATACAGAAAGCTATCGCTCAGAAGGCCTCATTGATCCTCATTGCTCCTTACTGGCCTCGACAGGTTTGGTTCCCCTTTCTACATCAATTTCTGTTGGAGCAACCTTGGCATCTGGACCTAGTTCCAGATCTTTTGATCCATCAGTCGGGTCAGTTACATCACTCCCTCCCCTCTCTGAACCTCACTGCTTGGTTTCTCCAGTTCCAACCTTAGCCAGGCTTCCTCAAATATCTCACTCTGTTCGAGATATTTTGATAGCTTCCCACAAATCTTCCACTCGAAAGATTTATCTGAGTAAGTGGAAACGTTTTGCCTATTGGGCTCAAGGAAGGGACTTAGATCCTTTCACTGCTCCCATTCATATGGTTCTTGATTTTCTAGCTGAACTCTTTCATGCAGGTTCATCTCCTTCTACTCTCAAAGTTCAATTGGCAGCTATATCTAACTTTCATGTGGGCATTTCAGAGTCTGCCATAATGTCCCACAAGCTTTGCAAAGCCTTTTTGAAAGGAGTTTTTCTACTCAGACCTCCTATAAGAAATCCTCCTCCCCCTTGGGACCTTAATTTAGTTCCCAGTTCTCTGATTCTCCCCCCTTTCGAACCTGCAGCTTCCTGTTCTTTAAGATTGCTATCATGGAAGACTCTCTTTCTGGTAGCTATTACTTCAGCTAGAAGAGTTTCAGAACTTCATGCACTCAGCTGTCGACCGCCATATCTGTTGTTCCACAAAGACAGGGTATCTTTACGGACTAACCCGTCCTTTTTACCTAAGGTAGCCTCTGCTTCTAACCTTAATCAAAGCATTGACCTTCCTGTGTTTTTTCCAGAATATTCTAATAGGTCTGAACAAAAACTGCATTGGCTAGATGTTCATCGTCAGTTAAGGTACTATTTGGATAGGACCAAACAATTCAGAAAAACTGACCAGCTGTTTGTATCTTATGCAGTAGGCAGAAAGGGACTTTCTGTTTCTAAGGTATCGCTATCTAGATGGCTAACATCTCTGATTTCTATTGTTTATGAAATTAGACACCAAAAGCTGCCTAACAAACCTAAAGCCCACTCCACCAGAGCTTTGGCTACTTCTATAGCCTTCCAAGACAGACTGCCTATTGACACCATTTGTGCAGCGGCTACTTGGGCTACTCCTCACACTTTCATTTCACACTATAAGTTGGATTTAGCTTCTAGGCATAGAGCTAACTTTGGTACCACTGTTCTCAAGAGTCTGTTCCGTTAGGCCACCCGGGACAAGGTGCTAGGGACGTGGTCCCATCCAGCAAGAATGAAGGCGAGATAGACAACAACATATAGAAGTTATGTTCTTACCATAACGTTCCATGTTAGTTGTCTTCTTCTCGCCTTCTTTCTTGCGTCCCACCCTCCTTCCCCCTGGCCTGGACAGACCTGGAGGAGTTTGATTATGACCTCTCTTTCTACCACCTCTTTGCTATAGCTATATGCTCTGCGGTGCATATTTCCTGGATCAGGATTTAGGTTACCTTTCCTCTTTCCCTTTGCTTATAGAGGTGGACTCCCTTTCCAGTATTTCTGGTTGTATTTTTAGCTGGGCCTAGCTCACAAACGAGATCTGAGGTAATTCACGCCTAGCATTGTGGGATATAGGGGCAGCCTCGAGCCGGTGGAACCAACTCTCGAGCTTTAGAGTGGCCGAGTCGGAGCCGAGGTCGGCTCCGAACCCATCCAGCAAGAAAGAAGGCGAGAAGAAGACAACTAACATGGAACGTTATGGTAAGAACATAACTTCTATATACTGACTATGTTATTAATATGAAGTTTCTTGTCAGAAACTGCTGTTTTGTGTGAAAATGCACTGTGTTAAGACATTTTAACTGAAATGTTTTATGTATTTGAAATGGTGTTTGACTATTTTAGTGGTTATGTACAGTTTGTGACAACTTACCTTCATTATTTTACTGCTTGAGACATTTTGCTTGAATGCGTTATATTAAGCATTGAGAAGTATATTTCAAAGCTAGAAATGCATTTTATGTCTTGTGGTTATATACATTTCCGGACAACTTACTTTGATTTCTTGTTTTCTTTCAATGCACTTTCTGAGAAAGCAACTTTAGAGTTCTAACAGTTTTTTTTGTGCATGGCTTGTACTTTTACTTTTGAATTTTGAGGACTGTGTGGGGGGAGTGTGCAATCAGGCTTCTTCCTCAGGTACAGCATGCATTCTTACACCAATCCTACTGTTTCTTCTCCTGTTGTACCTAAAAGAAAAAAAAAAGAAAACTGCCCTTGCCTATACCCAGGTTCAGGCAGTACCTCAGCCACTGTTGGGTGACTGCAGTGGCCATTTGTTGCTCCTTAGAAAACTCACTGGTTTCTCCAGGTTCCTTTGGTGTAGTCCCTTCCACAGCCATGGACCATGGGTTAGCTACATCCTCTGCAGTCCAGTCTGTGCATAGAAGAACCATTTTTTTTTTTGGATCTGGGAGTTTCTCTGTGAGATTCTTCTCATAGGGGTCAGGAAAAGAGACTCTCACCTGGGATGAAGTGCTATTTCTCACTTTGTCTCCTTCCATGGACACTAGAGAAAAGAAGCAAAACGTTAAACATTGCTCATCCAAAGACTTTTTGTCTGTTCATAACAATGATTTCCTTACCTTAGCCAGGGGTTTATTGCAGACTTTCTATCTTGGAGAGCAGAAATCCATACCAGATGACTAACTAGGTCACCATATTCCTGATGAAAATATGACAAGAGGATTCTGATGTAGGTGGCAACTGGGCTTTTTATTTTTCTGATTCTCAAACCCAAGACTCTGATCAAAGGAAAGTTTATCCTCTCCAACTCCATTAGAGGAGTTTTCCCTTTTCTAATATGAGTTCCAGTTTGAATGATGTATTTTTGTAGGAAGAAGTGGATGGTACCCTTAAACTGAGAATCGTTATGATATGCTGCAAGTGGATTTACTTCATCCTACACCAATTTCTCCTATTATGTCAGCCTTGGAGGATTTACTAAAAGCTGCCTGAAATAACCCTGAACCTTAGTCTTCACACCCCTGAAAAAGGCAGAACACTTATTAATACCAGCCCTTCCCCTGTGGATAAGAGGGTAAGATATTAGTCAGATTTCATAAGATAATTTTCTTCTTCCAGTTTATTCTGTCAACTGTTGACAGCTTGTTGGATTGTTTTGCTACACCTCCTTCAGAAGGTAGGTCCTGTCTGTCTGAATCCTACAGTTTTTATTCTGTCTCAGATGTCTAAACATGCTTTGATGAGTGTGTATGCAGATAATGTGGCTAGGGTTACTACTACTGCTGTTACTGTTCTGAGAAGATATGCTTGGGTACATACACAAAAGTTGTCTGATGAGGTAAAGTCTGATATTTTAAACTCTCATTTTGATAGGGAGTTTTTGTTGACCCTGCTGCTACTCAGGTGCTCAAACGGTTTGATGACAGAGGGACATTAATTCAAGGAGTTAACATTTCTCAAGCCCAACATTATAAGTCTGATTTATTTTGTCTTAAAAAAATCAGTTTCTGTCAATATTTGGCAAACAGAGAACAAAAAAGAGATGTCATGAGGGGAATAATAAAATAGAGGGATCCTTTTTTAAAAAGGGACAGTCTACTCCCTTCAGAATGGCTGTGCTAGCATTTCTCCCCCAATTCTTGTCCTTACATCTCTTAAGTTTGTCCTGTAGACTTACTCTTAATTTTTCCTTTATCAACAGATTGCTTTGGACTCTTGGGTACTAATACTGGTTCAGGAGAGTTACAGTTGGCACTGGATACCCATGTTAAAATGCATGGATTGTGGAACACAAACCATGAAACACATACTTCACAGAACGAGTGTGCCATGCAATCACAGCCCTTAAGGCAAAATAACATACCCAACATACTAGTAATAGGTGACTCTATAGTCAGGCACACTGACGTTCCACTCACTAGGCTGAATAAGGAGAAGGTTACTGTTAGCTGCCTGTCGGGTGTCAGGATCTGCCTCATAACACAAGCACTCGGGTCACTCCAGAACAAGTACAAATATGACTCTGTCATTGTCCATGTTGGTGTGAATGACCTGAACCGTACCTTTCTGCACTACATGAAAAGAGACATGGAAGAGCTCTCTGATCACGTAGCCCAGGCTGGTATGACCCCAACACTGAGTAGCATCCTGCCCTCACCAAGAATGATACCATGGTATAAAGAAAACATTATCAGTTTCAACAATTGGCTACGTTTCTGGTGTCATTCAAAGGGGATCCAGTGTCTGGCCACCTGGGATGACATGCTCAACAAGCCATGCTACTTCACTAGAGACAGCTTGCACCTGTCATACTTAGGCTTTCGAATTCTGGCCAAGGCTCTTGCCACCCCCATAGTGCCTTTTTTAGGCAAGGCTCAAAAGACAAACCCACCACCATAAATAGCACAAGTAACAAAAAACTGAGGGTAATGCTACTGAATGCCAGAAGTCTAAACCTCAAAATACACGCACTCGAGGCATTCCTCAGTATGGAGAAAATTGATATATGTGCAGTAACAGAAACCTGGTTTAAGGCTCTAGAGAGCTCCCCAGCACTACCAGGCTACAACTCATACCATACATTTTGGCCACAGAACCCGGACCGAAATACAAAAGGCGGGGGCATATCCATATTCATCAAGGATACCCACACCTCTAGGTTAGTGGCACAGCACGATGCTTCAGAGATCATTCACGTGCAACTAACAACAGGCAAAACTGCAATTCAAATTATCGCTTGCTACAGATCACCCACCATGTCCCAGGACCCCCATTTTGCATTTCTGGAAACACTGGGAAACATAAAGGTCCTACCAAACACCCTAATATTGGGTGATTTCAATTACCCAAACATTAACTGGGAGAGCTACTCAAGTACTAACTCCCTTGCCCAACATTTCCTAGAATTTATAAACTCAAACACCCTGGATCAACTGGTCAACACTCACACCAGAGGTGACAACATATTGGACCTGGTCATCACCAACATGGGCGACCGGTGTTCCTACTCCTCACTGCTTAGATCTGACCATAAACAAATCACCTTGGATATCCACATTCTGCCCCCACCCTCGGACAAGGAAACCACCATGAAAAACTTTTCAAAAGCAAACTTCACGTTACTTAAGACCGAGGTGGAAAGTTTCAAAGCCCCCATGCTAAAGGATAATGCTGCCCAAGCTGCAAAATCCTTTACTAATGCATTCAATGGGCCCCTACAAGAATGCATGGATCGTGCTATCTCAAGCAAAACCAAGACTCACTCCTCCAAGAAAAGGAAACCAGCCTGGTGGACCCCTGCCATAAACAAGCTATACAATAGAAGGAGGAAACTAGTACAGAAAAGAGTAAAATACCAAGAAGGGAAGACATCCCTGATCAGTATCACCAAGAAACTACAGTCCCTCATAAAATCATCCAAAGCGAGCTTCGAAAGAAAAATTGCCAAGGACTCCAAAGATAGCCACAAGGCATTCTTTAGCTATGTCAAGAATCTAAGTGACAATGCTCAGATCTGCTCGGAGTTAGTGCAGAATGGTACAAAATACACTGAACCGAACGATATCGCCAACATCCTGGCAGACAAGTTCAGTGCAAACTTCACCCCCCTCTCACCCAAAGGGCCCATAACCATACCAGAAGAATGTAGAGCCCCTGAAATCACAGACACTCAGGTTAAAACAGCCCTCTTCAAAGCCAAAAATACAGCATCAATGGGACCGGACGGTGTCCCAGGCTGCATCCTACACGAGCTCAAAGACGAACTAACCTCTCACCTAAACACACTGTTCAAACTCAGCCTTTCCACAGGCTACATACCCATAGAGTGGCGCACAGCAACGGTTATTCTGCTCCACAAAGGTGGAGCCACAACAGACCCCGGGAACTATCGCCCTATAAGCCTGATTAGCTTGGTCTGCAAGGCTATGGAGCGCATCATCAAGGAACTCATTAACAGAAACATTGGGAACCTCCAAACACTGGACCCTACCCAGTTTGGCTTTGTTAAGGGCAGATCATGTCTTCTAAACCTGTTGGACTTCTTTGAGACAGTTACCAAGGCTATAGACGAAGGAAAGGTGGTACACATAGCCTACCTAGACCTCGCAAAGACCTTTGACACCATTCCCCTTTCTGGTATTATAGACAAGCTCACCAGCCTGAACATAAACCCCTACATCACAAGATGGGTTGCCAACTGGCTCATGGGCAGAATCCACATGGTGAGAGTTGTGGGACATAGGTCCGACTCTAAACCAGTTATAAGTGGCATTCCCCAGGGCTCAGTTCTGGGACCCCTCCTGTTTGGCATATACTTTCCAGAGGTACAGGCAAGCACAGGAGGACTATGGCTGACCAAGTTCGCAGATGACTGCAAACTAGGGGCTATAATTGACTCTCCGGCTGACACAGACATCCTCCAAAAGGGTCTCACTGAGATGAATACCTGGTGTGAAACTCATGGCCTCAAGCTAAATGCCAAAAAGTGCATAGTCATTCCCTTTGGAAAAAACAAAGTACCCACAAACTACCACATAGGTGGTAGTCCCCTAAATACGGAAAACGTAATAAGGGATCTGGGGACCCAAGTAGATAGTAATCTCTCCTTTGATAATCACATTGCCAAAGTGGTTAGAAAATCCTTCTATGTGGCCCACCTAATCACAAAAGGGTTCATATCCAGATCAAAAGGGGTCATTGTGCCCCTCTACTCATCACTCATCAGACCCATTATAGAGTACAATGCCCCATTTGAGATGTACCTTACAAGACACCTGCAACAGCTGGAAAGACCACAGAAGTACCTCACCAAGAGGATCACTGGCCTCAAACAGATGCCCTATGCAGCTCGACTGAAGAAACTACAGCTGTACTCTGTTGCATACTGGCAACTCAGAGGTGATCTCTGCCTGACATACAAGGCCTTGTCCAACCCAAAATTGATGGACATGCTCCACCTAAGAAAATCTTATCCCCTCGAGCCACACGCTCTAGGAATCTAAACCTCACCACAACAATAAATAGGACATGCTGGAGGGATAGATTCCTGTCCCAGAGACTTCCCATGCTTTGGAGCAAGATTCCAATCTACATTAGGCAGAGCTCCTCGCTAACACTCTTCAAGAGAAACCTTGACGAGTGGATGGGAAACAGAAAGTTTACCCCGGGGATCACATCAGTGGCTCTGCTGGACAGAGGCACAGGGAACTAATCAAAGGGGACTGTGAAAGCCAACACATTCTGGCTACGCTTATAAATGCCTTCAGGCAGATAGCCTAGTACCTACCTATGAACCTATGTTGGAGCTTGTATTCCTTCTTAAACTAAATTCTATGTGTTCTTATCTCTTTTACCCTCCCAGATATGACAATAGCTTGCCTGCTTCTAGTACATAGTAACTTTTAGACATAAGAAAAAGTGTACTGGCTACCCTTAAATCGATGCACTAAATGTGTACTGTTATATTAAATCTGTTAAAGTACTGAAACTGCTGGGAGGCAACTATTTATGTAACTTATTCACTTCCCAAATTTCCAAACTAAATTTATTTTATTGTTTAAACCTCTGATAATTAATTCCTTGCACCCGTAGACTGATCATCTCCATCTGAAAGCAGCTACTAATGAAAAAAAAAAACTAATAATTCAAGAAAGACCCCTTGTAGATTTCACTCAGAACACACTATTCAGACCTCTCATGATTAATTTCTTCCACCTGTGGGCTCATCATCTGCAATGCAAATCATTTGCTAATGAAAAAATAAATAGCCAGTAGCCATAAAATATAAGAAAGAATTACAATTTTTCATTATTTTCATCATTTATATCTGTAGGTTAAACTAAGGACAATAACTAATATAAACATTTACCTCTATAAAATTAGGGGCAGTTATCTTTTAATTCTGCATATTATATGATCACCACTCTTTATATTCCCTAAACAGCCTAAGATAACAAAGTTATATGAACTTTAACTTGTTTCTATCCAATCCTTCTTGCCTTGTTTCTATGTAAAGTCTGAGTATTTTACAGCTAAGAACAAGTACTTTCTTACTTTAATGTCTTTAGCATATCTGGTAATCACTAAATAAACTCCAACACATACATTTAAAAATATCTGACTGCATACTATATGAAACTGATTTATGATATAACATGCAATTTGCATCATGATTTTATACAAATATTAATAAGCACAAAAAATATTTATTTAAAGTTACTTATTCAGTCCCTTCAGTATCCTTCTAAACACTAATAACATAAAGTAGTGTTTATGCTTTACCGTTCTCCTGCAGGATTAACACAGTCAATAAACTTCCAGTCTTTTTCATACCCTTCTTGCTCAGACACTTTTCAGTTGTCTAATTCTATACCTAATGGAAGTGATACTTAACAGTTCTCTCATTTATTCACTAATTTCACATTGTTACTGGTCTTCTTCATTATCATCTCAATTCCCCATCACCATCCCTATTCTATTACTTTTTCTATCACTCAAAGTACTTTTGGAACAATGGAAATATTTCACTGGTAAAGTCTCTCAATGAACTTTGTTAATGTCAGTGTAATGGGAAACAGAGTGCTTTTCATCTTGTACCCTGCATGTTGAACTTTGTTACTTCCTCCTTATCCTTTTCTGCATCTAAAAATGTCTTTGATCCTTCAGGAAAAAATATTCTGAAGACAGTTGGATATAGCAACTTGAATCTAATACCTGCCTTTCAAAATTCTCTCATTGCCAGGATAAAATTGCTTCTCTTCTGCCAGGTGTATAGCAGATAATCATTTTCCACAAACATTATACTGTCTGTAGTTGTTAATACTTTTCTCTTCTTCCACAGTTTTGTCGGGAACAGCTCTTCCTGCTGGTATGATTGCATCTTTGCTAATATAGCTCTGGGCTACTTTTTCATTGCTAGATCTAGAGTATACACACAATGTGTCATTTCGGATAACAAACATACCTCTCAACCTCTTGGTGCAAGAAATCTGGACAAAGCCCAACAAAATGGGGGACAAAGGCCCAAAAATAGGGACATATTTTAAACGTTGCTCTCATAAACTTAGAAAGTTGCTAGAGTAACAGGGTTTTTTACCATACATTTTCTGAAGGATTTGAAGTCTGAAACTCAAATGTATGTCATTATTTAGTGACTTCAGTCCTCAAATCATCCTAGTGGTTTGCTAGAATACCACAAATGTTATGAGGAACAGGCCAAAAATATGAGCCAAAACTCTGGACTTTCTGGGAAAATCTGTACAGTTCAGAGGTATGATAACAAATCCTGTTGTGGAACACCAGTCCGGTTGCTTATTTGTATTTGCATAACATAATGCAAATGATTCCTTCTATCCCTGCATGCTCTGTTTTTTAACAGTTATTCTTGAGAAGCAGCATGTTCAGCAAGTCATTTCTTCATTTCAGTCACTGATTTCTGCAGTTTTATCATAAACTTAAAGCGTTTTCTATGTTTTCTTTTGTCATGTGATTTTATATATATTCCTTCAGTGTTTCCCTTGTTTTAAACATTTATGAATGTATTTAATTTTTTTGTTTAATGTACTATGAGACAGCTGCTGTACAAAAGTTGAATTTTGATCTGCTTTCTGCTGAACAGTTGAACATTTTTTAGAACTTTTTTCTTTTCTTTTTCAGATTTATTTTCTCTTACTTTCTCCAAATTTCTTCTTTGCTGGCATCCAAGAAGTATAACTACTAGCCAGTAACTGAATTTTATCTAAATGGGAAAGCTCTAATCAACCTTTTGATCAGTTCATTAGCGCACAGCCATCTTGCAAGTCCAGCGTATTTGTGTTTTTTTTAAACAGTTTTATTGAATTATCACTTGAGACACAGGCAGACTTACATTTATATAAAAAATGATTTTTTATATAGGAATAAAATTATACATGTATTATTTATTATACATTTACATATGATAATCAAGCCACACAAATAAGTTCACATTTACAAATGTAATACATTACATATATTGTTATATGTCCTATAATCAAAGCAACCTTACATAAATTGTTCACTTTATGCCTTCTCTTAAACTTCATTCATCCACTCAAACATTTTTCTGAGTGTATTGTTCCCACAGTTTCCAGTTTTTTCTATGTCATTACTCCTGCCCTTTTCTGAAGATTCAACTTCCTGTTCTTTTATCTGTGTTACAGTATTCACTACTTCAAGTATAGTTGGTTTAGAGTTTGATTTCCATCTTCTGGAAAATACTGTCTTGGCAGCCACCAGAATTAAATGTAACAAGTCCTTACTATGTCTAGGCAATTCAGATCCTATATCACAGCTCAAAAATAATTTCCTTAATTGCATTCATTTGCTCGCCCAATATTTCTGGCAAGTCTGCCAACTCATTGCATTCCAAGAACTTATGATTCCAGGTACATCTTTCTTCCCCATTATACTTCCAGCATTTGCCATCTACTTGAGGAATTTTTTTAGGAGTTAGTTTAGGGTGTAAAATTATCTATGCAAACACTTTCAGGCAAACATCCTAAATCTTCTGGATTCTGTAGCATATTTGGGAGCCATACATATATCCTCCAATTGTTTCTTTGTGAGTTGCATGTCTAATCTCTCTTTCCATTTTTTTCTGACCTCTTCTGACTGACTTCCGTGGTTATCATGCAATATTTTATATGCCTTACTAATTAGCCCTTTTTAACAGCAGCTTCTGTTTTAGATTCAATTAAAAATTCAACAAGTGCAGGGATTTCATTTAGGATTCCCCTATCCCTTTCTCTTTGTCTATACTCTGATATCAATCCCTGATAGGGAAGGCAAACATTAGCCTGCAATCCAAATGTCTTCTTGGCCTTTTCCCATTCTATTACCTTTCCATATCTAATTATTTTTCCAAGTACCTTGGTTCCTTTTCCAGCTTCCTCCAGTAAATTCCACCCCCATGCCTATTATGTGAACTCCTAACTGCAGTCTTCCCTGTCGGCAGAATCTCCTTTCTCTGTTCCCATGCTGGCTTAGTTCTAAGTATACTTTATGCTACTTAATGAATATAATATTTTCCATGACTGTTATTTTCATTAATGATCTGCATCCAAAATCCTATTCTTTCCTTATCCCATGAATTACCCTCTACTTCATTGTCATCTCTTACCACTTTTAGTTGTAGTTTTCTGCTTATGTTATGTATAAGAGCTTTAACTGTGTAGCTCTGAAATATCCCTTCAAATCAGGTAATCCTAAACTTCCTAGTTCTATTGGGAAGGTCATTTCATACCACTGGACTCTTGCCCTCTTCCCCACCCAAATAAAATCCTCTAACTCTTTTTTAATTACTATCCACAGCTTCTCCTCTGGTTGATAAAAACATGCCTGACCTGTGAATAAAATTAAAGGGACTAAATACATTTTACTGCTTGTACAGTGGTCTTTATATCCGTAGGAAAGAGCTTCTATTTTCTCAGTTTTTGTATTGTCTTTTGTTTAGTCTCCTCACATATATCAGTAGATGTTGTAATAGAATCCCCCTTTAATCCAGACTCTTAAATGCTTCAATTTTATTATGTCTCAATAAATCCGGGTATTGCTGAACCAGTTGATGTGCGTGTACATAGTTTATAGCTATAACCTTTGTTTTATCTTCATTCATTTTATATCCAAAAAAAAAAAAACTAAACTGCCTCAAAATGTTCCACAACACTGAGATGTCATTTTCTGGTTCTGTCAGGTACAAAATAGTATCATTTGCAAATAAGGCCAAATTTCTTGAATATCATACCAATTATATCCTTGAATTTCTGAGTCCCCTATTTTCTTTGCCAATATTTCTAAATATAATGCAAATAATATAAGGGAAATATGACACGCCTGATATAATGCAAATAACAGATGGGAAAGAGGACACCCCTGCCTGATTCCTCTGTTCAGACACAACTTACCAGACAGGAACCTTCCCACTTTGATTTTTGCCTCCAATCCCTCATATACCCTTCTAATTAACCTTATTATTGTATCAGGAAATACAAATGATTCTATTGCCCTGCTCGTAAAATCCCAGCTTACTCTGTCAATGCTTTCAGTGCATCAAGACCCACCTTAACAATGGTATTTTCTTACATTGTGCTTCCCAATGTATGTCAAATATTTACATCCCCTACACAAAACCACACTGTCCGTATCACTCAAGTTTGGCATCACCTTTGCCATTTTTTATCCATTATAGATATAAGCACTTTATAATGATGGGTTAAAATTGAAATGGGCCTATAAGAAGCTGGATTAGAGGGGTCTTTACCATCTTTAGGTATTACAGCCACCACATCTTTTTTCCAGGATGCCAGTGCCGTCCCTCCTTTAAAATGCTGTTAAACAAAACCTTCCAGATCATTATCATGTTCTTCCCTATTAGCCTCCAAATTTCCACCAGAATATCATCTTTTCCTGATGACTTTCCTGCAGATTTGTTATACATCACCATTTGTATCTCATCCACTCCCATCTTAACAGTTAGTTGTTGAGCCTCATCTACCTCTAACCCTGGCATATTAAAGTATTCCATAAATATTTCCATTTGTGCTTTTTCTTGATTCACCCACATCTCTGCTTTATACAAATCTTCATTCAATTTCTAAAATATCTCTAATACCTCTACAGGATCTCTGGTTATTTTTCTTGTTATAGGCTCCTTAAGTTTGGCAATAACACTTTTTGCTTTCTGTTGCATTAGTCATTGTACCAAGTTTCTGTGCTCTGGAGTTATTATAAAAAAACAGTTGCTTAACAGCAATCTTTCTAAGCTCATGCATATTATTCATGTACTCCCTATTTTTCTTTTTAGCACTCTGTACTCTTCTTCTTCTGTGAGACTCCCCTTATTTTGTAATACTTTAACCTTTGTCAGCCCCTCTAAATAATTCTTATTACTTCTTAACCAGATTTTTTTTTCTTTTATTACTGCCCTATTGTTAAACTTCGCTTTCATTTTATCCCACTGACTAGCTATACCTCCTGGAGTACTTTATCTTCCCTAATAATTCATTTTTAACACGTAACTGGGGAAGCACCAGTGGCTCATCTTTACTTCATTACTCTGCATTTCATTTTAGTAATTATTGATACATAATCTTTTCCTGCTACTGAATTCACATTTTTCATACCAAATATTTTCATAACTTTCTTCAGAAATCTATCTTCTTTTGTTATATTTCTCTTCTAGGCCCCCCAGATACACCCTCATTGGTGCAAATCAAATTCCAGTCCCCACCTATAAGTCATATTCCCTGCTGAAAGCTAATTATTTCTCCCCAGTTTTTTTAAGTTCCATAAAAGCAGTTTTAGGTAGAATATAAATACATGCCAGCATAATAATCATCCCTTGACAGTAGCCCTTACTATGACAAATTTGCCACTGTTACCTTTTTTTCAAACAATATTGAAAACCATCAAAGCTCATAGAAAGCACGGCCACTCCAGTAAAAAAAAAAAAATATTAAAATAACTGCAGGTTTAACGCTAGCTCATGTAACAATTATAAGTACTCCCCTTTCCCTTTTTCCATGATATTATGTGGAATATCCATCCTGAAGTCCTTTCTTTATCAAATTCACATGTTCATTTATTTCTAAATAAGTTTCCTGTAGCATTGCTATTTGCACTCTGCATTTCTTAATATAATTAAGTATTCTTTCTTTTTTTTGTCTATACCCATGAGACCATTCACATTCCAAGATAATATGGACAGTGTCGCCATTATGGTAAGAAGTCATTATTCCCACCTATTATATATGGCAACTTTTTTTTAATTCTATTTCCAGCTTTTGTGACACATGCCACCCTTTAATGTTTGGGAGGATAATCCTTTACACATTTTTTCATACCATCAATATTGGAACCTTTGTCACATTGTACAAACATTTTTATTTTAATAAAAACCCTGAGGAAAAAAAAAACAAACACACCACCAGAACTTAACTTAATACAAGCACACATAACTATGCACATCTTCAAACAGTGAAATGTGACCCTCCTAATAGGAACATTTGTACAAAATATCTGCTAGCACAGGCCCTAGTTAACTTAAAATTGAGGTTATCCATGACAAGATGCATGCTATTTTCTGTGCTTCTACTTGCACTAATTGCTGTCTCTTCTTTTTTTCTTTATTCTCCCTCCCCAGATGTGAAAACAACTTGCATGCTTTCAGAATCATTAACATATAGCCTTGAAAAAAACAGTGTTCTGTCTTTTATTACCCTTTTATCAACTTTTCTCCATGGAAGCATAATAGAAAAAATAAAAATGTAGTCATGTGCTGCAACCTGAAAGACAAGCTGAAATATATATTGCTGAAGGAAATTTTTCATTACATTTGATGTTCTCATATTTACTTGTTTCCACTTAAAATGTATTAATAGCATAAGCCAAGGGTTTTAATCCAGACATTCACTACACAAAAGTAAGAGAAACTTATCAGCTCTACATATATTATTTGTGTAATTTTACATCCCCCCACTTCATCAACTCAATATTACAGTCTATTAACTTAAATATGCTTTTGTCTAGCTTTTCTTATATTTCTGCACAGTAATGCCTATATTTCTTAGTACCAAAAGAGAGGAAAGAGAAGAGAAAGGAGGAAAAAAGGCATCTCTTTACTTCAGTAACTTTGTGTACAAAAAACAACTAAAATACTGTACTATAAAATATGAAATTTATATTGCGAAATGTTTCATAAAATACTGCTAAAAACAGAAATAATTTTACTTAGCATTACCTTTTTCCTTCTTCTTCACCTTCCCTCAGAGTCCTTCCAAACATGAATGACATGAAGTGAGGCAAATGCTTTTCAGTTGCCTACAAGCTTAACAAAGAAAGCCAAAGTTCACTCTTTCCACTTATTCTTATACAGCCATATTTTAAAAATGTGATTGCTGTTTTGCAGTCTCACATTAATTCATTAATTTCCATGCTGCTGGCCTTTTTCAGCCCCATCTCCCAAATCTAGATTCCAGTTCAGTTCCATGATACTCCAGATTCTTCTGATCAACTCTTGTGTTTTTGTTTGTCTCTCAAGCATATTCCTTTGGAACAGTGGTAAAGGTTTGAATGGTAAACTCTATATGCTTTGTTTTCAGAAAAATGAGGAGTTCCCTTCAGTTTGATGGCTCACTCTTTGTTCGTTAAACTTTTACATTCCTTTTCAGCCTGTTGTGCACAAAAAATTACTTTGATCCTCCAGGAAAAAAAAATATTCTGAAGACAGTCGCATACAACAGCTTGAATCTCACACCTGCCTCTCAACATTCCCTGATTACTGGAATAAATTTGTTTCTTTTCTGTCTGTTGTACAGTGAATAATCATTTTCTACAAATACACTATGGTCTCCAACTTTTAATACTTTGCCATTTTGTCACAGTTTTGACAGTATCAACTCTTTCTGCTGGTAGGTTTTCAAGAGTCTTGGCTGCTTTTTCATGGTCAGATTTGGCTTATACATATAATGTGCCCTTTTAATTATCAGTTTGTGCTGTAGAATATCAGTCTGTTCCTTTTATTTTTGTGACAAAAGGAGAAAATTTTCTCTATGTATTCAGTCCTCTAATTGTACTATTTTTTTGAAACATCGCTTCTTGAGACGTCTCATACTCAGCCAGCTTTTTCTTCAATATGACCTCTGATTTTTCAAGTTTTATCAGTTCATATGACTATATATTTAAAGCTTCTTCCATTTTTCTAGCCTTTTGTTGAACTGATATACTCCTTCAGTGCTTCATTTATTTTAATCAGCTCTGAGCATATTTGACTTATTTTTTTTCCTCTAGATTACTGGAAACCATGTCTTACACCAAAGCTGGAACTTGAACTGCTTTTTGCTGAACAGCTGCATAATTCTTCCCAGTCAGTATTTTCTCTTCACTTTTTCTAATTGATTTTCATTCAGGCTGTCTTAGTTTCATCTATGCTAGCATCCAGGCAGTGTGCGTACTAGCCAGTAGCTAAATTTTAATCAAGGAGAGAATATCAGTGGCTGTTGTTTTTCAGCTTTTGTTTTCACTCAGGGAGAGCTAAAGTTAAGCTGCTGATCAGTGTGCAGCCATGTTGGGAGTCCAGCACAGAGCATTTGATGGTATAGAAGTACTTGTCAATCACTTGCAGGGGCTGTGGTTCTGTCTTCCCTGAAAGGGACTGTTGTGCACACTGGTAATTCCTTCAGGGCTGAGAGACAAGCACTGGAGGACTCATACTGACAACAATGAGGAAGAAGTTTTTTTTCCCTTATTTAGCCATAGCATTTTTCTCCTTTGTACATGTCCATTTTAGACCCATGTGATTAGTACACAGTGACAGTATGTCTTCTGCATCCATGAGTGATACCACCCTCACTTTGAAGGTAAGATATCATTTGATTTCTTGGCTCTATCATGGATTTGCAACAGTGCACAACCCAGATATGTACCTTAACCCTCCTCCCAAGAGATGTAAGTACACGGATGTCAATGTCCTCCAAAATGAGAAGAGCTTGTAGGCACTGAAGTTTGTTGTTTAGGCTTTTAACATTGATCAGTAAACCCTTCATATTTCTTTTGCTTGCTTCTTCACACTTCAGTATGGCAGGAAGGAGATCATTATGGATGCTGTCTCACTTCATTGGTGAGGAAGATTTCTATATGCCTCTCCAATTCTCCTTCTGGTTTCATGTTTCGTATCTAAGTTCAGAGTAGATAAAAGTTCAATTTTATCTCTTTTTGGTAGTTGAGAAAGGTATGAATTCAGGTGCATAGGTTCCAGGCAATATAAGAGTTTATCCTGGTACTAGCTAAAGAGTCCTCCTGTGTTGGATTATCAAGGAACTCCACATCAGAGCCTGACTGTGTCTGTATTTTTATATATTTTAATATTTAAATACTTATGTTTGAGCATTTTACAAATGAGAAACAATATGGCAGATCCAATAAAGGTAATAAAATATTAATAATTAAAAAATATATTAAACAAAAAAAAATAGAGTGGAGTTAAGAAATGTCTAAAAAGTGAGATATTTAATGACTTCCAAATTAAATGTCCATATCTGGGAATATGGATTATTCCAAACAATGAGGACAAGATATGCAAACGACAGTCTTCTACATGTTTCCTTATGGATCCTTGGAACAATCAACTGCCCCTCACTTGACTTGTGAGTCCTTGCCTGGGATAGGGTACTGGCGGCTCTTTTAAATAATCAGACTGTACTGGGCCTAGATGGTAAAGATAGGAATCTTAAAAACAGGTCTAGTGGGGAACATCAGTCATTTCAGGGCATACCCCAGAGCAAAGGTGATATGGCATGGCTGAAAAGCCCCAGCCAAAAGCATTGATGTGGAGTTTTGCACCTGTTAGAATTGCACTGGTTCTCCATCTGTTAGCGAAGTTTGAAAAGCATTTCAGTAGTCCAAGTGAGGTGATATTTGTGCATTGATCATTGTCCCAAGGTCCAAATCTGGACAATGTCGTTAAAGCGAAAAGATGATGTTTTGATAACCATGAACACCTGGTCTTTTAAGTGTGGGCCTGTAATCAAGAATCACTCAGAGATCACTTATTTCCCCCATATATAATAAGGAGGGAAAAGAAGAACATGATGGCATGGACTAGCATTGGCTTTTGCTGGAATGAGCTTTAATCATGTACCCAAATTCTGGCAATCTCTGACCTCTCACCTAAAGAAATCTCTTTCTCCACTGTAAGAGCACAACTCAAAAGACACTTCCCTCAAAAATCTGACTGCAAGTGCTTTTCATTTGGACACATCACTTAACTCCCACTCTTGCCTACATCACTTCTACTTTGACCATCTATTCTCACCTGCTGCTTGCTTCCCATATTTACTATTAAAAATTAATTTACATTTTTTTCTCCTCTGTCAGTAATAATTGCTCCTGTTTTGGATGGCTGCTTTGACTTTCTATCTTCTGTGATTACTTTGTGTTTGTGAATTAGTTTTGTTTAATTAAATCATTGTTTGTCAATTTCTTCACCTGGGATGCGCCTGCAAATGGTGAACTGTGATTAATGTACTACATAAATCTGTTTTTGCCATCCCCTGAAGGGTGGAATCCGATCTTCCTGGCACAGACTACTGAGAGAAGGCGAGACACACATGAATATCATCAGTGTAAAATTGATGATAAATGCTTCTACTTCTGGGACCACCTTAAGTGATAAGCTTGTTCATTGTTAACAACAAAGGTGATAGAATCAAGTCTTGTGATAGCCCACATCTCAGCACAGAACTGGTAGAGGAATTAACCCCTGAGACCACATGTTGTATGTAACCTAAACGATAAAGAGACTAATCATTTACTGATGGTGCCAGAGAGACCATTGTCTGACATCAAGCTTATGGTCAGGATGCAATGATCAACCATGTCAAATGCACTGAGAGATAAAGGAGGACTGGAATAGAATATAACAGCTGATCACACTCCAAGAAGTGGTCACTTAAAACCCAAATAAAGGTTGTTCCAGTAATGTGCTTAGATTTAAAATCATGCTGAAATTGCTGAAGGAAGTCATAAGAAACTAAGTAGAAATAGATCTATGCATTACATCATTTACTTCATCTATAAAAGGAAGGTTAGTAATAGGGCAGTCATTTTCTGACATATTCAAATACAAAGATGTTTTCTTGAGGATGAAAATTATCAAGGTCTGTTTTACTGAAAATGGAAGAAAATATTCGCAAGAAGAATCAAAATATTGAAAAATAACTGGTCATAGTGAATCAGGGCAACATTTTTGCAGCCTTATTGGACCAGGATCAAGCCCATAAGTAACTAGGGTGCAGAGATGAAACCACATTCATGACCTTATCAAACTCAATGTAAAGAAACTCAGCTCAGGAAAAATGTGGGGTATTTGCAATAGACAATCTGCATAACACCATGGCCACATCATGCTAGAAAGATTACTTAATCTTGGCAGCCGTATCTGCAACAGATTGTAGTGTTGCAACACTGAGATTATGAAAATCAGTATTAAGAGCATTGGAACAAGATGACTGCATATCGTATGCCTAACTTGAAAGATTACTGCTGGAGGATTTCATGCAGGAGAATAGCTTCTTACATGAGATTTCAGTCTGGCATGCTGAATAAAGAGCATTTGGACTAAGTTTATCATTGTCAAGGCTTGCTCTACACAATCTAAATTCCAACAACTGCCCAGTTTCCACAACAAACGGAGTTCATAATTAAAAAAGACTCATGGCTGGTAGCAGATTTGGGAGATGCACAAGCTTGGGTAATACTATCCGGAACTCCCATCATGGTTATATTGTTGGCTGTGACTGACCGACCTAAATGATTAAAGCCCCAGACATACCAGTCCCTCCAGGTTTGAGACAGTTTGAGAAAGACAATTATTCATCATAGGGATGGATACTTCGTACTGGAGACAAGCGAGAAACAACAAGGTGTCACATCAACATGAAGAATGAAACTTTGTCTTGTACCTCCTAATGATTTTTTTTCCTGTGACTGTGTAGATCACAAACTCTGCAGTTATGATATGGAACCCTGGAACACTCCACAACATTTTGGAAAGGAGGGAGAACAGATACCAAAGATTATTCAGTGGTCTTAGCCTTTCTTTTTCTTGGACAACAGCATATCCTACTTGACAGCAACCTGTCAGGTGATCTAATAATATGCCAGTGGCTATGGAGTGAATGCTTCTGTCAAATCCCACAAGTTAAGGAAAGATCTTACTTTTTTATGGTGAAGATTGAAATCCTAATGAAAGCTGCCTCAGTATTGTGTTCCTCACAAAAATATACCTGAAGACCTCATATAGCTCAAAGATATCCAGTACTTTTTTTCTAAATGTCAGACTATTACCTTTGTAATGATATACCTTAAAAGCATAAAGCCTGTTCTGTAAATTCAGATCCAAAGTAGAATTTTGAGATCAGCATTATCTATTTTAGGAATGTTTGAAAATGCTACATCCATAAAAAAAACTCATTGATCAAATTCAGATATAATGTTTGTAACATGAATCAGGCACTAATTTACAAGCGGTGGGAAGCTTATCTAAAATTATCTTACACAGCTATCCTAAATTCTGGGAGTATTCAACATCTAAAGCCATTTAAGCAGCTAGGATATTCACTATACCAGCCCTGTCAAGCCAACCTTTCCTTCAAGTGAGGTAGAGCTTTCCATTCAGATGTGATCAAGATTTTTGGCAAAGAACCAATGACTCGTTCTTTATGAAGAGTATCTCAGTAAGGGATAACTGAGCATCTGTATTCTGCTACTAATGGTTTGTGTGAATTAGCCCCAAAAAGTTGTCCAAGAGTTGTTTAAAGGAAGTAAACTCTTGGCTGAGTGTACTGTGACTGTCAGTTTGCTTACTAAAATGGCCACTTGGGCTGTGAAGTAAAACTATTCAATATGAGTGTTATAATTCTCTGTTTCTATCACTAAACTACTGATGTTCATCATTAGATCAGTGTTACAGTAGCATAAGGTTATATGATACATATCCTGCCAAGATTCAGATGTCCAGCTAGTATACAAAAGCTTTTGGACACCTTCCTTGTGCACTGTATGGCCTTTGAAGTGCTGGTATAAATGTGGATATCCTCTATATTTGAACTTCTTGCTATTTCTTATAGTGCTTCTGTCCATTTGGCATCATTGTTCTGTTCAACAGGATCTTCCTAAATCTTTCTCTAAAATGTGTATATTTCTTTTTTTTTTTTGGTGGTGGTGTTTCCTTTTGCTTTATTTCCCACTTCTGTATAAAACCTTTTTGGGTCATCAATTAACTGCTTATTTTGCTTTATATTTATCTGCATACCATCTAAGTTTCCCATTTGTACTAGTGTTTTCAGTTTATTATTGGAAATAATGTATGATTAATCCTATTCTGTTTTGATAGTATGTTTTGCTTTTACAATGTCTATCTTTTTAAGAATTTTTGATCTCCTCCCTTTTCTGTTTTTTTTTTCCTAACAGAAATATGTCTTGTATTAGCTGTCTGGAGGAAGCTTTCAGTTCTGCATACTCTTTCCTGATGCTCAGCCCCCTATTCCTATTAAGCCTGACTGTCTATATAAGGTGCCTGAGTCATACAAATACCTCATCAGAAATCCTCTGGCAGATCCTGCTCTCATCCCCATTTAAATTGAGGTTTCCAAACCATTGGTCTCTTCCAAACCCATTTCCAGTGAGAAGAACAGTAGGGATTCAGTAAGTATGGCAAGAACGAATATACTTCCTCAACCTAGGCTTTCAGAACTATAAATTATCAAGTTCATATGGATAAATACCTCTTTGCTATGTTTTCAGGCATACAACAAATAATTTCTATCTTTCCTGCCTCAGATTCAAAATCTTCTCTGACTAACATGCTTTCATCTGTCTCTCAGGTCACAAAACATACTACAAAGTATCCCTGTGATGTAATTAATGCATCTTCTAAAGTTGCAGCCATGGCCTCTGTTGATATACCTGGCTTACATTACACAGTCTCCCTTTGGATGTTAAGTCCCAGTTTCTTAATGCCCTGTTACAGAAGAATGTCTTTTTGGTAGCTCCTCTGCTGAGTGTTTAAAGCACTTGAAGAAAGGGTTGTGTTTATGTAGGGAGTAAAATAGCTTGTTTTTGTCTCCAGTCCCTAAGTATAGGAGAAACTATTCCTCTAGCCCCAGGTCCTTCTTCAGGAAATCTTTTAAATCAGAGCAGCAGAAATCAGGAAAACAATATTATAAAAACAAATGGCAAGGAAACGCCAAGAAGAATGGGAAATGACCCAAATGGATCTTTGCAGTCTAAATAGTGTATGACTATTTAAACACTCATTCCGCTCCCTTTCATCCCCACCCCCTCAAAATAGCAGGCAGTTTGTGTTTTTCCCTGTCTTTGTGACACCAGATAACAACCATTCTAATGGACTACAACTGTCAAAGGGAGTCCATCCCTCTAAAAATCAGGAACCCCCCCCCCTTCACTCAAAAAAATCAAACACACTTATTTCCTCACATTCTGTCAGAAATGCTAGCACAAGGTGTTCCCAGTTAGGAAAGGGATTTTACTCAAGGATTTTTTTTTGTAACCTAGAAAGAAAGCAGTTGGATACCAGTACTGGATCTTTCAGTTTTTAATTCCTTTCTAAAAATTCCAAAGTTCAGAATGTTAACCCTGCAGTCTATATTTTCTCTTTTTCTGTCTCCGTCCGTTTTAGTACCTCTAGATCAGAAGGATGCATACTATCATATTCTAAAATACAAAAACTTCAGACATTATTTATTTATTTTATTTTTTTTGTGTTTGGATCACATTTTCAATTTACATCCTTATCCTTTGGACTTTCCATAGATCTAAAGTTATTTACAAACTACCTAGCTCCTTGAGTTGTCTTCTGCAGACTTTTGGGAATCCATATTTATCCCTACCTGGACAATTGCCTTATCTAGTAGATTCATTCCAAGGCTTCTGGGGATCCCTTTCTTTCATATTAAACCTCTTTCAAAAAGAAGACTTCAGTCTAAATATGGAGAAATCTTTAATTCCCTGTCACAGGTTAACATTTGGAACCTTCTGTCATGATGAGCTATCTCCCTTCAGAAAAAAAGTTTCATTAACAATCTATATTTAGATCTGGCTCACCAATCCATGGCCACAACAAGGGAGTTTCCTCAAAGTTGTAGACTGTATGGCTTCAATAATCCTGATGGTTCCTTTCGCCAAGACTTCATATGATGAAGATTCAGTTGCTCCACAAGTGCATTTGGAGTCATTACTAGCATCCTTTATCTTTTTCAGTGCCACTTATGGGCTTTGTCAAGAAAGAACACCTATGGTAGGCAAATCAAATTCATTTAAATATAGGTTGCCTTCTTTCTCCTCCAACTCCAACTCTGTCTGTAACACCAGACACATCCAACTTTGCCTGGTGGGTGGTTTCCAAAGGAATCAAAATTCAGGGGATTTGAGATCCCCATTTCAGAAAGAAATGCATCAACCTCAAAGAAATGAAGTTTCTAATAAATACATCAAAAGCCTTGAATCTAATATGAATTCCAGTACCTCTATTAGTGATTACAGACAACACCACAGTGATGGTAAATAAACAAACATTGGGGAGCCAGATCTTATCTCCCTGTGCATACTAGCCATAATTGTCTGGGAGGTGTCATCTTAGCATATTGTCTCCCTGCAGACAACTTACATCTCATCAGTGCAGAACACTATTGCAGACTCACTGAACAGATCCAGGACAGACCCTTAATAATGAATGTTACAGTAAGTGGTCTTCCAGGAGATTGCCCAGCTCTAGTGAACTCCCCAAGTAGATCCATTTGTCTCCATTCATAATAGACAGTTGCACAAGTTCTGTTCCAGGAGGACCCCTTGTAGACAGGCCTGGAAAAAAGATGCTTTTCTTTCCCATGGATGGGAATGTTCCTCTGTTAGAGTCCAACTAAAGATCCAGAAGGACTCTCTCATGATTCTTCTGCTAAATCCTTTTTGGCCCAGACAACACTGGTTCTCCCTTCTCATGCACCTGGCCAGGGACAGTTACCAAAAATTTCCTCACAGAATGGACCTACTCACATGGGACAAGGGATCTCATCCATCTCATCATTCTGGACCAAAATGTAACTGTTTGGATGAAATGGTTTTGATCACTTTTAGGCACCTCTTTACAGAGGATGTGCAACCAGTATTAAAGGAGGCGAGAAAACCTGCTACGAGAAAATCATATTTAGCTAAATGGAAACGATTTTCTAAATGATGCCATACCACAGACCAAGATCCATCCCATGCAGTGGTGGTGTTGGCTCTCCAGTACCTGTGTGAATTGGTCAATTCTGGCCTGTCTTATACTTCATTCAAAGTACACTTTTTGCCATTTCAACTTGTCTGCCATTAGATCTCCCTTTTCTCTTCTCTCCAGGTGAAGCAAGTTTGGAAAAGAATGTTGCATATCAGACCTCCTAGGAAAGAGATAATGCCACCATGAAATCTGAGTTTAGTTTGGAAAAACTAACTTTATCTACATTTGAACCTTCTGCTAGTACTTCACTAAAATTTCTTACCAGGAATACAGCTTTACTTTTTGCTCTCACCTCAGCAAGAAGAGTATCTGAATTGCATCCCCTAATGTCTCTTCATTCCTTTTGGTCTTCCATAATAACAGAGTGACTGTTAGAACTAATCCTTCATTTATGCTCAAGCTGGTTTTTGAGTTCACTCTGAGTCAGCCTATCCACCTTCCTCTTTCTTTCCCCAGCCTAAAACAGAGGAGAAAGAATACTTCACTCCTCCCTGGAGGTCCACACACAGCTCAGATTCTACTTGGACAAGACAAAAGTTTTCAGACTGGCAATCAACTCTTTATATGTTATGAAGGTAAGAAAAAAAGACAACTGATTTCTAAACAGACAATATCCAGTTGCTTGTCCCAGGTTATTCGATTCTGCTTTTGTCACCACACCACCCCCACAAATATTGCGGCACACTTGACTAGAGCTATGGATACGTTTAGGGCTTTTTGAAAATAGGTGGACTCTAGAACCATTATAGAGGTGACTGCCTGGTCTTCAGTAAAAACCTTTACTAAATATTACTATCTAAGCTTTAGCAATTGTCCATTATAGTTTTGTGCTACTGCAACAGTAATCTAATCAAACATCAGCTGTTATGGCAAGCTTACTTATCCAGCTGTATTTTCCAGGTCATGTACATGTGTGATGTAAACTCAATCTCCAGAACAATGCATAACAAGTACTCAGATTTGCAGCTGCATGCCAGTGTTAAATTACCTTTGTAGAGCCTGTAAGCAGTAGAATGTGAGTTGAATCTTTCAATATAAGGAAGACTTTTGAGCCCCATAGTCTTCTCTGTGAAATGTTTATATATCATCACCAGCCTGCAGATGTCTTTAACATTATGCATACAGAAAGCAGCACAGCACTCTATCTGAGACCATCCCATTGCTGTGTGCAAAGGTAAAAGGACTGAGGGCTGTTTAGATGACACAGTCTGTAGAACTGTTCTTATTCAACAGAAACACTTACTGACTATATTAGTTACATTAGAAGCAAAGGTCAAGTTGAGTATCACCACTAAGTCGCTAATGTGTACTATACAAGCCAAACTGATAATGTTTAGTGCATAGGGAAAACATAGCTTTTATAGATAAAAGTGCACAGTTAATGTTTTTTTATACTTTTAAAGTCAATGTAGTTATTACTGGCTCAGATATATATGCTGTCTAATACATTGGTTTTGGTAGTCAGAGTAGTTATTACTGGATCAGATATATATACTGTTTAACACACTGGTTTTGGTAGTCAATGTAGTTATTACTGGCTCAGATCTACAGTATATACTGTCAAACACACTGTTTTTGGTAGTTAATGTAGTTATTACTGGCTCAGATATACAGTATATATTGTCTAATGCTTGGGGTCAATAGTTCAGAGTAACGGTGAGTGTGGAAGAGAGGTGAAGAAGAGGGTACAGGCAGGATGGAGTGGGTGGAGAAGAGTGTCAGGAGTGATTTGTGACAGACGAGTACCTGTAAGAGTGAAAGGGAAGGTCTACAAGAGGGTAGTGAGACCAGCTATGTTATATGGGTTGGAGACAATGGCATTGACAAAAAGGCAGGAGTTTGAGCTGGATGTGGCAGAATTAAAGATGTTAAGATTTGCACTGGGTGTGACAAGGGTGGACAGGATTAGGAATAAGTATATTAGAGGGTCAGCCCAGGTTGGAAGGTTTGGAGACAGAGCCAGAGAGGCACGATTACGTTGGTTTGGACATGTGCTGAGGAGGGATGCTGAGTATATTGGGAAAAAGATGCTAAGGATGAAGCTACCAGGTAACAGGAAAAGAGGAAGGCCTAAGATAAGGTTTATGGATGTGGTGAGAGAGGACATGCAGGTGGTTGGTGTGACAGAGCAAGATGCAGAGAACAGGAAGAAATGGAAACAGGTGATCTGCTGTGGCGACCCCTAACGGGAACAGCCGAAAGAAGATGATGATTGTCTAACCCACTGGTTTTGGTAGATTTTAACACCAGTTTTTCAGTCATCAGTAGACTGAAGATAAGTGTGGGTAGCACTTACCATTGTTTGCTTAAAGATATTTGATAAAAAGAGCCATCTACCAAACCTTGCAGTACCCATATGTGAATTGGGCAAGTGTTAGTTAAGGAATCCTTGACTCTAACCTGATAAGATGTGAGACTTAACCAGTTTCTCTTCTATATAGCTCTGTAGGGATTGGTATAAAAGCAGATTAATTTTCTCAGAAGAGGTGTGTGTGGATTATGGTCAAATGCTTTCGATAAATCTAGGTAAACCATTTACTGCAATGCCTGTATCAAGGACATAACTTAAAGGTATGTGTAAGTACTAAGTTTGATGGGCATGATCTGCCATTGGTGAATCCTTGTTTTAAAATGACAACAACCTCTGGGAAGTATGTGAGGTTAAGAATCTCAATAGTATCCACTGAAAATGTTTCCCAATAATTGATTTAAGACTGATGGACATATAGTTCTGGGATGTTTTGCACTACCCTTGTGAGTTGAAGTTACTATTACAACTTTACAGTTGTCTGGATCATACCAAAAGCATTAAACCTAACTGGGTCTGCCATAGAATCCTTATAAGTTTTACTCAGGGCCTGTTGGACCCACTTTATAGAAATTATGGGATATGACTTCATCTCACTAATGAACAACTTGGTGTCACTATTTTTTGGAACCGTAGTATCAGAGGTGAACAACAATTTGGCAAACAATTCTGTTGTACTCTTGTTTTCCTTGATGTGTTAACAACTACCTCGAGTATCATCATTTGACAAACTGCTAATATGCTTGTAAAAAGCCTTCTTGTTCTTACAAGTACAAATAACCAAAGTTTACTAATAAGATTATCGAGTAGGGATTATTTTATTTTTCAGAGCCTTAGCAGCAGAGGTGTACTTGAATTTATAAAGCTAGCTAGGGAAGTTGCTATAAATATCTGGTATTATTTAATTAGTCTGTTGTATATCCAAATGTGTTTTTGATCTTCCAGAAAAAAAAATATTCTAAAAGCAGCTAGCTATAGCAACTTGAATCGCACATCGGCTTCTTGACATCCTTTGATTGCCATGATAAACTCACTTCTCTCCTCTAGTACACAGCAAATAATCATTTTCACCAAATAGTCTGGTGTTTCCTGTTTTCACAGTTTTGCCTGGAGCAGCTTTCTTATATGACTACATCTTTGCTAATATAGGTCTTGGCTTCTTTCACATGGCCAAAGTTGGAGTATATGCATGGTGTGCCTTTTCATTCAACAAATTCTGCTCTGGAATGCAAGTTCAGTTGCTTATTTGTTGACTCACCTTCCAGAAACTGGTGGAGTTTTTCTGATGTCTTGTTCTTTGCCATGGCAACTGCTTTCTTAGCCTCTTTGTTAGCCAGCCTTCATAATCTGGTCTATCTTTTTCATCTCCCATTTCTTCCTGGACTCCTCCTCCTTTCTTTTGGTAATTACCTAGACATTTACATTCCACCAATGGCTTTCTTTATATACTTTATTTCCATATCTGGCTTGGGTGCATATCTGTTTTGTAGTCTTCACACATACTCTTTGGAGATGCTGTCAATTTTCTTCAACTTGATCTATTTCCTTTTCTTCCTGATGAATTCGAGCCCTCAGAATGTTGTTGAACTCTTGCACTTTTGCTCCAGTCAACCCTTAGGTCTTCAACCTATTTTCTGTTGACCTTAGGGTCTTCCTTGACCACTGCTTGCAGCTGATTGTGGGCACCAGTGATTTACACTGGGGTGGCTGATAATTTTACTGGGGATAACTTTGCAATATCTTATTCTGCCTCTGTGTTCTTTCCTTTCTAGTATGAAGTTGATCCAAATTGTCTGTTAACCACTCTTTTATGTGATCTTGTGACTGTCTTTCCTAGTGAACCATGTGTTGACCACCATCACGCCATTTGCTAGATAGAAGCCTAGAATGGCTTCATCTTTATTCCTGTTGCCCTACGCATAGGGACCCGGCAGTCCTCATATCCTCTTCTGTTTTCCCTGATATGAGCATTCAGGTCCCCTATTATCAACACCAAATCATTTTGTCCCACTTTATCTAGTAAGCCCTGCAACTGCTGCCTGACTGCACTCTTTTCCTCTCTATCACAATCCTGCGGTTGTGGCATAGGCTGAAATAATTAATTCTGCACTGTCTTTACACTTGAGTCTGTCACTGATTCTAATGATATCCCTCACTTTCTTCTGAAGGTTCTATCTCACAGCAATCCCTATACCATTTCTAGTCTATCCCCCCCAGTGGTAATCTCTGGATCCCAAACCAAGTGGCTTTGCTGCACAGCCCTTCCATCTTGTCTCCTGGATACACAGGATGTCCAGTTTTCTCTTAACCATCATGTCATTCACTTCCAAGCTGCATCCTGTCAGTGAACCCATATTCAGTGCAGTAATCCCTAGTTCATTTTTGGCAGTTTGATTGGTTTTACATTCAGTTTTCACTCAGCAGAGCTACCCACTACCAAGTGATTTCTTTCCTTTTCCTTTCTTATTTCACTTTCAATGTCTAGTCCTTTCTCCTTAAAACAAAATACCTCTTAGTGGATGCTGTGGGGCTCATACAATCACTTGATAGCCAATGTTTCCCATGTCATGATATCAGCCATCATGATGTACATTTACAGTGTCTTTTTGTAGGATTTCTTTTGACCACCATAGGATGCTTCACAATTACTGAGATTATACACGTTAGGCAAGAAAGGTAAACAAATAAAGAAGTTAGTAGTGATATTTATAGAAAATACAGATAGAAGCACTATGAGACCACCATGTATCAATTTCCAGTGCAGGTTTGAGCACAATCAAGATGCTAAATAAAAACGATGAATTACCCCAACAAATCTGAGTGGAAGCAGTATTTATTCATTATACTTTTTTGTCACCATTTGGCATCTGCCCTATATAGAAGAGGGATAAAGCCCTGACTACATCCCTGGTGACATGAATTCAGTTAGTAGAAGATTAATGGAGCAGTAGGGGAGGTTTTGGATCCCTACTGAAGGTCATGGATTGGAGAACATTCACTGCATTGCAGTGGAAGGGGAAGCTAGGGAGGCATGGTCACTACAGGTGGACAGGTACACCTTCGGGCTACACCTCAAGGCCCTCCCTGTGCTCACACAATGGATGTGTCAGTTCAGAGGGTGGAGGTTAGGCCAGTAAAAAAGCATGTCTCTCATTGGCTATAGTATGACAGTGCTACATTTGACCTTTCCCACTCTGCACTGCCAACAGTAAGAAGCCAATGAGCCAGGCAAGAAATAGAGGATAACAAGCCAGGAGTTGTCCTGGCAGAGGGACCCCCTTGATACAGGTATTACCAGAGACCCTGTCAAGGTATGGGAACTGCAATACAGGCACTATGAGGGTGTGAGCAGAAAGGTTTCTGAAGTCAGTAGCAGTGGGATGAAGAAACAAAACAAAAACAAAAAAAAAAGACAGTCAGTTGTTCTACAGGAGACCTGCGTTTCAGCCAGTCTAGTTATCCACCAATTCTAGAAATTACCATACATATATATCTGTTGTATTCAGCAACAGGACACAGGATTTAACTATTGTTGTTATGCAAGATTGGTAGTAATGATTTATTGTGATTTCCTTTATTGCGATTTATGACTACCTTATTTTGATTTGTGACTACATACCTGTATAAGTTAAATTAATACTGTTCTATCATGTTATATAATTTATAACGTATGAAAAGCATGATGACTTTTTTGTTGCCTAACTGTATACGAGAAATTATTGTTATTGCTGAAAAATCTTATCTATCTTATAAGAAAATGCATCAGTTGTGTAACATCTGTAATTTGCCTTGAACTAACTGCCTGTATGATTTTAAGTTTTATGTGGTGTACTATGAGCCCAGATCATAGCTGTAAAATATATGTGGACTCGCATATATGATTAAAAGCATAATTAAAAATAAATTAGCACATTCTTGCCCCTCATCCTCTTCCTTCCAGAAAGGTGAGGTTGCATGAGACATCTCCCAATCTTACTCAGAAGCTAATAACTAATGAGAAAGTTACTGGATGCAAGCTGAATCTGTAATGTGCAGTCCAAACTATAAAGTATTCTACTGACTGTTTTATTCTGGTTTTCACTTTATTAGCCCATGCATATTATGGATGATGAATCAGATGTGAACAGCATGCCCTGCACAACCTGTCAATGTACTAATGGTGGTAGTGGGCTTTATATCAAATAAAGCTGGTGACAGTATTATAAAAGGAAAAGTGGATCCAGGAGCAACAAGCAAAGAGATGAGCATTCACAGAGGTTGGGGGTGGGTATTAAGGGCTGGATTACCAAGAGGGCTACAGCTTCATGTCTACATGTCTGAAGTAGGTCCTCCTAAGTCTCCTCACATTTTAGTCTGAAATTTTATTGCCATGGCAAATGTATCATAAGGCCCATAATCCAGCACTGACTGCTTGGGCATGTATCCATCATTTCTGTCTGTGTACTGGCTGTGCCACCATCCTGGCTTAGACCCAGAATAGCTTTTCTTAGGCCAACAGGCAGGTCTTACTGAAAATACATGGACTCCTCCTCCTCTTCTATAGCATGGCTATTCTGCAGATGATGTAACCTCTGACAACAGAGACCTTTCCAAATGTACATCATTTACTGCTGATACTGCACATAAAGCTTTGTTTCTCTTGTACTGAAAGTTGATTAGCTCTGTATACCCAACTTTAATGATTTATGGCAATTAATTTCTTCTGATTTGTGTAAGTTCTTTTGCTTTATGCATTTCTTTGACTCCAGGAACCTTTTCAGTTGTAACCTTGTTACAGTGAAAAGCAAAATACAATATAATAAAATAATCATACAAAGGCAAAGAAAGAGATAAAGTAATATGGTTCATTTATCTCATTGTCATCCTGTATTACACCTATATGTCTTGGGCCCAGGTCTTGACAGGAAGGGGTCCTATTTGAATCAGGTCACTCACCTCATTACCTAACAAACAAAGAATTAACCAGTTTTCAAAACTTGTAAAAGTGGTGCATGTGTCATTTGACAAGCTACGTTCTTAACTGCAGCATACAGCACGATTGAAAGAACATGGAAAAATAAGAAGCAGTTTCAAGGAAGAACACAGAAACCTTAGTATCTTTTACTGACACATGCTGTAGAGTGGTGATTTACTTCTATAAGCCATACAATATAAATAATAGCTGAGCTCTCTTAGTGGGTATGGCCAATTTAATGCAGTGCGTCAGCTTTTTGAACAGTGCCTCAGTCTGCAGCTATTTATGATAGTAGAAAAGTGACATATGTGGTTTCAACAGTTCCTTCCTGTTTTATAGTTATGCTCCCTACTACAGATTATTTGGGAACATTTGCATAAACATAGTTTTCTTCCCTAAGCATTTGTCCTTACTTCTTACTTCCCACTCAAAATTATAATTCCTAGTGACATCAGCCAGGCTGCCATGGAAACTGAATTATAAAATATAGTGTCATGATTTTAAATGAGAAGAAAGCAACTGAATAGATAATGAATAGCAAACTTAACTTTAGAGCTACTGCAAATTAATAAGCAAAAATGTTGTCAGATGTTTTTAAAGTTTTGCTGCCATTAGTTACAATATTTTCCAAGAGACAATGCTTAATTCCAGCTTAATTTTTCTCTGCTCTTCCAGTAGTGGTCTTCGAAGTGTGTTGCCATGGAAATTACTCAAAGTGACAGCAGAGGCTGTGATTTTAGTGCAATAGAAAATGTTACGTCTATACAATCTCTAGAACTTTAAATATTTTGACTCTTAAAACTGAAATGCCATCTCAGGCCTTTATACAATCTGTTTTGCTGAAATGTATAACACTTCAAACACTTAACTCCTAATATTGGTTGCAGTTTTTGTGTACATTGGTCTGTGCATAATCACAATGTATCACAGCTCTGCCTAACAGCTGGCTTCATTATCATTTTTATACTGTCTTAACAGCAGTAGAAAGATTATCTCTACTGCAGCTTTTTTATAGCAACTGGTAACACAGTTCTGTCATTTTTCTGAGATTTCACTTAATGGGAATGGCACTTGACACTCAGTATGTGCAACTTCACTCTTAAAATAGTCGTGCACCCTTTTCATGCCATACTGCAGCCCCAAATTCACCAAGCAAATGCTTTGAAAAAAATCATCATTGTATGGAAACCTGAAACAAGACAAATTGTCTTATTTCACTGACTATGCATCTATAGATCCTCTCTGACCTGTTTTACTGTCATTGGTATTGCTGCTGCATGTTGAATGGCAAAGATATAATCCTCAAGACAGCATCATTCAATACATAATGGTGAGTTAAATGTCCTACCTCATAGTGGCACTTTTTGCTATGAAACAAATTCTCAGTAGTTAGGAAGTCACCCTCTCTCTCTCTCAGTCGTTACCAGTCATAATGTCTGTTTTCTGAAACTGACAAAGACATGCCTTTAAAATGGAGAAGGCTTCTCCATTTTAGTTGTTTCTTTCCAATTCGAAAAAGAAAAAAAGTATCTAAATTCCAAATATTTTGCTATCCAGGCTGTCTTGATGTACTTCTTAGTTTTGCTACTCATCCTGCTTGTGATCCTTAAAGATTAAAAGCACATTGAGCTCCCAAGAGCATATGCTCCACATCACCATATTCAAAATCAGGGCAATACTCAACAACCAGGGAGAGACTTACCTGTTGTGACAAGAAGCACTGAAGATATAACAACCTTCTCTTGCTAGACCAAAATGTTTTATGGCTAAACTATAATATGGCCACGTACTTAAGCCAGTTCAGCTTAGAAACCTATAGATAGATGAATGTATGATGAAATTCAACCTAATTCAAGAAATCTTCAAGCTGTAGGGTCTCCCAGACCTGGACATATTTGCAAGCCATGAAAATTCAAATGTTTTTTTCAGTTAAATAATTCTGTTCTCTTTTAAAGGATGAATTGTCTCTCCTTCTTCTCCTCTTCTAGGACATTGTTATCCAGGCAAAAGGGAGAATCCCCAAATGATTATCCAAGCCCCATTTTGAACAGGAGATTGGTTTACCAGTTATGATAACTGATGATATACCTTCACCACATAAACCATTACCACTCAGGAAGAATGTGATTGTACAGTCTAGGGTTTCTTAGTCACATTAATCTTAAAAGCTCCATGTGTGAACCTTAAGTGGATACACATAATATGTATGAAGTATTCCCAGGTATAGTAAACAGGTCATAAATAGTCATGATATATGTCAACAGATTGGAATCTTTTTCTTTAAAAAAATGGACCTTGTCTCTCTTTCAGATGGGTCTCAGATATTCCAGTATCAGACTGCATCTGTCAAACATTTCTGTGTTTCATATATGAGAACAACATAAAACTCATTGTTGTTCTTGATGTCTATATCTATTACAGAAATATAACCTCTGAAGCCAACTGCCTACCAGAAATCTGGACCCAAATTATGGGCTTCAGGGTGTTTGATATGAAGAATCATTTATTGCTTTTCAAAAGGACAGATTCAGTTTATGCAATAAGCCTGAGCTTTGTTCAAGACAAATCCCGAGTTTTCTACAATCCAGATTTCTTATTTGATTTACAAAACAGAACTAAGAAAAAAAAAAAACCAGAACTGTAAAGTAAGATGAAGCGAAAAGTAAAAAAAAAAAACATTGTAAGTAAGAAAGATGAGAAAAATTACACTATGAATTAAGAGGGGCACACTGCTGGGCACAATATAGGCAGAGATAGTATAAGAAGAAGGCTACAATGTGGTTAATAGCCAATAAAATGTATAAGATGAAGACAACTGTGGAATTGGACAGATGCAGAATGATAGAAAGGGCAATTTAGACAATAAAGCATTGTAAGAGCTTCTCATTTAAGACACATGTGCTAAGTATTTTTTATTTGTTAATCAGTTAAGAGAACTACCCTTATTTCAAGTTTTCTATTTTACCACCTATGTATTCCAAATGGAATTAGTAGGAAATGTTGATTCACTGTTATGTCGATGCAGTTAGGTTCGACACAGTAACACAGAATTGCATAAAATCAACACGGTTCTGCATTTCTGTACATGTTCTGAGGTAAGTTTGTGTCTCTACCAAAGCACTTCAAGTAGATGGCAAATGTTGGCGGTATGATGAGGAAGAAAGAAATAATTGGGAACATATATTTCGGGAGTGTACTGAGTTGGCAGATTTCAAAAATTCCCTACAGATTACTTTGTCAGAAATATTGGGTGAGCAAATAGCTGTAACTAAGGAAATGATTGTTTTGAGCTGGGACACAAGATCTCAATTACCTAGACATAGTAAGGCCTTGCAAAGTTTAATTCTGATGGCTGCCAAAAAAGCAATTACTAGAAAATGGAAAACAAAATCTAAACCAGCTTTACTTGAAGTATTGAATATTATAAAAGAACTAGAAGATGGATCTTTAGATAAGGGAAGGAGCAAATTGCATACAAATAAATGGAAATTGTAGGAACACTACATGCAGAATAATGTTCAGGAGAAGGAGTGAGGTTTAATGGAAGGCAGGAATTTAGCAATTTATGTTATGGTGGACTGATGATAGAATCAAAGAAAGAAAAGATATGTAATGTATAATGCAAGTAAATGGAAAAAATGCTAACCTGGTTTGTTTTCTTTTCTGTTAATGTTTGTCTGTGTCTTAACTGATAAATTAATAAAGGTGTTTAAACAAATATAATGCCCCAATCCAAGCATCTTGCACCACTAGTAAGGATTCAAAGATTTCTAGCTAAGACTATTGCTAGATTAAACTTCTTAAGCTACCTTTATGTATTAAAGGCCTTCTCACCATATTCCATCTTATATGAGTCTCTGTGCAGTGATCTTTGCATAGCCTTCTGTGCTATGAAAGAGTCTGCTTTACTCTCGCTGTCTCTCTCAAGTTTGTACGACTAGTGGTACTACAAACCCCTGCACCAAAGACTGTAATCTTTACTGGCAGATAAATAAGATCTACTGGCATGTTAGATGTCTAACTCAGTGCATCTCTTACCTATGGAACATACTCTCCCTACATGCCAAACTAAGAAACACTTTATCCACCTTCAAATCTAAGATCATTGATTGGATAGGTATTCATAAATTCACTCCTGGGATATGCAGTACATTTATAAGTATACTGGACTCTGGCTAGGTGTGTCAGTTGTCAATAAGATTGCATGCCTAGTAAATATCTGTGAACCTGTAAAGCTGCCAGAGCGATCACATTTTAAAGGAAGACTTATAGGTTCATGGGTGTTTACTAGGCTAACGACCACAAGGGCCTTTTTAAGCCTAGCCATGCATCCCAAATCTCTAATGAGTTCTGATACCCTTGATAAGTGTAAGCATGGGCCAAGGAGATGAACCATTTACAGGTTACCTGTTTGTATCAGGAACATAGGTGCCAAACCAGGGGTGAATTAACAGCTTTTACACTAACATTAGGGAGTACAACATGAAGTCAGGGAAGAGATGTACAGTGGCAGGGGTGGCCAGTTGGGGAGGCAGGTTGAGAAAGAAGACAGGAACTATGCCAGGGAAAGAGTTAAAGGACAGGTAGGGAAGTAAAGACAACAACCAAAACATGAAGAGATAAATGAGGAAGGCAGCAGGAAACTGCTGCACACTTGGGGGACAGAACAAACAAAGAATCAACAGGAAGAGGTGGATGGGCAGGAGGGAACAGCAGCTAGAAAAGGATAGGACTGAGGGAAATGCAAAGAGAGTGGGAACCATGAGTGGGTAGCAGTTGAAAGGGCTTGTAGTAAGAGTACAGGAAAGATGAGGCCAGCATGGATGGACAAAGCCCTGACTACAAGCCAGGTAACCCAGATTTGAATACTTGGTCAAGTGCTTGTTGGAGCTGGCATGAGGGGAAGTGGAGCAATGTGACTTCACTAGCTCATATCTCCTCAGGAGGAGGGTGTAGGTATGTAGGCTAGGGGTACATGTTCCCATGGTTGTGTCCCCAGTGGAGACCTGAGATACATGAGATTGTTGGCTTCATAGGAAACCAGACTATTCTGTAGGGTAACACCACTTACAGAGGTGCACGACAAACTCTTCCTGATGTTCACTGCACACTGAGCTCTTTGTGAGTTACTGAGCATATGCAGTAGAGATAGGACCATATAGCAGAAGAAAAGAATCACCCCTGCTCACTGCCTAAATGACAACCCCTCTTATTTATTTATTTTATTTTATTGTATTTTATTTTATAGGTTCACAGGTGTTTACTAGGCTAACGACTACAAGGGCATTTTTAAGCCCAGCCATGCATCCCAAATCTCTGGCAAGTTCTGATACCCTTGATAAGTGTAAGCATGGGCCTGAGAGATGAACCATTTACAGGTTACCTGTGTCCATTAGAGACATAGGTACCAAACCAGGGATGAATTTCTGGTTTCCCATCCAGTTGTCCAAGTTGCACTTGAATTGGGTTGGGGAGGAACTCTGCTTCACATAGATGGGGAGCCTGTTCCATAGACGGGGTATTCTATGGGATACATACCTATCTCTCCAGCAGGTCCTATTTATATCACAGGCAAGGTTTAAGTATTTAGAATGGGTAATTCTGGTGCTGTTTGTTTTGTGGATATGCAGGATGTCCATCAGAGTGGGGTCTGACAATGCCCTGTATGCCAGGCATAGATCTCCCCTCAAAAGCCTGTAGGTGACAGAATACAGAGAAAGGGCCTTGAGGCAGTCTGCACAGGACATTTTACTTACCCCTGTAGTCTTTTAGTGAGAAACCTCTGGGGACATTCCAGTTGTTGGATATGCCTGGTTAGGTACATACCAAAGGAGGCATTGTACTCAGTGATAGGTCTGATGAATGCTGAATACTGTGGAACAATGACTTCCTTTTACTTAGATGCCATACCTTTGTTTATAAGTTGCACAACTTAGAATGATTTCCTCACCACTGTAGACACATGATGGTCAAAGGCTAGATTACTATCTATGTGTGTCCCTAAGTCTCTAACAACTGGGTCAACTGTAAGGGGTGTGTTGTCAATATGATGGTTACCAGGGATGGATAATTTCCCAAAGGATACTATTATACATTTCTTGGCATTTAGTTTTAGTCCATGGCTCTGACACCAGTTGTTTGTCTGTGTCAGCCCCTTCTGGACAACATTTGTGTCAGTGTGAGATTCAATGACACCTCCTAATTTGTAATCATCTCCAAATTTAGTCAGCCAGAGTCCACTGACATTGGCCTTGACTTCTGAGAAGTAAACGCCAAAAAGGAGCGGTCCAAGGACTGATACCTGAGGGACTCCACTTGTGACTGGGTCCTGTCTGTGAGCCAGTTGGCTATCCACCGGGTGACATGCAGGTTTGTACCTAACCTCTGGAGTTTGTCAACAATGCCCGAGGGGGGTACTGTGTCAAATGCCTTGGCCAGGTCAAGGTAGGCAGTGTGAACAGTTTTGCCCTCATGCATTGCTTTGGTGACCCTCTCAAAGAAGTTCACCAGGTTGAGTAGGCATGATCTGCCCTTGACAAAACCAAACTGGGTTGGGTCCAGTGTCTGGAAGTTTACTATTTCTCTATTGATCATCTCCATGATGATTCTTTCCATGGCTTTACATATAAGACTAGTGAGACTTATGGGTCTGTGGTTTCCAGGGTCTGTAGATGGCTGACCTTTGTGCAGAGGGATAACTGTTGCCTTTCTCCATTCATGAGGCACAAAGCCTGTTTGGAGGCTACAGTTAAACAGCAATTCCAGAGGTCTTGATACATCATGTTTCATGCTATTTAGAAGGCATCCTGGGATATTTTCTCAGCCCATTGATGCAGTGTTCTTGGTCTTAGAGAGAGCATTAAGGACCTGTTCCCTAGTGATAGTTGGGGGAGTTATATTTGATGTTATTTCCTGAGGGAAGATTGAGGGGGAGACAGGGGTAAAGTTGGAGCTGAATTTATGAGCCAGGAGGTTTTCTATATCTTCTGCCTCAGTATAGGTGGCTCCATTTACAGTGAGCTCTGCACACAATTGTGTATTGCCTTTAATGCTGTGGACATAGCTAAATAATGCTTTGTGGTTGTCCTTGGCCTGGGAAGCCAAACCTACCTCAGATTTGCCTTTGGTAGACTTTATTTGTCCTCTGAGTTGTTTGTTTAGTTTGATGAGAGTGCTTTTATCCTTCTGGGTGCTGCACCTTCTAATTTTTGCCATGATTTTCTTCCTCCTGTTATACAGCCTACTGATTTTGTGATTCCACCAGGGTGGCTTGTTTTTTGAGTTAGCTCTGTACTTCTTCCTGGTGGGTATAGCTGCCTCTGTGCAGCTATTAACATGCATCTACAGGGTTTCTGTGAACAGTTCTGCATAGGCAGCAGTATTCTCGGGGTTTATGGGGTCTTGAAATTTTGCCAGGTTCTCACTTAATAGCAGGTGGTTAGCCTTAGAATAGCTCCTGAATATTCCAGGTTTAGCTGGGGGTCCAGGTTTTATTTTTACTTCAAAGGAGACCATTTTGTAGTCTGACCTTACCAGGGAAGGCTTTACAGTAGAAGGTGTGCAGCAGTCTCCCATATTAGTGAGGACCAGCACCAATATGGTTGCACCCCTGGTTGGTCTATTGACTATCTGGTCCAGGGAGTTTGTGTTTACAAAATCTAGGAATCTCAGTGCATGTACGTTTGTTGTTGTATAGGATACCCCGTTAATATTGGGGTAATTAAAGTCACACATAAATGTGGTATTGGGTTGGATGGTTAGCGTTTCTAATAAGTTTAAATACATGGTATGGGCTTTCTGGTTCATAGAGGGGGTACTATAGCTTTCAAGGAAGCGGTATTGGCTTTTACCTATAGTACTTTGAATATGGAGCAGCTCAAGTGCTTTATTCTGTTTGACCAGCCTTGAGTATATTTATTTTTGATGTAAATAGAGACATTGCCACCTTTAGTCCTTGCCTCTGAAGTAGCTGTCCAAAATGTGTGGAAGGCATTATGACCTTACACTGTTGGTGTGCTCTCCATGGCTTTAAACCATGTCTCGGTGACCGCACAGATGTCAGCATTCTCTAGGGTAAAGACAGCTTCTAGGAAGTGGAGTTTTTTGTTTAGACTGCTAGCATTGAGCAGTAATACATTAGATTTTCTTGGTTTTGATTTGCTATTACTTTTAGTTTGGCATTGCCTAAAAAAGGCACTTATTTTATTTTGTTTAATATTTGTTTACTGTAAAAGTCTGACTGAGCAATGAAACCCTTTCTCAGTGAAGCCCAGAGGAGAAAAGACTCAGTGCAAAAAAAAGAAAGCTATAGATAGTTACAAGAGATACAGGGAGAAAATCTCCAGTACAAAAAGTTACAGATTGTTGCAATAGATAAAATACAAAATATTAGGAAATTTACTATAATAATAATAATGTTAGGGTTGGCATAATGGTTAAGGTGTTTACCCCACAGACGAGAAGTATTGAGTTTGATTCTCACTAAGGGGAAATTGGCTAGACTTAAAATGGTCCAAAAAGGCAGCTAGCATAGTACATGCTTATGAACCTGTAGGGTTGGGGGATGGCATAATGGTTAAGGTGTTTACCTAACAGACACAGGGTATAGGGTTAGATGCTCAGCTTTGAAAGGGAAATTGGCTACACTTTAAATGGCTCACAAGGACAGCTAGCCTAGTGCTTACCTATGAACATATAATATACAAACAATGCAAAGATTAATGAAATAAGTACAGAAACAGAGTAGAGTATAAAAAAGTCTTGAAGTACACTGACATAAAAAGAATCAGAATATAAAGATCAGCAGCAGGAAAAAAATACAGTATTGTAGAAAATAATATAGTATTCTCATGGCTGTTCTAAATGGGCATAGTTAAAGTAGCTGAAGATAAAAATATTTTTTTTGTGATGAGAGAGAGAGATTATTTACAAAAAGGTGAAAGATAAATTTTATAGTGTAATAAAGGTGGTATAGAATATCAAAGAAATGTAAGAAAGATGAACAGGTGAGGGAAATATGTGTTAAGATATAATAGTAAATAGAGGAGAGCATCAACAGCTGAGGAAAAGGCATTTAGAAAGTAGTCTCCATTGCAAAGAAGTCATAACGGACTCCAAATGGATGATCTGTTGCCCCATATGATAGAGAAGGATAGTACAACAACAGAAGGTCTTATGGTTGGTAGGCAAAAAAAAAAAAAAAAAAAAAGTACAGTAATGATGGGAAAAGATTAGGTGCAGCACAGGGACAGCCCCCAGCTGGCAGGGAGTTGAAGACTGTTTGGTAGTGTTACTATGCATTAAAAGCACTATTTTAAAAAAGATAGGGGAGTCCGACACAATGAAACAAGGGGGCATAGTTTGACTGTGTTGATATCACAAAAACATGGAGATGTGTAAAGACCGGGTAGTGTATGGAAATCCTTGAGTACAGTTCATTTAGGAATGACAGAAAATGGAAGGATGAGGGTGAGTTATGCTATGAGGTCAGAGTGGGGGAGCACTACTTCTCTATGTAAGGAGAGAGATGGTACTAAGAGCCAAGACATTAAGCAGATGCCCTTGTAGTTAAGGTAGAAGTAGGAACAGACACATTGTAGCAGTGCTGATTATCAACCCTCCATTAACATATCAAGTGGGAAAGGTGAAATACTGGATGTGGGAATAAAGGAGCTGGACAAGAGGAACAGGGCTATGCTCTTATGGGGGCGAAGTCTGCCAAGTGTTACCTGGGGAGATTTTGAGTTCACGGGCAGAAAGGAAGTAGGGGGTAACTGAAGTTCTGGACCATGACAGATTCAGGAAGCTTGTTTAGGGATGCACCAGAAAGAAGAAAGTTCTGCATTTGGTCCTTACTAAGGGAGATGGAGTTAAATATATTTAGCAGAAGGTAGAGTTAGTATGCAGTGATCATATTGTGTTAGAAACCAAGAATGAAGACAATTTTATAGGATTTCAGTGGTGTGGGTTATAATGACATGAGAGAGAGAGAGAGAGAGAAGATGTAAAAGATAAATTAGAGATCTGAAGGTAAATCAATGGGGTGCGCAAGCTATGGGAATGGGTCAGGGATGGGATTCTCTGAAGTATAGATGAGGAGAAAAAGGCAGAATGAGAAGAAGAGCAGAAGGCCACTATAGCTACAAAGAAATGTGAGGTTAGTAAAAACAGATGGCATGCAAGAGATGGAAAGGTGGATTAAAGATGTAGAAGAGGCCACAGTACTAGGAAGAAAGCAAGATTGTGATAAAAGGGGAAAGGACAGAAACGGTGCAAGAAAGGGAGCTGACAAAGACAACAAATGCCTTTTAGGTCTATAGGAAAAAGAAGGAGGGTAGACTCAGACCTGGTCAGACTGAGTAAAGATGGAAGATAGTTAACAGAAGAGGGCACAAGCAGAAGTCTGAAATTAATATTAGGTTCATAGGTAGGTACTAAGCTATCTGCCCGAAGGCATTTATAAGCCTAGCCAGAATGTGTTGGCTTTTGCCGCCCCCTTAGATTAGTTCCCTGTGCCTCTGTCCAGCAGAGCCATTGAAGTGATCTCTGGGGTAAACTTTCTGTTTCCCATCCACTCGTCAAGGTTTCACTTGAAGAGGGTTAGTGAGGAGCTCTGCCTAATGTAGATTGGAATCTTGTTCCAGAGCATGGAAAGTCTCTGTGACAGGAGACTTTTTCTTTTATTTACTCGGAGGAGGTAAGGCAAGGTGCTTTTCTGGCTTCTAAATGAAAAAGGGGGGAGATTAGTGAATGGACAACAGGACAGAAAGACAGGAGTTGGAAGGGGAACTCTCAGCTCTAAGTGAGGATAAGGTACAAGAGACCAGATTGGCTACTTTCCAGAGGCCTCTGAAATCTGGCCAGTAGGCTGGTAGATTTTTTGTTATACAAATCTTCAGCATATCAGTAGCCAGAACAAAAATGCCTGAGGAGTGGAAGGTGGTAAGAGTGCAACTGAATTACAAATGAATTCCTAATGAATGTATACCTGGAAGCTCTGTCTTCCCTCTGCAAGTGTGACAGCTACATTGTTTACCTTCTTTTGATGGTTTGTTTGGCAAATGTAATCATACTCAGGCTAAAGTGTGAGTTTCCCGCAATCAGTGCTATAAAGAGCTCATAATCTAAACAGAAAATGCAAAATCTCAGAGACATATGGGAAACACCAAAGCTGAAAATATAGAGAGACCTGTCAGCAATGCCAGCATTTTTGTGGTCAATGTGTACATAAGACTGTTTGAAACAGAGCATGGGACAATGCATCAAGTGAGATACTGGTGCAAAATTGGCTCTGCAGGTCTGGGGGCAAAATACTTCTGAGTCCTTCAAATGTTGTACATTAACAAAGCTGTTTCAACTCACACTTCTTTGGCTACTACCTTTGTGTCCAACATTTTTCAGGGCAAACAGTTTTGTCTTTTACCTCTAAAGACACTAAGTGGAATTCAAAAGGAATAACAAGTGGTTTGGTGTTATATCTTGCATTAATCATTCCAGCCTCTGTTTGACCATGTACTGCTATCCAGAAAGAGGGCACTGAATGGAACCTTATGAATAATTAATTAGGGGGTTTGCATGCTGCTCTGGGTCACATGGTAGCATAGTCCAGCCCTTCCATACTCAGCATGCCACTTCAGCTAGAAAAGTGATGATGCAGTGACATCAGGCTGGGCTAAGGATGGCAGAAGCATGGACTGTATGGCTGATAATCAGTGTTAAAGAATAGAAAATAAGCAGCAGCACTACAGTTTTGAAAAATCATTGTAACTGTACAGAGGGAGTACAGCAAGATGTTTAGTGTGTTTTGTGTGCTCTTTGTGCACAAACAGAGGGTGTGGACAAAATATTTAGACATACAATGGTAAGCCAAAAAGCAACCTGCCTGGTCTGAACCTCACCTTAAAGGTTTTCTGAACTGCACACTGGAGCATTTGGGGGAGGGGCTAAGATTAAGCATCTTACACTGAGCTGTGGACTGCTTCTCACACTTTGTTAGCCGTTCCTGCTGCCTTCTTTGTCTGCTGGTCAGTTATGTGTTCCAGACCACAGAGGTGTGGGAATCTTTGTAGTTTATTTGTCACTGCTGTTATATTGACCACTCCAGGTCCTTTTCATGATCACTCACATCCTTTTCAACTACTGTCTATGCTAGTTTAGCATCCCGTATCTTGTACATGGCCTTTGTGTTATTGTGTCCAAAATGCAGAGCCATTTGACCTCCTCCTTTTTTACAGGTACTGCCTTGACTGCCTTATTTGCTACTTTGGTCTCCTCTTGAACTTCATCTTCTATCTTCTGATACTGTAGATTCCTTTCAGACAGCAGTCTTTGAATCTTATCCATAGGATGTTTTCTTCCTCTTGTTCTCCCCATTGCCCTAGTTTCTTCCAAACTCCCTGTAGTCCTACATTGGCATCTTGGTCACTTGGATCTTCATGGCTCTGCCTATGGTGAACCATATTAAAAGTATGGGTACTACTGGGCAGTTGAAATCTCATCTCCACATCATCTTCCCCCAGGTGAGGACAAAGTCTAGAATGTAGTTTCATCTGGTGTCTTTTTGCAACAACATACATTTTTTTCCTGATCCAGAAATTCTGCCTGGATCCATTCACTTTCTCCTGTTGGAATTGAAACACTGCAGCCAGAAGGCTAAGATCTCCCAGTATCACCACTCTCATTTTTTGCCCCCCCCCACTCTTGAAGCTGGCTACCAGCATGTGGTACTCTTCCACTGTTATGTCTGGAGAATGGTAGATGATGTTTACCCACCATTTTTCCCATATTCTATCTGACGTTTCACTAGTCATCGCTTCTGTTCTGCTTACCATATTCTCTTTTCTTCCTCATTCACCTCACGGTATATCCTGTGATGTTAGGTAGTCCAGTCTCACCTTCATTTTTACATATGGCTCTGACTTGGCCGATTTTCAAGCTCAAAGACTTCTGGTTGGCTTGTGGCTAAGCAGGTATCCCATGGTGCACCAGTGCAATCACCAGATCTCGTTTGCCACGTCGACGAGTTTGGATGTGCTTCTCTTGGCTCTGGCTAAGTTTTTGCAAATTTTCATTATTCTAGTATCTTTTGCATAATTATTGAATATATACATTATAGGACTTATCTTTATTGTCTTGTGGTTGTTGTGTGACCTTATTAGTGGTATCCTGTGTACCAGTAGTTAGGCGCATTTGCCCTTCTCCTAAACCGTTAGTTTTGGTGGCTTCGCCTTTTTTTCCTGTTATTTAGAGTTAGGATTTACCTAAATTGCCTTGTGGCTTTGTGTGACTAGTATAGTAGTCTCCTGTATTCAGTAGTTAGACGCACTTGCTTTTTTTCTGGTCTAGAGAATTACTTTGGCGAGTTTGCTGTCTTTAATCAGTAGGAGCTTCTATTGATTATTCCTGTCAAGCGATTATTGTTGACTGGTGGTCTTTAGCGGGGACTCACTAAAGTCTTAATTTCTTTCACTTATTAATTGCTACCCTTGAGTGTGTATGTGTGTTGTGCCTTTTTGGTCTGTTTAAATTAGAAGACACGGTTTTTCACAGGGCTAGGCCCATTTAACTTAGAGGACCTAGTCCTCGTGTTGCTTCCACTGTATTTTTTAAAATATTCTGCTGTGTGACTGAATCTGTCTAGTGTTAGTGGAAAATCTAGGTTTCTATCTTACACCAGGCTAGGCCCGTTTAACTTAGAGGACCTAGTCCTCGTGTAATTCGTCTGTAGAGCTAGGCCCATTTTAATTAGAAGACCTAGTCATCAGTCATTTTCTTTCTCTTTCTTTTTTTCCTCTGATTGATTGTGATTTGCAATGTCTAAGGATATCAAGGAGCACAAACCCTCTGGGTTTAAAAAATGTATGAAGTGCTCCCAGAAAATGTCTTTGACCCATGGCCACAGTAGCTGTGTCTACTGTTTGGGAGCCATCCATTTGCAAGAATCATGTTTGTTCTATCATGCCTTCTCCTAGAGTGTTGCAGGAGAGAAAGAGCAAACTGATACTCAGGGGTCTTTTGAAGCCAACCTTTGAGGAAGCTTTGTCTGGTTCTTCGGCTTCCTTGACTAAGTCTTCTAAGTCAAGATCTGACTCAAAATCTAAAGGTTCAAAAAGGCCTTCTCCGGCACCGGCTGCTGTTTTGGAGCCGCCTGCCAAATTAATAAAACCTGCTTCCTCAACTTCTTAGTCTTCGGAGCCGAAGGAGAGCACTGTGGTTTCAGAGTTGGTCACAGATACTTTGGTGCCGATGCTGAATCCTTGCAGATAGTTGACTCTGCTTCTCGGAGTCGGTCTGTAGATTCCCGATTGGTCTCTTTGATGGTCAAATCTCCAGTGCCTGCTAGGTCGAGATCCCCAACCTTATCTTCCAGGTCTTCCAGGAGTCTTTTAGAAGAAGATGTGGAGAGGGTAGTACTGTGACTCCTCAAGTCATCTGCCCTGCCTAAATTTTTATTGGCTCTGACCCAGTCAGCTTCTAAGCCACTCAAACCAGTCTTGTCTCCATCTGTGATTCCTCCTCCGAGCCATGTTGGTTTTTCGGAGCTGGAGTGCTTGTTACCAACGGAGGAACCCTCGGTTCCAGCTCCCCTTGCTGTTGCATTGGAGGCGAGTTCAGCTCCGACACATCTGGCTCCATCCATTGTGTCCAGGGACCGAAGCTCTTCTGTCAGCACAGAGGGAGAGGTTTTGAATCAATCTTCGTCGTTCTGAGCCTTCCTCTCGGTGCATCCGCCAGGGTGAGCTTGGACCCTGCATCTCTGTCAGAGCTGATGGCTCTGGCTCCGGCACTGTCCTTTGTCTCTTTGGAGCAGGGACGGTCTTCGGAGCTGGAGAGATCTACTTTTGAGGTTATGAGGAGTGTGCTGTCACAATCTACAGCCCCTGCCAGTGATATAAGCACTCTTCCCCCCAGGGCTCCCACTTTGGTCTCAATCCCTACTCTCTCCGGAGACAGCAGAGACCCACAGCCTCAGTAGCCACTGGCTGGTTGCCCCCACTCTTCCGGGGCATCCCCAGAAGGTCCCTTTGAGGAACCCCATGCAAGAGGAAGCATATTGACTCCCAGGATGAGTCTTTGACATCAGACACTGACCTCGATGAGTCAGAGGTGTCCCCTAAGTCGTCCTCTGATGATGTCTCCTTTGTGGACATTCTAGAGATCCTTAAACACAATGTCAACCCTTCTGCTGAGGAGTCTGTGTACCTGAAGGCTTTTGGGTTTCAACCGGCTGCCTCTTGGGTGTCTCCACCTTTCGACGAACTAATGGATCTGGTTAGTCGGAAGGTGTGGGATACTCCCGATGCCATGGAGCTAGTACCTAGAAGACCAAATAAGTTCCTGTCTGCCCCTCCTGGAAAAGAATTCTTGTCTAACAGCATTCCCATAGATGCCATGGTGGTGGCAGCAGCCATGAAGAAGGAGTTGGCGGAGACTGCTTCCTCTGTACATCCGCCAAACAAGGAGTCTCAACAGATGGACAGATTTGGGAAGCGCGTATTTAGTTCAGCAGCCTTTTCTCTTCGAATCCTGAACTATCTTACCCATTTCACAAGGTTGCAGAGGGATCTCCTCAAGGAGTTAGGAGATTCCATACAGGGTGCTTGTCCTGAGGGAGTCCCGGATACGATCTCTGCTCAGTTGTCCACCCTAAATTCTGTAGTTAACTCCTGCATGTGGCTCATATCTCATGTGGCTGATGGAGCAAGCAGAGCAGTGGGTTCAGGAGTTGCCCTTAGGTGCCACTCCTGGATGCGCTTGTGTAACTTTGCGGAGCCATTCAAGTCCACCTTCACCAATGCCCCATTTGATGGGTCCTCCTTGTTTGGTTCCAAGGTGAAAGATACACTCACTTGGTGTGAACAGGAAGGAAAGACTCTCTCTGCCGTGGGAGTCTATTTTACCGTCCCCTCTGGATCATGCCCCAAAGGTCAAAGGGGAGGTAAGATGTGGTTCAAAAAGTCCCCGAGGGCCTTTCCAGACACACAGAGTGAATCCTCCTTCAGAGGCAGAGGAGGAGGAAATGGTAGACGTCGCCCTAGATGCAGGGGCGGTCCGCAATATCAGCAAGGCCGTGGTTCCTTTCGAGGGCGGCCTTATCAGCGCTCCTGATGTGGGGCCCGACTGCGTTTCTCTGGGGCCAGTCGGGGGTTGCATCTCTTTGTATCCAGAAGCCTGGCTAAATTTCACCCAAGACAAGTGGGTACAAAGAGCCATTACCAGAGGATATATCATACCCTTTTCCCTTCCACCATTTGTTCCCAAGAAGATCCCAGATGTTCTACTCAATCACAGGGATCAGGCAACTGTGGAGATCAACAAGTTGCTCTCAAAAAGAGTCATCCAGCCTGTGCCAGCAGACCAGATAGGATCCGGAACTTACTCCAGGTTCTTTTTTGTCCCAAAACGAACCGGAGACTGGAGGCCAATATTGGACCTCAGCAGATTAAACGAATACGTGAAAAAGGACATGTTTTGAATGGTAACACTGCAGTGGATACTCCCGTTGTTAGGGAAAGACTATTGGATGTGCTCTCTAGATCTCCAAGACGCCTACTACCATATAAAAATGGACAAGGCATCAAGGAGGTATCTGCGCTTCTGGCTGGGAGCCAGCCATTATCAGTTTCATGCTCTGGCCTTTGGTCTCACCACAGCCCCCAGGGTGTTCACCAAATGCATGGCAGTAGTGACAGCTCACCTGAGATGTCAGGGATTCCAGGTGTTTCCGTATTTGGAAGACTGGCTCCTGACTGCCCCCATCAGGCATCTACTTCTCCAAAACAGGGACATCACTATCCAGCTTTGTGCTCAACTAGGGATCTCCATAAATTGGGAAAAATCTGCATTACAACCCTTGCAATCTGTGATTTTTGTAGGCGCAGAGGTAGACACAGTGGATATGACAGTTCGTCTTCCCACCGAAAGAGCACAAAAACTCATCTCACAGGTTCAGTAACTTCTCCCACTTCGGAAGGTCAAAGCAAAGTGGATTCTTCAACTTCTTGGAATGATGGCCTCAACCATTCTGTTAATACCTCTAGCCAGGTTGCATATGAGAATCCTTCAATGGCTCCTGTTCTGCCAGTGGTTGTTCCAATACCTACCTCTGAATCACTCTAGTCTGCTGACAGAATCATGCAAAAAGGACCTTCATTGGTGGATATCCCCCAACAATTTGTTCACGGGAGCTCTTTTTGTGCCTCCCCAACCCATTGCCACTGTGACCACGGATGCCTCCCAGGTCGGGTGGGGGGGGGGGCATTATCTGGGCAGGACTGTCCACAGCACATGGCAAGAACATGAGGCTCATCTGCATATCAACATTCTGCAGATGAGAGCAGTGCCTCTGGCATTGCAAGCACTTCAGGACCTTCTTCCTCCAGGGACGATTGCGATACAGTCAGACAACATGTCAGTTGTGTGGTATATCAACAAACAGGGCGGTACCAGATCTTACCCACTCTGTCAGAAGCCATGCGAGTTTGGGAATGGGCAATTTCTTCCCAGCGCTTTCTGGTGGCAATGCACATTCTGAGGACAACCAACGTGATAGCCGACAAGTTGAGCCGGGCAATCCTGCTGCCCCACGAGTGGTCTCTGAAATGGGAAATAGTGGAACAGATTTTTCTAAAATGGGGACAACCTTGCTGCGACCTTTTTGCCAGTCCAGTCAATGCCAAGTGCAGCAGTTATGTTTCCCTAATTTCCCCTCTGGGGGAAGCACCCAGAGATGCTCTGGTACACAATTGGCCCATGGGACTTCTCTATGCCTTCCCTCCTTTTCCTCTAATACCCAAAGTGATACAGAAAGTCAACCGACTGGGAAGCAAGTTGATCCTCATTGCTCCTTACTGGCCTTGTCAGGTCTGGTTTCCCTTCCTCGAGCCTTTTCTCCTGGATGAGCCTTGGATCCTGGACCCAGTTCCAGATCTACTGACTCGCATGTCGGGTTCGCTACATCCCTCTCTCCACACCCACAAATTGACAGCTTGGCTGATCCAGTTCCATCTCTAGTCAGGCTTCATGATGTTTCATCATCAGTGTCACATATTCTTTTATCCTCACACAAACCATCAACCAGAAGGCTGTATGACAGTAAGTGGAAAAGGTTTTCTATTTGGGCACAGAAAATTAATGTGGATCCTTACACCGCCCCCATTCCTGTAATTCTGGAATTCCTTTCAGAGCTTTTTCAGCAGGGATCTGCCCCGGCCACCATCAAAGTACAATTGGCGGCTATTTCACATTTTTATTTGGGATCTCCAAATGTTAACCTTATGTCGCATAAGTTATGCAAATCCTTCTTGAGAGGAGCCACCTTGCTGAGACCACCTTTACAGGAACCTGTAGCTTCTTGGGACGTAAATTTTGTGTTGTCCAAACAAACATCCTCTCCCTTTGAACCATCTCATTCAGCTTCCTTAAAGTATTTGTCTTGGAAGACTGTGTTTTTGGTAGCTATTACATCAGCCAGATGTGTTTCTGAGCTACATGCCCTGTCTATCAAACCACCTTATTTAGTTTTTCATAAAGACATGGTTTCTTTACGTACCAATCCTTCATTTGTCCCCAAAGTGTGTTCTTCTGCCACATTGAACCAGTCCATTGACCTCCCAGTCTTCTTTCCCAGTCATAGCAATGCAGCAGAATACCGTTTTCACCAACTGGATGTTCACAGACAGCTGCGTTTCTGTTTGCAATGAACCAAAGAATTTCGGAAGTCAGACCAGTTGTTCGTTTCCTTTTCTGATTCCAGATTGGGTTTGCCAGTTTCTAAGGTGACATTGTCTAAGTGGATTTCGAGTTGCATACCTTTCATCTACAGCTCGGAGGGCAGACCCTTACCCCAGAGAATCAAAGCTCACTCTACCAGGTCTCTGTCTACCTCTGCAGCCTTCCAAGCCAGGGTACCAATTGATCATATCTGTGCAGCAGCTATGTGGGCTACCCCTCACACCTTTATTACTCATTATAAGTTGGATTTGACTTCTAGGGGTAGAGCATCCTTTGGCTCCACCGTGCTCAGGAGTATCTTCCAATGAGCCACCCAAGAATCAGGTGCTAGGGATGCTGTCCCATATGTAAAAATGAAGGTGAGATTGAACTACCTAACATAAAGAAGTTATGTACTCACCATAACATTCCATGTTGGTAGTCCATCTCACCCTTCATTTTTACCAACCCTCCCTCCTGCCCCCATCCTGGAAGATCTGGAGGCAATATTATAAATTTCTTGGTTGGCGACCCTTTAGTATTGGTTTGTTGGTTAAGGGTTTCTTTCTATCTTTTTCTATTGCTAGTGAGCAGCAAACAAGATCTGGGGATTGCACTGGTGCACCATGGGATACCTGCTTAGCCACGAGCCAACCAGAAGTCTTCGAGCGTGAAAATCGGCCGAGTCAGAGCCAAGGATCGGCTCCGAACCCATATGTAAAAATGAAGGGTGAGATGGACTACCAACATGGAATGTTATGGTGAGTACATAACTTCTTTTTTTACATAAACTATCAATTGTCCACTTTGGCCCATTTTCACTTCCTGTCATTCAAGAAGTTACTATATCGTAGTCCTTCATTTATGTTGTCAAAGTCCCTGTGATATTGACAGTGTGTACCTAGTCATATTTCAAGGTCACTTGCAGTTCCCCATATTTTTTCAAGCTCCTGGCATTGTGCAACATCATCTTCCAATGCTTTTTTTTGCATTTTTCCCTTTTCTTCCTCCTCCTTAGCTTTTCAAGCCCTCTTCATACTTTGTTTACCGTTTGTATCCCCTATTGTTCTGCCTTGTTCACCTCTTCCTTCTTTACTTTCAGGTGCTTTCTTGTTTCTATCCTTCCTCTCCCTCTGTCTCCCTCTCACTTCATTTATAGGCACCGTGATATCAACATACCTCTCAAACCTCTCTATAACAATGCTTCCTCCTCTCTTATTAAGGTGGACCCTGTTCTCAGCATAAAACTCTTGACTATCCCATAGATTCCTTTTGTTGGCTACATAGACTATCTCATGGATCCCCTGTGTTAGCTACATTCTTGTATCTACTCTCCCCTGTCCAGTGCCTCAGCCATGCTTTGACATCCCTGATTCTTAGCTTACTTGATGTGACACCTGTAGGTGTCTTGGAGAAAACCACTAAGTACCCAAACTCCTAACATACCTTAGCCAACTCCTATTTGTGCTTCCTGTTACTTTATTAACTGTCAGATCCACTGTTTTATTGGTCATGACATGGAGCATGACTTAGGACCTTAGCATACCCTTCCTCATCTCCTTTCCTACCTCCCCTACTGACCTGTCCAGGGTTAGTACTGGCACAGTCTTCACTGTTGTTATAACTGCATTGTTCCCTGCACTCTAGAATACCATTGGTGAAACAGTAACTGATTATTCGCACCATGTCTATGCCTTCAAAGCTAACACTCTCCAGTCCTGCCTGTTCCATGTTTCCCAGTGCTAGAGCTCCTCCCCATATCACATTTTGCATCTTTGTATCCCCTCTTGCCTCTTCTTGCTAGTGATTTGCTACACCTGTTCCCTTCCTCTCCTCCTGCATCATCCCACCATCCTCCATCCCTTATCTTCTCCCTTTTGGCTTTCCCCAGCTTCCCTGTGGGCTTTTGATTTTCTGTCTCAAACTGCTCCTGGGTCAGTGCCTCATTTCTACTGATCTCTGTCATCTACTGTGTATTGACCTCCTCCTCCTCCTTATACCCTGTGCCATATCCTTACTTGCTCCATTCATCTCTCTCTCTCCCTCCCTCTGTCTTTTCATCTGGATTTCCATTTCCATTCATTCCCTTACTTCCCCATGTTCACTCCTTTGAGCTCATCCATAGTACTTTATCCTCTGTTGTTTCCAAACCTACCTTCACTACATACATTCTTGGCTCTTATACAATTTCCTCAAGCACTGGCCCACCTGTGCCTGTGTTCCAGTGCTTGCCCATGTTTCTACTTTCCTTGATGCTGACACTTTCTGTTTTCAACCCCACCAGCCTCTTGCATTATTACATTTCCCATTCCATCTTTCCTGTTCTCCTACATGTAAGACAGCCTGGACCTTTGCACAACTGCCAGCACACGCTAGAAATACCTCTCTCCTCTCGTCTAACCTCTCTACCTATATCCTAAGTTATTAATATACTCCAATGACACTAGCAATGCTGGTAAGAACAGATCTTATAAGATCCACAGGATTTCATGTTTAGCTTTCCATCTCTCACTGCCTTGTCTGTTGTTAATTAACTCACTGGCACTTTCCTCTGTCACGTACACATTTTTTTTCATTTCTTGCTAAATTTAGCTGCTTGGATGCTATTACTTCTGCTTGAACTTCTTATTTGATGTATGTCACTGTGTCTCTTTGGTGACTATTTTTGCACCGAAGGTGCAAGAGAAAAACAGTGGTCTAGGCGTTCTTTAAAACCTTGTCCAGAATTCTGGGACTATTCCCAAAAATGCTACTTCAGCCAAAGCAATGACTGCAAAGTTTCCTACTTTTGTACCCCTTTGATCTTGCAGCACTACATATGCAGTCAAACAGGATGGGACCTTTCACTGAATCATCTACAACATACATTCTAGACATTGTTTGTGTTCCCAAAGAAATTATTGTAGCTTTAAGTCAAGGTTTACCACCATTGATGTGCAGTGATCATAGAGTTATAAAGGTTAATTTGATGCTAGATAATTCTACCAAACTTAAATCTATGCCAATGGACAGAAGGTGAATTACAGATTATATGGAAGCAAAACAGCCACTATGTAAAATTAACTGGAGTGAGGTGTTCAGTGGAAAAACTGCAGATGGAATGTGGAAAGTTTTGAAAGATAAATTGTTTGAGTGCAAAAAGTAAAAAAATATATATATATGTTTAACATCAGGATCTAGGCATACAACATCAGGGGGATATATTTCCATAGGAACGAGATGTCTGATTAAAGTGAGAGACAAAAAATATAAGAAATGGAATAGACGTCAAACTACAGCTTTGAAAACTGAAATGAATAAGCTGGACAAACAGATTAAGCATAGTGTGAGACAAGATCAAGAAAATTTTGAAGAAAATGCATATAAAGATATTGAGCACAACAGGAAACCTTTTTATAGATACATAAGATGCGGAAGGAGTAAAGACACAAATTGATAAACTGTGCAGATTCTAAAATTTATTCTCAGACACAACAGTTTATAGATATATTTACAAAATCTTATGCAAAACAGTTTGGCTCCACAAAAGGGGTGATAAGTTGTCCGAGTGACATCCAGTTAACTCCAGATACTGGAATCAAATTAGATTATATTGAAAAAGAACTCAAACTGGATCCAAAAAAAGCACAGGGAGGAGATTGAATTAGTAACAATGACCTGAGAATACTTCAACAAGAACTTACAGTACCATTATATCTATTATTCATCAGGTTATATAAATACAGGGAGATTCCTCAAGATTGGAGACATGCACTTATTAAACCTGTCTTTAAGGGAAAGGGGAGTAGGACAAACCCAGAGTCATATAGACCCTTAAGTTTACTTTCATGTTGTGGAAACATAATGGAGAAGGTAATATTGTATAAGTTATCATCAGAACTGGATAGGTTGGGAATTGAAACCATATATCAGCATGCATATGTTGAAAACGGATCTATTACCACCTGTATCATGATGTTCTATAACAATATAATAACAACTATGAATGAAAAATTGTCCTGTGATGTCATTTATGTAGATTTAACTTCAGCATTTGACAGGGTCATACACAAAACACTGATCAATAAATTAGTACAACTAGGTATTAATGTACTCTTGATAAGATGGATAACTGCATTGCTTACAAATAGGACATGGCAAGTATCATACAGAAAATGGACAGGTGAAATCCTTGGTTACAGTCAGGGTGTCTCACAGGGCTCTGTCCTAGGTCCTTACTTGTTTAGATTGTATCTTTCAAACGTAACTTTTTCATCTGAGGTGTTCTACAGTCTATATGCAGACGACCTGAAATTGGGCAAACTGATTACATGTTACAGATAAGGCATGTCTGCAAAATAACTTCACTAAATTGACCATTTGGACACAGTGGAATAATGTGCTGATAAATACATCAAAAACTAAGCATAGGAGATTTGGGAGACATCAATTGAAAGGTAAATATTTAATACAGCACACAGTGATTGAAACTGTAAATTCATTTAAGGACCTGGGAATATGAGTAGATTCAGCTATGACATTTTCTAATCATGTCAACCAATTGGTTAATGATAGTTATAGAACTATAGGTTGTATAAAAAGATTTATAAAGTCTAGGAAATCAAAAATAATGAAGTCATTGTTTGTTAATTACATTAGACCCAAACTTGAGTTTGGCACAACAATATGGGAACCCTATAAGAAAACAAAGAGTACAGCAGAAATATATCAAGGACATCCATGGATGTGAACATTTAAGTTATTATGAAAGACTAAAATATCTGAACTTGTACAGTGTCTTACAGATATCTAAGAGGATATAGGCATTTAGAGACAGCTACCTCTGGGAATGTTTGGGGTTATCAAAAGGTACTAGAGAATCATTAGACAACCTATGTAGAAGATTTTATAGGAATGAGAAGTGTGCTAATTGGTTCTCTGACAGAGTAGCTGATGCATGGAACAGACAACCTAATTACATTAAAGCAAGTGCTAGTTTAGATATTTTTAAGAGCAGCCTGGACACTTCTTATGGGAACAACTGTTTTGGTATATTGGCAAGCTAGAAAGGCATTAATGCCCGTGCTTGAAATATTTGTATGTATGTATGTATATAACATTCATGTCCTGGAAGTTTTGGATAGCAGAAATTGGCCAGGTAAGCCTCGCTCTGTCCTATAGTGTTGTACCTTTTTGGGTTTACATTGTATCCAAAACTAGAAGAGACCACTGACTCCAATATGCTAACTCGGTTGTAATAGGTTCAACTGTCACATTTATAACCTACTAACTCACAATTAGTTTTGACTGTTGTGATGCTATGTTGATATTTTCTGTTTCACATGTATGTATCAATATTCTTTTTGAAATAAGTTAGCTACTGATTTGATATGATTTAAAGAGGAAGCTTATTCTATTGTTTTTGAAGGCACTGCATAATGTATCAGTCATGTGTTTTTTTTTTGGGTCTATGTCATAAAACCAAAAACTCAAACTCTCGAACACTGACATGAGCAAATAATCAAAAACTCGAAATTGGCAGCCCCCCCCCCCACTAAATATATATTTCTACTCCGAGATCGCACTACAGTGAGAAAAGGGCAAATATTCTGATCTTCAATGTACTGCGATCCCAAAACACCACTTTTGAGTTTTTGATTATTCGCTCATGTGAGCGTTCGAGAGTTTGCGTTTTCGGTTTTATGAAGTAGACCCTTTTTTTTTCACTGTTGATATTTATTTTGGTATTCGGTTCCCTGATCCTGCATCTTCTCTCTATACCAGGCATAGAGTAGCAGTTAGAACAAGAATCAAGCATTGCCTTTTATATCAAGCAGATGTCACTTTTAAGTAGCCTACAAGGAACAAGATTGTAGAAAAAAAATCTTTTAATAAAGCCAGTGACTATTTTAGGGCAACCATAATAAATAAGACTGTCATCAAAAATGTACAATTATGTTATATCTGCTTGATGGAAGAAGATGGCAATAAACTTGTCTAACTTGCCCTTTAAAGTGCATTTAATCATATAACTTTCCTTCATTCCTTTCCTTCCCCTTTACTCTTTTTGCAACTGCCTCATACCCACCTGAATATGCCTGTGTATTCCCTCATCACCATTCGTATCACCCATTCCATGGACCTACAATCTGGTCTATGAAAACAATACATTCAGAAATCTGGGGAATAGTCAGTCCCTATAATGTTAAGATACTCATGAGCAAATGCTAAAATATGTACGTGAGAAACATGAAAATCAAATTACATGTCACAAATCCACAAACTGCATCCTACATATAACTGATTTACTTGTAAACTGTGTTAAAATAACTATAGTTTTAATCTGATACAGAAGTGGTTTCAGAAGTTGAACCGTTCTAATGAGCTGCTAGTGTTGTACAGAATCTTTGTAGAATGTTGCCAAAAATGAGGAAAGCAAGCCTCAGCTAGCATGGCATGACTACACACAATATTGGTATCTGATCTGTCAGTAAGAAATGTCAGCACGTTGCGTGGAAGTAACTCACATTGACTTCTCTCCCTGCCACATACATTTCCAAAAGATGAAAGAAAACAGCATAATGTATTTTCTTTCTCTGTAGTTATTATGTGGATCTGTTTTATTTACTGACAGTTCTTAATCACGAGCCCATTCACAAAGGTCCAATCATGCTTCCAAGCTGGAGAAAATACTTCAGTCATTGTCGATATGCAGAAATTAACTTAATCCAAGATGGTAGCAGTTTGGTGGTCTAGAACAAACATGCTCTGAGCAACACTTTTGCTTTTTGGCTTCCGAATATATGCATGCATTTACTAGTCAGCATCCATAAGACAGCTTGATCTGTCCATGTGCTTTGAGTGTTTTAAAAGCAGCTATAGCAATTGTTTCATTAAGCTGCTTCTAGAAGAGTTCTGCCAGGGTTAAGGCTGCCTAACATAATATAATGATAAAAGGCAGGGGCACTCAGGCACAACAGTTTTTCTGAGTTCTCCCTTTCAAAATGCTAAAACAGCATTCAATACTTCTATTACATTTCTTCAACAGATACATACATGGACTCATTGATTTACATTCAGTAGTTTAAATGTAGTCTTCATTCTGGTGGCCCAAAGATGCTGAATTCCTTTGCTGCAGTCTCTAATTCATTATATTTTTCTTCAGAAATCAAATGCATTCTGGCTGAAGTTATTAGTTTGCATTGTTTGCAGAGTTCTGCAAGTGGGTCAGTATCTGGACTGTATCTAACATGGGTTTGGTGAACTACAGCTTATGAAAGAGATCTTGTAGAGTTTTCCTGATTTGAATCATTGCTTGATTTTGCTTGATTTCTTGTTAGTGCCTTTGGATTTTATTTGCACTCTTTTTGACTTCCCACAGTTGACCATCAGCTGCTCCCAGGATCTCTCCTTAACCACCGGTTTTGCCAAACCTACTTTAGTCTCCGTCAGACTAATTCAGATCATGTTCAGGACCGGTGAGGAGACTAAAGTACCTGGGGCAGCTTCTCACTGTTGGCAGGGAGTGTTTTTCTTATAATTCCCTGCCCCTTCTGTGCTCTTGTCAAATCTCCAGAGGTTGGAGTGTAATAGGCTCTGCAGTGTCACATCCATGCCTCTACATGCGATTCAGCCTGAGTCGCACCCCCCCCCCAACACACAGTATAACATCCCCTGTGAGTGTTTGGCCTCCACCAGAGAATAAGTGCAATGATGTATCCAAGTGTACTGACCCCCTCCCATATGCATACCGAGCCTCCCTACCTGAGCTGCTAAAAGAACCTGGGTCACCTTGGCTGTAGCCAGGGCTTTATCCCTCCATGCAACTGATGTATCTGTTGTAGTACTGTAACATTATCTGCTGTTTCTGAGATTGTATGTAGCTTGGAGTTGGCAGAGCAGACCATCTAAGAGCACTTGTCTGAAGCTGGCAAGTGTGAAAAATCAAAGAATTCTTGTTTTTATTTGCAGCACTGCTTGGACCTTGTGTAGCCCAATTTAATGGGCACCAACTCATCCATTATATTTTTGCTGTTTCATCAAAACTTAAACCCTTTTGCTTTGTTAACATTTTGGAGGGTATCTGAAGCTGTTATTTCATGACTGTGGAGCTACATTAAAGTATATTAAGAACTTCTGGACTGTTGTCCATTTTTTATCTTTATCGGTGAATATGCAGTTTTTTACAAAGTAGCATACAGCTTTTCAGTTTGTCTTTGATATATACATTATTTGCTTTATTGATTAATTTTATTGCATTTATACTTGGAATACACTTATCTAACATTAATGTTTCAAATGTTTCTTTTTTTTCTAATTGTTTTTTGCCCCATGTCTGCTGACCATTGAGTCTCTTCCTATCTGATCAATGCCCATTCATTCTCTTACTTGGTGATTTTTACCCAATATCAGGGTGAAAGAGCTGTTCAGAGGGGACATCATTCAGGTATCAGTGACGGCACCTTGAGGACCTTACTGGCATCCTAACTATGAAAACATTTAGCACTGGCCCAACCTTACTCCAGGGCAGGCATATGTGTGATTTGCTTCACTGTGAGGCTCACATTGCCTTCTTCATGTGAGTGTGTGCTACCACACAGAGTTGACATGTTGAGCCTGATGCCCACCCTCAGACCACATATATGAATCTCAACTGTTGTCCAGGGATATAAATGTTTTCAGTCTGATGCCTCTTTCCTAAAAAAAATGTAGCAAACATGTTTTGTGTGCAATGCATTCAATCTCGCCAAAAAGCATCTGCAAAATTATTTTCCATAAAAACATAGTGTGACACTCATGCACTGTCCCAGTAATCAAGGAGCCTCAATCCTCACCACTAGCACCAGTGAGGGGTGTCCACATTGGGAGGATAGCAAGTGCATACACAGTAAAGTACAATTTCCCTTAAGAGCACACAGAGCTCGCAGTCAGTCTGGGGCTGGTTTCTCCCTTTCTCTTCAGATCCCCAATAAGACTCCCCACTGGCACAGCTATAGGGTTCAGATCTCAGCCTAGTAGTCAAGCCAAAACCTCCAGTACCCTCTCTGTCCAACCAGTGCTTCGTGTCCCTCCCCAAGTAGCTGACACACACACACTTTGAGATTTGGTTTATATACAAACACACAGACACTCCTGGTGAAGGCTGGCACAGGTTTTCCAGCTATGCCCCCTTCTACCCAGACTATATGGTAGTACCACCTGCCACCAACTACTCTTATCAGCTAATCTAAAGGCCCTTACCAAAGGGTATCCAGTTCTACTTTGCAATGTTGTTGTTATCCAACTGGTAAATGTGACTGAGACTTGAAGACTATTTAGGAGTGGGCCTATACAGTATCACCAAATACATGCAACTACTCAGAGCTTAAATTATCTCTACACAACACAGCCACAGTTGAAAGGTTTAAAATATTTAATAATAATAAATAAAAACAAAAGACAATACTTATTCATTCAACACAGTGACATTAGAGAGTTCAGAAAACACAGGAAATACTTTAAAATAACATTGTAGGACAGTCTGACATAAATACAGAAAACAACTAGACTAATCTTACTATTTCTATCTATCTCTAAGAGAAATCACTGTTCTAAATTCTACTTACAGAGCAAAGCAAGTGCTTGTGAGTTGATGTGTTCAGGTTCAGACACAAATACAAAATGCCATTCTTACTTTCTGAGATAACCCTTAAATTGATAATACACATTAGTGCTGAGCCATTTCAGATTACATCATTCTTGTCACCTCTGCTGAAGTTTCCCAGGCTCACAGAAATCAAAATTTTAACATTTCTTTTTGATTTGCACCTGTCAGGAAGACACAGCCATAAAAAGATATGTTACATGTGAAACCTAGTAATTATCTGTGTCTTAAGACAATAGAAAGAATTTCTAGCTGCAGACATCCTGTTGCCGAGCTTGAGATCACACACAGTCATAGATTCTTTACTTATCAGCTTTTTTTCCAGCAGGGTGCACTGTGGTCACATTTTTGAAGCTTAGCACATAACACAGTTTTCTTACATTTGTGAAGCCAGCCTGTGGAACATATTAATATTTACAATGGCGTAGAATTATTTACAAAATTCCATCTGGCTGGGCTGGCAGCCCCTCAGTTTTTCACACATAGAAACATTTTTAATTCATTAGCTGATGAACAAGGGAGTGGTGCATTTATTTGTTTATTTATTGCCTGCCCAGAATTCCATACTACCCCACCCCTTCTATCACAGTAAGCCTTGTCTCAAACTATTCCACATCATTCAGTAGGCGATCTCCTGTTCCCTATTGGTATCTATCATTTGGTGTCACTTCTTTTTGGTAGAGAAACCAAGAAAGGGATAAGGACTTTGAGACTTCATTTAGGAGGTTTCTTAAATTTTAAATTTCCCATGTGGTTTACTGCAGTGCAGTTTAAGAACTTTATTATATTTTAATAGATTTTTTATACTTTTATATTAGTTATTTAAGCTGCTTTCTGCTACTTGCATTTTTAAAATGTAAATTGTTTTGTCTCAAGTGCTTTAAATAATTAGAGATAAACGCATTGCTGTTGTCATGTACCAAACTACCCTTTAATTTCCCTTTTTTTTTCTTTGTCATACTGCTTCCACTCTGATTCCTGTGACATGGTCATGGAGTAATGATGTATGCAACAGTACTATTCATTTCAGGTTACCTCCTGCTGAACTTGCATCCCACATTCTAGTGGCTATTGTTTTAGGCCAAGGATAGCCTCCAGTGCTTAAGCTAGCAGGAATTTCCCCTCTTTTTTCTCTCCCCCTTTGGAAAAGGAAAGTCAGACGTCTCAATCTCCCCCACTGGCCCTCTGACTCTCAGGCTACTAAATGAACCCAGATCATCAGTGGTTCAAATGAGAAGACTGGTGACACAGTAGTGAGTTATTATTTCAACTCCTGAATGAAACTCCACAGAGAGTTAAGGCTATTCCAAAGTTTGATTCTCTCAGTCACCATTTGCCTTCTATGTAACTCCAAGCAAGCCACTTAATCAGACAGTGTTCCTGGGATACGTATGAAAAAGGTCCATGTGGATTGGTGCTCTACCAGAGTTAACAAATACAATTAAGTAAATAAACTCCAATGGTAAGTGGCAGTGAAGCCATAACCGTTTTCAGTTTCACTGGAAAACCAGATTTATCAATTCTGAACACACAGTTGTAGATAAAAGGGCATTTTAAGGGATATGACTCAATGCTTGGACTAAAACTGGCCATTTAATCTAGACTCTGTACTAATATTAAAACATTACTATGAAGTTTTAAGAAAAGAGAAAAAGCAGCGATAAGTTAGATGACTTTACAGATAACAAAGTCAGAACCGGTGGAACTAGCATCTTGTCTCCTTAGTAATATGTACTGCCTCCCACTACTGCTTATATGTATCAAACCTGTTTACCAAACAAATTAGATAAACACTGTAATTTTAATTAACAGGCACAATGTGGTGCTGTAAAACACAAACTACAACTGTACAGTTTGGTATAAAAGTCACATATATTGCCAACAGGCGATAATAAGTCTGATTAATTGTTATTCAACTGAAAAAAGATCTGAGGCATTAGTAATGAAGATACAAATCTGTAGAAATGGGAAAAATAAATGTATAACCACCTCCAAAGTGATAATTTACAGCAGTGATTCAGCCTGTGATAATATAGAGGTTCCTTGTTCATGGAGTTTAATAGTAAAACCCTTGACAGGTTTGGATTTCACATCTCACCTCTCAGTACTGAACTTACTGGGGCATCACAGCTGAAGAAAGAATGACATTCTGAAACATTAGTCATGCTTAGTGAAACTCCATTTCAAATGCATGTTCTCCTCTAAGATGCCCTTTGCATGTTCTTTGTGTAGGTTAGGGTGGTGAACATTTTGTTATGAGGGGACAAAAATGTTTGAAAGGCCTGACATTCTTGGACTAGGGCTGTGAGCGTATCACCTCACTCGTCAACCAGGTTAAGCATGACACACTGTTATGACTCAGTGAGCAGGAACACAGCACACTTTACGGGATATAGTCATTGCAATTTCAGGACAGTTATTTCACCTTTCTTGGAATGTTTACACAAAAGTACCTCTGCTCTGTAAGAATCAGTCTGTTGTGACAAACTACAAAGTCTGTGCCACAGTGCCTTTTGCTTACATTCCTTTTTTATTTTTATTGTATGCATCACTGATGTTGTCACAGGGATCAGAGTGCGTAAGGGCCCTAACTTCGCCTTGTAAAATTCTGGCATGAGGTGCCAGATTCCCACTGTCTGTCGCTGTCTCTCACACCACCCAGTCTCTTTTGTTTACTTAACACCAACAAGCCCACCCATGGTAGTGCTAAATATATTAGTCCATATTGTGTCAACATTTTGGAAGGGAGAACTCAGAACATTCTGCCTGAGTGCCCCTGCCTTGTATCATTATGTTATGATAGGCAGCCCTAACACTGGCAGAGTAGTAGCTGCTTTAGTAACAAATTATATAAAGTTATTTTGTAGAATGTATGATGCTGAAGAGTTTTTTTCAGAAAGCAAATTCATTGAAGTGTAGTTTTCACAAAACTGCCAGCCATACCAATGCAGCTCTCATAAGTGAGTGCAAGATTAGCATATCCCAACTATAACAAACTGTTAGTTTTACCATAGGAGTAATACAGTGTTGAGGTAAGAATAATTTGTTTGGGGAGGAGAATCATGCAGACAGTGCTCTGGGAGTTCATTCTGCATAGTTTCAGTGAACCCCCAAAATGCTGTAGACATGTATAAATGTGATTGTTTCCTGAAAGCCAGTTTTCATTTACTATTTTTTCTTTCAGGGACAATTGTGGCTTATTTAATCTGGCTAATTATAATTTGAATGTGTGTTTAACTAATGCAAACTTCAAGCCTCTTCCTGAGAACAACCAAACTCAGGTGCTTAGTCCTGGCTGCAGTATCTGAAACAAGAATACCTTCCCATAGATTTTTATTGTAACATGCAGTAAAAAATTCAGAAGAGGTCTACTGCTGCTGTTGTTAGTGCCTTCCCTACATAACCCTGCCATTGAACACTAATACATCTCCCCATGTTTATTACCTGCCCCCAAAACTCCAATCCTACTGTCATCTCTGGAGCACACCTGTCTTCAGTCTTCAACAATGTTCTACAGTCTTGAAGAAATCAGATATTCAGTATACTTTAGTGTATATAAGTTTTTTTTCTTTTTTTAGTTTTGTTTTGCTTATTGGCAGCATGTTTTTATTTATTTTTTATTATTTATTTAACATCTCTTTACTGGTAAAGTCCAGCTGGGACAGAGCCCATTTTCAGCAGAGGACCAGGGAGAAATGCTCTAGATGCATATCTTTGGAATGTGTGAGGAAACTGGAGCACCCGAAGGAAACCCACGTGAATGCAGGGAGGACATGCAGACTCTGCACAGAAGGCACTCCAGCTGAGAATCGAACCGGAGAACCTCTTGCTTTGAGGTGACAATGCTAACTGCTGCACCACTGTGGATGTTTGTAAATATATTTGTTTCAGTCTTTTCTAATATATGTTTTCTTGGACTATGCTCCATGACCACTAGGAACAGGAATTGCATTTTTCCAACAGAAAATTTTGCAGTTGCTGAGTAAAACCATATTCTGAGCAGGATCTGAGCATTTTCTGTACGTAAAAGTATTCAAATAGTATAGTGGAAGCACTGTGTGGAAGTGGCTAGCTATCTGCTTACCTTTTATTCAGGCGGTCATTCTGATATGGTCCAAATCTACAAATTTAGCTTCTACCTTGCTTCTTTCTACTGCACCGCTTCTATTACCTTGCTTCTTTCTCCTGCACCGCTTCTATACCCTCCTGCTCATCACTAAAGTCCGCAAAAGGACTAGCCATCACTATCACTGTGTCTACCTCAGCTACATTGCTCTTTTCTGGCTGTGAGGCACAGTCTCTTCATGATTGTTTGGGGTGTTTTGTAGTCTACTATATTTGGGATGCCATATAATGAAAGGATAAGGGCAATTAGTGTCCCTTGGGCTTCCAAAGATTACAAAGTGACTTGATTTGATGCACACATATCTATCTATATTTGAATGGACAGGCTTTCTTATTCACATATTCATAGGTTTATACTATGCTAATGGCTGCAGTGGCCTTTATAAGCCTAGCCATGCAACCCCAAAAGTGTCTCAGGAATTTTTGTACCTCTGTCCATCAAAGATATGGGCACCAAACCAGGGATGAATTCCCAGTTTCCCATCCACTGGTCCAGGTTACACATGGATGAAGAGCCTATTCCAGAGAACTGAAATTATCTGAGATATGTATCTGTTTCTCCAACATGTCCTTTTTATGTCACAAGCAAAATTCAGGTCCTTAGAGCTAGTAGTTCTGATGATGTTCATTTTGTGGTTATGCAAAATATTCATCAGAGCTGAATACAAGGATGGCTTGTATGCCAAGCAGGGTTGCTTCTTAGTAGTCTGTAAGAAACAGAGTATTGATACAAGGCTTTGAGGTAAGCCACCTAGAACACTGTGTTTATGCCCTGTATTATTTTTGTAAAGAACCTTTGTGGACATTCCATTTGCTGCATGTGTGAGATACATATTGAAGGGGGCATTATACTCAATGATGGGTCTGATGAGTGCTGAATCCAGTGGCATGATGACTTCCCTGGACCTAGTTGCCATATCACTACTTAGAAGCTGAGTGACATAGAATCATTTCCTTACTGCCTTGGGCACATGTTGGATGTTGGTGAAAGACTAGGTTACTATCTACATGAGTACTCAAATCCCTCACTATGTATTAATTCTTATGGGTGTTTTGTCAATGATGTGGTGCCTGACTTGGTACTACTATGGATTTCTTGCATTGAGTTTTAAGCCGTGGTTTTGGCAGCATTCATTTGTCTGCAATAGACACTCTTGTAAGATGTTAGTGTCTTGGGGGATGCTATGAATGCTCTTAACTTGCAATCATCTGCAAACGTAGCCAGAGGCCTTTGACATTGGCTTTGACTTCCAAGAAGTACATGTCAAAGAGGAGTGGGCCAAGCATGGAACCCTGAGGGACTCCTCTGGTGACTGGTCTCTTTGTCGAGTGGGTTTCATCAATTCTAACTTCCTGGGTCCTATCTGTGAGCCAGCAGGCTATATAGCATGTTATATAAGGGTTTATCCCCAATTCTATAAGTTTGTTTACAATGTCTAAGTGGGGTATTGTGTTAAATGCATTTTCCAGGTTGAGGTACGCAGTATGCACCATTTTACCCTCATCCATTGTCTTGGTGACCTTTACAAAGAATTCTGCCAGGTACAGTAGGCATGACATTCCCTTGACAAAACCAGACTGGGTTGGGAAAAGTGTCTGAAGGTTTCCTATGTTTCTGATCATTTTAATGATAATTTGTTCCATGGCTTTGCATATGAGACTAGTCAAACTAATGGGTCTATAGTTTCTGGGGTCTGTTGATGGTCCATCTTTATGAACAGGGATGACCATTGTAGTCCTCCATTCTTGTGGCACAAAACCTGCTCTGAGACTATAGATAAATAGTGACTCCAGTAGCCCACATAGATCATATTTTAGGTTATTCAGGAGGCATACCAGGACATTATCTGGTTCCATTGAGGCTGTGTTCTTGGCCTTAGCGAATGCAGCTTGGACTTGCTCCCTATTTATAGTTGGTGAGGTTATGTTTGAAGGTATTTTCTAGTAGCTGGCAGTGGGTGAGTGGGGGGCAAAGATAGAAATGAATTTGTCATACAGCAGGTTCACTATATTGCTATATTGCTTGACTCTGTGAATGTGGGGCCATTACTACCAGTTCGGCACACTGTTGTGTGCTGCCTTTGAGTTTTCTGACATAACTTAAGAAGGTCTTATGGTTGTCTTTTGCCATTCAGACTATCTTGACCTCAAAATCAGCTTTTCTGGTCTTCATAAACCCTGGCTGTTTAGTTTGATGAGTGAGTTCTTATTTTTTTGGGAGTTACATGTCTTCATTTTAGCCATGACTTTTTTCCTTTTGTTGTATAACCTGTTTAATTTAGGATTTCACCAGGGTGGTTTGTTTTTAGAGTTAGTTTTGGGCTTACTTCTGGTAGGTAAAGCAGCTTTGATGCAGCTATTGATATGATTGCACAGAGTTTTTGTGAACAGTTCTGCCAGGGTTGCTTTGTTATCTGTGTTTGGAGGGGGCTTGAATTTTGACAAACTGTCGCTTAATAAAATGTAGTTTGCTTTGGAATAGTTCCTAACTTTTGCAGGGTTTACTGGGGTTACCATATTGATTTATATTTCAAAGGAGACAGCTTTGTGGTCAGACCTTACCAGGAAAGACATGACACTGTGAAGAGGGGGTGCAGCATTCTCCCATAATTGTGAGTATCGGGGATAATATTAGAACGGCATATCCACAACCTGCTCAAGAGTGTTTGTGTTTACAAAAACTCAGAAATATCAGTGCCTGCAAATCTGAGGCTATGTAGAATTTCTAGTCTATAGAAGGATAATTAAAGTCACCCATGTGAAAGGTGTTTGGTTGAATAGTGAGTGACTGCATTAGGTCTAAGTATGATGCATGGGTTTCGTAGGACATTGAGGGTGACCTATAGCTTGCTAGGATAAGGTATGGGACTTTGTCTGTGGTGATTTGCCCATGTATAAACTCCAGTGTGTCACCTTGTTTAACCAACCTAGAAGTATGCATGCTGTTGATGTAGATGGAGACCTGTCCATCTTTAATCCCTGTCTGCGTAGTTGATGGTCTAAGTGTGTGGAAGGGACTGAAACCTTGCACTGCAGGAGTACTTTCAGTGGCCTTAAACCATGTCTCAGTAACTGCACCGATGTCTACATTCTCCAGAGTGAAGAGGGCTTTAAGGGAGTGGAACTTCTTGTTTAAGCTCCTAGCACTGAGCAGTATCACCTTAAGGCCTCCTTGTGTTGTCTTTGTTATGTTGGAAGGTTGGTCAATTTGCCATTGCCTAAAAAGGGTGTATTGGGGAGGATAAGGTTTTAGTCAATATTTCCCTTATTTGTAGAAAATGTTAAGCATCTAAGAAGGGGATCGAAAATATTGAAATAAATAAACTTTATATAACAAGATAGTGAAATGCCTTTCTGGGTTTAAGGACAAGAAGTGGTTCACTGAAAAGGTGATATGAACTTGAAATGTTTGCTTTAACCTATAACAAAAATGGATACTTCCAAAATGTAATAACTTACTTGAGATGCATATGGGAGACAAGACTTATGAACTATGGTAATTTACAAGCACTATGAGCATGAGAATACATGGGGGGCACATTGCACTGCCATAAGCAAGCAATGATGGCCAACAGGTTGAGCATTATCAGGGAATTAACACATGCTCAGGGGTGTTTTGATGCCCAGCACCACATACAGAGGGAGTTACTTCCCCTAGATGGGCATTAATTCCCTGATAATTTACACCCTAGAGGTCATTACTGTGCTTACAGAATGTGCTATCTGTTAAATTGTTTTGCATTTGTTTGTATCCACACACACAGATGCACTTAGCCTCTCTCTCAGAAGCACAGAGAGACACACATATATGCATTATACAGAAACCAACACAGTTAGCAGTCACAAACACTTTCTTGAGTGACTACACCTCAGATATCTCATTGTGATAAAATGAATGAAAAAAAAAATCAATGAATGCAAGGCATTGCAACCATCATCCCCCCCCAACCCACCTCCACACCTCTTAACTATCTCTGATTTTGCCTCATTTCATGCTTCCTATTCTTTAGGAAATTCATGCTGATGGATTGCTATAGCATTTAGCGCTGTCTCTCTCTCTCTCTCTCTCTCTCTCTCTCTCACACTGTCTTTCTCTCTTAGTTCATAGGTAGTAAATATGACTTGTAGTTCAGAGGACCATTTATGAGCCTAGCCCATATTTCCAGTAACCCCAAAGCACTATCTGGTTAAGTGACTCCATGTCACACAGTAGGCAAGCCAGGGCTGAGTAACTCAGACCCTCTACCACAGGCATTACACCTCATAGCCTATATCCCACCCTCCAAAAAAAGTTATTCACTCTTGTAGTGTTAGATTGGGTGGAAAGTGAAGGCATTAATGGCCACAGTAATATATTTCTAGTCGCTGTTGTCATACATACATATATACAGTATGCTTCCTCATCACTGCCCCCAGAAGACCAAAACATAGCCAACATCTCTGTACCTCTCATGTCAGACTGTGATGTAACTAAAAAAAAAAAACAAATAGAATATAACATATTTCATCCTGTTGCTGTCAGATATATTTAAATATAATGCCTCATTACCCCCCCCCAAAAAATAGCCACCAGTATATACATCTGTATAATGCCTCATTACCCCCCCCCCAAAATAGCCACCAGTATATACATCTGATCTGTGAGAAAAGTGGAAAAAAAAATTATCACAATAATGTTTCTAGCATGTTACTATTAGACAGTACACTGCTCCAGTGCAAGCTACAGTGACTTTCTATGCACATCTGTGAAGCTTGTGAGGAAAGTTAAAGAAATAATGACCACATTGTTCCCAGCACAAGGTATAGTGACTTGTTGTGCCTGCCTTTGTTGTTTGGGAGGAAAGTTAAACAATAAAAATGATGATACTGTCTCCAACACACACACACACACACACACACACACACACACACACACACACACACACACACACACACACACACCCTCTATAGCGACATTCTGTAAACATTGTAAACATCCGAGTGGGGCTGGTGTTAGACTAGGTGTATATCAAGACAAAGCTGCTACTAAGCCTGTGTTAACATACACTTATACAGCCTTGGGATATTGGGGCTGCCAGGACCCAGAAGTTATGAAAGTTTGTGTGTTCCGGGAAACATGTTATGCCTTATTTTATTTAATTATTTATTTTTTTAAAGATGACTGTTTAAAACTAAGCAAACGATGAGAGGGTCAATTGCTTTCATCCAGACAGCCCCCACCCCCATCAAGTAGTTATAACCACTTCTGTGCACAATTCAGATGCCTGATTATGACAAAAGAGGATGGCCATGTAATGTATTTTACTGTGCTCCACACAAACAGTTGCCTCAAATTAAGGTATTCCAAGTTGCTTCAGACAAATCACATTAGTACTGCAAAGCCAAAATAATGAGCAAGAAATAACAGACAGCTAGTCATTTTCCTCCACAGACAACTTTAGCAGTTATACCTGCTTTTTCTGTGCATATCTCAGGTGTCCAGCTAATTAGTCCATCTTACTTCATAGAAGTGTACACTAGTCCTGCACTTCAGCGGATATCACCTAGCAGTTATAGCTATTTCTGTGTGCACTTCAGACAATTGTGATAAAAATGAAGGTCATGTATTGTATTTCACTTTTGCCATGCAAGCAGTTGCCACAAATTGAAGTATTCGTAGTTATTTTATAAAAATCACATCAATCCTGCAAATCCACACTAGTCCTGCAAAGCCAGATAGTGACTCTTTAAAATGACAAAAACAAGGTCATTTACTTTTCACAGGCAGCTCAACCCTTCACCCAGCAGTTATAGCTACTACTGTGCACATTTCAAAAGTATAATTGTAATAAAATTATGGCTATGTATTGTATTTCAGCTGTTTTCTATGGAAAAGGTAGGCACACATTAAAGTATTCCAAGTTGCTTCACACAGATCAAAATAAACCTGCAAAGTCAGACTAATGAGCAAAGAGCAGCTGTTAGTCATATTTCATCATAGACAGGCCAACATTTTTACTATACTGTTCAGTTAATAGAATAACAGGTTGCATTTTATGAGGAACAAGAACCATGGAACTCCAGTGTCTGGCATTTTTACTGACTGTAATCCTCAGTGATTTACCATAAAATTAAAAAAAAAATAGGGACAGGGAGGACAAACATATCAGAGGAAATTGTGGATATTCTGCAAAATCTGGGACAGCTGCCTGCCAGTAACCGTATAAAATATCTCATTCTATTGCTGAAAGAAAAATTTTTTCATCCCACAGAAAATTTCAAATTTGTTGACTTCTTGCACCATCTCACCCATGATCTATCTGACTTTTTTGTCTAGGGTGATCATAAGCATGATGGAGCAGGAGACCAACAAAGTGAATGCTCACGTCTAAAGCAGTTCTTCCCTAAGATGCTGCAGGTACCGGACATTCAAATTGGGGCACTGCATTCTGTATATTTATTTATTTTTTTCAAGTACAGAAATGCCATATTTTTGTACTTTAAGAAAATCAAATATCAGAAAAGTGCCCCCTACTAGAACAGTGAGAGCAGCAACCCAGTCGGCCACCTATTTCTCCTATATATAAGGCTGGCATGACAGTATTGAAGTCACACATGTTCTCTGCCTTTAGTTAGCTTATATTGATGTTGCAGTGTCCTACATATGCAGTACTTATCCATTTGTAATATGCTAACGACAACCCACATGAAACATTGATGCCATGCTATGTGACCACTCTGTAGCCAGACTTGATTCTTCAGGCTTTGGAGACCAGACTCCATGGTAAAAGGGATGCCTTGGACTTAACATATTTGTTCACAACTGGCGATATCTCCTGTGACATTAGTTCAAGCTAAAGCTGTGTAGCATTTCTGTCCTAGCCTTGCTTAGCAACACTGTCCATTATCCATCAAAGACCCATTTTTTTTCAGACTCAGTTTAGAGTTCCATGACAGCTTGTTTCATGGCTTGCTCCACAAATCTGCAGGATATGAGCAAACTCTAAAGCTTTCTCTACTCTTAAGGTCTTGCTATCCTGTACCAGACATTGAAATCAGTAATCAAATCAAATATTTTAAAAATTTCAGGAATTTCTGGCAAGAAATTAAATTCAGCACCCCCTGACACACACAGTTACCTGCTTTCCCACATTCTCATTTAATCCAATTTGCCTCCAAGTTACTGACAAGCTATTAAGATTAGTGCACTCCTTTTAGCTCCATTACAAAATTTCACAAAAAATACAATGCTGTCAGCTGCCTGCAAACCCTGACTCTAATCCATATGAGCTGGGTTTGGATAGCTTCTTGGATACTGGAGAAGATAATCAGGAGAGATGAAAGCAGGTAGTGCCATATTGTTCACTGTGGAAGAGGAAGGTAGATTGGACTACTGCGGCAGTGGCTTCTAGTATAGGCTGGGGCGTGTCTTATCTTGTGAAAGTTCACACAGTGTGCTTTGTACTGCAGTGCACAGGTTTGTTTCTAGAAATGAGTGAAAGAGTGCATATGTTACAGGGCAGGTGTTGTGTGTTCCACTTTGGTACTATATATGATAGAGCTGCAAAGAGAAAGGTTAGATTAAGTAAAAAAAATGCTCTCCCCCTAGTATAGTGCAGAATGGGTAGTTCCTAAGCTTGGTGAGTTAGGGTCTTCCCTTAAATGCAGGTAGCCCTAGTCTTGCAGGAAGGGAATTACCTTTGAACATCTGAGCTGAAAGATGTCTTGTGTGGGGTGGCAATGAATGGGACCAAACACTCTGTTCATGCCAGCCTCAGTAATGGCCCATCTGGTTGGCTCTAGTGTGGGGTGAAGACCTTTGGCAGGGGTATATGATGGCTGGCATGCATGAAGAAGATAAAAGACTCACTAAAAAATAATACCTTTATATTCATACCACTCACCAACATAATTAAACTATACTTTTCTCCTAAGAATTTTCTGCTAACGGAAGCTTCCTGTCATTATGTCTTTCCACATTAGCGCCACTAATCTCTTTATATCTAATCTTCATCTGCTCTCTCTACTTCTTTTTCACAGTAAACTTCTGGAAGAAACATCTCAACACAACTTACAGGCTATTTTGGCTCGTATGACCTAAATCATAAATCTCAACATGGCAGTAAAAAAGGTTACAGCACCATCATACTCTCTAGTGTCACCTTTTAGCAGATTTAATTGTCACTGATCTGGGCTCATCATCTCTAATCTGGTCTGAAATTTATCTCTGTAACCACAAAACAAGGGTAATGGCTGAAGAGATCATTTCCAGGCCCTACTGCCTTAATAAGGGTATGCCTAAGGGATCTGTCTATGGTTTCCTTCTGTTCTCCCTCTCGGGTCTCTCTGCTCTAACCTCAGGCAAAATAACCTGATAGAATATGCCTGTTGCACTGATTATATAATCTTACCCGGTTGTGGTCCATTACCTATTTCTGTTAGCAAGGAAGCTGAGCAGATCTCTCCCTCCTTAAAGCATAATAATGTCACTATTCCTGAATAATATAGTATGATTTTCTATCTCACAAAGAGGGAAGGGACCTATTACCTCTCATTGAATGTAGTCTCCGATTTTCTTCCTCATTGATACCAACACTAATACTCATCTATTCCAGTTTGTCAGAATATTATTTGTTGATTTAAGTAACATTATTCCAAAAAGAATCATCACTGTCTCATGCTCAGTAAAACAAAAGTCTGTAAGCCCATTTTAAGGCATCTTTTGTAAAAATATTGATTTAGGCAATTGTGCCCTCTGGCACAAACTACCTGGTCAGTCTATATGTATTAATTTTGTTGCATCATCCACATCATCCACATGCAAAGCTTTTTCCTTAAGTCATTAATTTTTGAAGACCCACTTTATTGTATTCAGTGTCACTAAGGATACAGAGTCTATCTTGAGACTCAGTGGGATTATGCAGAGAATTGATCCTCTGTCATTCCACCAGGAAATACACACACATACCCTATGGGCAATTTAGAGTACCAGTAAGTCACTTGCAGCATCTCTATAAAATGTGGGAGGAAAATGGAGCACATGGCGAAAACCCACGTGGACACAGGACGCATGTAAAGACTCCACTCAGAAGGCATGGGACTGAGTTGAAGAACCAACAAATGTGAGACAACAATACTAACAATCACACTACTGTGATGTCTGCATTTTCCTTACTCAGACCAACATACAGAATTCTGTCACCTAACATCTTCTTTCTTCATACTTAATTATTTGTCTGTTTCAAGAGTATATACATCGAACCTCTTTTTCTCCCTGTAGAGTTCTATGCCTTAAACATATGAACTCCCAATATTTCACATTCTCATCTCCAAACCCAAATACTTGACTCTACCTTTTGACAGCTATGTTTTGGTATATTCCCTTCTCATAAAGAGATGATATTCCAGTTGACAACTGTTGCCTGGCAACTGATTTTCTTTGCTCTGTACCTACAAATTCAAATAAAATAAGTTGCTATCACTAATGTGTGATTCTAACTGAAAACAGTGAGTACTGAAATTTGTTGTAATGGGTCCCTGATATGTTATTGCCTCTGTGTAGATTGATTCCAGGACAGATGAACACTGAATTACAGGACCTTTGTGAAAGGTTCTTAGTTATCAGCTACCCCACTGACTTGATCAGGGAAGTATTGAAATAAGTTATTGAAGACAGATCTGTGAAGTACAAACCTATCACCGAAGGGAGTATAGCTAGTGGAGTGCTTGAGAGTGATAGTTTTGTATATACAGAACTGGGGATGGTGTTCACCTATATTTTGAATTCACTAGTTATTAAATATATTGTAAATAATAACTGGTGGGTACTGACAAGAGCTCGGACTACAGATCCGTCTGAGAAGAATGTGATGGTTAACACCCCTTATTCATCAGTATGAAATTAAGAAACAAAACTGAGAATACCACAGCAGCCGCCAGTAATTCCAAGCTGAGGGGGACATTTTCTTGTCACAGATATTGCCACTGTAGATTTGTGTCTAACAGTCCAGACTCCTTTTGTTTGAGTACTGACATCAGTTACCCAGCCCTTTGATACTGTAATTGCAACACACAGTACATGTTCTGCTTTATAGGACTACCAAAAAATAAACACAACTATGCCATAAAAAAGAAAAATAAGACATTTTTTTTAAATATTTTGCATTGTTTTGATTTTAATTTATTTATTTTTTTGTATTTGATTTTGCAGAACTGGATTTAAATGGTAGGGATTTGGTAGCATTATTGAACGATAAGGAATGTTGTTTGTAAACAAAGATTAATTTTTCTTATCCACCAGTTTGAATGAGCGTCTTCATTTGAATGTATACTGTAATTTAAGAAACTGAAGCACTGAAATGCTGTTTACATATGTGATATGCTTTTCATCATATTATACTACATACTGTTTACTTGTTATTATGTGATATTTTAAGTTTTTTACAGGGACTTTCATTTTATATATTTTTTCCTTTTATTGTCTCATTTCAGCTGTTCAGTTTAAGCGTTTTAATCTTTGTGCTGAGACTTTTTTTCAGTCTGAAGAAGTCAGTATAATTGCTGATGAAACCTTTTATTTATTTTGAGTTTATTAAACTACTGCAGTTTCCTTCATTTGCCAACAACACTTGTTTTTATTTCTTCTTTTTTTTATTTTTATTTTGTAGTACTGTGGTCAATTCTCCTTGATATTTTGTTTTACTTATTTCTATGAAGTATGTAAGGAACAGCTGGGCAAGTCTGATTTGATTCAAAGGAGTATTCAGAACTCACTGATTCTGCCTAGCTCACTTTCCCCTTGGATTACCTTTCATTTCCGTTGAACTAGCAATGCAAACAGCAGTGGAGGGATTAATGTTACAAAATAAATCAATCAAGACAATAGATGAGGTATAAATAGACTTGAAAATTTTCAGTTTATCAGAGCTTTTAAAAGTTGTTGCATCTTCCGATTTCAATAGCGTATGATAATCCAGTGATTATAATGAAATGAGCACAGATGGCTTTTTAGAATAACTAGAAAAGAAGCTGGTGAAATTCAAATCTCTCTCTCTCCTTGGATTATCATTTTTTGTAGGTGAATACCTAGATCAGAATACCCAGGGACCGTCACTTAAATAAATATTTTTGTTCTAGTGAACCCTAGATTCAACTTCATTAAAAAGTGCAAACATATAAATGAAGAAACAGTTTTATTTTTTGTGTGGCAATATTAATAAATATAATGCAATCAAGATTAAAATCTTAATGGATAGAGGAGTTTTACAAATGCTTAACAGCTCTGCTTCCATCTAGTATGTTTAAACTTAAGCAATACGATGCACTCGCTCTCCCAGACGAAAGTGCCACTCACTCGAACCTTAAACTGTCCACCACTGTTAAGAAATTAGAATGGGAAGGGAAATTCTTGAGAAAATGCAAAATGAATACATTTATATGAGATAAGGACTATGAAATCCAACTTCATCTGGTGATGCTATTGATGACTATCTGGAGTTCAGCACCTTTCATTGTGGCTTGATTACCACTGGTTTGATCCTTGGAAAGGCAATTGACTCTTTCTTTTTTAGGAACTCCACCTTCCCAAAATACTCCACCTCCTTTGTATTTGAAGAAGGGAAGAAATGGGAATACAGGAAGTTTCATATGCCATGTTCAAGGCAGCATTTCAGAGAGGGCAATGACACTTGCAATGAACAAACTGCCTACGTTGGAGGTGAACTTGTTTTTTCAGAGACCGGGTCCCTCACTGCCATAAGTGTTCAACAAGTCCTTTAATCAGCCTTCACATAGGCAAGACTGTACCAGAAACTACAGTAAATATATGGCATGTTTCAGGATATTTTATTTCAGCAACAGGAGGAAGAACTGATGATGTTGGCATTACTCATGTAAATGAACTAAATCAGTTTAGAAATTTCAGTCTGTCTTCTGGAGTAGCGATTAATGCTGAGATTAAGAAAAGAGTTTGGTTTTATTCCAACAAAATGTGCCTATGTTTCAGATAACTTAACATCATTATGACTATTTGCTAGAAAGTTTAATTTGGCATTATTTTTTCCCATGATGAAGGGTATTAAACTCTTAATTTCAGTGGAGGGCTTAGATAACTAATTTCTTGCTTCCTTCTAGTACTGCTATTAAAGTATTTGAAGATGCATGTGAATCATAAATGAGAGGTGTCTTGTTGAAGCCTTGCAAGAAAATGTTCTGTAATTTAATATATGAGCAAAGAATGCACTGGACAGACTGAGTAGTGACAGCAGTGTCCATGTTACAAAGTAGGAGAAAAGATGTGATATCGTTTTTTATGCTGATTTTACTTAACAATGATCATTTTCATAATGAAGTGACAATGGAAAGTATTGAAAATTGATGTAAAGAAAGAGATGTTTTTCTTAAAATGATCCTTAACAATTAGCTTATTTTGTGTGAAGTTAATAGTTTCTTGACTGTACATTTTTTTAGACTTGAGACAAACTTTGGAATGCACAAACCTACAAAGATGCTTCCAAACCTTGCTTAGTCTAATTGTTCCAACAGTGGGTTCAAAGACAGACCCACTGAATAGACACTGAAGCCAGTAGTTAAACTCATTTTGTTATTTTTGTTGGATTTGGTTGAATGCATTTCAAAAACTGGGAAATCTTACAGCTATGGCTGAGAATGTTTTAGTGACTGCAAACATTTCCTTTCTGTGTATATTTTTATATCTGCTTATTTAGTTCGTGTATGGTTCAAAGAATAAGTCTGCATCGTGTTTTTTCAGACAGAGAAATTTAATTATCTGAAAACAACAGCTACTTCCTTTTTGATAAGAAATTGTTAAGTCAATATTGTCTTGGCTCAGTGGTATACTTTATTAATGTATGACAGTATTAATTATTTTTTTTAACTTATTTGTACTTTATTAACAATATAATTTTTGTGTTTGTCTGTGTGTATATGGGGATGATTTATTAGTCTCATTTCAGAATTAGTTTAACACTGTCTAATTTTCTGATGCTCTCCATCCAAGTAAGTAAAACAAGTACTGTTTTCATTGATATAAAGACAGGGAAGTGCTTGGAGAAAGAAATGCTGATTACAAGGGAAGTTAGGAAGGAACATTTCAACAGCTCGTACTTAGACTCACTTAAAAGACAGACTTTAAGAAGAAATTGCTATGAAGGGTGACAGAGTCAAAGTTAGCAGACTGACTGCTTTTGATGAAACATTTTGACTAAATTTTAAAACCTTTCTTGAAAGTTGTTAGTTAGAGGCTTCATCATTAACTTTATCATGAAAGTATTGAAAGAAGTTATCGAAGGGAGGTTGGGGGAATACATACCTATTACAGAAAGGGACTGCAGCTTGTGGAATGGCTGTAGATAACAGTTTTGTGAAAAGAGAATTGGGAATGGTGTTAACCTATAGTTTGATTCAACAGTTATTAAAGATATTGTGAATAATAAGTGAGAGAGACTGATGGGAGATCCACCACTAACATTCCTCTCAACTTCTTAGTGAAAAAAAATCTGGACAAAATCTAAAATAATTGGGGGGGGGAGGCAAAGGCCCAAAAATAGGGACAAATAATTTTAAATATCACTCTTATAAACCCAGGAAGTTGCAAGATTAACAGGGTTGTGTTAGCATGCATTTTCTGAAGGATATGAAGTCTGAAAATCAAATATGTGTCAATATTTACTGACTTCAGTCCTCATGATTTGAAGGAAAAACACAAATTTTATGAGGGACAGACTAAAATTATAAGGCAAAAATCTAGATTTTCTGTGAAAATCTGGACATTTGAGAGGTACGAGCACTGCACAAGTTAATGGATGACACACTTGTATTCATCAATAAAGGTAGCATGAACTTGGGAAACTGATTTGAGAGTGCCATGGGAGAAGCTAGTTGTTCTTTGCTCAGGAAGACATTTTCTTGCAATAGATGTAGCTGTTCACCTAAGCATGCTTTAGGTCAGGGGTTCCCAAAGTGTACGCCGTGGAGCCCTGGGGAGCCACGGCTTCTTCACATGGGCACAGCAAACTAATACCCTTCATTTATGATTTTTTTCTTTTGTTTTTTTAATTTTTGTGGTGTTTGAGCTGACGCCACCACGTGCTTACCAGCCTGTCAGAATTGAGCAAGGAGCTTCACTTTCTTTCATGCAGCCTACTTGGACTATGCATCAGTGCCTCTTGTTCCATTTCCTTTAAATTATTATGTCAAATGTATTTTATTTATGTATTTATCTATTTACTTACTATTTCTTTATTGACCTGGGTAGACACTGAATCTTCTGGACTGTTTTCAGGCTCAGCCTGGGGAACCATGAAATTCCCAGTCAGATCAAATGTAGTACACAGTGGTCACTGTATAATGTTATAATTGACAGACAGAAAATGCTTTTTTAAATAATTACAATTGTACACACAGTAGTCATACTATATAATTCATAGACAATTTATAACTAGTAGGAATGTATATAGCAGTTTCTTCTTAAAGTCTGTCTTTTAATTGATTACATAACTATTTTTGAGAAATGGAGGTTCCACATTCTAAAGGTTTAATGATTCTCATCTTCAGTTTTCAGGCACGCCATGTTATGACTTTTACACTTTTCCTTTGCATATCTTATAAGTACAAGATGTGTATAAATGTTGTTGTGAAACTCTAGTGCTTTAACCTAGAATGTGTAAAGCATGATTAACTGCAGAAAAGTAGTTGTAGTTTTGAAGTACAGAGTTTTGCTTGCATTTTCTTAGCAAACCTGTTATATTTACAACAAAATTTACAGCATCATTTAGTGAGACATGAACGTTTTAAAACAGATTATCCTCATGACAAGATACAGGACAGTAATTCATAGATAATTCTGGGCGGCCACGGTGGTGCAGCAGTCAGCGTTGCCACCTCACAGCAAGAGGTTCTCCGGTTTGATTCTCGGCTGGGGTGCCTTATGTGCAGAGTCTGCATGTCCTCTCTGTGGTCGTGTGGGTTTCCTCCGGGTGCTCTGGTTTCCTCCCACATCCCAAAGATATGCTGTAGGTGGATTGGACACTCTAAATTGGCCCTAGGCATGAGTGTGTGTGTGTATGTGCCTTCGGTGGAAGGTTGGGAGTCAGGCTGACAACTCAACACCATAAAAACTCAGCTGCCAATCATGAGCGGACAGGTGATCTGCTGTGGCGACCCCTAACTGGGAAAAGCCGAAAGAAGAAGAAGTTCAAAGATAATTCTGCAGAGAAGATTCTTTGTATGAAAGAGATTTATTTGACACAAAAGGTGCAGTACCTCTTGGAAGATGAAAATATATACCATTATAAAATATTACACAATTTGCCAGGTACATAAAAAGGTACAACCTTAATACAAGATGGCAATACACTAAAGTATAGTATTACTTGTAAAGGGTTTACCTTGTCATGCTGTGCCCCATTAAATCTCATTGTGATGTCATATGAACCCCTGTAATCATTGCAGCATCTTTCTTGGAATAAAAAAGTCTGGGGTGAGAGTCTACACAAATTACAATCCTCTAAAAAGATCTCATCATTTATTTTCCACTATATCATTCATTTTTCAATATTTAAATTGACCCTGCTCAGACTAGAGTTCCTGGGAGACCAACCTTGCAGCCAAGCCAGGGGTTGTATCCATTGTTTAGCATATGGAGACCAAACAATTGATGCTACCTACCCAGGCTGAGCCTGAAATGGCTCCATCGAGTCATGCTGTGGAGTCATTATCTAAAAGGTGAAGTGGTGGCATCAGATGCAGTACCTGAATTATCATATAATCTGGCTTGGAAGAAGTGAAACAGCCCTCAAGGAGAGTTGCCATGTATATCTGTGTGTGTGTGCATGTGTTGAAAATGGATGAAAGAATGAATGAAATTGTTTTCAGCCACCACTCACTTACCGCACCACATTGTTTAAGTATGCAATGAAGCATGAGGAAGTGTACATGAGTATAACTGCATATTTCAATAAAGCCTGGGATAGTTGGTGTACAGATGGAAGGAAGAGAGTGTAAGCTGAGACTAGCCTCCAAGAGATGTACAGGATCATAGCCATGTGTGGTTAAAGTGTTTTTTTTTCTAACAGGGTTTTGAAGATAAATAGGCTACATGGCTTATTAAGTGAGGTAGGTCTAAGAGTTCTAAGTCTCTGATGCATAGTTGGAGTAGAGGGAATTTCTAACAGTATTATGGGTATTTCTTTTAGTAAGTAGAAGTTTATCCATTGAGCATAGTGACCTGGTGGAGGAGTATGGAATCCTGATGTTTAGTAAGGCTGAACAGTTTTGTTTTTTATTAGTGATATTATGGACTGTAGCCTCTCGGGTAATAGATAGTTTGGTAGTTCAGGCCAGTGGAGTTGTGTCAAGGCTAGAAAGAGCTGAAGGTGTCGCTCTATGTCTGGCTGCAAAGCTAGTAATTTTGTTACTAATTTTAGCTTTGAGACCATGCTAGAAGTCTGTGAATGAGGGTAAGTGTATAATAATGAGGGGAGGAGATAAGCTGAGGGTATAGTTTTTTTTTTGTTTTTGTTTTCTGCTATCAGTAGTTATTTGCTTTGGTATAACCAAGCCTTTGATGGATTTTATAGATAGCTTACTGTAGAGATTGATATTTAGGTGTTCATTAGTGGTGACACCAAGTACCTTTGTGTGAGTGACTAGTTCAGTAGAGGTGTTGGTGGCTGAGACGATGAAAAAGTTACTGTTTTATTAGAGAGATTTTTGGGTATGAAAAGTGTGAACTTAGATTTTAACGCTTAACAGGAGGTAAGATGTTTGGAACCAGGACTCAGTGGAAGAGAAGGCATTTTATTTTTATTTTTCCCTGAAGCTGGGTTAAGTAGGCAGTGCAGATGACTGTAGCATCCTCTGCATATTTAATGAACTATTAAAGAGGAAGGGACCTAGTATGCAGTCTCAAAGGACTCCAAGTGACATTGGCAAGAATGAGAAGCATTCATTGAGCCATTTGACTGCTTGTTACTGTTTGACAGATAGTTGTGAAACCAGGATAGCATAGTGTGATCCAAGATTTAGTAAAGTCAGTCTGTGCAGAAATATTCTTGGTAGGTGGTACTGAATTTATTAGATCAAAGAACAGAAAAGATACTAGTTTACAAGACTGTCTGGAGACTGATTTGGTTGTTGAAATGGAGGAGAGTGGTAGTAGTGCTTTGGTGATGTCTGCAACCATGCTAAGCTGAAAAGAGATCTTGTTAGCAAGAAGCATGAGGAGTTGGCTTGGATGGACCTTTCAATTATTTTGATAAAGGAGAGATAGTATGACAATGGGGTGATAGCTGTATGGCAATGATGTGATAGTGGGAAATTAAGTGGAAATACCTCCCTTATGTAGAGTATTTTTTCCAAAATATCTGTTGCATAATTTTCTTGGGTTGACCTATTTATTAAGATTGAGACAAGCTAAGCTAGTGTATCAGCAGCCATTTAGAGGTATTCAGTGGGGAAGTTATTAATGGCTAATGTGTTGGGTTTAAGCTTAGGGAGAATTTTTAATAGTGTCATTGGGAGAAGGATTGAAATTGAAGACAAGTTTATGTGTGGATTGTTGGAGGGTATTTTAAATTTGTCTGATAGGTGGCTGCTAGTAAGAGTGGATGCATTTTCAATGAAGCATGTGTTGAATTGGATGGCAATGGACTCTACATGGTTTGCACTGGTAGGAGGCAGCCCAGCTGGACCGCCAGGGTTAAATAGATTATTTATGCAGGTTCAGAACAGTTTTGGATTCTTTTAGTGGGTATTTTGAAGAGAAGTATAATAGGTTTCTTACCAGCTCTAATGTGTAGTTTGGTTTGATTCTGTAGTTCTTGAAAATGTTGTAGGTTGGATTGTATTCTCTTTAGAAGCTAGATCTTCCATGCTTTATCTCTTAGCCACGAGTTATTTTGTGACTTTTGATAGTCATGGAGCAGAGTTAAATTTTACTGTTTTGCATCTGATAGGTGCTTGTTGTTTTGTTTAGCACACTGAAAAAGGTTTCATTGAAATGAGTGACAGTTTCATCCTGGGGCAGAGATTTTAGTATTTGCCAATTATAATGTTTTAGGTTGGATATGAAGGTGTCAATGTTAAACTTACTTAAATTCTGTAAAAGTTGTAGTGATGTTTTTTGTGATATGACTTTCTTCCTACAAGTTTTGGAAGGTGACCTCTAAGAGAGTTTGAAAGGGTGCAAATACATGCAATTTTATTTGGGTTGGATGTAAGAGTTCAGTCACAGGTAGATTTTGTTATGCTTTGACAAAGTCCTATAATATGCACTTTATGCACGCCGTGGAGGGTGCCTTGGGAAAACCTGGATTCAGCAAGGGAGCCGGGAGTCGAAAAGTTTGGGAACCACTGCTCTAGGTGAAACTGAGTATCAGTAGCCTGCAGAAAAAAGATGAATGACATAATACCAAATGCTTTTTTCCCATAGGATATCACAGACAGTGTGATCTAATTGTGTACTGGCAATGATTCACGAGTTTGGGGAGAACTCTCCCTTTTTTAAGTTGGTGTAACTGTAGAGTTGGTATATATAAGTTCGAGAGGGGGGGGGGGTGCTATGGGAACTTGTCTCCCTGGAAAAAAAAAAAAAAAACAAGTAAAAAAAGATTTTTTTCTTTAACCTTTTGCACTTCAGGCATTTTACCACCCTTTTGGAATGTGAACTTTCAGGAAGTTGACATTTCATAGTAGAATCAGATGTAGCCAGCACTGGTTCGTGGCCTACAGCCCATCTTTCTTGTGTGCAAATACTGACATTAGTTAAACAGCTCTCAGTACTGTAATTGCAACACACAAAAGGTGGTACACGCAACAGGGTACAAAACATGTTCTGCTCTGTAGTTTGTAGGACTACTAGGAAATTGAATAATAAAATATACAACATACATATACTTTAATAAAGATAAATGAAGAAGGTTATTTTGCTTTATGTGTTGGAATGTGTGGAGATGGATTTAAGAGATGAGGATTTGGAAGCATTATTGGATTTCAAGCAATATATTTGGCAAACTAAAGTTAATTCTTCTTTTCCATTTGAATTGAAGGGGCAGCTTATTTTAAATGTGTATTGAAACCAAAGAAATGGAAGCATTAAAGTGCTTTTACATATCTGATGATTTTCATCATATTATACAATAATACTATTTTATTTGTTATAGTGGGCCCTTCATGACAACTGTTATTTACTGGTTTTATTAGTATGTCATACCCATCTGCCTCTCTCTACAACTTAGCTGCCCTCTTTAATCTACTACCTCTGAGTGCACACCTTTTTATTCTTCTGTATAAGTGTGTTTAATATCAAATTCCCTTGAAAATCTCATAATATGTCATGTCCCTTTTTCAAGTTTTATTTACCTCTGTATTTTTTTAAATTGTAACTTGGTTACACAGTGTTTTACTTTTGTAAATTTTTACTTTTGTAATTTTTTATATATCACTATTGTTTCACAATTGTAATTTTCATATTATCATTTGTATTTTATTTTATTATTTTTTTTAATTGGAACTTTTCTCCCCGGGCCTCCACTGAAAATTGGCTCACTTGGCCCAGTGGACTTTCCTGGTAAACAAATGTCAATAAATAAATAAATGTCATTTCCATTGTTGTCCTTTACCCTTTCATTTCATAGTGAGTTTTGAATCCAAATAAGTCAGTGTGATTGGTAATAAAATGACTTGCTTGTCTGGTGTTTATTAAACTACTGCTGTTTCCTACATTTGCTAGTAGCGCTTATTTTATTTAATTTTTTTATGGTTTTAATACCGTGGTCACTTTGCATTGTTATTTTTGTATTATTTATACCAATGTTTGTCAGACATAGCCATCTTCGGGTATAAATTAAGCCATAGTCATTATGTTAAGCACGACACATTCTCCATTCAGACAATGGTAGTTGTCATGTCGAATAAGTTACCAGAAGAATTGATACAAATCAGTGTGGGAGTGGCTTGGTGAATAGCACTGCAAATTTGCAGCAAGAATTCCTCTGTCTTAATTCTTGGCTGGATGCCTTCTGTGCAGTGTGCATGTCTCCCCTTGTGTCCATGTGGGCTTTTCTCTATGTGCTCTTGTTATGTCCCAGAGATATGCAGTAAGTGAACTGGATTTTTTTTCAAGTTGCCACTGTGTGTGTGTGTGTGTGTGTGTGTGTGTGTGTGTGTGTGTGTGTGTGTGTGTGTGTGTGTGTGTGTGTGTCCGTGCACTGCATTACATATTACAGTATACAGAAGAAGCTATTCTACATGGACTACATATTGTGAGACTTTGATGCATTGTGTAGGATTTGCATTATAAATGTATGGTACAATATGTCTAATCACACCCAGTACTAGTTGACAGGACTATATATTGAGAAGATAGTAAGTAGTATAAATATAAAGAAGATATCAAAGCCAGCTATGAAAACCCTGGCTGCTTACACCTCTAGTTTAGAAACTGAATTTATTAGTGCTTAGGTTCTGTTATCATCATCAGTATTTCATCTGAAAATAGTTTTATTATAATAAAGGGCTTGATGTCACAATGTCCTTACAAATCAGAATGTAAAGCTATATTTTATATGTTAAAACCTGTATAACAGGTCATAAAATTGTTCAGCATTTATTTTTAAAGAGCATGTCAAAACACTTACTCTCGTCACCACAGTTATGGAACAGCACTGTATTTTCAACAAACATCACACCAAATATTAATTTCTGATATATACTTTGTATGCAAACCTCATTCTGTTCATATTGGAGATGTTCCAAATGTTGGGCTAAATAGCATACGTTTTGTTATCTGTGGATTCAGTAAGAATCAGATGAAGAATATAATCAGTTTTCAAATATTTAAGTGCATCATGTTTAATAAATAAAATTATTTCACTTGAGTGTTAGCTCTTCACTACGAAGATCTCAAAGGGATTTATATGGAATTTTGACAGTCAGTTATATGAGGCTAAAGACTTCTAAATTCTAAAATTAGAACAACCTCCTGCTGTTATAATTTCCAGGAAATGTAGACATCGGTATGGAAGGTTCATACTACAGTCAAGCCCAGAATTAAATGTTGTTTAATAAAATGCTGAAAAACACCCTTCTTTTTTTTAAAAACCTTTATTAAATTATCACTTGTGAAACAAGCAAATTTGCATTTATACAAAAGTAATCAAACTGTATTAAATTAACCTTAACAAACATTATACTTCACATATATTGCTATATATCATACAACCTAAGCAACATTACATACATTTTTCAATTCCTACCCCTTTTTTAAACAAGAAACATCTTTATTAAACCATCACTTATGACATAAGCAATCATACATTTATATAAATGAAAACGAACCACACTGACACAATCCTAGTTGCAAACATTTTACATCACGAACCATACTGACACACTCCCAGTTGCAAACATTATACATCACTTATAATCTACCCAATCATTTTCAGTCAAACATTACATAGCTCATTTAAGTCCTGCCTTCTTTTAAACCTCATTCCTCCTCTGTATGTATTGTTCCCACAATTCCCATTTTTTTCCTATGTAGTTGGATCATACCCTTTTCTAAAGATATCAGTTCCAGTTGTTTTATCTCTGCTACTATATTCACTACTTCTAATATAGTTGGCTTAGATTTTGATTTCCATATTTTAGTAACTGCTTTTTTGGCAGCCACCATAATTAGATACATCAAGGCCTTACCATGTCTCGGCAATTCTGATTCTGTATCATCGCTCAGAAAGGTCATCTCCCTCGGTACACCAGTCCGCCCACCCAGCATATCCGACAGTGCATCCCACAGGGAATCCTTAAAGTCCACCAACGAGCCACACTCCCAGAAAATATGTTCCCAAGTACCTCTTTCTTCCCCATCACACCTCCAACATTTGCTGTCTACCTGAGGAAAAATTCTCTGGATTCTACTTGCGATATAAAAATATCTATGTAAGCATTTCCAAGCAAAAATCCTAAATCTTCTAGATTTTGTTGCGTATTTGGGTGACATACATATATCCTCCCATTGTTTCATTGTGAATTTCTTATCCATTCTCTCTTCCCAATCCTTTTTAACCTCTTCTGATTGATTTTATAGTTATTATGCAATATTTTATATACTGTGTTAGTTATTCCTTTTTAATGGCTTCTTCTGTTCTAGATTCTACTAAAAACTATACCAGTGCTGGCTTTTGTTTAGGACCCCCCCTATTTCTTTCTCTTTGCCTATACTCTGATATCAGTCCTTGATAGGGAAGGCAATCTCCAACCTGCAGTCCAAATAAATTCTTGGCCTCTTCCCATTCTATTACCTTTCCCTCTCTAGTTATTTGCTCCCAATACCTTGGTTCCTTTGCCAGTTTTCTCCAATAAATTCCAGCCCCTTCTTGCCTATTGTCTGTATCCATTATTGCAGTCATCTCTTTCGGCAGAATCTCCTTTCTCCATTCCCCTGTTGGCTTAGTTCATAGAATACTTTCTGCTACTTTATGGATATAATATTCTGTATGATTATTGTTATTCTACTTAAAGGACTGCATCCAAAATCCCAGTCTCTCCTTGTTTTTTGAGTTTCCCCCTCTGTTTTAACATCATCCCTTTCCACTTTGAATTATAGTGTTCTGCTTCTGCTATGTATAGGAGACTTAACTGTGTAGCTCTGAAATACCCCTTCAAATTGGGTAATCCCAATCCTCCCTGTTCTGCTGGAAGAATCTTGCCATCTTCCCCGCCCAGATAAAGTACTTCAACTCTTTATTAATTGCTATCCACAACTTCTCCTCTGGTTGATAAAAATATGCCTCACCTGTGTATAACACTAAAGGGACTAAAAACATTTTGACTGCTTGTATCTTACTATTCATATCCATATAACAAAGCTTCCATTTTTCTCAGTTTTTGTATTATCTTTTGTTTAGTCTCTTCCCACATATCCTTAGCTGCTACGCCATAATCATTTTTAATCCATTTTCTAAATATTTCATTTTATTACGTCCCCATAAGTATGGATATTGCTGAACCAATTTGTGCATGGGTACATAATTTACTGCTATTGCCTTTGTTTAGCTTCATTAATTTTGTATCGCGAAAAAAAATTGAAACTGTCTCAGAATGTTCCACAACACTGTAATGTCTCTTTCTGGTTTTGCCAGGTATAAAATAATATCATCTGCAAATACAACCAGCTTTTCTTGACCACCTTACCAATTGCATCCAGTCTGAGTCCCGTATTTTATTTGCCAGTGGTTCTAAATATAATGCAAATAACAAAAGAGAAAGAGGACACCCCTGCCTGGTCCCTCTGCTCAAGCAGAAATTATCAGAGAGGACCCCACCCACTTTAATTTTTGCCTCCGATCCCTCACATAGCCTCCTAATCAACCTTATAATTTTTTTAGGAAATGCAAATGCTTCTGTTGCCCTGCTCATAAAGTTCTTGCTTACTCTGTCAAATGCTTTCTCTGAAAAACATCCTTCTTGATTCAGAATGCAAGTGACTAAATCTCTACTATTTATCAAATTCAACTCCCTATCAGAAGTGCAAACCTATAATTCTAAGCCCCATAATTACAAATAATAAAGTCAAATAACCTAAGAAATGGAGAAGAGCTCAAATCTTGTAATGCTTTTAAAGCATTTTTGAATGGGGGGCTGTGTCCAGGTATACTCCCAACAGTGAGGTTATAACCCCCACAATCCTCCTGTTTATATTCCCTATTTGCATTTTTAATCTTGCTTTTCCAAGGATCGCTATGGCTGTCCTTGGGTTTCAACAGGAGCTCAACTCCTATCCTTGCTACAAACAAAGCCTTCACCTATGTCAGTAGTCTGTCAGCATTATTTTTGTGTAACATACTGTACCATGAAATGACTGAGGACCCTAGCCATGGGATACAATATATATTGTCAGAAGCACAATGCTGCCAATACTTAAGCCTGGAGGGGATAAGCTAGACTGTGTGGGTGCACTGTCCATCCTTTTTCTGTAACAGCAACCTAATTTTAGAGGAGGAGTCCAAGTTAGTACAGTTATGCCATACTTTGTGAAAGTATTCCAAGCTACATTCAATGATAATATGCATAAAAAATGTCTTCTTGTTAAACAGGTTTGTAAATAATGTGAATATTACTGAAGGCTTTCCATAAACATGACTTTTATGTGTAAAACCAAAACTGCTTATAGCCTATCCAGATATCCCTTACTGAGTTGAACGTTATAATTATACTGTCCATCCATCCGTCTGTCTTCTGATAAGCTACTATATCCTTTATTGGTCAAGGGGCTATGGGAATGTCAGAACATATCCCCACAGCCAGTGCCTACAAGGCATTGAGACCCTTTTTGGAGAAAGGTGCTGGTCTGCTTTAGGAAGCACACATGCACATACACACCTACACACATAGCTGGGTAGATAGATGTATGTATGTATTATTCCTAGATTTGTTCTTTCTGAAATTGTTCATTTACAGACAAGACTTAAGAAAAAAAAGCTAAAAAGCTTCAACAACAGTTTACAGTCTGCAGTAAATAAGGCTGACAAATGGCACTACACTGTTGTGGTGTCTATAGAATAACGCAGTACAGTACGGCACACATTTGCCATTCTCAATTGCTAGTTACTGTGTTTTAAGTTTTTCATAGTCAAAACAAGTAAGAATAAGAAAAACAAAGTATAGTGGCATTGATTTCCCATTACTGTGCCATTGTACTCCACTTCTGCTGTAACTCCCAGGCTGTGGCTGAAATGGGTCTATAGTATACTAGTCCACCACCCTGATCAACAAATGTAAATAAATACAGTTCACAGTAGATAACATTGCAATGAAGATTTACTATTATCTAAACAGGAGGTTTTAGCTGATTATATAACCGTATAATGGTAAACATTTAGGAAAGAGTTAAGGTAAGACTTCATTGTCGAACTTCTGGGTGTTAGGGCTATAGGAATGTGAATTATAAACAGATCTGAGGGTTTCAAGTTTCTGCAGTGAAAAGACATAGATAGATGGAGACAGACAGAGAGATAAGATATTAATAAAATACAAGAGATAATTTTATAAAGTTCAGCCACACGTCATAGTGCTAAAATAACTGAGTTAAAGTATTCAAGGATTAATTTTCAGATTAGGAAGGCAATTAGGTGGCTGCTCATGTCTGGTAGTGTAAGCTGTTAATATACAAGGAACTTAGCCCCATCTGATTTCACCTTTGTTAGTTGGCGAGCATTTGTCCTTACTAAACATATGAAAGCTTTAGATCAAGATAGTCTGATCTTGAATACCAGGCTTCAGCCAAATTGTAGTAGCTAATTTTATACCTCAGAATTATTTTGCAATGATTTGTATGTTTTGAAAGCCCTGTCACTAATTTTTTTCATCTATATATATATATATATATATATATATATATATATATATATATATATATGATAGTCTAATCTCTTGGGTATATGTTCCTTAACCTAAAATCAATTTTAATTGAAGACGCTTACGTTTGGTGCAGAAGTTCATCCATATTAGTTTTAATGTAATCTACAACTGATGCTTGTGCTGTGAACCATGCAGGCCCAGTCCAGTGTCTATGCTCCTCATTGAAGAAGTTCCTTACACTGTAAAATACCCTTAAAATACTGATTGTCCTTGATAATAGTGGTATGTGTATGGTCTGAAAAAGTAAGGTTTTGATAATTTTAAGTCAACCTGTTAAACTAACAGCTTGACAAAAATAAATAAATAAATGAAATAAAAATAAATAAATACTTACCACTTAAGTTTGTTTTTTTGTTTTTTTTGCCAGACTGTTAACTTAATAGGCTGGTAATTAACTGACTGCTTTCACTTATTCATGCATTCCAGTTAAGTCTAAATACTGCGTGCATTAACAATGATATAATTAGGTCTTGCCAGCCTAATATTATTAATATAGGACAATGGGAGGCATGTCACTTAGACTTTTTTGGCGTGCAAGAGTTTTTAAAGTATTTTTCTGCATTTAAACTTTAAAAAAAATATATATATTTTTTTTACAAAAGACTACTTGCATGCATAAAAGTGCATTGTGAACACTATTCTGTGGAAAAACAAACCTTTACCTTGATTGGTTGCACACGATCAAAAAGATCAAAAGGCAGAAGCTAACAGTTAAATTTACAGTGGTTCACATGCCCCTAAGCTAATGAACCACCAGTCACAAGTATTTAACATATATATATATATATATATATATATATATATATATAGAGAGAGAGAGAGAGAGAGAGATCTACACACACACACACACACACACACACACACACACACACACACACACACACACACACACACACACACACACACACACACACACACACATATATATATTTATGGGTCTACTTCATATGGTCGACAGACCATTTGATAGAAATTCATTTGGTCGACAACCAGTATTCAAGGCACTTAACCGGGATTTGTCCCCCTCCCCAATGTTGTGCGACCCTGGAGTTGTTATATATAGGTTCGGGGGCTGTGGGGGGCACAGCTCCCCACATTGGAGGGTGTGGTGGGCAAAACCCCAGACCTGTTTACGTTTAAAAGCATGAAAATACAAGGAATAACTACACATTTTAAACAAAATTGGGTGGGGGCTTTGCCCTCCCACACTCCCCAATGTGGGGTGCTGTGCCCCCCACATCCCCCAACTATATATAACAACTCCAGGGTCGCACAACATTGGGGTGGGGGGCAAATCACTGTTAAGTGCCTTGAATACTGGTTGTCGACCAAATGAGCTGTCGACCAAATGGTCTGTCGATCTTATGAAGTAGATCCATATATATATATATATATATATATATATATATATATATATATATATATTTGAAATAAAATTAAATAAATACCAAATTGATGGGATCAAACAAACAGATGGCATAAAGAATAAATGTAACAAACAGATTATCTGACCCTATCACTACTGACAGCTAAAGTATTTACTGAATTTTAACTACCAACTAACTCTTTCCTAGCCTGTCATCTTAATATTAGAAGCATTAATAACAAGGTATATGAACTGCATGCACTCCTAACTGTCCACTCCCCTGAGATTCTCTGTTTATCTGAAACCTGGTTAAAACTTAACACTACAGACAATGAAGTGTTACCACCTTGGTACAACATACACAGGCTGGATCGTGTTTCCAGGAAGAGGGGTGGGGTAGCTGTACTCTATAAATGTGAGTTGATTGTCACCATAGATGTAATACAACCACCTCCGATTAATAACTCAGAGATTCTTTCCACCAAATTGCAACTTAATGAAAAATAAATGCATTAATGTCATCTGTATGTACATTCCCCCAGGTAACAATATATCTACACCTGAAGATACCCTGCACTGGCTATTATGTCACTACCCCCAAGAAATCCTACTACTTGGAGATTTTAACATAGACTGGGGCACCTGTTCCTCAGAATCCCCAACCACCCATATTAACCTGCATGCATTTACACAAATCATATCCAGCCCTACCAGGATAGGTAAACCCAACCAAAAAGAAAGCATACTTGACTGGGCACTCATAAATAGTCACCCCCAACTGTACACCTGATGACCTAAGCGATCACCTTCTCACATATATAATTAAGCACAAAGCCACTAACCCCCAACCCCCCTTACACAGAAAAATTAGAAACAAAAAAACTTTGACCCTGCCAAATTCCAACAAGAACTAAACTCATGTAATTGGTCTATTCTAAAACACCTCCCCTTAGAGGAGGTAGTTGTATACTTTAACAACAAATTCCTTGAGATCCTTGATTTGCATGCACCTGTTCTTTCAAAGAGAACAAAGGCAAAAACTGCACCATGGCTTTCTAAAGAGTCTAAACGCAAAATTACCCTTAGAAACAAAGCATGGGCTTTAAGGGCATTCTACTAAAGACCCCCCAAGATCACATTAAATACAGGCAATCTAGGAACAAAACTAAAAAATCCATTTCACAAGACAAAAAAACAATACTACTGTAATTTACAGACAGTAAGTCAAAATAACCCTCAGAACTTTTGGGCAGGTTTAAATAATCTGCTACATCCTGGACAAACTTCTACCCCTATCCCCGCTGCGATTATTGATAACCCCCCCCTGAGGATGTTTCAGACAGTTTTAACCAATTCTTTACTGAGACAATTCAAGCCCTAGCTAGCCAACTACCTCCTTGCTCCCCTGGCCCTGAAAGTACCACCCCTAGAAACCTACTCTCATTCAGCTTCCTATCGGTCACCACTTCACTTATCCGTACCTTGATCAAAAAATTAAAACCCACCATACTCTCTGCTGATCAACTCCCTGCAGAGTACCTACAAAAATCACCTGATGCTATTGCTTACCCTGTATCAATACTAATCAATCGAACCATAGTAGAAGCTAAAATTCCCACCATCTGGAAAATACCCTATGTAATCCCACTTCACAAAGGAGGCAGCTCTACTGAATTCTCCAATTATAGGCCAATAGCTATACTCTCTCCACTTACAAAGATTATGGAAAAATGTATTCATAGACAACTCATGCGCCACCTAATCCAGAATCACCTTATGGCAGACACCCAGCACGGCTTCCGACCTCACCACAGCACTACTATAGCCCTTCTAGCCTTTACCAACACCATAAACCATAATCGCAGCAATAATTACATATCCTCAGCCCTCTTCTTGGATCTTTCCAAGGCATTCGATATGGTTGATCACCAACTTTTAACCCACACCCTGCAAACATTCTCTCTGGATACTAAAGCCCTTCAATGGTCTCAATCCTACCTGAATGGTAGACAGCAGGCTGTCCTTTGGCAGAACAAACTCTCTAACCTTCTACCTAATACCCTTGGAGTACCACAAGGCTGTATACTAGGGCCCCTGCTGTTCTCCACCTTCATTAACGACCTTTATACTGTCATCCCAAAAGTCAGCTGTATCCAATACGCTGATGACTTTACCCTGATTTGCTTGGCCACATCTCCAACAGAGTTATGGTCAGCTACCCAGACCACCTTTAATACAATTGAAAACTGGCTTTCTGAACGCCATCTGATCCTAATCCTGAAAAAACTAAAATGCTGTTATTTTCACCAACACATAGGTCTACTGCTTTCACCTTTATCATAAATGCAAATGATGGCACAATAATCTCCTCTGACCCCTCTACAAAACTATTAGGTGTCATTATAGATAATAATCTAAAATTTGACCTACATGTTAACCAGTTGATCAAAACCATCAATAAAAAACTAGGGTCACTTTGCAGAATAAAATCCTTCCTAACTCCCCCAGCTAAAATTGCCATAGCTCGCTCTCACCTTCTTTCATCTCTTCTGTATGCATCCCCTCTACTCTCTAATTTAAACAAGACAGTCCTTAACAAACTGTGAATGACCTGAGACGTACCTCCCTGGACTACATGAAAAGAGACATAGAGGAGCTCTCTGAGCATGTAGCCCAGGCCGGTATGACCCTGACCTTGAGTAGCATCTTACCCTCACCAAGAATGATGCCACAATATGAAGACACGATAATCAATTTCAACAATTGGCTTAAGTATTGGTGTCATTCAAAGGGGATCCAATGCCTGTCAGCCTGGGATGACATGCTGGACAAGCCATAATGCTTCGCTAGGGACGGCTTGCACCTGTCACCCCTGGGCTTTCGGATATTGGTAAAGGCTCTTGCCACCCCCATAGTGCCTTTTTTAGGCAAGGCTCAAAAGACAAACCCACCTCCATAGGTATCACAAGGGATAAGAAACTAAGAATAATGCTACTCAATGCCAGAAGTCTAAACCTCAAGATGCACGCACTCGAAACTCTCCTTAGCATGGAGAACATCGATATCTGTGCAGTAACAGAAACGTGGTTCAAGGCTCCCGAGAGCACCCCAGCATTACCAGGTTATACCTCAAACCATGTTTTTCAGCCCCAAAACTTGGACCGAACCACAAAAGGAGGGGGAGTATCAATATTCATCAAAGATACCCACACCTCCAGGTTGGTGGCACAGCACGAAGCATCAGAGACTATCCATGTGCAACTAACAGTGGGTAAAACTGCCTTCCAGTTTATAGCCTGCTACAGACCACCCTCCCAAACCAAGGAACCCCACTCAGCCTTCCTGAGAACACTGGAAAATATGAAGGTCTCTCCAAACACCATTATATTGGGCGACTTCAACTACCCAAACATAGACTGGGAGCATTACTCTAGCTCCAATACCCTAGCCCAAAGGTTCCTAGAATTTATAAACTCAAATGCTATGGAACAACTTGTTACCACTCCCACAAGAGGGAAAACATACTGGACCTGATCATCACCAACATGGGGACTCTATGCTCCAGACCAGAAGTGTATCCCTCACTGGTAAGATCAGACCATAAACTAATCTCACTAGATATTCACATCCCGACCCCAGCCCCTGCCCAGAAAACCACAGTGAAAAACTTCTCTAAAGCAAATTTCACACTCCTCAAAACCGAGGTGGAATCCTTCAAAGCCCCCGGGCCTGTGGAAAATACGGCCCAGACCGCAGAATCCTTTATAAATGCATTCTATGAACACCTTCAGGAATGCATGGATCATGCAATCCCAAATAAAACCAAGACCCAATCCTCCAAAGGCAGGCATCCTGTCTGGTGGACCCCAGCCATAAACAAATTATACAATAGAAGGAGGAAGCTACTACATGAAAGAGCAAAATCCCAAAAAGGGAAGGCATCTCTGATCAGTATTAGCAAAAAACTTTGGGCACTCATAAAATCATCTATGGCTAGCTTCAAGAGAAAAATTGCACAGGACACTAAGGATAATCACAAGGCTTTCTTTAGTGATATTAGGAACCTGGGTGGGAATTCCCAGATATGCTCAGAATTAGTCCAAAATGACAAAAAAATACACCAAACCCACAGACATTGGCAACATCCTAGCTGACAGATTCAGCGCAAACTTCTCCCCCCCTTCCCCACCAAAAGGGCAAATATCTATCCTTGCAGAGTGCTGCCCCCCTGACATCTCAGATGCTCAGGTAAGAGCCGCCCTCTCCAAAGCAAAAAACACAGCATCAATGGGACCAGACGGTGTCCCTGGCTGCGTCCTACATGAACTCCAAGAAGAACTAAACCCAAACATAAAACTACTGTTCAATCTCAGCCTTACTACAGGATATGTACCCAAAGAGTAGCGTACAGCAACAGTGGTCCCTCTCCACAAAGGTGGTGCCTCAACGGATCGTGGAAACTATCGCCCCATAAGCCTGACTAGCTTGGTCTGCAAAGCTATGGGAAGGATCATCATGGACCTCATAAATAAAGATATTTTGGACCTACAGACACTGGATCCTTCCCAGTTCGGCTTTGTTAAGGGTAGATCCTGCCTCTTAAACCTGGTCGATTTCTTTGAAACAGTCACCAATGCCATTGATGAGGGGAAGGTGGTCCACACAGCCTTCCTGGACCTTGCAAAAGCCTTCGATACAATACCCCACTCGGGCATTATAGATAAGCTCACCAGCTTAAATATAAACCCCTATGTCACTAGATGGGTTGCCAACTGGCTCAAGGACAGAACCCACATGGTTAGAATTGCTGGAGCCATGTCAGACTCCAAACCAGTTACAAGTGGCATCCTACAAGGCTCAGTCCTGGGACCTCTCTTGTTCGGTATATATTTCTCGGAGGTACAGGCCAACACGGAAGGACTGTGGCTGACCAAGTTTGCAGATGACTGCAAACTGGGCGCCATAATTAACTCTCCAGCCGACACAAGCATCCTACAAAAGGGACTCATAGAAACAGACAACTGGTGCCAGAGCCATGGCCTCAAGCTAAACGCCAAAAAGTGTATAGTCTTCCCCTTTGGCAATAACAAAGTGCCCACAAATTACCACATAGGTGGTAATCCATTAAGTACAGAAGAAGTAATTAGGGACCTGGGGACCCAAGTTGATAGCAATCTCTCATTCGACAACCACGTGGCCAAAGAGGTTAGAAAAACATTTTATATAGCCCACCTAATCATGAAGGGATTCACATCTAGATCAGGGGAGGTCATCGTGCCTCTTTACTCATCCCTCATCAGGCCCATAATTGAGTACAATGCCCCTTTTGGGCTGTACCTTACCAGACACCTGCAGCAACTGGAAAGACCCCAAAAGTACCTCACCAAGAGGATCAAAGGGCTCAAACAAATGCCATATGCTGCCCGGTTAAAGAAACTCCAGCTCTACTCAGTGGCATACCGCCTGCTCAGAGGCGATCTGTGCCTGACGTATAAAGCCATGTCCAACCCGGAATTAATGGACATGCTGCACCTCAGAAAATCCAAATCCCATCAAGCTATGCGCTCGAGAGACTTGAACCTCAGCACTGAAATAAATAGGACATGCTGGAGGGACAGATTCATAACCCAGAGGCTCCCTTCACTCTGGAATAAAATCCCAGTCCAGGTTAAGCAGAGTCCCTCATTGACTCTCTTCAAGAGGAATCTTGATGAGTGGATAGGAGATCGTAGATTTACCCCTGGTATCACTTCTGTGTCACTGTTAGACAGAGGCACAGTATACTAACCTCGAAAAAGGGCATAGCAAAATTCATTTAAAATGGGTGGCGAAAGCCAAACACACTCTGGCTAGCCTTGTAAATGCCCTAGGGCAGATAGCCTAGTATGAACCTATGAACTGTCAGTCTGCTACAACCACATTGCCAGGTTTGCCACTGGGCTGCCTTTTAGGACACATCATTGCATCAATCTAGACTGGCTTGCGTGGCTTGATATACCCAGTCTAATCTAGTATAACCAACTGATTATGGCCTATAAAATCCAATTATAGGCCAATAGCTATACTCTCTCCACTTGCAAAGATTATGAAAAAATGTATTCATAGACAACTCATGCGCCACCTAATCCAGAATCACCTTATGGCAGACACCCAGCATGGCTTCTGACCTCACCACAGCACTACTACAGCCCTTCTAGCTTTTACCAACACCATAAACGCAACAATAATTACATATCCTCAGCCTTCTTCTTGGATCTTTCCAAGGCATTCTATATGGTTGATCACCAACTTTTAACCCACACCCTGCAAACATTCTGTCTAGATACTAAAGCCCTTCAATGGTTTCAATCCTACCTGAATGGTAGACAGCAGGCTGTCCTTTGGCAGAACAAAGTCTCTAACCTACTGCCTAACACACTTGGAGTACCACAAGGCTATATACTAGGGCCCATGCTGTTCTCCACCTTCATTAACGACCTTTATACTGTCATCCCAGAAGTCAGCTGTATCCAATATGCTGATGACTTTACCCTGATTTGCTTGGCCACATCTCCAACAGAGTTATGGTCAGCTACCCAGACCACCTTTAATACAATCAAAAACTAGTTTTCTGAATGCCGTCTGATCCTAAATCCCAAAAAAACTAAAATGCTGTTATTTTCACCAACACATAGGTCTACTGCTTTCACCTTTATCATAAATGCAAATGATGGCACAATAATCTCCTCTGACCCCTCTACAAAACTATTAGGCGTCATTATAGATAATAATCTAAAATTTGACCTACATGTTAACCAATCGATCAAAACCACCAATAAAAAACTAGGGTCACTTTGCAGAATTAAAGCCTTCCTAACCCCCCCCCCAGCTAAAATTGCCATAGCTCGCTCTCACCTTCTTTCAACTCTTCTGTATGCATCCCCTCTACTCTCTAATTTAAACAAGACAGTCCTTAACAAACTGTCAGTCTGCTACAACCACATTGCCAGGTTTGCCACTGGGCTGCCTTTTAGGACACATCATGGCATCAATCTAGACCAGCTTAGGTGGCTTGATATACCCAGTCTAATCCAGTATAACCAACTGATTATGGCCTATAAAATCCTTTATAATCTAGACAATACTCCTGCACTTAAAAATCTTATCACACCCTATAAGAATCTTAGACCGCTTTGATCCTCGAACAGACTACTAATTCAGACGAGCAAAATGAATAACACATCCGGTGACTCTCTCTTTGCAAAATCTGTAGGTAGATCCTGGAACTCTTCCAGCTGATATTACTTTACTTTCCACCCTAGGTCAATTTAAAACTAAATTCAAACAACATCTGGCACTAAACTGGCTACGTCATTGTATCAAGCCTAGCTAACTCTCCTCTAGAATGTGTAAAATCTGTTAATCATTTTACTGTGTAATTTAATCCTGACTGTCGCTCGGGATTAACTCTAACCTGTGGAACTTGTTTAACTTGCTTGCTTATGTAATCACTGTAAATAGTCTATTTGTAATATGTAATGTTGTATCTGTTTACCTTGAAGCTTTTCTCCCTGGACCTCCTCTGAAAATGGACATGCATCCAGTCGGACTATCCCGGTCAACAAATGCAAAATAAAATAAATAAATAACTACCTTTGACTTCAATTGCATACTGTTGTAGGCAAATTGATTCCAGCTTGAACTTTGTTTCAAGAATGCAGTTCACTTGTACACACTCTAGGAGCAAGGCAGCAGCTCTGCTTAAAAGAGTCCCATGTTTTAATTTTCTGTTTTCTTTAATTTTAATGAATTATTTCCTTCTTCTTTGTCCAAATGAGATAATATATTCTTTTCACCTGTGGTAACATTTCAAGAAGCATGAAACTCTAGGTACTACAAAATATGAGCATGTTTAAGAATCCAGTTTCACTCTTTTAATAGCTCTGCTGCATTCTTCAGTGAAATCAATTGCATGTTCTGTATATATTTCACTAGAATCAATTTGGATGTTCTGCACAGTTCAGTATTTTACTTGCTTCATGATTTATCAGAAGCAACAGTCACAATTTTAGTTACACTTTTTTGTGGAAATAAGACAATTACATTTGCCTTATCACGGCACCCCTTTCTATATGGTTTACTGAAAAATAGTTGCAAACCAGTCAGACTATCACATTTCTCTTTTGAAAACAATTGCATTTGTTTTGGTATAGTACTGCTTCTTCTGAATGTTCCAGTAGAGTAGTACAGCTAGAAAAATGGACCAATGGATGCAAACTGTTATAAGCCTACTGTGCTACTAGTCCACTGAATGGATCAATAGCAAAGTGCAACTAGAAAACTGAGCCAATAGTATAGGCAATTAAAACTCACTAGGTAATGAGTCCAAAATAGACCAATAGCTGAAGTAGGTAGAAGCCCACTGTTTTTCTGAATGTTTCTCTTGGTCATCCCATTTATCTATCTGACATTTGGGTAAAGTCCATCTCCTCAGAGGATAATTATAAAAACATAGGAATCCACTGAGGCCTGTTTTTCTTTTTCTACAAACAGAGATTACTGCACCAAAAGTCTTCACCAAAAACATATTTTCTCAGAAATCCTAAAGTTGCATCACCCCAGAATCTCAGCAAGGTATTGTAAAATGTATGTTTATATTGCTCCTTGAGCATTCCATGTCACTCTCCCTTACAATACTTCTCTTCCCCAACAAAAAAAACAGTTAATATGCTATATTGCCTCATCTGCCTGATTAACCTGTCCAACACTGTACTCCTCTTATCTGACAAAAAAATAGTTATTACTGAAAAGGCAACATTCCTTTTTGTACTACTCTTTAGAAACTACTCAATTTCAGTTTCTGCCCACCCCTCATAACTAAACTGTCAATCAATACCAATCACTATCTTCTTGGTATGAACAATTTGAGTGCTACTATACTTTAAAGACCCCCCTCCTTCCTTAGCTGCACTGAAGAGACATTCTCTAAGATGATCCCTCAATTCAGAAACTATATTTCTGCATATTTGTAACTTATATAACATGCAGGTCTTTTGGAAAACTGTTTTTAGGCAATGTATAGATTCATCTCAGTGTCACTGCTTTGTCACACACCAAACAGTTCCTGTTTTCACCCTTCCTCTCACTACTGCCCAGCTTCATCCTTATATTTTTTTTCCTTAAACTTTTCTCTTTACTGCCCTGCACTGCTCATCTTCTCACTGCATTATGTCTCTTCCAACTATGCAGTCCTGTGTTTCTGATTTGTACCTTGCATCTTGTGGTCTGCTGTACTCTTCCTTATCATTATCTATGAAACTCACCTCCAAACTATCCACATCTTCCTTTGAATAGCTACTCTAACTCTGATTCATCTCTTCCTGTGCACACTTTACCTAACTCATTTTCATGCCTTCCTTATACCCTTTCCCTTTGAAAAAAAACACTGCTCTCTGATTCAATTCTACTTTAACCATCCTACTGAATGTACTCCTTAAAGGACAACAATGGGATATTAAAGCAGATTGCTCAGCCTGCTGTCTCTTTTAGTCCCTGTTCATTGATACAGCCTCAAAAAAATCACCCATGCAGCTTTAAAAACTAATCCACTCAACTGTTTTCCCTGTTAGGCTTCCTACCTTTCCATACTGTTTTACTTTCACTTTGAAAACCAAGTTGAAAAACCTCTAGCTGGCTCTGAAATGATGATGTCACATCTGCCAGAGCTCTTGCTCTAGTTACCGGGAAGTTTCCTCCCCCAAAGTGACATAATCCCTGCCTGATTTGCATGCTGTATAGAAGAGCCAGTGAACCTCCCACATTGTGATGTCAGAGCTGCCTTGCCCAGCCCACTCTTAACCTAGCAAAAATGTCAAACTATAATCTCACTTTTCTGAAGAGCCTTACTGATATGTGACAAAGTACAAACAGAAGCACAGTAACAGCTGCAAAAACTAAGAGCATAAATTTGCAATGACCATGCGTAGACATTAATTGCATGTTTTTACATAAGAAGCAGATTTTTGTCACAATTAATCAACAACACTACATCAGATTACAAGAAGTATGCAATATAGTAATTTTCTTAAATTACCACTTAAAAAGCATGTGGGTGCTGTCATGCAAGTCTGTGAAATATTTTGTGTTTATAGTTCATCATTTGTTTGCTATTTAACCAAACAGGAAGGAAAAATAAGTGGGAGTTTGATGCTTTGCAAAGCAGTGATTATTCCCAGTGCTATGGAGCTTGGTTCTAAATTTGACAGGAGTGCAACAAAAAAGTCTCCCACTGTAAGGAAGGAAAGGCTGACAAGAAAACAGTACATTAGTCTTGTCACCTGCTGTGAGCTCTCAATCACATGCAGATAATGGGTCATATAATTTGATTACCCTTAGCTCTTTGACAGCTAGAGAAGGTAGGTGTGAAGGGGGAGGGGAGATACCTTGAAGAACTAGATTCCAGCCTTCACAAAAGAAATCAAGTTAGCATATCTAAGAAGAAAGAGCAATAAAATGCACTTTTCAATTCTGTTCTGTAGCATTTACACTGCTTGTGTTTGAAGTAGTCATTAAAAAAGGATAACATTTTAACCAAGAGTAGGCTACTATAACACAGCAGTGAATGCCTGTAAAATCAATGCACTGACAGGAGCTTTAGGAAAAACATGGCAGATCTGATGCAAATTTTTGGCGACAAACAATGCATTCTGGGATACTTAGAGGCAGACTAAACTCTCAGAATTATTTCAAGATTCCAGATTCCATGTAATCAGAGTCAGAAATTGCGTATAAAAATATCTAAAATGTTCTAAATAGTCCCAGAGTGGTGTTAAAATGTAGGAAACACCAAACCATGATGAGATAAACATGTTTTTTGAGTCTGTGGGTGTGGTTGTTGTTTAATGTTTATTATATACATTCCTCCTCTATATTCATTACTCACCCTGTGTTCCACATTTTCTGACTTTATGACCTATATCTTTAGGTTAATTGCATGTCTTAGCAATATACTATTGTTATGTGTGTCACTGTATTCTGTGGCTCAAGTTTATGGTTTAGCAAACTTAGTATTCCAGCAGTAATCTAGTATAAAACTCTTAATGAATATAATCTAACAAACTGTAAATGTTTTGTACATTTATGACTTTGGCCTGATTCATAGTTGAAAAGGGTTTTGTAACCAGTCCACTTTCTCAATTAATAAATGAAATATATAGATATATATCAGTACTATGATTTGGTGATGTATTTATTCACCTAAAAGATTGTACACCAGCACGTCTTGTCTTTTAGTAAACCCAGATAAATGATGTACACTAACCAGCTGTAAAGCATTTGTCTGATGTTCAGCTGTTCACTTGCTGTGCCTTAGCTGCCTAGTGGACTGGCTTTGTGAAGTTTATCTTGAAAATGTCTATGTTAATCACAGTTAAGAATAATATTTCCTGTATACTTTCATCTTACCTGGCACAGTAAAAACATAACTTTTCATGGTTATGTCATGTCCCACAAGACTTGTGCATCCCAGTTGAACACAGAAATTTATCATAAAGAGTGCAAGCACAAATTCATGATGCAATATTATATACAGGTAGACTATGCATAGCTCTATTTATTCATTTATTTACAGTTAATTTCTGGGTAAATGAGCTGGTCCAATGACCCTTTTTAGTCACCCCTCTGGTACAAAACAATACAAAAGTGAACAACCACCAGGCAAACAAGAAGATAATAATTAACAACAAAGAAAAATAAAAAAAAAATCAGGTGAACTAAATAGTAAAAAAATAGCTACAAAACTATCACTGGTGTTGTTATTAATATTACAATTAGTACAATTTGATATGCAGATTATATACAAGGAGACCAAGACATGTTCAGTTAAATGCAGTACAAGTCTTGTGCTTCAGTGTAATGGAATACGTTTTTATGATGAATGACTTTGCCAGTATCACAGATAGAATTGCATTTGACATCTTGATATAGGAATTCTTTAATTCTTTCAGAGTGTTTTGGGAGGAGGTCTGATTGGAACCACTTACGTAATGATGTAAACGAAAAAAGTGGGCCCTATTCTAGAAAAAGCGTTTTATCCCATAGTATGTTAGAATCAAGGCTTAACAAGTATGAGAATATCCTTTTGGCTTCTTTTGAGTAGTTTTGATCTTTAAGTGGAAAGCAGGAGCTCCCCCTACCAGAAGTTAATAACCCCCCCCCCAAAAAAAAGCAGTCTTCTGATCTTAAAAAGAGAAAAGAAAAGAGACTAGACTATGGAAACTGTAGGAAATAGCTTTATATAAACTTCCTGCTACAGTTCTTACATTAATTTATTTAATTCACATACAGACCTACTGAATACATTAATTTAAGCAGCTATAATATCAGCTACAAATGCTTAAATGAATACTGAGTGGACCAGGCTTGCAGTGCCGGTATTAAAAATGACAATGTGAGTTTCTAGTTGAAATGTGGTTTTGATAATTTTTCTAGCAGCAGTGTGCTATTTGTCTGCAGCTAGAAAATTGGGCCAAAAGCACAGGCAGCTAGAAGCCTAATGTGCTATCAGTCCTTTTTACTAGCTGCACTGTGCTGTTTGTCCTCTGAATGGAAGCACTAACAGCACAGTACAGATAGAATAATGGACCAGTAGCACATTTAACAAGAAACCAACAGACTAATATACAGTATAGCTGGAACCCATCTGTGAGTTTGTTAACTCGATTTAGAGAATGGGAGACCTTTGCATCACCACAAACTTTCTCCAGCAGGGTGTTAACATACAGATGATGCCCACTGAAAAATGAATCCAAGACTTCACAACAGCATATTAAGGTGCCATAAACCTTAGACAGTAAGGAAGCTAACATTGTTTTATACTCTCTAAGCAGTGCTTTGATGTTTAGCGAGTTTAAAATGAAAAGAAACTGAAAATTTTTTAAAAAATTTGAAAAGTAAGGGTGTGTGCATGCATGCATAAAAATGAAATTGATCGGGCCATTATTTTTCATTCGCTAAGTAGTGCTTTTGCTGTTTAGCCAGTGTAAAATTAAAAGAAACTAAAAATTAAAAAAAAAAAAAAATAGAAAAGATTGTTTGTGCGTGTGAGTGTGTGTGTGTGCATGTTTGTGTGTGTGAGTGTATGAATGCATGAAAATGAGATTGATTGGGCTTTAGCGAGTGTAAAATAAAATGAAACATTTAGAAAAAGAAAGAAAAGTGTGTGTGTGTGTGTGTGTATGTGTATGTATGTTTCTGTTTATGTCTACATGTGTGAGTGTATGCATGCTTGTGTGCATGAAAGCAGAAATGTGTGTGGGTATGTTAGAGGGCAAGTGAGAATGAGAGTGATTGAAGGTGGCAGTAGCAGTTAAGAGGTATTCATATCTCTCAACCTTTTAGTTCAAGAAATCTGCATAAGGCCTGAAATAAAGGGGACCATGTCTCTCAACTGTTCAGGTTTTACAGAATGTCCAGAATTTTGCTTACTGCTTATTGGATTGTTAAACATTTGTGGTTTTCTGGCAAATTGTATAGGAGTGAAGTCACTAAATGGTGACATACATTTGAGTTTTAGACTTTGTATCCTTTAGAAAATGCATACTAATACAAAACCTGTTATTCTAGCAACTTTCTAAGATTATAAGAGCAATATTTAAAATCTGTCCCTAGTTTTAGACCTTTGTCCCCCTGTTATTTTGTCTAGATTTTTTTGAGCTTGGAAGTTGAGAGGTATAAAATGGTAACAGATTTTAAACATTGCTGATATAAAACATAAAAGTTGCTATAATAAAAGGATTTATTTTAGCATTTAATTTCTTAAGGAAATAATGCCTGAACTTCAAATGTATGTCATTATTTTGTGACTTCATTCCCCAATGATTACAAATAAACCACAAATTTTATAAGTAAGGGACCAAAAAATGAGTAAAGTATTTGGACATTTTTTTGAAAATCTTTTGGGATGTAAATACATATACTATAGCAAATTTGAAACATTAGGTGGTGGAACTATTTTACATCAAAAATATAAAAAAATGACAATAATATAGTAATAAAAAATAAACAAGCAAAATGCAGCAATTTTACAGACAGCCCATTCTCTAAGCACAATAATACCCTCCAGGGTTTTGTGTTACTGTGAAAATAATGCCTTTTTAGGGGTGTAGAGGCCCTCCACCTATGAAGCCAGACCTCAGAACACAGTAACACAAAACCCTGGAGGGCCTCTACACCCCTAAAATGGCGTTATTTACACAGTAACACAAAACCCTGGAGGGCATTATTGTGCTACTGTGTAAATAACGCCTTTTTAGGGGTGTAAAGGCCCTCCACCTATGGAACCAGATGTCAGAACACCCCTAGGCAATCGTTATTTACACAGTAACACACACCCTTTTGGGCATTGTTGCTTGTTTAGACTTTGATTAGCTCCTCTCTCATTGTCTCTTCAATTGAGCCAACGATAGAGCCAACCTGGAGTTGTCAAAGGATAAATTGGAGCAGTGGAACACAGCTGTAAACCAGTGCCAAAATCAGAACTTTTTGCCAAATGCTGACTGATTGCGAAATATGGAGAAATATGGTCAGTAGTTTGCAAGTTTTTGGATGTTGTGGGCTGAATGCAGACGTTTAATCAATAGAGCATATTCTAATTTGGGAATGAGAACATTTTGTCTATGGCTGTACATGCAACAGGAGAAAGAGAGGAAGCAGGAGATGTGATAACGTAACAAAACTTTAATGCACATACAGACCTTCAACAATGAAAATAAATTCCAAATCTAAATGAACAGAATAATGCGCAGCTGGGAAGAGAGCAGTAAACCTGAGGCATTGCATACCAAAAGTAAAGGTGCAAGTCCCTTCTAGTATCTTCAACTGATTTGAAACAGAAGGTGAGAATGACAATCAAAATAGACCACTAGGAACACCTCATTTAACAATTTCTCTTGCTGATGGCTAAACTACAGTAAATCCTACTCAATGAACAGTTTGTATTTTCCTTACTCCGTAAGAGCTACCTTATGCTACCTTATACAGTTTGTTAGAAAAAAAAAACATTACATCAGATACTGGCACCAAGCAGAAGTCATAAGGTTAAACCGGGCAAAGCCGATAAAGATGGTATGTTACTTATCAGCTTTATATGTTTCTGGTTTTGATTGACTGCCAAACTAATGAAAAGATTAAAGAATTAGGATCCCAATAAATATTCTGATTGCTTTTAGCCCTAAAATACTAAAAGTGTTTGTGAACTTTTGGTGTTTTGTTGACATTGTGTATGTCATATTAATATTATCTTCAGTCGTGGTATTAATTGAGAAGTAAAAATCATGTTTTTTTATATTGGTATTTCCATGATTTTTATAATGCAGTATCTCAGACGGTAATTGTACCTCAAAAGTAATTTGCTCTTATGTGTATGACTATGGCAGTGCTAGGAATACCATGATATATGCAGTTATTTAGTTTTGTAACATGGCTTTCAGTGACTGTGGCAGTGCAAAGGATTGTGTATGATATAAGGTAAGAATTCTCAACGAAGTAAAGGCACACAGTGCTTTCAGTATTAGAAGTATGTATTGTTATTATTTCAGTGCTTTGCAGAGCCTACTTTGTGTTAATCCCTTTTTCTAAAGCAGGCTCTGAACTCTTTGTTCCTCTTAGAAGTCTGAATCCTGTCATGCAGGACTGTCTTAACTCTTTCATTACAAGGAAAACATGCACTTCAATGACAATACACTTCAGAAATGCCATCAGTCTTTTCACGTCTTGTGGCTTAGATATAATTGCAGGCAGAAAAAAATAAATGAAATAAAACAAAGGATCCTGCCAAAAATCCAGATAAACGCTCTGGTCTCACACAAAAAAATATAATATATCGAAAATCCACAAACGAGAGCGTAGCAGAGTACCACCGTAACCAAAACTATTTATTGTGATTAAAATATAACCAATATAACCAAGCTGCAGGTCGGTAGTTTTGGTTACGGTGGTACTCTGCTACGCTCTCGTTTGTGGATTTTTGATATATTATAGAAAAAAATAAATGACAATAAAACTGTCCACTCTGTGTGGAATCATAAAATATTTCAAAGCTGTAATGGGCTGATCTGCTTATGTGCACATGAGTGCCCATGTGTATGGGTGATGATGGCATCCCTTGTAAAAAAAAAAAAAATATATTGCTATTCTATATTATGTTACATGGAATGGTTTTCTTGAGTCTTATCCCCACCACACTGCCAATGCCATACTTAGGGAAGTTCTGTAAAAAGGCAGTGCTGTCCAGTTTCGCACATCTGCTGAGTGTGATAATAATTTGTGAAGGCATGTAGCACTTAGGGAATGGTCTGATCAGGACCAAGTAGAGTGGAACCATTATATCTTTGTAGCTGGCATCTATTCCCCTGAAGATGTACTGTAGCATCCTCTTTGGTGCTGCTGTCCTTGAATTGTTCCTGGTGATCCATTTCAGGTATAAGCAACACAACAAAATACTTTTCCTGATCTGCCACTCTCACTTCCCCTCCTTCCAGCTGATACACACCAGGCCCAAGTACAGAGTTTTGTATTTGTCTACAGTGAACCTCAGCTGGCAGATTTTCGTCCACTTGGTTGTTTTTTCTAAATCCTTCCTTAAACTCTACCCCTCGTGCACTACTGCTACACCTATCTTTGCGTTATCCTGTTCTCTAGTTCCTGTCTGAAATAAACACACTGAAGAGTACTAGACCCAGGGTTGACCCCTGCAGCACTGAAATAGGCATTTTTCTTATTCGTGACATTATCCCTCTCAGCACAGCCGTTTGGATCCTGCCATTTAACCATGCAGCAGTCTAGTTCCTCAGTCTGGATCCTGCCCCAGTACATCCTGTTTTACTCTCAGTTGATTGTGTGGGACTGAGTCAAAGGCTTTACTGAAGCCAAGGGGGGCCATGTATGCTGGTGCTCCCCTGTCATGTTTAGGTTTGATTGACAGCTCATCCTGGTCATAAACCTGTATTGGTTGTTGTCCTACAGATTGTTTTCCTGTTGTATTGCTACCACAATTGCCTCTCCATAACTTTCTCTGCTACTGTGTTAGGTTAACAGGCCTGACATTTTCCTGTGACCCTTTCTACAAGGAGGCCACAACTGCTGTCCTTCAGTCAGGCAGTTCTACACTGACCAGAGTTTTGTTAAAGATCTTGACTGGGACTGACACCACACTGGCCAGATTCCCGAGGACTCTAGTAGTATATCTGTATTTTGTTCTTTAGTCTCTGTAAGGATTATTAGTTTCTACTCCACTGCCTTCCTGTCTATTTTAGTATCTGTCTCACATTCATACACTCTTACCTGCCACAATGACACAATCCACTCACTTTCCTTTGAGAAGATTGACATGAAAGCATTTTTTTTCAGTACCTCTGCTTTTCCCAGTCTTTGGTGATCTGACTCCAATCTTTGCTCAGACAATCCAGGAATGTCTCTACTGTTCTCCTTTAAGATATAGACCTAATAAAGCCCGTGCTTCCCTCCTGATCCCTTTTGCCTGCCCCTTTTCATTGTGCACCTTTGCTGCCCTGATCAATTTTTTTACTCTCCTGCAATGGTCCTTGTGCTTTGCCTTACATATCCTACTCCTGGGTCTTGAAAGATCCTATCATTTTCCCTGATTGTTACTTCACATTTCTGTGTAGCCATATTAGCCTTCTTTTTTTCCATTTAAGCCTTTTCCTCACATACTTTCAATATTCCTCAGTAACCATCCTGAACCCATTCCACTGAGGAACTGAAGAGTGAAGTGCAGAGGCACGTGTCTTCCCTTTTAAAAAACCTTGCAAGATGATTTATCAGGCAAGGTGTGACCTTTCTTTTGTATATTTCTAGATCTGCCTCTGATTACTTTAATTTGTTTAGTCCCTCAGATTACTTCCCAATCCCCTGATTCACACTTGATTTCTCCCTAAACTGAGCGTAATCCACTGTCCTAAACTCCCACTTTATCTTTGTCCTTGCATTCTTACTCTGCCTCTCACTCTAAATCACACAGTGACATAGTTACAATTGGTTAATGCTGCCTTCACCTGGACATCCATGACCCCATCCACCTTGGGTAGGACCACATCCAGAATTCTATCCATTCTGGTATAGTCCTGCACCATTTGGCTGAACCCCTCAAGGTTCAACACCTCAGTCATCTCCTGCTTTGGGGCATGGAATCTTCCTGCCTGCTCCAGACAGATTCACATTCCACAAGAATTTAACATTCTTCTTCCTCCTCTCCCTTCTACCGCCTTTTTTATTTTCTTCCACAATCTTGCGCCATCCTCCCTTAATGTCTCAATCTGTTGTCAAGCAAATTTAATATTTATTGTAAGGTAATCCATCCCCATGGTGCAGTAACCTCAGAAGTGATTATATTGGTAAGAGGCTGTAGGTATCATCTCAGTTTCTTGTATAGGGCAGGGCAGAAAGGATTTGCTGCCTTGTCATCCACCAAAAATTGTGTAGGAGTTGCATTTGATTGGACTTTGTTTCAGTAAAAAGTATCCTTTGTCAGAAAAGTGACGTAGAAATTTACAATGTGGTGTTAAAGTGAAGTCCTAGGTTTATGGAGCATAAATATTGCTCCTGTGAACTTCATGTTATACAAAAAAATTAAAACTGATGAAACTGTGTAGGATTCTGCTACAGCGGGATAACCTACTATATCTACTGTGCATTTGTAGCACCTCGGCTTTCCTGGATATCTTAGTACAAGTAATCTGCAATGCTGGCCGCAGATGATGTGCTGGACAGGTCTCAGCAGAAACCTCCTTACTGTACACAATCTATAGACAGACAATGTAAGTCAGTCAGGAACTCACAATCGTTGACCACGTGTACTACATACAGTTATTATGTGGTGATGAGCCTGAAACCTGCTGTTCTAATCAGCATGCTGCAAACGTAGTCAGAGGATGTGCAATGCTGTGAGGTATAAACGTGAGTGTTTTACTCTGCGTGCATCATGCATGCATGCATGCATATGCAAGATCTGCAGGCCAATGTATTATCAGAACAGCTTTGTGAAGTCACCTGCCAGTAATTGACATCCACATGTATACGTAAGTAAATATGTGCTTGTAAGTACATGCATTGAAAATGAAACCAGTTTTGTTATATTTCACTTTCAGTTTGCCAAAGCAGTTGCAATTTTTCAGTAGACCAAAAGTGATGCACATTTAATATCTCTTCAGTGAAGGGTGCTTGAAAGGGGGAGTGGTGTGGATTACTGCAGTACATGCACCTGAATTGTTCTTGCTTCAGTGACAGGGCACACCAACAGGTTTAAGCCACTCTGCTTCATGATGCAAGCTTGAAAAGTCTGTAACCTTAGAATCCAGAATTTAACAGCTCAGATACAATTTAATGATAAAGAAGTCATTACCTTCTTTGCAAAAACCCACAGTATAAAAACCTCTGTGCTGTATTCCTGCATGCTCAGATATATAAAATGAAGTTTAAATATCTATATTAAGGGACATAATGTAGAGAATAATTCATTCACCTCTCCTATGTAAAACACACTGTTTACATACTCATGAAAATAGTGTCATTACACCTTATACAGAGGCTATTACATAATCTAACGTGTTTCACCTTGTATTTGATATCAGGACTCGTAACAGACTTGTGTGCTATTAGTTATTTCTAAATATTTATTACTTTCCACTGTGGAATACTGATGCACAAACACTAGAGGCATAAATCTGGGATATGAAATTATTTAATGCTATAAAACTCTGAAACAGCTGTCAACAGCAGCATATAAATTAGAAGCCATAAAATAACATAAAATACTTGGTAACTATAAATTAACAAGTTCAGTTGCATTTAAATAAAACTAAATACCATCTATTTGTTTATATATACTTATTTATTGATTAAGGTAGTTAAACCGATAGCCTGTTTTGGCTTGCATTACCAAGGGTATACTCTTTGATGGAGGGGTCCCCATAGCTAAGAGGAATTGAATTGGAGTATAGAAAATAATGCATAGTTACAGAGAACATAAATGAACATACAAAAGGTGATGGATTTATAATAGATCATGAAGTACTACACAGAATACAGAGACATGCATGCATAGTAACATTTATTATACAGACTAGAAAAGCGGGCAAGTATGTATACAGCTGCTGTTTTAGAAGTTATGCTTTTTTGGTCAGTGTCCAGGTGAAGGCACTGACATATGCTGGACTGCAGTGAGAGTACTTTAAATGGAACCTTGAAGTTCAGAGAAAGCGATGTTTCATGCAAACTGACATACCTCTCAGCTGCCCCAGAGCATGCCTCTTATTTTTATCCTGTTCATCATAAAATATTTTCTGGTAAATCACAGAGATTTACCTAAAATCAGTAATGATTAGGCATTAGAGTTTTACACTTACTGTTCAGAAAATTCATGCTGATGTAAAATCTGCTGTATTTGTAACTTACTAGGTAAATGTGAGAAATCTTTTTAAACTGGCCTTGATTTTGGATATCCCTCCTAATTATTTTTGGCTTTGCTCGGAATGCTTGAATAAAGAAGTTCAGAGGTATGCAGACTAGATAGGTGTCTATTTCCAGGCATGGAATCTGGGCGTGTAAAAATCATGGATCTGGTGGTCTAAGCAGTCCTTAACACTTTGACGATGCTGTATACTAAAGATCCATGGACTCTCCCAAAAAGTTCAAGTGTATTAGGTTTCCAGCACATGCTAGACCACTGAGCAAATGTGCCAAGCATAGCTTGACATAGTGAAATTTGTGCACAGGTAATATCTTGTAGGTCAGTATGGTTCATTCCTGGCCAGTGGTCACTGTGTGGAGTTTATATTTTCTGTTCATGTCTGTGCAGGTGTTCTCCAAGTCTTCTAGTGTCCTCTTTTCTCTGAGAAACATGCTGGAAGGCTGGATAAGTAAGCAGATGTACACTATTGTACTGTGTGATACACAGCAGATGACAACAGCCTTAGAATGCTTGTACTAAAGTACCTCTAGTCCCCAACACTCTGTCTTAGAAAAGATTGAGAATCTATATGTCAACAAAAGAAGAAGGATACAGAGTCAGGAAAAAATATGGGGTATGAATCTCTGCATGAGGTCACGTTTCCAGTGCAGTTCAAACTCCAGCCTGACATAAGTTCATTGTCCATTGCTTTGTAATGTGAGATCAAGCTTAAAAGTTAAGGCTAGTGAGAAGCTTGAATGCTTTTATAACATGTTTATTTTTTTTTGTTTTATTTTATTTCCCATATAATTATCCAGTTGCTTTTTAGATTCAGTTAAACTTCATTTCATTGGAGTCCATTGGAGCCCATCAGTTGGAGTTTAGCATAATTGTTAAGGTGTTTACTTCATAGAAACAAAGGTACAGGGTTTGATTCTCAACTTTGAAGGGAAATTGGCTAAGTTTAAAATGGCCTGCAGGGGCAGGTAGCCTAGTACTTACCTATGAAGCCATGAACCTATGAGAAACATTCCAGGTATCAGTAAAGGTTATACGATTTAAATATAAAAATATAATCAGTGAAATATTGCTTGATAGAAAGAGAGAGAGAGAGAGAGAGAGACGGACAAAAAATGAAATGGGCTGCCCATTAAATGGGAGAACATTAAGAAAACACAGTATGCATTTTTACATACGAGGAACATTCAAGTTAGAGTGAAGTTATCTCACTGGTATGAAATAGTATACATGCTTTTGTAGAGAAAATCATAAATAAACTGGTAGGCATATTCGTAGGATAGTGTTTATGTGGGAGCAAATAAGGGCAAACAAAAATGCTTCAAATTGTAAGATACGAACTTCAACATCATTAAGATGCTTTTTATTAAAACGTCACATACAAAGTTAACCTCACAAATCACAAGAAAAAGAAAGTAATGAATATAAATGATAATAAAACAAGAACAATAAAATCATATATATAAATAAAGTCGCCCATGTACAATTAAAATGAACAAGAAAGGATAATAGAATTAAAAAAGAAAAAAAAATCATGTGCCAAGATTTACATACCCATAATTCAGCCATAACAAATCTGTGAAACTGCAAACTGAAAAGTGACAATAAAGAAAGATGAGTCCTCAAACTGAAATGCTAGTTCGCCTTCTACTATGATGTTTCAATAGCTGGTCCTCCCATCAAATGTCCTTTCTCTTGTAAACTCATAAATTGCTCATTCCTAGGTTATTTGCCCTTGTGGCAGATCCATCCTGGAAACATTTCCACACAGAAAGCTTCTCCACTTCAAAGGCTTCCCTCCTCATGATGCGAGGGACCCCAACCCCCATTCCCCAGATCTCATTTGCCACAATCCACAGTAGATGTGTTCTTCCAGCTCTTGTTCTTTACTGGTGAAAGCTAAGTGAAATCTACTTAATGGTTTACAAAAGTTATTCATAGTTCTTTCTTATTTATAGTTTTAAGAGTTAATTCACTCATTCTTTGAATTCTTCTGCTGAATTCACCTCTCTTCTTTTTTTTTTTTTTTTTTTTTTTTTTTTACAGAGGCCTGCCTAAACCTATAGTTTTACTAAACAGTTTTCCTAAGAGGAAAAATTAATAATTTGTAATTCTTTGCTATCCCAAGTTTCTGCCATTTTCCCTCCTTACATTACAACAGGTATTTCAAATGTTTTTCTATAGCAGCAATAAAAAAAGTTTCAGGTTTGAGAAATTGCTCCAAACACAGCCACACAATCCTGTGCTAGGGTGCACACAAACAATTCATTGTGTGCCTGGGGTCAAAGCATTTTAAACCACAGTATGACCTTTGCAAAAAGGAGCTTAGGGCTTTCCTCTTTAAGGCTATGGGTGCTCCATTCTGACTACAGATATTTGGCACCTCAGTGTTTTGGTACTTACTCATTTATTTTTGTTTTTGGGGTAAGTGCACAATATAAAATATACAGATTTTGAGCAATGACCTGGGGGATACTCATGGATACTACAAACTAAACGAAAATGTATTTATAATAAACAGGTAAGATATAAACAAAAATGATTCTACAGGACTAAGACTTATGCTAACACTGATGATGATTCTGTTTTCTTCTACATATGCATACATTCCAGCTTCTAGTATAGTCAGAGGAAATTAAATAATTACTCAGTAAGTCAGATTAGGATGTATTTCTGTGAATCAGCACACATTTACTATAATCAGAACAAGATCTGAAACAGGTTTAATGGTCATCTGTCTGAAGGCCACAAAATATTTAGTTGAATATATTCTTCTTCTTCTTTTGGCTTTTCCCGGTTAGGGGTCGCCAGAGCGGTTCACCTGTCTGCTCATGGTTGGCAGTGGAGTTTTACGGTATCGAGCTGCCAGCCCGGTGCCCAACCTTCCACAGAAGGCGCACACACTCACGCCTAGGGCCAGTTTAGAGTGTCCAATCCACCTACAGCATGTCTTTGGGATGTGGGAGGAAACTGGAGCACCCAGTGGAAACCCACACGACCACAGGGAGGACATGCAGACTTCACACAGACGGCACCCCAGCCGTGGATTGAACCAGAAAGCCTCTTGCTGTGAGGCAGCAATGCTAACTGCTGCACCAGTGCGGCCACCCAGTATAATTAAAAGTTTGTAATACAAAATAAAATTATGTACAGGCAGAAAAACAGGCAAAGAAGAAGAAGAGATATGATATATTGGGGGTGTAGGTGCTTTGCATTTCTTAAGTAAATATTAATATTAAGTAGGAGAAAATGTATGTTTTAATTTCTCCAAGTGTTTTGGGTTTCTAATACTGTGATGGGAATAGACCTCCTTCCTAAGTCAGGTACAATTACAGTTTATTAAATTAGTATTGTTTCAGTCTTTTTATGTTAGCTGAGAGTGCTTCTCAGCACCTGCAATATGCTCAGAATTGCTTCTTTTTGTAATACATATGGCTTTACTTATATTGGTAACATATTTAAGAACATGACATGTTGCTCCTACTACTATTGAAACTGTATGGGTATCTTTCTTCCACATTGCTCTCATTTCTGCTTGTAAATTCTAGTGTTTTATGATTTTGTATGTGAGTTTCTCTCTCTATGTATGAAAACACTGTAATATAGGAGTAACAATTTCAATTATCACTGTCTGCTTTTGTATTTTTTCATGGACTCCTATATATTTTTGCATCTATTTTTTTGAACTGTTGCTAATGGGTGATCCCATGTGATATTAACTTCATCATTCCGTGGTGGTACAGCGGTAGCGTTATTGCCTCACAGCAAGAGGTTCTCCAGTTCGATTCTCAGCTAGTGTACGGGGAGTGCCTTCTTTGTGGAGTCTGCATGTCCTCCCCGCGGGTCGAGTGGCATTCCGAAAGACATGCGTGAATGGGTGTGCCTTCGTTGAAGGTTGGGCATCGAGCTGGCAACTCGGCACTGTGAAAATCTACTGCCAATCATTAGCGGACCGGAGTTCCGCTGTGGCGAGCCCTAAAAGCCGAAAGACAACAACAACATTCTCTATAATGCTTTGTGTTTCATGCTTCCATTGTTTCTCAACTACTATATTGTAGTGTTTGCATAATCACCAGTACAACAGTCTTGTGACATTATTATGCTTTTCAGTATACAGGCCCTCTGCCATGAGTGTATAACACCCAACAACAAGATGTGCACCTGTTTCCAATAATTTTATGTACAACCTGCATTTGTTTCTCCAACATTCTCAATGGACTTTGTAAACTAACATGTATGCAGTCCACTATCCTGGGTCACCATTATTAGGCTTTTATCTTTTCGTTTCAATTTGCTTCTACTTAAACATTTCTGTGTCAAATCTTGATCAACAAGAGTTTGTTCCTGAAGATCTCTATACTCCCCACCATATTTGTGGAGTTTCCATTTTTTTTCTCATCTGATACTTCTCTTTATATTTTTTCTTTTTTTTTTTGGTACATTCAGTTGTCTGATTTTTGTCCACTTCTGGTTTGATTTCCATTCCCACTTTATTCCAAAATGCTTCTGCTAAACTAAGCAAAGTTGTCATCTAAGGCTACTTCCCTCATGTTTTAATTTGGACATGATGAAGTCAACAGATATGCATGCAGTCCCACAACTGAAGATCTATATATGTAGTCAATTTCAAGGAGGACAATACGTCCTTCAAGCCAGCAAAATATATATATTATTTTGGTATGCACTGATTTTTGTATATCATTTGGTAAGCATGAAGAATTTTTCTTGTTTGCATGTTCATTTTATCCAGTACTTTTGGGGCCTGTCAATTACCCTAAAGCTATAAGTTAAAACAGAAAGAACAAATTTATTTATAACTTGAACTTTGTTCCTAGATGTTAAGGCAGTTTTCAATATTAGTTTTAATCTTCTGAAATATTCCTTAATGAGCTTTATTCTCATCTGTTCATATTTTATTGCTAACCCTTCATCTATTCCCAAATATTTACACTCTCTCTCTTGCTCAAGTTTCTTTTTATCAGATTCCTGTCCCAGACTGATATTTTCTTTGTGCTACAGCTTTCCTCTCTTAAATGTTGCTTTTGCACATTTATCAAGACCAAATGTCATTCTAATAACATCTAAAAACGTTTTAACCATTTGTAGCTGTGTTTCCAACTCCGCATCTGATGAACTATAAAATTTTAAGTCATCCACAAAAATTAGATCAGAAATCTTTAAAGAATGTTGGTTACTAGGAAGAAAGTTGCAACCATAGCCTAATATGTTAAGTAAATCGCTTAGTGGGTTAAGGGCAAGACAAAACATCAGCAGTGACAAAGAATCATCCTAAAATATCCCCCTTTGAGTTGTTATCCCTGGCTAAATAATTTGCCCTTGACATGGCTCAAGGGTAAAGTGGTTTGCCAGTTTAATGGTCACTGTAATGTAATTGACCAATGTAAAGTGTATCTTTGTACCTCTGTAAACATTCCTTTATCCATGAGCTTAGGATGCTGACAAATGATTTTTTGTAATCTATTATACCATGATTTGATTCTTCTCCTCTTTACAAACTATTATATCTAGCAACAAATGATCCTTTAGCCCGTATGACATTCTTTATTACCTTTTTGTTCTCTTGCTATAACTGAGTTTTTTCTAAATGGCTGTATACTCTATTGCATCAGTTCCAGTACATAATGTGTATATTTTTGGAAGGCAAGTTATTGGTCTATTGCTCTTAAGATGGCTTGCAGGTTAATTTTTAGGAGGAGTATAATTTTCCTGTTGTTAACCAGGATGGTGTCTGTTCAGAATGCACACATTAAGTAATTGCTTTTCAGGGCTAAATCTTTGTATAAAGATGTTCATAGGTGTGTATTAGGCTAATGGCCCTGGAGCCTTTACAAGCCTAGCCCATAGAAGTGCCCTGGGATCATGCTGCCCAACGTTAGTTCCCAGTGCCTCTATCAAGTAGAACCACTGAAGTGATGCGTGGGGTGTACTTTCTATTTTCCATCCACTCATCAAGATTTCTCTTGAACAGGCCCAGTGAGGTGCTCTGCTTGACATGTATGGGAAGTCTATTCCAGAGCATGGGCAGTCTCTGGGTTATGAACCTGTCCCTCCAGCATGTTCTGTTGATTGTGGTAATGAGGTTGAGGTCTAGGGAGTGTGTGGTGCTTACGGATTGCAATGTCTTTAGATGTAGCATTTCTAACAGAGCTGGATCAGACTTGGCTTTGTAAGTCAAGTGGAGATCACCTCTTAGTAGACGAAACGAGACAGAGAATAGCTGGGGTTTTTTTGAGTCTGTCCATGTAGGACATGTGTTTAAGGCCTAGGATCCTCTTCATGAGGTATTTTTGGGGCCTTTCCAGCTGTTGCATGTGTGTAGTAAGGTACATGCCAAATGGGGTATTATACTCGACTGGCCTAATGAGGGAAGAGCAGAGACAGATGATGACCTCTTTCTTCCTGGATGCAAAACCCTTGGTAATGAGATGTGTCACATAGAACTGGACTAAGAGCATCTTCTTTGCTCTCTAATTCCTGCAAGTATTCTACAGAAAGTTCCAGAACATCTTATTGAGACATCTGCTGCTGCTCCGTATGAAGACTCATCGATCCATCAAGCAACAACTTTGACTTGCAGTTATGCATCAAGGAATTACAACAAGGAGCCCTACATTTGCCATAAGTAGATTGTGTAGATTATACAGCAGTAGTACTGACTGAATATATAAACATGCTGAATCATGAATAATATACAACCTTGGATGGGAGTTAGAAGTAAAGCTTGTTGTAAACAGGGTTATAGAAAGTTATAGTCACAATTACTACTGAAAGATGAAGAAATTAGGTAAAAAGAGGATATGGCAGGACTTCCAACATTACACAGCAAAAGGTATCATGCAATTCAGCTTTCACTGGCATTGTACCTTTGAAGCATTGCTAGGCCCAGAAATATTCTTAGCGAATCCTACTGCATAACAGTCCTTTTCTCATCACAGCAAAGTACAGACAGTGGTTGCTAGAAACCACTTAACCTACTACAGGCTAATTTGGTCATTTTTTTTAAATCGGCTTTTCAAATGTATTTTTTGAACAATTGAAATTGTGGAGTTTTTTTAACAATTTGAGTCACCCCTTGATGAGATGCACTGCACCCTGAAGTGCTGTACCACTTGTGTTGGTATATAAAACTAAAATAGCATGACAGCAGAATGCTGTTCATTTTTGTTATGCATTATTAGGCATGAGTGGAGCTGGAGCATACAAGGACACCAGTACCCTCTGTGTGTGCCAGCCTGAGTGCCTCAGTCCCTAGAATTCTAAAAGATTCTCACCCTGCTGAGCACACACAAGCATGGTTGACTCTTTCCCAATTTGTGTTTCCATTTCTTTAATCCTTAATTTTTCTTTTTTGTAATTCATCTATTTTGTCATTCTGTTTGTTTCCATCCCACTTTTTCAAAATTTCTGTAATACATTCAGTTGTCTGATTTTGTCCACTTCTGGTTTGATTTCCATTCCCACTTTATTCCAAAATGCTTCTGCTAAACTAAGCAAAGTTGTCATCTAAGGCTACTTCCCTCATGTTTTAATTTGGACATGATGAAGTCAACAGATATGCATGCAGTCCCACAACTGAAGATCTATATATGTAGTCAATTTCAAGGAGGACAATACGTCCTTCAAGCCAGCAAAATATATATATTATTTTGGTATGCACTGATTTTTGTATATCATTTGGTAAGCATGAAGAATTTTTCTTGTTTGCATGTTCATTTTATCCAGTACTTTTTGGGGCCTGTCAATTACCCTAAAGCTATAAGTTAAAACAGAAAGAACAAATTTATTTATAACTTGAACTTTGTTCCTAGATGTTAAGGCAGTTTTCAATATTAGTTTTAATCTTCTGAAATATTCCTTAATGAGCTTTATTCTCATCTGTTCATATTTTATTGCTAACCCTTCATCTATTCCCAAATATTTACACTCTCTCTCTTGCTCAAGTTTCTTTTTATCAGATTCCTGTCCCAGACTGATATTTTCTTTGTGCTACAGCTTTCCTCTCTTAAATGTTGCTTTTGCACATTTATCAAGACCAAATGTCATTCTAATAACATCTAAAAACGTTTTAACCATTTGTAGCTGTGTTTCCAACTCCGCATCTGATGAACTATAAAATTTTAAGTCATCCACAAAAATTAGATCAGAAATCTTTAAAGAATGTTGGTTACTAGGAAGAAAGTTGCAACCATAGCCTAATATGTTAAGTAAATCGCTTAGTGGGTTAAGGGCAAGACAAAACATCAGCAGTGACAAAGAATCATCCTAAAATATCCCCCTTTGAGTTGTTATCCCTGGCTAAATAATTTGCCCTTGACATGGCTCAAGGGTAAAGTGGTTTGCCAGTTTAATGGTCACTGTAATGTAATTGACCAATGTAAAGTGTATCTTTGTACCTCTGTAAACATTCCTTTATCCATGAGCTTAGGATGCTGACAAATGATTTTTTGTAATCTATTATACCATGATTTGATTCTTCTCCTCTTTACAAACTATTATATCTAGCAACAAATGATCCTTTAGCCCGTATGACATTCTTTATTACCTTTTTGTTCTCTTGCTATAACTGAGTTTTTTCTAAATGGCTGTATACTCTATTGCATCAGTTCCAGTACATAATGTGTATATTTTTGGAAGGCAAGTTATTGGTCTATTGCTCTTAAGATGGCTTGCAGGTTAATTTTTTAGGAGGAGTATAATTTTCCTGTTGTTAACCAGGATGGTGTCTGTTCAGAATGCACACATTAAGTAATTGCTTTTCAGGGCTAAATCTTTGTATAAAGATGTTCATAGGTGTGTATTAGGCTAATGGCCCTGGAGCCTTTACAAGCCTAGCCCATAGAAGTGCCCTGGGATCATGCTGCCCAACGTTAGTTCCCAGTGCCTCTATCAAGTAGAACCACTGAAGTGATGCGTGGGGTGTACTTTCTATTTTCCATCCACTCATCAAGATTTCTCTTGAACAGGCCCAGTGAGGTGCTCTGCTTGACATGTATGGGAAGTCTATTCCAGAGCATGGGCAGTCTCTGGGTTATGAACCTGTCCCTCCAGCATGTTCTGTTGATTGTGGTAATGAGGTTGAGGTCTAGGGAGTGTGTGGTGCTTACGGATTGCAATGTCTTTAGATGTAGCATTTCTAACAGAGCTGGATCAGACTTGGCTTTGTAAGTCAAGTGGAGATCACCTCTTAGTAGGCAACGAGACAGAGAATAGCTGGGGTTTTTTTGAGTCTGTCCATGTAGGACATGTGTTTAAGGCCTAGGATCCTCTTCATGAGGTATTTTTGGGGCCTTTCCAGCTGTTGCATGTGTGTAGTAAGGTACATGCCAAATGGGGTATTATACTCGACTGGCCTAATGAGGGAAGAGCAGAGACAGATGATGACCTCTTTCTTCCTGGATGCAAAACCCTTGGTAATGAGATGTGTCACATAGAACTGGACTAAGAGCATCTTCTTTGCTCTCTAATTCCTGCAAGTATTCTACAGAAAGTTCCAGAACATCTTATTGAGACATCTGCTGCTGCTCCGTATGAAGACTCATCGATCCATCAAGCAACAACTTTGACTTGCAGTTATGCATCAAGGAATTACAACAAGGAGCCCTACATTTGCCATAAGTAGATTGTGTAGATTATACAGCAGTAGTACTGACTGAATATATAAACATGCTGAATCATGAATAATATACAACCTTGGATGGGAGTTAGAAGTAAAGCTTGTTGTAAACAGGGTTATAGAAAGTTATAGTCACAATTACTACTGAAAGATGAAGAAATTAGGTAAAAAGAGGATATGGCAGGACTTCCAACATTACACAGCAAAAGGTATCATGCAATTCAGCTTTCACTGGCATTGTACCTTTGAAGCATTGCTAGGCCCAGAAATATTCTTAGCGAATCCTACTGCATAACAGTCCTTTTCTCATCACAGCAAAGTACAGACAGTGGTTGCTAGAAACCACTTAACCTACTACAGGCTAATTTGGTCATTTTTTTTAAATCGGCTTTTCAAATGTATTTTTTGAACAATTGAAATTGTGGAGTTTTTTTAACAATTTGAGTCACCCCTTGATGAGATGCACTGCACCCTGAAGTGCTGTACCACTTGTGTTGGTATATAAAACTAAAATAGCATGACAGCAGAATGCTGTTCATTTTTGTTATGCATTATTAGGCATGAGTGGAGCTGGAGCATACAAGGACACCAGTACCCTCTGTGTGTGCCAGCCTGAGTGCCTCAGTCCCTAGAATTCTAAAAGATTCTCACCCTGCTGAGCACACACAAGCATGGTTGACTCTTTCCTCAAGCATGTTATTACTTTATGAGACAAAACAGGCCTTTTGAAAGGCTTCTGAGATGTCTTTCACTGCACTTTTAAGCAGTCAGAAGAAGTACGCCTATCAGCAGCAGCAATTACAAGATGTCTTTTGCTACAGTTTTTAATCAGCTCTCAAGAGGGAAGAAGTGAGAAATGCCTTTGGGAAAGTGTGTGTGTGTGTGTGTGTATATATATATATATATATATATATATATATATATATATATATATATATATATATATCCACATATATACGGGTCTACTTTCATTGAACAAAAGTACGTTACATTGAATGTGACTTACCCAAGCTGAAATCTCCGAATCTTCAAGTAACCGAAGCCATGGACTGCCGAAATCCTTTCCCTGTGAAAGTAACAACTTGGCCACCATGGTGAACTTTGCCCTCTTGTCAGTATAGTGCGATCTTTGAGTTGGTATATTTTAGTGGGGGTGTGTATGGGGGGGAAAACCCCCCACTTTGGTGGGGCTTAATTTTCATCCATTTAGGTTTATTTCCATGGTGACCAAGTGGTTCATTTCACAGGGAAATGATTTTGGCAGTCTGTGACTTTGGTTATTTGAAGATTCGGAGATTTCAGCTGAGGTAAGTCCCATCTAATGAATGTAGACCCGTATAGATATAGCTATATATATATATATATATATATATATGTATATATATATATATATATATATATATATATATATATATATATATATGTAGATATAGCTATATATATATATATATATATATATATATATATAAAATATAAAAAAATATATATAGATTAGATATAGATATATATAATATAAAATACCCCAGTTAATAAGGGTTTCTGGTTAAGTGGCTTTCTCAGAGTCACACAATTAGAGGTAGAAAGAATCAAACAGTGTACTCTTGAGGCAACTCAGTAAGACCTTGGAGGTGTAATCCCCCACACTAACTGTCACATTACCCTTAAATTTCACAGTTCTCATTGTTTGGAGAATGCATGTCCTTGCCACACCTGCTGTACTTCTGTTAATCTTTTAAGTGAATTAGAGTTGCCTGGCACTTAAGGCTGTGAGCTTTTTATGGATTGCTTCTTGTAGTTAGAATTACACGGTTTGAATCCTCCCACCTATATTTGCTTCTGGTGCAACTGTGAGCAAGTTACACAGACAATATTCCTCTCTCACTCCTGAAAAGGGACACTTTCTCTAGTGGGTTTACCTGGTTAACAAACATAAAAAATAGTATTGTCCTTTCTGGGGACTCCCCACCTCTTCTCCAGAATTCTCAAGCAAAGAAAGTGAGAATTATTTTGCTCTGTTCTTTGCAAAAAGTGTGACTTTCTGCCAAATTGGAGCTGCTTGGGTTACAGTTGATAAATAATGTCAGACTTTTGTCTCCTTCAGAAAATGCTTGCAAATACAACTTTCTAACTGCATAAAAAATACTTTAAATCTGTTCCTGATTGTTTAGTCTTTGTCTCTACATCTTGAGTGAAGAGGATGGTAGGGCAGCATGGGGATGTGCAATATGATACACTGTATGATTCTCACAGTAGTGAGCTAAAATACACTTCTTGGTCATTATATATTTCTTCATTAATTTTATGGCAAACAAACATCTGAATGTGTGCAGTCATATAAGGGGCTGTAATTGATGGTCAAGTGTGTGTGTGTGTGTGTGTGTGTGTGTGTGTGTGTGTGTGTGTGTGTGTGTGTGTGTGCGTGTATCCTGCGCAGCAGTGTAGCTAGGGTGGGGAGAGAGGGACAACTTCCCCGGGAGCAAACTGTTGGGGGGCAAGGTCACCTGATATCTTTCTCTCTTTAATGCAATACCAGCTTTTAAAAGTTGGTATTGCATTGTGGTCAAACCTGAGTACTATAGTGTAACCATTTGAAATGCTGGGACTTGCTACAGTGAGTCTTAAAACTCAGAGACTGAATGGCTGAAAAATTGGACTTCTATATACCAAGTTCAAGATGCCATTTCTCAGAATATTCCCTTTTTCTCTGAGATATGGCAATCTCAGAGTTGGTATATATGTTCGGGGCAGTTTGAAAACAAAATTATTATTATTTTTTTATTTAATAAAATATGTTGAAGGAGAGTTGGGACAGGGAACAGAAATGGGACCTGAATGGAACAGAAATGAGACCTGAATGGATGGGGCAGGGGCCTGTTGTGCATTTGGCCACCTGGTTGGTGTGGCCCAGGGCACTGGGTGAATCAGCTAAGCATCTGATCATGCATCCCAGAGTAGGTATGGTGTACAGGAAATAATTGATTTTAGTAAACAGGAGCTTCATGGTATGAACTATGTTCTTTGAATACAATCCTTGATTTCCTTGCTTTTTGTTGACTGTTCACAGTATGCTTATTTGTCTGTAAATAAACTGTACAGCGCAAACTCTATGAGTTTTATGTTAAAATATTAAATATAAATGATTTTTTAATTTAACTTGCTTTTTTGCAGGCAGAAGGGAGTGAAATGCACTGTTTTGGGTTACAACAGTTTGGTGAGTTAAGGCTATGAACTGTTAATGAGCTGTTTCCTGTAATCTAGCTTTTGATTCCCTCAACTTTTATTTGTTTAGTGTCTGTCCGAGTCATTTCACCAGACAGTGCTCCTGAGCTGTCCCTGGAAATAATACTTGTGTCCAATAGACTCTCCCAGGCTGTTAGCAAATTCAGTATGCATTTATGTTTTGAATTCCTACACCCTTTAGATAGCCTTTGATTAGTTCTTCACTATATGCTATTTGACTTTGAATCTCTGCATATCTTTTGTTACCTAATGGATTGCCAGATGTATTTTCAATAAATGTGAGACTCAAAAGTAGAGAAGTTTACCGCTGTTCATTTTGTCTGTTTTCAGTATTTTGTTACATTCATCATTAAAATCAAATCTGTGTGATCATTGTAAAAGTAAAGAAGAAAATAGTACATACAGTGACATGATTCAACAGTGTTTTATGTTAATTGGGTAGAGACTGACAAACAGTAGGATAGTGGGAAGCTGTATATGTGCGTGGGAGTTCTGATCTGTTATTCTGCATGGAACCCCATTTGACCATGACCTGGCTCTGCCCTTATTGTTCAGAAAGTGCACACGTGTTTAGCATCATACATATGCCCTATAGTTTTGTTTGTTAGGTTAAGCAACTTACTAAAAGTTACACACAGTAGGCAAATAGAGGTAGAAAGCATCAAACCCTGTACCCCTGACTATGAGAAGCAGCTCACTATGAGTTTAGAGCCTTAATCCTGTACAAAAACTGCCAGACCTTCACTTGTGTCTTCATTTTCTGATAAATCAGGGTTAAATATCACTAAGACTTATAGTCAGTCAGTAATTAAGCAATAATCCATGAATATGAGTAGGTATATCAGGATTTACCAGATGAACGAGTTGACTGTCGTAAACCACCAGGAACACAAAAAACGTACTTGAGAAACAAAGTCCACAATAGTAGAAACGCTTAATTTATTAACAAGATAAAAGCTTCCGGGATACACCCTTCCTCAGTTATCAGTAACAGACTTTAAAATACACCTCATTATATACTTTCAAAAGCCTAATACACATGACCCAGCCAGCCAATAGAATCATTCTCATAATTACTACATAATATATATAGAACAAACAATAAAACATATAAAAATAATATGCATTAAACTATAAGCATATGTATAAGCATATATTTAAATATACTTATATTATTTATAAAATTAAAAAAATACATACATTAATAATAAATTGGACATTGTTGAATATAAATGGATAACTAGGTTAGATGCTGACAAATTTGCTGGACTGAATAATATGGTTACCATAAAACCTTATTTAGTTGAGAAACAAATGCAGTATAAATAATGTATGTATTTTTTAATTTTATAAATAATATAAGTATATTTAAATATATGCTTATACATATGCTTATAGTTTAATGCATATCATTTTTTATATGTTTTATTGTTTGTTCTATATATTTTATGTAGTAATTATGAGAATGATTCTATTGGCTGGATGTGCCATGTGTATTATGCTTTTGAAAGTATATAATGAGGTGTATTTTAAAGTCTGTTAATGATAACTGAGGAAGGGTGTATCCCCAAAAGCTCTTATCTTGTTAATAAATTAAGCGTTTCTACTATTGTGGACTTTGTTTCTCAAGTATATCAGGATTTACCCACGGCTCGGTTGGTTTGATCATTAGGGTGTAGCCCATGTAAATAGAATGGCAGACATATGACTCACAGGCATTGTACACACCTTCTGGAACTTATTTTCATTTTCACTTTCTTGTTTGAAATACTGTGCTTAAACATCACTCTGCATCGAGCTCCATAAAAGGACTGTAGTGCTCTGCATGTTTGCATATCTGAACGGTACTCGACCTTGTATGCATGCCCATAGATAACCAAGTCAACAGTAAAAATGTTACCATTACATTCAGAAATAGCAATCAATCGTTGTTTAGAAAAGGTGAAAAAGGTAGCGGATCATATATAGAGCCTTAAGAGACAGTAACCATAACTGGCACAAAAGCTGAAAGCTGGGCATGGTATTTATCTTTAATAGGACTGTTTTCCAACAGTTATTAGAGCAGATTAATGCAACTAGTTCCTTAGATATTGTAAGGATGCCTTTAGCCATATCTTTTGACATCATTGAATGTAACAAGCATTGTAGTGTTACTGTGCTTTTGCAAAGTCATGCTGGAAAGGTACAAGCAAACAGTGTTATGGAAGTTGTGTACTAACTTCAGCAGTAAGAACTTTTCTAGAATGTTTGCCACAAAGAAAAGCCTCCTAGTTATTGTACAGATTATAACTTACTGATATGATGAGAGCTACAAGTTAAGATGCATTCAGAATGTGACTGATCGTGTTTGATTTACAGCACAAAGGTTTCAGCCATAAGCATGTCCCAGAAGACCTGGGTACAAGGAGTGGTCTAGGTACTGGATGAACCAGACGGAGACAGATGAGAGGAAGTGGTTAGTGCCAGCTCTTTCATCGTGAGTGGACACAGTGACAGTAACTGACTATAAGAGCTCATCATAAGGGAAGGCCTGAGATTGCAGCCTATTTTAGCCAGAGACACAGCATTAGCCTACCAAAGAATGTGCATGCACTTTAGCTGAAACTGAACTGAAGGTGTGCACAAATGTACACTGCTGCTTGGCATGCCACATTGGGCACTATTTTAAGATTTCTAGCTAACAGAGCAAGGTGTTAGAGCATACAAAAATCTCCTAACTACAAATAAATGACAGTCATGATAGCTGGATTTTACCTTCTTCTTTTGGTCTTTAGAATGGGGGGGGGGGGGTCAGGAAGAATGAATGGGCCAGCTGGAGTCATGGGGGTAGTGACACAAAATTTATGTAAGGAAAAAGAACATTAGATGTCAGTGTCTAAAATACAATAGCAGTAACCTGTAGAATATAAAACAGAAGATGGCCATTATCTCCATCAATGTTATCCATACCAGAGAGGGGTATCATACAAATATCCTCTGCAGTCAGTTGTGTGGCACACGAAGTGGGACTAGATTAATCAGAAGGCAAGGCATCTAATACAATATAAAATGACAGTAAGTGCAGATGGCATTTGCAGTAGTTTGTGGTATCACTGTCAACAGTCATTTCTTTAGAAAGTATTAGAAACCTGGAGGCAAGAATAGGGCAACATAATAGTACGGAGGGGTGTTCCCTAAAAGTAAGATCAGCATTACTGCCTTACAGTGCTATGTTAACTGGTTTAATTCTCAGATGGTATGCTTTCTGGGTGGGGGTTTTATATTCTTTCTGCGCTTGTGTTAGGTTTTGTCAGGGTCTATAGTTTCCTTCTCTATTCCATAATAATGCTGACAGGTGGAGTAGCTATAATAATTTGCTAGCAAATGTGCGACTGTACCAATAAGAACTGTGATAAAGACTAGCACGCCATATAAGCCTGCTTCCTATAGGCTATCTTGCATCTTTTGCTACACAGATTAGACACTGGCCCCCTTTCCATCTATCTATCTCTATCTTTATATGTGTAAATGTATATAAGTCAACATGACCAAATTACCTTTATATATATATAATATATATATATATATATATATATATATATATATATATATATATATAAAAAATCAATTATATATTATTGATATATATATATATATATATATATATATATATATATATATATATATATATATATGCACGTCTATATCAGTAATCTATAACACAACCAAATCACCTTATATATACATATATCAATCATATATAATTGATTTATATATATATATATATATATATATATATATATATATATATATATATATATATATATATATATATATATATAAATCAAGATGCTGAGTGAGTTGGGGGAGAAATAGCTCCTGAGGGTACTCACTGCAGTATGAAGAGAAAGGCGTATCCTAGATGATTGGAGAATAAGCATACTAATGCCTGTTTATAAGAATAAAGGGGCATATCTCTCAACCTGGAAACATCAAAAATCTGGACAAAGGCCCATGAAAAATAGGTGCAACTGGGCCAAAAATCTGTATGCTGATTAACATAAAATTTGGATACATAATTATGTAACCCTGCCTGTCCCAATGGAATTGTGGGATGCCAACTTTTAAACGTAAACTGAAGAACAGATAATATATGATCACAAAAGACAAAAACAGAGGAGCAATAGTGTTTTATTTATATTTGAACTTGTAGTAAACTTTGAACTTGTGCAAAACTAAAATACAATTTTCTTTTATAAAAATAAAATAAACTGTTTTAGCCTTCTACATTAATATTAAATAATACAAAATATAACCAGAACAAAACTGTTTTATTTATATTAACATCTAAACTTGTTTACATTAACATCTGAACTTGTATAAAACTAAAATACAATTTTCTTATATAAAAATAAACTTAACTACTACTCATGTACTTATTAATTTGAGTTTTTAGCGCTCCCATTTTACAAAGGCAAGTCAAACCTCTTAATACCTATCTTAGACTAGTGTCATTGGAAACAGATAAAAGATTGTGGTATTTCATTATAACTTGAAGTTTAACATATTTGTTTACCACCTTAATACAGATGGTCTCCTGGCAGATGTGTGGATTGGCACCATTTGCTATTAGTTAATGTCTTAATTCTAGTCTACATCTTTCCTCATGTATGTAGTGTGAATGTTGTGTCAGGCTCAGGCACCTTTAGGGATCACCATTGCAAATTAATGTACTTTTTAAACTTATTTGAAAGGTATAACAATACAAAAAGTGTAATATAAAAGTGTAACATACTTTGAATACATAATCAGATATCACACCTTTTTAGAAATCATTCTTTACTGGTATCCAAGAATAAACAATGCACAATTAATATTTAGCATTCAAATTAATCCAAGTCTTAACACAGCAGGGTCATAATTTACAGTTGTATAGTAATTATATATTGGTATTTTACAATTTGCACCACCTTCTCATAAAACAGTGGCATTTACCATAGTAAGAACAAATCAAAACACATGGTTTCTATACCTCTTGTTTGGTTGTCACAGTGACACTCTATTTCACTAGCTTTTCAACAAACCAAAAGCTCTAGTAGTTTGTCTAAACATGTACAAGCACCAAAAAGAAACTATGTCAAGTACGCGCAAGCACCAAAATGAATCATGTCCCCCAGACCCCCACTAATTCCTTCAGCAGTATGTCTCCAAGTATGCACAAGCACCAAAATGAAACATTTCCCCCAGCAATCCATTGCCTTCAGTAGTTTCAAGTATGCACAAGCACCAAAATTAAACATGCCCCCCCAGACCTCATTAATCCCTTCAGCAGTATGCCTCCAATATGCACAAGCACAAAAATGAAACATTTCCCCCACCACATCAGCCCCTTTAGCAAGACATGGGCCGGCATTCATAGCCTGGGAGTTGGACTTTGCATTTTCATTAGTTAACTTATCAGTGAAGACTGAAGAGCAGTGCTACCTGGTTAAGCAAACCACCATGGACTTTCAGGGTGACAATGAAAATGCAAGCGGAGGCCTTTTTATAAAGACAGTCTCACACCTCACTCTCCCTCTTGTCACAAACGTGTAATTAATACATTATATCATGTTAACTACAGTACACACACACACACACACACACACACACACACACACACACACACACACACACACACACACACACACACACACACACACACACACACACACACACACACACACACACACACACACACACACACACACACAAAACCACACAACCACACATGCATAGCTAGAAGCAGAGCAGTGCTAGCCTCTGTGGTTAATGCAAAGCATGGACTTAACTTCAGGATGAAAATGCAGAGGCTAGAAAAAATGTTAAATAAGTAACTACACAGACACACACACACACACACACACACACACACACACACACACACACACACACACACACACACACACATACACACAACCACACATGCATAGCTAGAAGCAGTGCAGTGCTAACCTCTGTGGTTAATGCAAAGCATGAACTTAACTTCAGAATGAAAATACGGAGGCTAGAAAAAATGTTAAATAAGTAACTACACACTACACAGACAACACACACACACACACACACACCTGACCACCTCGATAGAACTTACAAGCAGCATTGTCATTTTTTTTCTTTTACCTGGAGGAGCCAGGGGAAGAACTGGTGATAAATTTTCTCTTAATTTCTACTTCTCTGCAGAAGAGCAGACCAGTCCGACTGCTGCACTAGTAACAAAGAACAAATGGCTTTGGAATCAGCTTGTATTGCTTAGTTGCTGCTCAAATTTAAATTTAAAACAAAAAAAGTCAGCTGCTCTCAGACATCCAGAGTTCCAGACAAGTTTGTTGACTCTCCTTGCTGCAACCACATTGGCATATGAGAATTTAAACACAAACAGTCAGACAGTACAGCATACACCCCCTCCAGCACTAAGCAGAAATCCGACAGGCTGGCAGTCTGCTCATGAAGCTGAAGTCATTTTGCATGCCCCTGCATGTGATGACGTCAGCAAAAATTAAAAATAAATAAATAAATAAATAAATAAAGGGAAATTTGGAAATTAAAGGGGCCAGTCGGGAATTTGTGGCACCCCATTATATTGATGTCAAAACCAGTAAATAACGAGGAATTCAGTATGGTGGAGAGGTATACAAAGAGGACATTCATTACTGTGACAGCATAGAGGTATTAAACACCTGTTACATTGCATGAAAGTTATGGAGAGGTTGATTGATAAACAAATACACAGAGTAGTAGAAAGTAAAATGGGAGATGAGCAGTTCAGATTCAGATCAGGTTGTAGTACACTCAACCTGATGTTTGCAGTGAGGATAATAGATAAGAAGAATCTAAAGATGAGGAAAGAGTCTGACTTGGCATTCCTAGACTTGGAAAAAGCATAAGCTGATGTGGGCATCCCTGTGATGATTTGAAGTCCCAGAAGTAGTGGCAGAATTAGTGCAGACTGTGTAAAAGAACACAGTGACACCAGTCTGAATAATGATCAGATACATAGAGGGGTTCCTAGTGGGAGTAAGACTACACCAGGGTGCAGCTCTGAGCCTGCAGATTGGAGGTGACAGAACAACAAAGTTGCTGTATGCAGACAATATAGCATAACAGACAGACTTTGAACAAGAACTTCAGCAGGGAAATAGAATACAAACCTGAAGGCATATAGGATGAAACTAATTGCAGATCTGACACCTGTAATGGCATCAAGTGCAGGAAGCCAGAAGAAGCTGAGAATTTAGATAAAAGAGAAGACAGTGAAACAGGCTTCAAGTACCTAGTGGGGTGGTTGAGGAATCTAGAGGTGATGGAGATGATGTACCTGAGACAGATGGTAGTATGTACACTGTGTGACAGTTAAAGAGGAAAGACAAAGAAATGAGAACATAACAGCAGAAGCCCAAGTAGCAACAATTGCAGAGAAAGTCAAAGAGAACAGATAATGGTGGTTCTGGGACACATACAGGAAAACAGAAGACAATCTGGGGAAAAAGTTTAGGACAGACAGGGATAAGGCAAAAGGAAATGAGGGTGTCCAGCAAAGCAGTGGATGGATTGTGAGAGAGAAGACCTCTGACAATCGGGCATGACTGTCGAAGAAGGTGGAGGAGCGACATTGAATCAAGAGAGATGGTGACAGTTGATGTGGCACCCAGACCCCATGTGGAAAATGTTGACAATATGTGCGTGTGTATATAATATATATATATATATATATATATATATATATATATATCTGTATGTAGGAGTAAAGACATTTGTTGAATGAATGTTTCCTCGAATTGGTAAATTAATGTTGTATGTATGTACTCAATAATTGGTCAGTGGTATTTTCCTTAAAGTTTGAATAGTGTGGGTGGAAACAAGAGCCTGAATCCCCTAAACCAACTATAAGACTATTAATTTTAGTGCATTTTCAAGGAATTGTGAATTTCAGTACATTTTCCAGGAATTGTGATGTGAGTTTCTGTACATTTTCAAGGAACTGTGAGCTTCAAGGGAAAAGACGTTTACTGCTGCTCATGCTAAGACTGTTTTGTTTAGCAAATGGTGATTACTGTTTGTGCTAGAGCATTTGAAACCAGTGTTAGTAGCACAACAGATAGCATACATGCTTTTGAAGCAGAAGTCTGTGGATTCTACTCCCACACCATGTAGATGGATTGCTGATAGTGTATTGTACTTTAATGGTAGGGTGCTGCCGCGATAGTGTATTGTACTTTAACGGTAGGGTGCTGCCGCCCTGAGCATGTCATCCTTTGGATAATATGACTTGTAACTATGAACTTGTTTTTTGTTTTACCATCCATTCTGTATTGCAAAATTAACAGTTTACCATTTTTTTTAATGTAACATAAGTAATTTATTCTTCAAGGGCAGCAGGCACTGACTTTGTAGATGAAGCACTGAAATATAAAGTTGACAGATATGTTTAATGTGGAATTATTCAGAGAACTTTTACTTCTGCTCAGATTGTGCATATTGACTGACATTAATAGATTGTAATGATGGAAGTTTGAGGGACCTTTTATGGTTGAAATGTTCTGAAATGGGAAGTTTTGTCATTATTGGTTCATAAGTTTTTATCCATTGCTTACTGAGTTTAACAAGTGGTGCTGTATTATACAAAGAATGTAATCTAATACAATCAGGATGATGAATCAAAGAACACATGCACGTATGCATGGTCCTAAATGTGCGCAAGGAGCCTATGGTTTGAAAACATCCCAAAGGTAAACTTAATCTATCACTGGCCAGAAGCATTTTCTTTGAATGTGGGTTTCAAGGGCAGAGAAGCTTACTGTTAATGCTAAGTCTGTTTAAATTCTGAGACTGTATTGTTTTGTTTAGCAAAGGCGTAACAGTGTTTGTGCTATAAAAATTGAAATAAAAGCTTTAAATTAAATCCAAATATTTGTAATCACTGCAGATGTAAAGAAGAAAATAGTGTGCACACAGAGGTTTGAAAATTGTTAATGGTAGAGAGAACTAGCTAAGTAATGGGAATGGCTGCGGGTGGGGGCTGCTTGGGGGACCCAATCCATTACCCTGCTTAGGGACCCATTTGACCAAGATCTGGCCCTGGGATATGATCACTGTATATGTTTATTTTGAGTGGTTCTGATCAATGATTTTGTTAAATGAGTTAACTGATTTATGTTGTGTGCTTTTTTGATATAAGTGGGAAAGGTTTGTTCTAGTGTTGACAGTGAGTGTGGTTTGGTGGTAGTACAGGTATTAATGGTGGTTGTGTGGTTATAACCATGATCACTATGGCTGTGTTCTTTGCATGGGTTATGTACCTTATTTGTATGTTTACTGATCTTTCAAGTCAGTGATTTTTTCATCTGGGTAATTATGCATTTGATGTATCATGGTTTCTGGGAGTTTTGTTTGTTAAATTGTCTATGCTACGCGCTCGAGAGAGCACTGAAATAAATAGGACATGCTGGAGGGACAGATTCATAACCCAGAGGCTCCCTTCACTCTGGAATAAAATCCCAGTCCAGGTTAGGCAGAGTCCCTCATTGACTCTCTTCAAGAGGAATCTTGATGAGTGGATGGGAGATAGTAGGTTTACCCCGGGTATAACTTCTGTGTCTCTGTTAGACAGAAGCACAGTATACTAACCTCGAAAAAGGGCATAGCAAAATTCATTTAAAATGGGTGGCGAAAGCCAAACACACTCTGGCAAGGCTTATAAATGCCCTAGGGCAGATAGCCTAGTATGAACCTATGAACCTATTGAGGAAAAGTCTGTCTGTTAAAGAATCCTAACCTCGGTGTGTGTATCTGGGTCTACTTCGGGAGACCGAACCAACGATTCGCCGACACGCGGGAAGAGGAGACTAAATGACCGACAGGTAGGTTTACCGACTGGGAGATTCGCCGACAGCGGAAAGACCGACAAGGGAAATGTGCGATCGTTACATGATGAGTGTGCGACAGTTACGGAGTTAGGAGCGGTCAGGTAAGTGTGCGAAATTGTGGGATGTCGGGTTAGGCTGTGGGACAGGTGAGTGTGTGTTTGTGTCGGAGGTAGGGTTCGGGTTAGGTAAGTGTGTGATAGTGAGGGACTGTAGTTTTGGGAATGGTTAAGTGAGTTAGGGTTAGGGTGCAGGTAGGTGAAGTGTGCGATGGTGTCGGTGCTTGGGTTAGGGGTGGGTAAGTGAGTTAGGGTTAGGGTGCAGGTAGGTGAAGTGTGCGATGGTGTCGGTGCTTGGGTTAGGGGTGGGTAAGTGAGTTAGGGTTAGGGTGCAGGTAGGTGAAGTGTGCGATAGTGTCGGACGTTAGGGTTAGGGTTTAGGTTTAGGTTAGTGGATGTGTTGTTGTGTGCTTGTGTATTTGGCGTATTTTGTGTCGGTGTTTTGTTGTTCGGTATGTTGCGGTGTCGGTGTGGTGTGTTGTCGGTTGTTTGGGGTCAGGGATGTGTGTGTCGGTGATTCGTACGTTCGGTGTATGAAAGTAGACCCGTGTATCTACATAAAATCATGTCTGAGTCTATGGATATCCAAGTTGAGGCAGTACTTATTCATTTTCTTGATTTTAAGATTAGAGTCTGAAACAGATATAGCCGATGAGTTATCCAAAAGATGTTGTTGAAACAGTGGGTGTGTAGATAGCTTACAAAAACCTCTTGCTGTTCAAGCAAAGTATTCAACTACAAAATGAATGCTAGTTAAAACAAATTTTTGCTGACTGTGTAAAATCCACTACCACTTTTAAACTGCACAGTTTTATTTTTTGTGTTCCACAGCACCAGGAGTATATGTAATTTAATAAAACGGGTACTAAATGATCATTTTTGAAGCTTTTAATTAGTACATGTCATATGTAGTCTCTCCAGAGCAATTATATTTGAATCATTTATGACCAAACCCTCTTACTGAACTAAACTTTAGTGTTCCATCTTGCAGTGTGATCCAAAGCCCTGCCACCTTACCATAAAATAATACTTACTTACCTTAGCTCGTTACCCTTCAACCCTTTGTCTTCATCTCCTCTCTTCTAGCCTGTTCTTAGCAAAGCAATGTGTCCATAACTTATTCTCGCTCACTCGTCTGTCTTCCAGTGTCGACCTACCAAGCTCTGCTCTTAATACTTCCTCATACTACAACCTCTCAGTTGTCTGATCTGTTTGATAACAGCCAACGAATACTATCTGAAATGGGAACAGTACTTCAAAGTCCTCTTTACCAGTATCCAGTACATGATAAGCTGATCTCAGCATTTCTGGAGTCCACTCTCCTTGCTTCCCATATCATTGTTCTCACTTTTTGTTGTTGCACTCTCACAGTACACATTCAGTCTAGAGGTGTTTATGGTCCATTGATCATAGTCTTCCTCTTTCCTTCCTGTGGCCAGTACAAGGAAATGTAACATCAATGTCGCCAACACTGTTAGAGAGGCTGGTGAATGAGGACATACACAGTTCAGAGATAGTCACCTTTTAGGCAAAATCAGTCTATACCAGTAAAGGTTAGCCACTTTTATTTGAGAGAGTAAGAGACTTTTATTTTGTAGCAGTGGTTAGCTGAAGCTGTGGTTACACACAGGTATTCATGACATCATATATATTTGTTCCATCGTTCCATCTTAACACAACTCATTGAAATTCCCACCTCAAAGAAAGTAAGGCATATGTTTTTGCAGGGGGTGCACTCCCCCCCCCCCCCCCCCACAGTGTGGAGGGAATCATTCAGCCCTCTTACTTAAATATGACAACAACAGGAGAAAGCAGCACTGCTGAAAGGAGAAAGTTTTGATGAGCTGTGTGTTTTGACAAAAATGAAATATGATGTGCTATTTCATTTTCATGCAAAAGCCTTAGGTAGTTTGTGTGGCCCATCCACCAGCTTCAGCTACCATTACCTTTTACAAGATACTTTTGGCTGGCAGAGGAATATTAGGAAGTAGTAGAAGATGAGAAACAGATGTAGGCAGACAAATTTTACTTTAAAGGGCCTTCAAAGAATAATCACTATAGGTCATCTAGTGAGAGATGCACTGAATACCAATGTACTTCACTCATATAATTGCTTAAAGCAACTCATTTGCTATTTACTTTGAAGAAAAGGTTGCATTTTCCACCGCAGATTTCTTCAGAAAAAGGATGACTTTTATATGGGGAGATATTTGTTTTCTCTTGAGGCTTCACACTTATTTGCATAACCAGTTATTCCTAATCTCTGGGTCTCCCCTTAATATATAACTTGTGAGAAGATTATTCAGTTAGTGAGGCAGGCATAGCAGTGGAACACAAAAAAAGTCTCTTAAGGGAAGCAGAAATGTTACTAATTGTTGAAATCTGACTAATCCCAGTCATGAGGAATGTATCTAGTTGCTTCCTTTAACTTCTCACTCTCAGTCTCTGGTTCTTAAAGGATTTATGGATTGCATATGTCTCTGGTATTATAGGCCAGAGTAGTTTAGAAGGCACAGCAGAGCCGACATAGCTGTGAATAATCTGATGACATCATAAGGACACATCTGAACTTGTCTAGCTTACTTTCCTGACAAGTAATCTAAGGTCAGTATCAGACTGGGAAGAAAAATCTCTAACGCTGGAGTGAAATCTGTGAAAATCATCATTTATATGACCTCACACTAGAGCACAGTTCTCCAGGACATGAATGAGACTTTACAGCTTTCCTGTAGTCTCAGAGTAATTACATAACTCAGAAATCAGCTGCTGTCAGAGACAGAGCCGACACGCATGGGATAAAAACAAGCTTCTGAAGCAGATGCTGCAGTGTGAGCCTGTGCTTTTGTAATAGCCATAGTGAGATTCGCCTGCCTTAGGTCACAGCCATACCTGAATAATGTTAAATTAGAGGTCATGGATGCCATGGTAAGTCATCCAGCCATAGATTTAGACAAGAAAGCCAAGGTGATGTCTTCTGTAAAGGAAATTAATCACCCAACTCCACAATCCTCTAGAAGCTTTCACTCCAAGACAAATACATTTTATCAGTAGCAGCAACAAAGCACCAATGTTCATAGGTTGGTACTAGGCTATCAGCCCTAGGGCCTATACAAGCCTAGTCATAACAATTCCCTGGCTATTTCTTCCCACACTATTTACTTCCCTGGATCCCTGTCTAGCAGGGCGACTGATGTGATCCCCGGGGTGAATAAACTATTTCCACTGGTGAGAATCAAACCTTGCATGTTGTGGTTGAAAGGCATATATCTTAACCACTGTACCACTCGGCCTTTCTGGTACAAGAATGTGGACAAGAATGAATGCGGCTGTACAAACCCCTGAGGAAGTAGTATCATCATGAGTTTACTGGAGCTTCCAAAGGACTGGACTATGGAAATCTTCATTCTCTTTTTCATGTTCAGACACTAGGAAGAAGGTTCGACAATTTTTCAAAAATGGAAAAATGGAATCTAATAGCAGCAGACAAATGGGCGCTGGGATCATAAGAAATGGCTCGGCAACAGTTTACAAAAAAATCCCAGGATTATTTCCAACATGCCATTTCAACAGGTGGAGTTGGGCTGACACATAGCTTTAGATAAAAAAAATTGAATCAATTTCTTCACAAAAACAAGAAAATGGGTTTATTAAATTTGTTTTATTATACCATTAAAAGCACACACACACACACACACACACACACACACACACACACACACACACACACACACACACACACACACACACACACACACACACACACACACACACACACACACACAGACGGTGACCTATTTTTCTGAAATTAATATATCTGAGCAAAGAAGTGCTGAATGTTTACCATTCAAAATCTACTTCTCTCAGTCAGCTTTCCCTACCAGTAATTATACATAGATATATGTACACGCGTGCACACACACACACACACACACACACACACACACACACACACACACACACACACACACACACACACACACACACACACATATGTCAAAAGAAACTAAATCCTAGATTATCATATTAATCTTGGAGGATACTTATCTTCATATACAGATATTTACTTTACAAATATTAATTGGCAAAATCTAACCTCCAACTCTCCTGCCAATAGCATAAACCTACATAGCTTTACTCAGCTTATCACAACTCCTACCCATGGCCTATCCACAGTATCAGAATCTATCCTAGATTGGATATTAGTAACCCATCCTCACAACTACTCCAACTCTGGCACCTTACCCAATATACTAAGCGACCATCTCCCAGCCTACACCCACAGGACTCACCCCCCAAACAGTCAAAACACACTCCTATATAAACATCCAGGAATCTCACTCACTTTGACCAAAGTAAATTCATAAGCATTCTAAAAGCTCATAACTGGCTCCCACTAAAAACACTCCCCTTAGATGAGGCTGTTAATTACTTTAATAAGCTCTTTCTGGATACTCTTAATAGCATAGCCCCCATACATACCAAGTGAACAAAAGTGAATCACACCCCATGGCTAACAAAAGTGACCAAACAAAGCCTCCTTGATAGAGATAAACCATGGAAAACTTGGCAAAAAGATAGAATAAAGCAAAATTAAATTAATTACAAACAACTCAGAAATAAAGCAAAGAAGCTAGTCGTACAAAATAAAAAAAACTACTTCTCTAAATTATCAACCTTTCAAAATAATCCAAAACAATTCTGGAAGTTCATCTCCACTCTACTTAATCCTGGCACTTTACAAAATCCATCTCCTGCACCCAAAAAGACTCCACAGGAAATTTCTCATGAATTTAACACCCACTTCATTACCACTATTCAAAAGTTAGTCAAAGACTCCTCAACAAGCATAGACCCAAACTCCCAGAATACAAATAATTCCATACAAAATGGCAACACACTACTCACTCCTGACATATATTCCCATCCACCCACAACTCCTTCATTTACTATTCAGTCAGTTCCCACCTCTCTAATATGCAAACTCTTAAACAAACTCAAACCATGCTCACTGTCCGCTGATAACCTTCCCCCAGAATATTTACAGCTGGCTGCAAATGCAATTACATACCCAGTTAGCATTCTTATAAATCACTCTATTTCAGAATGTTATGTCCCACATTAATGGAAAAAATCTATTATTACTCAGCTACACAAAGATGGAAACTCTTGACCTTTCAAGCTATCACCCTATCTCAATACTTTCCCCATTATCCAAAATCATTGAGAAATGTATACAGACACAATTACTCAAATACTTCATGGATAATGATCTACTGTCTCCCACCCAATACGGCTTCTGCTCTCATTCAGTGATACTCTCAACAAAGCCTTAGATACTGGTCACCCTACTTCAGTAATCTTACTGGCTCTATCTAAGGCTTTTGACACAGTATCACATGTTAAACTTCTAATTCAACTAATAAAACTTGGTTGCTCCCCCAAATCCCTCAACTGGTTTCTGGGGCATTTAGGCCACAATCAGTAAGATGTCATTGCGTCCAATCTGATTATCTGTCAAATAGCATAGGAGTCTCACAGGGTTCCATTCTGAGACCACTACTCTACAATATCTCTATCAACAACCTTCATAAAGCCTCCCGACTGGGTAATATTATCCAATACGTCGACGATTCAACAATAAAATCTAACTCAAACAATTTCTCTAACCTCCTCACAGCTACTCAAAAAGCATTTACAGAAATAGAATCATGGCTAAATAATGCATAACTGCTACTAAATGCCAAAAAAAAAAAAACTTCTATCATTCTCTGCAAAACCACACGACATAGATTTTAAAATCTTTTCTAAAGACAGAACACTCACAGAAATAGTAAAATCTGCCAAACTACTCAGCATTACAATAGACGACAAACTCACCTTTGAATCACACATTCTTAACTCAATAAAGAAAACACTTTAAATTAGGCAAACTTTATCATCATAAACTCTACTTAGACAATCACACCAAAACAAAACTGGCAAATACCTTACTCATCTCTTCCCTTCTATACGGTACTGCCATCTTTACTAACCTTCACTCATCCCTCAGCAACAATCTTCAATCTTGCTACTATAAAATAACAAAATTTGCCTCAGGAAAGCCTAACCACTCACACCACTGCCAAGCAAGCTCTGAACTGAAATGGCTCAATTTCCCAACTACCTGTGTTATACCCAATTAATGCTAGCCCATAAACCAATTTATAACCAAATACCTGCCCAGCACTCTCCTCTATACTACAAACTTGTACTTCTACACATACGCTTAGATTCTCCAACAAATTGCTATTAAGTGTAACCAAACCCAATAAAAGAGCTGGACAATCTTTGTTCTCCCATAGCATTGCAAAACAGCAGAAATCCTTACCGCCCCATATTACCCAAACAGACTGTACAAAGACATTTAAATCAGCATTAAAAACATATTTCCTAAATAACCTCTTGTATAACTGCAAAACAATCAAGCCACCATAAAATCTTCCCTAATTAATATTAACATACATCCACAGTTCAAATGACTGCTACCATGTTGGTAATGCAGCTAAGATACCACTATCTGTTCTGCAAGAACTGCCATGTATTACGCAATGCCAGGATTTAATAATGAACTCATGTACTGGGCTGTATTTACTTATCTGTGATTATATTATGTATTTGATTACCAATTTTTGTCTACATTTTTTAAGTCTTGTAAGTATTGTAATCTACATTTATCAATATTGTTAAATCTTTATTTTTCTCTGTATTAATTGTGGAGCTTTTCTCCCCGGGCCTCCACTGCAAATGGGTTCCTGACCCATTGGACTTTCCCAGACAACAAATGTCAATAAATAAATAAATAAATAAAATGTCTATCAGAAAGGCACATAGAAAGACATAAGGGCCAGATTATGTCCACATCATTTTCAGCTCAGGATTCTCTAATTTGGTCTGGCCTAATCACTGTGGACCTTTAAAAAATGCTTAGCGCCTGCATTTGCCCATTTAATATCAAACGGATACTACTTTTCCCTTACCTAGATGACTGTCTTTCTGGTAGTGCACTTTCAGGATAAGCTACTTAGCTATTAACATCAAACTAAAAAAATTTTTATGCCTTTGGAGATCGCAATGACCCTTACAAGCCATATCTGCATCCATCCATTCCTAGGTGCCATTTTAGACTTTATAGAACACAAAGTCTTCCTAATGTATATGATTCAAGAGATGATGATGATGTTTATACCAAAGATGGGGAAAATTGATCCGTGCAGGATCTTAGGGTTCTGGGTTCCTGTTATCCTGTATCTACACATTGCCAAATGACCTAAAAGCAAGACAACATAATAGATTGTGCTGTAGGAAAGGTAGGACAAATGCGGCACCTGTCCTGGGTGCTAACTTGTAGGTGGTGCCAAGACTTAAAAAAAAATTGACAGCTTACAAGGCATCATTAAGGGAATTCAGTCACTTATTAGCATGAATGCTGTCTGTTAAACTTCTGTTATTTTTTAAGTGGAAAACTATCTTTAAAAAGAAACCGATATTTAAAAGTCTGTTTACAAGCTGTATAATAATCAGTCATGATTGTGATCTCACAATGACAGCTTGTAAGCTGTCAAACTTTTTTTTTTTAACATTCAGCAGTGGGGTCAAAATGGGTGTGTTAGCCAAGGGGCTGAATTCCATTCTACACCTCTGCATTAGCTACTGAAAACTTGACAAACAGCTACAGATCCACTGGAATAGGTTATAATTTTATTCCTTAGTATAGCAAGAGAGTTTCAGTGGAGGGTACTACATGGGGAAAAAAAATCTAGGTTAAGGCCTCCCACTGATTCATCCTAAGCCAGTTCAAAAAAATTACAAATGATGTTTCAGACTTTGAGGGATGAGCCTTGGTTCAAATAGGGAATCAAACTGAATAAGAGCAGTGGCCTTAGTGTTAAAGGGTCTCTCATAATTATATCATTAGGCTGTGTAAATAAGCAAATTCACACTGTCCTAATTTGAACAGCTGGGTATTCAGCAGTCTCCAGACAGGGCCAGTTGAAGTCAGTATGGAGAGCACAAAAATATATCCATAAGCAAGGGGAAACATATGTTTACCTGTTGTGTAGGAAAACAATTACTGTACAGGACTGGGTTATTCAAAGTAAGCAATAGTTTTATGCACTATATCTTCAAGGGCAATAAAATGCTTTGATAGACTGTCTAAGCAATGGGGTGTATCCAACTTACAGAGGGTAACTAGACATATCATTCATTCTCTGTAAGTAAGCATAGTTACTTACCAGAACAGTACTGAGCACCATAGTTATACCTCTGAATACTGAACAGTAAATTTTGAAAATAAACACATTCTTCTTTTGGAAAAAAACACTCAAAGGTATGTATGGATATGGTCCTGCATAGCAATGTCTGTGGTAGTAAACCACAGAAAACCAAGACTTGCATTCAAAATCTGTGCATTGGAAATGTAGAACACACTAAAAATGTGTGATATATTTTAAGAAAGCAAGCTTACTGAAACAATGCTTCTTTTAGGGCAAGTTTGGGGAGGTAAAGCCATCATTAGCCCTAATGTGGGTCTGTGCCCTTATGTCTCCTATATATTTACTCTAATTGTGAAGTCATCTTAACCATGGAGATACGATAAGTTGACTTTTATGTCAATAGGCTGTGTGAAGCAGATCTGCTAAATTGTTTATTCTCATTAAACTTTGTTTATGTTGTATGGTGTTTCAGCCTGTATTACTTCAAATGTCCAACTACTTGTCAATCTATCTATTACACACGAGTCCACCCTAACGCCCTCTATTGCTAATCTGAGGTTTGAACTTTTTGACTAAAAAGCCAATGAGGTTTGAATTGTTTTGACTAAAAAGCCAATAAGCTAAGACTAAATCTATGTAAACCTTCAGCTACAGTGGAGCTTAGTTTTTTTTTTTTCCCTGGAAAGGTTATTTCTTGTGTCATTCAAATCAGGAAAAAGGATTTCAGAGATCAGCTTTTTATGCATTCTTTTGTTAATTTTCATTCATGGAATCATAGGTGTATACTCCTGGGGCCTTTTTAAGCCAAGCCATGCCTCCCAAATGTATCCTGCAAATATTTTGAGCCTTGGAGGTTATTTTAAGGGATATATGTAAGCTAGGGTATGATTTATTGACTGCCTCTGTCCATTAGAGACATAGATGCTAGACCGGGGGGTGAATTTCTGATTTCCTATCCACTGGTCAAGTTTATGCTTGAATAGGGTTAGGGGAGAACTTTGCATCACATGGATGGAAGGTCTGTTCTAGAGTAGGGGAATTCTCTGAGCCACATATCTGTCACTCCAATATGTCCTATTTATAAGTAAGGTTCAAGCTCCTAGATTGAGTAGTTCTTATGCTATTGGTTTTGCAGATGTTCAAAAGGTCTAACAGAATGGGATCCAAGAATACCTTGTATGCCAGGCATAGATCCCCACTCAACAATCTGTAGAAAACTGAGTATAGATACTGGGCTTTATACAGAGCTGCATAGGACATTTAGTTGACATCCTGTATTATTTTTGTGAGGAAACCCTGCAGGCATTCCAGTTGTTTTTTGAGCCTTGTTAGCTAATACTGAAGGGGATGTTGATGGGTTCTGATGAGGGCCGAATACAGAGGAAGAATAAACTCCTTGGACCCAGATGCCATGCTCTTGCATATAAGCTGAGCAACACAGAATGATTTTCTTACTACCTCAGACACATGTTGGTTGAAAGCCAGGTTATTATCCACATACATCCCCAAATCCCTGACTACTGGGTCCACTCTCAGGAGTTTTTTATCAGTGAGGTGTCCAACTTCCCAAAAGATACTATTATACATTTCTTGTCATTGAGTTTTATGTTGTGACTTTGTAACCAGTCATTTGTCTGTGTTAGTCCTTCCCGCCTCTCCTCAACTAGTTTAGACCAGTATACAGGCTTTGCTGTATTCTGGGCTGTGGTGTAGTTCCTGTGTTGTCCATTGCCTTACTTGGATAGAAGGAAGTTTCTTTGCTCACCAGTGGGAGTGGGGAGCCTTGAGCAGCCTATCTGTCCCTGAAGGAGTGACCTCAGCACAAGAGCTTGTAGTAATTGGTTGTTTTGGACCATTTCTAGCTCTTTTGAAGTTCCCTGTTTAAAATCCGCGTTTGCACGGCTTTGCACGTTTGTGCGCATAGCACAGCGCCGGTTAAACAAGGTTAAACTTTTTCTTGCTCCGCCAAGTCTGCTCTTCAAATTTTCCCTTAAGAAAGCTCTACTCTTATAATAATCAGTCTACTCGCTTTATTATAAGCCTAGCACTTGTTCTCAAAACCTCTCTTCTAAGTAAGCACTCGCTAACTAAAGTAAGCACTACATCCACCTACCACCCCTGTGAGTACCCACTTCCCTTAAAGGCACAGCACTCCCTTATAATATTCTAGCATGTCGAGTGGTAGATTACTAGCATCCTCTCCGGTTCAGCTGGTTAATCTGGGAATCTTGAGACAATGTTACAATTGTCTCATGTACACAGACAACCCTCTCCTCCTCCCAACAAACACGAATACTTGTGAGAGATGCAACTATATAGCTAAACTGGAGGCTGAAATCTCTCAGCTCAGGACTGGCAAGACCAGACAGGAGGAGAAGGTAACCACACACATACCAAACCCAGTCCCACATAGACCTACCACGACTGCAAACCAAACACATAATAACACAAAGACATACTCAGAGGCTCTAACAAAAAACTTACCAAAACAACAGAGGCTCCCAAAGCAGACACCCAAAAATCCACCACCTCAAAACATAACACATGCAACACATACTTCAATAAATCATTGTGTCAAACAATCACATCCCTTAAGGCCAAACACCATGCCTGATACACTAGTAATAGGTGACTCTATAGTCAGACACACTGACGTTCCGCTTACCAGGCTGAACAAGGAGAGGGTAACAGTGAGCTGCCTATCAGGAGCTAGGATCCACCACATAACACATGCACTCAGGTCACTCCAAAACAAGTACAAATATGACTCTGTCATTGTCCATGCCAGCGTGAATGACCTGAGACGTACCTCCCTGAACTACATGAAAAGAGACATAGAGGAGCTCTCTGATTATGTAGCCCAGGCTGGTATGACCCTGACCCTGAGCAGCATCTTGCCCTCACCAAGAATGATGCCACAATACAAAGACAAGATGATCAGCTTTAATAATTGGCTCAAATACTGGTGTCATTCTAGGGGGATCCAATGTCTGTCTGCTTGGGATGACATGCTGGACAAGCCACGCTGCTTCGCAAGGGACAGCTTGCATCTGTCACCACTGGGCTTCCGGATCTTGGCTAAGGCTCTTGCCACCCCCATAGTGCCTTTTTTAGGTAAGGCTCAAAAGACAAACCCACCTCCTTAGAAAACAAAAATGGAAAAAAATTAAGGGTAATGCTGCTCAACGCCAGAAGTCTAAATCTCAAGATGCAGGCTCTCGAAGCACTCCTCAGTATGGAGAACATCGATGTCTGTGCAGGAACTGAAACCTGGTTCAAGGCTCCTGAGAGCACCCCAGCGCTACCAGGCTATACCTCGTATCATGCTTTTCGTCCCCAAAACTCTGGCCAAACCAAAAAGGGAGGGGGAGTGTCCATATTCATCAAGGACACCCACACCTCCAGGTTAGTGGCAACACATGAAACATCAGAGACCATCCAGGTGCAACTAACCGTAGGCAAAACTGCTATACAACTGGTAGCATGTTACAGACCACCCTCCCAATCTCAGGAACCCCATTCAGCCTTCCTGAAGACATTGGAGGATATGAATGTCTCACCAAACACCATCATATTGGGAGACTTCAACTACCCTAACATAGACTGGGTGCATTATTCTAGCCCAAACACCCTAGCCCAAAGGTTCCTGGAATTCATACATTCAAATGCAATGGAACAGCTAGTCACCTCTCCCACAAGGGGAGATAATATACTAGACCTGATCATCACAAACATGGGGACAAAGTGCTCCACACTGGAAGTATACCCCTTACTAGTAAGATCTGACCACAAACTAATCACCCTGGATATACATATCCCACCTCCACCCCCAACACAAAAGACTACAGTGAAAAACTTCTCAAAAGCCGACTTTACACTTCTTAAAACTGAGATGGTATCCTTTAAGCCCACTGGGCCAGTGGAAACCACATCCCACAATGCAGAATCCTTCACAAATGCTTTCTACAGACATCTCCAAGAATGCATGGATCATGCAATCCCAAATAAAACCAAGACCCTCTCTAACAAAAGAAGGAAGCTACTGCACGACAGAGAAAAATCCCATAAAGAGAATGCATCTCTGATCAGCACTAGTAGAAAGCTACGTTCTCTCATAAAAACATCCAAGGCCAACTTTGAGAGAAAAATCGCTATGGACACTAAAGATAACCACAAGGCCTTCTTCTGCTATGTTAGAAACCTGGGCGGAAACCCTCAGATATGTTCAGAGTTAGTTCACAATGACAAAAAATACACTGAACCCTCAGATATTGCCAACATTCTGGCAGACAGGTTCAGTGCAAATTTCTCCCCTCCCTCACCCCCAAAAGAAGAAATACTTATCCCAGCTGAATGTAACCTCCCAGTCATCTCAGATGTCCAGGTGAGAACCGCCCTCAGCAAAGTTAAAAACGCAGCATCAATGGGACCTGACGGTATCCCGGGTTGCATGCTATGTGAACTCCAAGAGGAGCTAAACCCGCACATAAAAATGCTATTTAACCTTAGCCTTACTACAGGATATCTACCTGAACACTGGCGTACAGCAACAGTAGTCCCACTCCACAAAGGAGGCACCTCTACAGACCCTGGTAACTACCGCCCCATAAGCTTAACCAGCCTGGTCTGCAAAGCTATGGAAAGAATCATTATGGAACTCATAAACAGAGACATTGGGGACTTACAGACACTTGATCCCACCCAGTTCGGCTTTGTAAAGGGCAGATTCTGCCTTTTGAACCTGGTTGACTTTTTCGAAACAGTCACTAGAGCCATTGACGAGGGCAAAGCAGTCCATACAGCCTACCTGGACTTGGCTAAAGCTTCTGACAATACTCCACTCTGGCATCATAGACAAGCTCAACAGCTTAAATGTAAATCCATATGTCACAAGATGGGTTGCAAACTGGCTAAAGGATAGAACCCATAAAGTCAAAATCACTGGAGCCATGTCAGACTCAAAGCCAGTCACAAGTGGTGTCCCACAGGGCTCTGTCCTGGGACCCCTCTTGTTCGGCATTTATTTCTCAGATGTGAAAGCAAACATGGGAGGGTTGTGGCTGACAAAGTTCGCAGATGACTGCAAACTAGGCGCCATAGTTGATACACCAGCTGACACATACATCCTACAGAAAGGCCTCACTGAAACGGACAACTGGTGCCGGAGTCATGGCCTTAAACTAAATGCCAAAAAATGTATAGTCATCCCCTTTGGGAAAAACAAAGTACCGACAAATTATCACATAGACAGTAACCCACTGAGTACGGAAAAAGTAATCAGAGACCTCTCATTTGACACCCACATTGCCAAAGTGGTTAGAAAGACTTTCTACCTTGCCCACCTTATCATGAAGGGATTCACATCCAGATCAAAGGAGGTCATTGTACCCCTATACTCCTCCCTTATCAGGCCCATGATTGAGTACAATGCCCCATTTGGTATGTACCTCACCTGGCACTTGCAACAGCTAGAGAGACCTCAAAAGTACCTCACCAAGAGGATTAAGGGTCTCCAACATATGTCATATGCTGCCAGACTAAAGAAACTCCAGCTCTATTCAGTAGCATGCCGCCTACTCAAAGGTGATCTGTGCCTGACGTACAAGGCCATGTCCAATCAGGAATTGATGGACATGCTCCACCTCAAAAAATCCAAATCCATCAGAACCACGAGAGCTAAAGATTTAAACCTCAGCACAAATAATGATAGGACATGCTGGAGGGACAGATTCATAACTCAGAGGCTTCCCATACTCTGGAACAGAATCCCAGTTCATGTTAGGCAGAGCCCCTCACTGACTCTCTTCAAGAGAAATCTTGACGAGTGGATGGGAGATCGTAGGTTTACCTCAGGGGTCATCTCTGTGTCACTACTAGACAGAGGCACAGTAAACTAATTCTGTTATGTAAGGGGGTCTTCACTGTGTCACTACTAGACAGAGGCACAGTATTCTAAATCTATTCTGTACACTTTTGTACCATTACATGGGGTGGCGAAAGCCACATCACTATGGCTAGGCTTATAAATGCCCCAGGGCAGATAGCCTTGTACTAAACTATGAAACTATGAAACTTTAGGATGTTAGTGTCTGGGGGGGGGGTCTATTACTGCTCCTAGTTTGCAGTCATCTGCAAACTTGTTCAGACAGAAACATTTGACACTGGCTTTGAATTCTGAGAAGTAAATGCCAAAAAGGAGATGGCCCAGCACAGAGCCTTAAAGGACTCATCTAGAGACCAGCTTCTTTGTGGTGGTGGTCTCCCCTATCCTAATTGTATGGGTCCTATCTGAGAGCCAGCCTGCTAACTGGTGCTTAACATATGGGTTACTGCCTAATTCTGTGAGTTTGTTTAAAATGACCAAGTAGAGTATTGTATTAAACACCTTAGCCAGGTCAAAGTAATCAGTTTGTACTGTTTTGCTCTCATCCCTTGTTTTGATGACCTTTTCAAGGAAGTCCACCAGGATGAGGAGGCATAATATGCCTTTGATGAAGTTAAATTGGGTTGGATCCAGTTTCTGAAGGTTTCCTGTGTCATTATTAATCATGTCCATGTTAATTCTTTCCATGGCTTTGCATATGAGATTAGTTAGACTAAAAGGTCTATTTCTCCCAGTGCCCATTGATGGACTGCCCTTGTGCAGAGAGTTGACCTTTGCAGTACTCCATTCACATGGCACAAAGCTTGTCTGTAGGCTATGGTTAAGTAGTGACACCAGACAGGTTGTGCTTCAGGCTATTTAGGAGGCATTCTGGGATATTATCAGGGCCCATCAATGTGGTGCTCTTATTCTTAGCACATTTATGACCTGCTGTCTTGTGATAGTTGGAGGGGTTATGTTTGATGGTATTATTTGGAGCGCATCGGGGGGAGAGTGTTGTAAAACTGGAGCTGAATTTGTTGGCCACCAGATTTGCTATATCTTCCTGCTCCATGTAAGTGACTTCATTAACAATTAGTTCTGCCCACTGTTGTGTACAACCTTTGAGGTTTCAGATACAGTTAAAGAAAGCCTTGTGGTTGTCATTGGCCTGGGAGGTTATCTTTACCTCCAAACTGGCTTTGGTAGACTTAATTTACCCTCTTAGTTGTTTAGTCTGATGAGAAAGTTATTATTTTGCTGGGCGTTGCAATTCTTAATTTTAGCCTTTTGTTGGGCACTCTCTTTATGTTTGGATTCCACCAGGGTGTTTTTTTTTTTTTTTTTTTTTACAAAAATGACCAGGCGGTAATCCAAACACGTTTAATAAAACTCACTCTGATACCCTCAATGTATGCCAACCTAAACATGGGCCTATTTGAAATAGAATGTTTATACAGAACAAGATTTTATCAAAAACATGTTATCAGATATTACAGGTTTATTGATGACCTTGTCTTCCTGGTAGAAGGGGGACAAGAGTTAGTTAATGAATTTGTAGTTGATTTACAAAATAACAGATTCCAATTAAAGTTTGATGGTTTGAAGGTTGGGACTTGGTTTCCTTTTTTGGATGTCATAGTGGACATTTCAGATGGGAAAACCATTAAAACTACAGTACACAGAAAATCTGAGCAGGGTACACAGTTTTTACATAGATGAAGTTGTCACCCTTCTCATACCCTTCAAGCTATACAATTCAGAGAATTCCTTCGGTTATGTAAATTGTGTAATAATGAAAGGGATTTTAAATATGGGTTGAGTAGAACTGTTGAGATGTTCTAAAACAGAGGTTTTGATCAAAAAGTAATTAGTAAAGGTTGGGAGAAATTTATAGAGAGGGATAGTTGAAGGGACAAGTTGGATTGGAGAAGACAGTCAGAAGAAATTAGATTTGTAAGAGAGAGGGATGACACCATTTATTTTAATACACCATACAGTTGCTTTAGTTCTAAAGTTATAGAACAGGTAAAACATTTTTGGGAATACTTGATGTCCTCAAGAAATGTTTCTGAATGGTTAAACAAGAAACTTGAAATTTCCTACAGAAAAGGAAAGAGTATATATAATTTTATAGTGAGGGGTAGATTTAGTATTCCCCCAATGAATATAATACATACACCAACATCATGTGGTACGACCATTTGGGGTAAATGTAAAGCTTGCAAGTATGTGGTAAAAGGATTTTCTAAAATCAATAATATATCTTTTAGAGTATGGGACTATTTTACTTGTAATACAGTGGGTGTTGTATAAGCTCTCATGTGTCCTTGTAACACATTTTATATTGGGAAGACCAAGAGGTCTTTTAAAATTAGACTGTTAGAACATGTGAGAGACATTATTAATAAGAAAAAAGAGAGTTATATAGCTGTATGTTTTCATACATTTCATCATGGGGACAGTAATGGGCTGCAAGGTACTGTTTTGGAAAAAATAGTGGTCTCTCAGTTTAACACAACACTTACAAAAAAACAGTTGCTATTTAATGAATCAGTCTATATTTTAAAATTTGATACCCTATCTCCTAGATTGTTTTACTCCTTGAAGGCTTTGGCCGAGACGTCAGAGTGAGTTTTATTAAACGTGTTTGGATTACTGGCTGGTTGTTTTTGTATTATTTCAGCTTTTTTGCTTCATTTGGTTTATTTTTTTTACAAATAAGATAAGAATAGAGGCAGAGCTCTTAATATTTATCTACAAATTTTACAGTAACTCTGATTTCATTCTGATAGTTACATTTCATTTTCTAATCTATTCATCTGTTTCCTTTGCTTTGTCCCCATCGCCTTTGCATGATGCCAGTAGTGCATTCTGTATCAGTCTCATTTGCATTAATTTCATGCATTATTATATTTGTAAATAATTTGTTTTTATCCCTTTTTGCCCACCCCCACCAACAATATGTCTCTGTCCATGACCTCATGCCTGCAATGGCTAAACATTCTGCGAACATGAAATTGCTACACACTTAATGAGTGTTGCTTTAAATAGTTAATATTTGCTGTGCTTTTTATTGTGTGTTCAACCCTCTCATTGTCTCTACTTAAATTCTAAATGTATACATGCATGCACCATCTGGAAAGTAAAGCTGTGTATTTGCACTTTTGTTTCCAGTGGAGTGGCTATGACATTACATTCTGTTAGTACAAAAATAATTATGATGATATATTCTGAAAACTCGGATGTGCAAGAGCTCATGTGGAAGAAGACCCTAACATGATGTAACCTTCAGGCAGGATAATAATTCTTATTGGTTAATTAGTGTACATGTATGTGAAGGTTCCTGATTGCGTAATGTTTGTGCATTTTGGGAAATGGAACGCTTAGTATTATGATTATAACTGCAAGTTATCCAAATAATTCACTTTTGAGTCCTGAATAAAAGTGATTTGTGTCTGAGGAATATATTAGGATGTTCTGTTGTCTTTGCATAACTGGATGGCTGCTTTTGTTATGGAAAATGGGAGTATAGACACGTTGCACAGCTCTTCATATAAATAAATTAAATAAAGTTGCTGTATAACATTGTATTAAGGTGCTTAAACAAAGCAGACTTGGATGACATTCAGATAACAGTATCACAGAAAAGAAGTGCATTCCAGATTGAATTTATTTAATACAGTATCCCTACCTAATTAGCACCTAATGACAACTAAAAAAATTCTAGAGAGTTTTGTTTTGGTTGTGAGAAGTGACACAGAGGTATGCAAACTAATATTTTTGTTTATGGCATTTTGTATGTGTAGGAGCCAGATATATTATTTATTTTTAATCCTGAAAATCAGATGTTAAAATTCATTCAGCCCTGTAACATTAATGAGATGATACGTTTTGTTGTATGACCTTAAGACTTCACAGGGCTGAACAAATTGGCTTTACTAAAAATAGCTGCACTTTAACGACATTACTGAAATGTTAAGCATGAAATGGCACTATGTATAATCATTTTAAAAGAATCTTGAAGAAATGTACTCAATTAAGATCCTTAAGTGCAAAATATTCCTATTCTTTTCTTGTTTTTTCACATTTATGGACTCTGGTTACATTATATGGTACATTGTATGTACAGGGAGATACAATCCTAGTTTTATGTTTTAGTTGCTTTTTTTTCCTCTGTGACTTCGTACCAAAATTAAATGTTGAGGAGGAGTTAACTGTTTATGTCAGATCAGGCCTATGATGGCCTGACTGGGTGGGAGAAATGTTGCCCACTGGTTTTAAATGGGTGTGAGGAGGTTTAGTGGTTAGTGCTGCTGTATCTTAGCTCCAGGATGTCCAATCCTGGCATCAAGGTGTTGTCTGACTGGAGTTTACGTGGTCTGTTTGTATCCGTGTGGATTTTCTTTTAGTTCTCAGGTTTCCTTCTACTGTCCGAAGACATGCTGCTTAGGCAGATTGCCTTCTCTAAAACTTCCTCAGGTTTCTGCTCTTGAGTTTTTTTTTCCCTTTGGCTCAGTGACACTAACCAGGTTAGCATAATGAAGTGAAATTAATAAAATAAATCTTAATTGGAAGCAATGTCTTATGTCTAAACCTATCCCTGCTCACGTTGAAGATCACACCTCAAAATGTGGAGCAACAAGATTGACTGTAGTTTATGTCAAATCATTATCTTACAAGATACACAAACGACTGAGACTCCTGCACTTTTAAAAATACCGCTTTAAAATTACTTATGTGATACAATGTTGTATGAATCAGCTTTATTTTTTGGGCTGTCCCTTGCCAGCTGAGGCCTGCAATTTTTATCCTGTGACTATGAAAAATAAAGTGTGATTGGCAAAGAAATGCAGTGAATCTTGAAACTTGCAGTAATATGCCATTATAGTCTCCTGCTCCTACACACCTGCTAATATCTTTTTTGTCTCTTTATATATATATATATATATATATATATATATATATATATATATATATATATATATATATATATATATATATATATATATATATATATATATATATATATATATACACGTTATAATCTCGAAATACTGAAATGTCGAATTTCAGTATCTCAAGACTATAAAGTTGAACTTTTGAAATAGCGAAAGTGCATAATTGTGAATTTGAATATCTCAAATTCGCGATTATGGCTTTACACTATGTAATGTCCGGGGTTGTATGTGGATGGTGTGCAGTGCTGTGTGTGGATTTAGGTGTAATATCAGGTAAGTGAGTGTTTTGTAAGGGTTTTGGGTGGGAGTTTGAGTGTGTGTGTCTGTGTGTGTGTGTGTGTGTGTGTGTGTGTGTGTGTGTGTGTGTGTGTGTGTGTGTGTGAGTGTGACTGTGTGTGTGTGTGTGTGTGTGTGTGTGTGTGTGTGTGTGTGTGTGTGATTGTAAAAAGTGTGTGCGTGAGTTTGCTTTTGTTTGCTGTTTGTGCGATCTCAGAGTTAGTATATATAAGTAGGGGGGGTGTGGGGGGCTTGCCCCCCTGCTTATTTGTGATGTATGTTTGTGGATGTGTGTTGTTTTGTTTGCTTATTTTGTGGTGTGGGTGTTGTGGTATATGTGTGGTCTGGTGTGTGCTGTGTGTTCGGTGTTTTAAATTTCTCGGTTTTGGGCTTTCGGTGTCGTGTGGATTCAATTTCATGGTCTTGAAAAACTGAAATTCAAGATTTCAGTCTTTCAAGATTATGAAGTGAATATATATATATATATATATATATATATATATATAAAAGACAAACACCTTTAAGCATGGTATATATTCCCCTTTTCACATGTTTAACATCACTTTACCAAGATTTGCAACTGTGGGACTTGGACATTCGAAAGGAAGACAAATTTTATCTCTCTAAGACAAATTCATTTTGTATAAAACAAGAGGATTTTGTAAAAAAAATTACCTCTACAGAAGGGATAGAACTGGTGAAAAATGAGAGGTTGTGTCATTAGCTGCTTTCATCAGGTCAAGCTTAAGATAACTTATTTAAGGACATTTGATGACCAGGGACGTTCAGCTGGGTAGGAACTCATTTTCAGAGGAGGTCTGGGGAGAAAAGCCCCTAAGTATTACAAAGAACCATAAATTTACAGTCTTTATAAATAATACAAAAAAAATCCACTTTAAAATAATTATCCCAAATTAGACATAATTAGACATAATATAAAAACATTTGTTAAAAATAGATACACATTATATGACAATGATTTAATAGTTAGAGAAATTAAGTTAATATAATACAAATAGAAATTGCAATATGAAATTAGAGAAAAGCAGGCGTATTGTGTATTTAGAGAGAAAGTCAGGGGAGAGAAATTGACAGAATTAAGGAAGTGACTGAAGATTGCAGTGTAAGGAAATATAAGGTATTATAGGTATTTGTTCCCATTTAGGGATATAGCAAGAACAGAATTAGCTTTTGACTAGGAGTTCTTTCAGAATGGCTTTGAAGAATATTAAAGAGAGGATTGGGAAGAAGGGTTGTAGTGTTTTCATTCTGTTTTCATTTCTCAAGAACCCAGTGGCTTAAGTGAAAGTCTACAACCAGACCTCAACTTACATAGAGTGAAACAACTGATGACACTGTTTACATTGTGCAAAAGTGGACTGACTTTGTGAACATGATGTGTGTATGTGTGTGTGGGGAGGGGGGGTGGGGTGAGTTTGAGACCTCCATGAGTTATGTTGTATGACAAGTCTTTTATGAAATATCTCAGACTTTGCTGATATGATTGTATTCACCACAAGGGGCATAGTGTCCTAAAGCTGGTCCTCACAATGGCCTCCAACTCAAGGAAGTCAGAAGTTGTGTATACATGGCAAGTGGTAAGTATACAGCAGCGTAACACAGAGATTAAGGTGGTGGTTGTGAAGCTGGAAAGATGGGTTTCAGCCTCATCAGGCAACAGTTGCGAGTTGTGTGACTCTGAATAAGTCATTTAAGTCTTTTTCTACTCCTAAGTCTTCCCTGATAAAGAAACACCTCTGTAAGCCCATTGCAATTACCCAGTCAAGAAAATGATTGGAAATATGTTTTATCCTGAAGTACGTAATACCCAGCATTTATTTCCTGCACTTTATGTGCATTAGCTGCAAGCATGTAGCTGACACTCAACAACATTAAAAAGTCAAGATCAGCCATGCCTTCTCAGACGTCACTGCCATGAAGGTTAGATCCATCCTTGAAAGAAGAAGCAAAACAAAGGCTCATTTTGATATTTAAGCATAGTTCAATACTGAAAAAAGAAAGATTTCAGTTTATGTCCACTCAAGTTCAACTTCTAATCTGATGTAGCTTTGTATCCCCTTTCCACCCATTCTTCCACTTGTCTCAGGTAGCCCCTTGCAGCAAAACATTCCAGAACCCTTTCACCCTATCAAAAAAAAATTGTGATGTCTGCCTTAAATGTTATTCTCTCCAGTTATCTGCAGCACATTCTTCCCCTCATCATTTCTCTTCACTTACTTACCTGTTTGCTGCCATATGGCATTGTGTTCCAGTTATGCCTTACTGTACTGGTACCTCTCCATTGTACTCTGTTCACTACCTTGCTGTCCCTATTCTGATGCAGCCTAAGGAACCGAATATGATGTAACACACTAGACCACAGTAACCCCAGTTATAATGGGAATGAAGGCATCTGTAGACTCCATACCTCTGGCAGTGTCCTTAGCATTTTCTTTTTCTTTGTCACTGCCTTCTCACACTGCACAGATGATAACAGCACTCCTATCATCTGTTGTCCAACATTGGGGTGTACCTTCTACTACTGGAGCATTTGTCCCCGGGCCTCCTCTGAAAATGGGCTCTGTCCTGGTCGGACATTCCTAGTAAACAAATGCTAAGTAAATAGATAAATAAATACATATTACATAGTATGTTCTTGATTATCTGTACCAGTGTGCATGACTTAGAACTGTTTCCCACTTGTCCATGTGCCTAGCAAGCTTCAGCAGGTTATGCTAATGACACCAAGTTCCTGTGTGCTTGACTACTGCAATGATTCTGGTGTTATTTTCTTGTGACACCATGATGTCTGACTCGGGCACTATAAGCACTATAATTAGACTGGACTCCAAGCAGTGATTGCTTTGGCACCCCCACTAACAGAAAGGTCTCATAGAAATGGATAACTGGTGCCAGAGCCATGGCCTTAAGCTAAATGCCAAAAAATGTATAGTCATACCCTTTGGGAAAAACAAGGTAACCCCTAATTACCACATAGGTGGTAATCCATTAAACACGGAAGAAGTTATCAGGGACCTGGGGACCCAAGTTGACAGTAACCTCTCTTTTGACACTCACATTGCCAAAGTGGTTAGGAAGACCTTCTACATTGCCCACCTGATCATGAAGGGATTCACATCCAGATCAGGAGAGGTTATTGTACCCTGTACTCTTCACTTATCAGACCAATGATTGAGTACAACGCCCCATTCGGAATGTACCTTACCCGACACCTGCAGCAGTTGGAAAGACCCCAAAAGTTCCTCAGCAAAAGGATAAAGGGGCTCAAACATATGTCATACGATGCCCGACTGAAGAAACTCCAGCTCTATTCAGTCGCATACCGTCTGCTCAGAGGTGATCTGTGCCTGACATACAAGGCCATGTCCAACCCAGAATTAATGGACATGCTCCACCTCAAAAAATCCAAATCCACCAGAGCCACGAGAGCAAGAGACTTAAACCTCAACATGGATATAAATAGGATGTGCTGGAGGGACAGATTCATCACCCAGAGACTTCCTACACTATGGAACAGAATCCCAGTCCATGTGAGGCAGAGCCCCTCACTGACTCTGTTCAAGAGAAATCTTGACGAGTGGATGGGAGATCGTAGGTTTACCCTGGGAATCATCTCTGTATCACTGCTGGACAGAGGCACAGCAAACTAATGGGTATAGTATTCTCATCCTAAGGGGTGGTGAAAGCCACACACACTCTGGCTAGGCTTATAAATGCCCTAGGGCAGATAGCCTAGTATGAACCTATGAACCTAATTACTGTTTTCCTCTTCATAGCCCTCAGCTGGCTTTCCTCTGTTTATCTTGTAGTCATGTCTCTGTGCATCTTATCAGTTTGATTCTCTCCATAAATTCTTTATCATTCCCATTCTGGGGAGGTGGGTTGTCTTTAATAAAGTCCAAATAAATCAGATCTGCCTGGTTCAGTTTTTCAGGCTTTGTGTTGGTCCTTTTGTAGAACTAGATTAGGTTAAAGTTACAGTGACAGAACTTCCACTTAGTGACTCCAGGCTGTTGCCCATTTTGTAGACAAGTTCTATTCACAAAGTCTAGAAATGTTGAGGGGAACAGGCACACACACACTACAATAATTTCCCAAAGGCAAAGATTCTACTGACCCTACACATATCTTTATTGACTTCCAGAATTCATTAGGCATGAGGTCAGACTTCCTAGTTTGGTGTTCATTAGCTACAGTAAATAATATGTAAATGGTTACAATGTCACTGACAATGACTCTTGATACCTGGGCACTTATTGCCTTAAGATGCATTTCTAGAGGAGTCCATCTAAGGCCAGTGTTAAGCTTACTGTACTTTTTAACCTGCATCTTGTAGCAGTCTAGGGAGGTCAGCAATATAGCCATCCTTTTTATTATCATCTTGCCACAGTACAGTAGATAATCACCCTGCTAATCTCTCGAAAGGAACTGACTTTCATGAGGAGCTCAGTTTGTATGCAACTGAATCGTGCACTGCAGTCTGACCTTATAAATACTGATAAGAGCATACACTGACCCTAGAATGAAGAACCAAATATCTGCTATGAGGATGTCCGTCCTCAGTGACTACAGGACAAACGCCAGCAGGTGTTATGACAGCTAATCATGTAACTCAATCCCAGGGTCCTCATTTCTCAGTCATCTCATAATGCAGTGCAAAATTATTCTTCTCCACATCTCTTTTGCCATATGTGATGCTTGTGCATAAATCTACCCATTTTTTTTCTGTCAGATGGTAATAAATCTGTGAGCTGTACATAAATCATAAAATGTGTGTATGTGTGTATGTCTGTGTCTGTGTGTGTGTGTGTGCACACGTGTGTATGCGTGTGGAAGTGTGTGTGTGTGTGTGTGTGTGTGTGTGTGTGTATATGTATGTGTGTATATATATATATATATATATATATATATATATATATATATATATATATATATATATATATATATATATATATATATTATTCAGTGATGAGGTAGCAGGGCAGTATAATGTGAACTTGTTCTTGTTTTTCTGTATAATGTATAAATGAAAGAAAAATGTAACTATTTAATTATCTTTATCTTTAGGGAGTAAATTGAAAGACTGTCCTTTTCTCTTTGTGAGGAGGGTAGTTACACAAAGTATGTAATTGGTTGCTCTGAATTAATAACTAACTTCGTCTTTTGATACTGTGGGAGAATTGTTAGCTAGAAGGAGAAAAACAAACCTGTTAACTATAGAAGGACAGAATCAGTTTCTCCAACACATTATCTTATGGAAAGTTTCCAGAAAGAACCGCAGACTGGTTCATTGAGCGGGAAGGGTTTGAAAGAGTTGTGTTAATAGCATTAATGGTATTCTCCCATTGCACAATCATTACGTGACATCCCTCCAGTAGTCTGGCAGAATGACCCATTCTCCAGAATCGTTTGAACAGGTAGCAGTCATTTTACTGTTTGCAGTGAGTGTTTTACAGGACTTTGCTAAGTATGAACTGGAGTGCTTCTCTGTAGCAGTGAGTCAACATAGATGGGGTCCAGTAACTCTTCCAGTTAGATATAGCTAGGATATTAGCTGGTTAGACACATCTTTTAAGTACCATATTTGCTCAAAATGGTTGTTTTTCAGTTTTCTCTGCATTAAACATTTCTCTGCATATTTAACATTTAGCTGTGCTATCCGACTACTTCTTTAAGTAAAGTACTTTTATTTATTCACTTTTTAAAGTTTGTGGCTGATTTATTTCTGCTTTACCTGTTAGAAAAGCATCTACTCTTGGGACACATGAAAAAAACTGCTATCCCATCTATCTGACAAGTCTGACCTGGATATTTACTCCCTGCGCCTTACCAGATGGCTTTTCTACTTGCAATAATTGCCAGCAACCTTGCATTTTTAGGTAGAAAAGTCAAAATGCTATCATCTTTTTACAAGCACAGCAAGAAGGAGGATTACAGAGACAAATGGACACATTTCTCAGTGATGGCTGTCTCCAAGGACTTAGCTGCCTTTTACATTCTTATTCCCCCATTATTTAAGTCTTTTGCAGATATTTTTGAATAAGGTCTTGACATATAAACCTCCTTTATTCTTTCTTTGAATAAAGTTAATTTGTCTATCATCTCCAACTTTCTAAGTAAAACACAAAAAACTCTAAACTGCCATGACGTCCGAGAACAAACATTTTTTAATAAAGTAAAATTCAGTATAAGGTGAGCACTTTCACAGTTCAATGCGCTGCTTCATCAGACCAATACAGAACAACTTCTGACATCCCCAAGTTTCATCAAGAATAAGATGGTGTCTTTGAAGGTTTCCAAAGCTTTTTTAAAGGACACGTTATTGTTGAGGTCTCCACTATGAGATCCAATGCCTTCTTGAGACTTGTGGTTTGTTCTGCAAAAAGTGACACAGGCTCCCCCTTGCATCACCTGCTACTCAAGATTTAAAATATCTTACTTGTAAAATGCTTTTCTTTGTAGCTGACACTTGAACTTGAAGGATGTCCACACTTCAGCCTTTTTCTTTGGAACCACCTTATCTGGCCCTTCACAAGGGCAGAATTACTCTTAGAACCGGTCTTGCTTTTATGCCTAAAGTTACAACTGAATTAAATTTATACCAGTGCATACATTTGTGTACTTTCTTTCTAGCCTGCTGTAGCCATGGAGAGCATGTGTGAATGGCTGGTAGGCTCAGTTCCTCAGAGCTACTTCACCTGAGAGTTACAGAGAATTGGCTGCATCTAAGGTCATCTGCTGATTAGAGAATGACAATAAGTATCATTTTGCACTTCTGATGATTATTTTTACTGTATTTCTATAAGAATCATGTATTAATTATAACATTTCTTGCACTTCGGAGTTTCAAAGCTGAACTGTTTCCACTGCTGCTATAGTACTTAATTACATTGTATCTGCTAGTTTTACAGGACAGTACTATCTAGACTATGTGGTTTTCCTGCAGTTGAGCTGTAAAACCAGCATTTTTACGTTGAGGGTGTTATGACAGTACTCTTATGGCAGAAGTGTGCTGTAGCAAAGCTTTCTGATTTGGGGACTGCTGGCTGAAAGCTTATTGTGTGTTTTTTTCAACTGGTCTGTAGGCCTTGTTGTTGAAAAACTTGTTTTTTGGATCCTATATAGCCCATTGTTTGTACTAGGCTGCCCTTTGTGCAGCAGCAGTTAGCAGTGCCCTGTATAGACGCAAACACTATCAAGTTAAAATTTCCCTTCTTATAACTATCTCTGCAACCTTCCCCAGTCCCTCTGCTGCTTTAGGTGTACCTGAATTGTGCACAGGGCAGCATTGGCTTGTTGGATAGCTGCAATTCACAGTTCACACTGAGTATAGCAACCATTCTTAATCTGTGTGCTATTATCCCAGTCCATTTAAATCTCCTGACTCTTCTCCCTAGTTAAACCCATAGTAAAAAGCCTGAAAACATGACTACACACTTTCCTGCTATCTCTGTGGCCAGCCTAAGGAAATTTAGTAATTGTCACATGTATACTGGTATACTGACATCCACTTAATCCTGAAACAAACACAGTATGTGAGAGTTGTAATTATACTATGAAAATTGAGACATGACTCTCATATACTGAGAAATCAAGTGACAAGCAGGTTGTCAGCACAAGTACATCATTTCCCTCACTAAATAAATCCACATATGTGGAGGTACTCACAAGTAACTTACCAAAACCTCAGAGGCCTCCTGTGTGCTGCCCTCTGAACCGACATGCTAACAAAACCAAGTCAACAAAAAACACTACACATAAAAATACACATCAAAGTGTTTCCACAAGCAAGCAAACCAACAAACATTAAACAGCTTGGTCATAGGAGACTCCATCATGAGACACATGGAGGCCCCATCATCAGATTGGATAAAGAGAGGGTTACAGTCAGTTGCCTGTCAGGGCCAGATTTTGTCAGATCACACAGGCACTCAGGTCACTCAACCACAAGTACTAGCATGACTCAGTTATAGTCCATGTGGTGTAAATGGCCCAAGACTTACCTCCCTGGTCTATATGAAGGGAGACATGATGGACTTCTTTGAATATGCGTTGCAGGTTGGTATGAGCCTTGTATTGAGCAGCACTCCACCTTCACCAAGAATAATACCAGAATACAAACAGAAAATGATTGACTTCAATAATTGGATTAGCTACAGGTGTCATTCCAGGGGGAGCCAGTATTTGTCAGCCTGGAATGACATAATAGACAGACCATGCTGCTTTGCCAGAGATGGTCTGCACTTGTTGCTGCTAGGCTTTCAAATACTGGCCAAGGTATTAGCCACCCCCCTAGTGCCTTTTTTAGGTAGTGCCAAACTAATAGACCTACCAACGTAACAAGATACTACTGCTCAGTGCTAGGAGTCTTAACAAGAAACTGCATTCCCTGGAAGTGCTTCTCGCCCTGGAGAATGCTGTTACCAGTGCAGTTAGAGAAACATTGCTCAAGGCTGTGGAAAGCACCCCAGCAGTGCAAGGCTACAGTGCCTCTCATATGTTTAGACCACCCTCAGAAAAGTAAAAAAACAAAAGGAATAGGTGTTTCCATTTACATAAAAAAACATTCACACCTCTAGATTGGTTAAGCAGGATACCTCTCTTGAGCTATTCCATGTCCAGCTGACCATAGGCAAAATCTCCTACCATATCATTGTTAGCTGCAGGTCCCCAGTCATGAACCATGAAAACCACTTCACATACCTAAAGGTACTAGAATCACTTACCATTCAATCCAACACACAACTCATGGGCAATTTTGACTACCTCCTCCATAAAATAGGAAAAGTGCAGTTGTGTAAAATCTTGCCATAACAGTAGAGGTCCTTGCCTTCACTGCTGCAGTATTCTTATCATATGGGATTCCCTGCCATAGAAGCCCAATGTCCGGTCAGTCTACCAAAGATTCCTGTTGCTTTAAAGGTACCCAGAAATTCACCCAAATGCTCCTTGTGTTGTATAGGCCATAAAGGCAGTGTATAGGCCTATCATAGACAGAACTGATTGCCCCAGTAGGAACACCAGTCCAGGGAACCCAAGAGGTAATCTGTACATCCAAGAAGGCAAAGGATTAGGGGGAAGGATGGAGGGAATGAATACTGCAGCAGTGAAGGCAAGGACATCTACCTTTATGGTAAGATTTTACACAACTGTACTATGTCTTTGCATTCACTGCTGCAGTATTCTTAACATATGGGAGAGTGCCAAAGCTCAAGAAAAAGCTAGGGAGGAGGATGGAGCAGAAGAATCCCCTAAAAAGTCACGATGAATGGACTTGCAAAACCAGACCTAGCTCTAAAGGTACCATTCAACCTGTAGTGCTTGGTAAAGGTATGCACAGAAGCCCAGGTAGCTGCTACAAGAATAGAATTAATATCTAAGCCCTTGAAAAAGCATCAGAAGAAGCCACAGCCCAAGTAGAATGAGCCTTGACTGAAAAGGAAAGACTCTTGCCATGAAAAGTGTAACAAAAAGAAATAGCCTTAGAAGTCTAAGAAGAAATAATCTGCTTGGAAACAGCAAGTCCCAGTGATCTAGGATGAAAAGAAACAAATAACTGATCAGACTTTGTAATAGCCTTAGTCTTATCAAAATAAACCTTGAATTGCCTATGCACATCCAAGGTATACAGAACCCTCTCACTGTCAGTTTGCAGAGAGAGAAAAAAGTAGGCAGATTAATAGACTGATTAATTGACAACTCATTAACCACCTTGGGCATAAAAAAGTGTTAGTGCGCAAGGACACTCTGTCCTCATAAAAGATCAAAAAAGGAGGACAAGCCATAAGGGCCTGTAACTTAGACACCCATCTGGCAGATGTAAGAGCTAACAAAAGAACAGTCTTCCAGGAACAATTTTTCAAGGAAACTGAAGCAGCAGGCTCAAAAAGTGCCTGAGTCAACTTCTTCAAAACAAAATTAAGATCCCATGGAGGAAGAACAGGCTTCCTGGGAGGTCTAATATTAAGGATGCCTTTAAAAAATTGTTTCACCTCAAATCTAGAAGCTAAAGGAGGAGAAAAAGGCAGACAAGCAGAGATAACTGATAAGTGGGCCTTAAAAGAAGAATAGGGCAAACCAGTATTGATCAACTCACATAAATAAGAGAGAAGCAAAGGAACATCCACAGTAAGTAGGTCCATGTTACGAGAGACACCAAATAGAAAACCTCTTCCACTTGGATAAGTAAGATTTCCTAGTAGTAGGTTTTCTGTCCTCCTGCAGAACTTGCAGCATGTTCTCAGAAAAAAAGACGTCTATGAGGAATCAAATTCCTATCACCCACAGTGTCAATTGAACCATGGACAGGTGGGGATGGATGAGAGATCTCTTGTCTTGTGAGAGTAGATCCATTCTGTGAGGTAACTTGTGATGACTGCCCCTGGCTAAATGCAGAAGAAGAGGAAACCAGTGCTGTCACAGGCAAAAGGGAGTCACCAGCAAGATTTTGGGAACATCCTATTGAATTTTAAACAGGACTTTCAGAATGACAGGAAGGGTAGGAAATGCAAAATGAGAGGGCATCCACTTTCCATACCAGAGGACCTGGGACTCTGGCACAAACACAGAAAGTTGTCTGTCCAGAGAGGAGGCAAAAAGATCCACTTGAGGATTACCCTACTGGTGGATAATGTCCAGAACCACATCCTTGTGAAGCATCCATTCATGGGACTGAGTTAAGGACCTGCTCAGAGTGTCTACCACAATGCTCTGACCAGAAGGAATATAAACTGCCTGAAGAGCCACTTGATATTTGACAACAAGATCCCATGTCAGACGTGCCAAGCAAAGAAGATAAAATCTCATTCCACCCTGTTTGTTGATATACCACATCACTATGGTATTGTCTGTGAACACCTTGAGAGGTCCTGAAAGAAAAATGGATGAAAGGCCTGAAGAGCCAGCAGAAGAGCTCTCTTCTCTTTGACATTGATATGCTCTTTCTGCTGACTAGGTGACCACACCCCCTGAGCTTTTTGGGAGTCAGATGTGCCCTCCCCCCCCCATGTCTGAAGCGTCTCTGAATAATTCCTGAGAAGGAAGAATGGGATGAAAAGGGATCCCTGGATTCAGAGACAACTGCTGAATCCACCAGTGAAGTTCCTGTCTGAGACAAGGAAGAAGAGGAACTACAAAGTCTAGAGGATGTTCATGTTGGAGCCACACTGACTTCAGAAACCACTGAAATGTTCTCATGTGAAGTTTGGCCAGAGGTAAAATCAGAATGGAGGATTCTATGAAACCCAGAGCTCTCAGAAACTCCCTGGCGGTAGTGGAAGCCAGAGGAAGAAGAGTGTATAAGAAAGAAATGAGAGGTTAAGGCCTTTGGAGGGGCTGGGGAAGCCAGCATTTGGCACAGTCTGAATCCTGCAACCCAGAAAAACATGATCCTAAGAAGGAATCAGAGAAGACTTTTTGAAATTTATAGTGAACTCCAGACTCTAAAAAATGTGGACAGTTTTGCAAAAGAGTCTCTGGAGAAGATGCTTGAATCAACAGGTCATCCAAGTAAGGAAATATTTCGATCCCTTGAAGCCTGTAAAAAGCAATTACAGCAGCAAGGCATTTGGTGAGCACCCTTGGGGCAGTAGAAAGGCCAAAGAGCAAAACCGAGAACTGAAAATGCCAGGAAGCAACAGAGAAACACAAAAACTTCCTGAAAAGAAGATGGATTGGAATATGGAGATAAGCATCCTTGAGATCCAGAGATATCATATAGGCTTTGTGTAGCCCTAGGAGCAGAAGAAACATGTTTAAGTTTTTGTTTATTTTTTTAAGGGAACAATTTCTCCAAAAAACTGAAAAGGCTCAGACCCAGGACAACAGTCAAGAACTGTAGTAGCAACTTCTTCCCCAACTAGAAACAGACAAACTTCCCTAGGCCCCTTGGAAAAAATCAACTGAGGTTCCTCCTGAATGTACGAGATGGACACCTACAAAGCTTCTTTGGAAATGCTGCCAGCTGGATCCTCACCGACCTCCAACAAGGTAATGGCAGAGAAATCTGACAACACAGCTGGGTGAGCATCTGGATTTGTAACAACACTGGGAGAAACACCTAACAGATACTGGAGAGCTGAAGATTCTAATCGTACCTTTTTCATCTTCTTCTTCCCTAATGGCTGATCCTCAGGGTGGGAAATTCCTTCTATTGTATCTTTAGCAAGAAGCTTAAGACATTGTTTCTCAAGTTACAAGGAAAGGGAAGAAAGTCTACTGCAAGGGGTTTTCAGGACAAACGCCTGACAAATTGAACAAGATGTATGGTCATGAGTAGCTCCTAGACAAAAAAGACATTTATCATGGCAGTCTTTATGGGGAATTTGTCTCCCACACTGACACGTACCCTTCCCGGATGACGTTAACCTCAAGGAGCACAAAACAAGACAAAAAAAATCCCTAAAACTTATCTGCAACTGCAAAGAAGTCAGCAAACAGGTATATGTAGTCACTGGAGAACAAAAATGTGTTCAAGTGGCAGAAAATGCATGCAGGTAAACACACCTATGGTGAAAAGATACATTTGGACTGGCAGCAAAGAAGTTCTGACTATGATAGGCCTGAACACCACGTTTATGCCCTACGCAACACAAGGACCATTTGGGTGATGTTTGGCACACCTTTAAAGCAAAGGGAGTCTTTGGTAGACTGGCTGGACATTGGGCTTCCACTGGAGGGAATCCCATATGTTAAGAATACTGCAGCAATGAATGTAAGGACATCATATACAACAAGTAACATGCAGTGTCAGAGATTCCTGGACTTTGTCAATGCAAATGCTCTGGAACAGCTAGTCTGTACTCCCACTAGGGACTCAAATATCCTTGACATAGTACTCACAAACATGGGGGAGCATTGCTCCCCAGTGTAATGTCCTCATTGATAAGAATGGATCATAAATCGGTCTCCTTTGAAATAAATGTAACAGTAGATCCCCTGTAAAACTCAAAAACCCTAAAAACATTTCTGTGGCAAATTATCTTCTATTAAGTGATAGCATACATCATTTTAAAGTTCTCCATAACCCCCAGAACATGGAGGCCTAATGCAGAAGTATATGTGAATGCCCTGTACAACCACTTAAACAACTGCATAGAAATGGCAGTACTTGACTGAACTAAACTCAGGTCATTCTGGATCCCTGGTATAAATAGACTATACAACAGAAGGAGAAATTCCTGACTAAATGTATGTGGTAGGGTGCGCAACAGAGAAATAAATCCCTCATTAGTTTCAATGGGAAGATCTGAGAACTATTCAAGTCTTCAAAAGCTGAATATAAGACTAAATTAGCTTCCCAAGCAAAGGATAACCACAAAGCATTTTTTAGTTATGCCTGAAATCTTAACAGAAACACTCAACAATATGCTGAGTTAGCTGTAGATGGCACTACCTATACTCAACCAGGAGAACTAGCAAACCTGCTGGCTGATGAATTTAGCTGAGATTTCACCCCTTCATCACCTCCAGTCACTCCCCATGAAATACTCCCTATAGTTCCTTTGCCTGTTATCACAAAAAATACAGGTTGTCATTGTGCTCTCTAGAGATAGAAACACAGTATCAGTGGGGCCCTGATGGAATCCCAGGGGCCTATTAAATAGCTTGAAATATGACCAAGTAGTCTCACTCAGATCTTTATTTAACTGCAGTCTTCAAACAGTTTTTGCCCCAGTAGAGTGGAGGCCAGCAACATTCATCCCTCTGCACAAGGAGGGGCCATCAACTGACTCAGAAAACTACTGAACCATAAGTCTAATTAGCCTCATATGCAAGGCTATGGAAAGGATAATCTTGGACCTGATTAACAATGACATAGGAAATCTCCAGACCCTAGACCCAACCCAGTTCACTTTGTCAATGGCAGGTCCTGCCTGTTCAGTCTGTTGGACTTCTTTGAGAAGGTCACCTAAGCCATGGATGATGGTAAGACAGTGCATACCACCTACCTTGACCTAGCCAAGGCATTTGACACAATACCCCCTCAGGTATTATAAATAAACTCACAAAATTGGGCATAAACTTCTGCTTTGCCAGATGGATAGCCAAATGGCTTACAAATAGGACACATTGTTAGAGTGGCCGAATCCCCCTCTAGCAAGAGGCCAGCCACCAGTAGAGTACCACAGGGCTCAGTACTGGGCCCCCTCCTGTTTTGGATATACTTCTCAGATGTCAAGGCAAATGCAAATGGCCTTTGGCTGACCAAGTTTGCTGTTGGCTGCAAGTTGGGGGCAATCATTGATTCCCCAAACAATGCTGATATCCTATAGAAAGTTCTGATGCAGACTAATGATTGTCAGAACAATAGCATCAAACTAAATGTGAAGACCTGCATGATAATACCCTTTGGGAAATCAAATACTCCTGCAAATTACAACATTGATAGCACTCCCCCCGAAGTGGACCTAGTGGTGAGAAATCTGGCTACTCAGATAGTATTCTGAACTTTGACCACCATATGTCCATGGTGGTGAGAAAATCCTTCTGTGAGGCTCAGCTCATAAGTAAGAGCATGGCATCCAGCTCTAAGGATGTCATAGTAACACTGTACTCAGCCATCACCAGACCAATAATTGAGAACAATATACCCTTTGACACATACCTCGCCAGGCACCTCAACAGTTGGAGCATCCTCAGAGGATTCTCACCAGAAATGCATTGTATAACCAACATGTCAAAAGCAGACTGATTAAAAACCCTAACACTGTTTCCTAATGATTACTGAGGGGTGATCTGTGCCTGATCTACAAGGCAGTCTCTGACCCAGTCCTGATGGAAATGTTGCATATTCGCAACACTAACTACATGAGGGTACCCACTCCAAAGATCTAAACCTGATCTCTGACATGAATAGATCATGCCGGAGAGACAGATATGTGTCCCAGAGATTGCTCCTCCTCTGGAATAGGCTTCCTATTCACATGAAGCAGAGTTCCTTCCTGACCATCTTCAAGCACAATCTTACCAATGTATGGGAAACCCCAAATTCATTCTTGGAATGACACCCATGTCCCTTATGAAGAGAGAGTCTGTGAAAATTGTCAAAACCCTACTTGCTGACCCTTGTTTTCTTTTCCTCAGGGATAGAAAAAACTGAGTAAAATTTGGCTAAAACTGGCTCAGCTTTTAAGGGCTCTTAGCCATTAGTCTAGTAATCTCCTATGACCCTATGAATCAATAGTTAATATGTTATATGGACAAAATAAAGTCTTTATAGAAAGATATCCGACTTTTTGTTTCTTGTTTCCTTTTCTTATACAACTTTGGGCCAAGATGTTCCCAAACTTACCCTTGCCAAATGGTTTCCTGCATGTGTAAAGTTTTGCTATGTCAAACTTACCAAAGACATTATCTGAACTTGCCAAAGCACACTGTACTACAGCTGTAGTTCTGTAGTTATGTTGCTGGTTATCTTCAAGAATATAGCCCTTTGGTGATATCTCTGCAGTGGCTACATAGTCTTCTGTAAAGACATTTGCAAAATATTAGAATATGGATCTTATTTTAGATGCAGATCTGCTTTTTTTAGTTGCCATCATCAAGGCTATATTCTCATAAAGGGTCCTCCTAATTGGAAGATCTTGAGGATTGTCCTATGAGTTGCAGAAGATGGACCCTTATGTATCAGATATAAGAGGTATGTACTCACCATAATCTAAGATTTATAGGAATATGTTCACCTTCTATAATAGCCACAAGCATTTTCAACTGCTTTGGCTGAGATTTTTTTTACTTTAGCGTGGCTAACTTGAGATCTGGGAATAGAGAGCAACACATTGCATTGCATTATGAAATAGGGGAATGCACCTATCAGCCTTAGAACATTTATGCTGCTGTACAATCCTATTTCCTGTGGCCATAGTCCTATGCATTATAAGGATGGACCAACACCTACAGCTCTAGCATTTTGGTACATCTATAACTTTCATTTGTTTACCAACTTCATTTTTCTATTTAGATAGTCTCATGTTCAGTAATTGTTTTGTTCTGCATTCACTTTCTTTCATTCCCTTATGTTAGGTGTTTAGACCTGACAGATCTAGATGGGAATTACTGTAGCATTACTATCTTCATTACTAGTACTGCAGCATTACTATCTTCAGTAGTAGAGATTTGTTTAGGTGATGAAGTATACTTTGGTCTGGTTTAAGTTGATTCAGTTCTAGGCAATGGTGGGTTTCACTTGGAAGGTGGGTTTCGAATATTGCTATCTTATTATAACATTGTTCTACTTTTGTTAAGAGGGAGGAGTGGACATGTGTTAGTAGGGAGATGCATAGGAGAGAAATGGCAGTAGATATGAGAGGGCAGTAGTCTTTCTAGATTGCAAGGTGAGGTAAGGAGATGCTTTGTAGAACATAGGGGTATAGCAAGCAAATTCCATTTTGACCTCACAAGCACTTAGTGCCGCCCACTCTGGGACACACATCACTAAAAATGGGCACCTCTCTCCCCAAACACTTAATAAATGTAAGTAACATTTTCAGCCATTCCCCATAAAACTATTAAATATATTGCTTTTAGATTAGTAATATTGCACCTGCTGTTGGGGACATTCAATTAGACAGTTGCAGACATAATATGGCTGAAAAAAGCTACATTGATGTAATGCTCAGAAAAAAACATATTGTCATTAGAGTACAAAGAGTATACCTGGCTACATCCCTGGTAGAGGAGACCTAGTTTTATATGGTTTAATAGCATTTTGGATGAGTACATCAAATTTTAGATTACCATCTATGGTGACCCCGATAATTTAGTATGTGTGACCATCTTAAGTCTACTGTTTTGTGTGGATGATATAATAAAGGTATTTTTGTGATCAGAGTATAGTTTTGGGATGAAAAGTAGAATTTTTGTTTTGTTTCATTTCAGGAGTAGATTGGTTCAAAAAAGGTTTGATGGAGAAATGGGATTGTTGTGAAACAGTCTGTTGCTATGGCATGCTTGGAACTGAGCAGATTAAAGTGGAGTGATCTGTATAATGAACCAGGAAGTCTTGACCCACTGTAGGATGATGTTTGATTATAAAATATTGAACAAAAGGGGATGTAAGATTAAGCCTTGAGGGACATCAGTGTTTATGGGTAGATAGTATGAGAAGAATATGATTTTTAAAACAATCTTAGGGTAGAGGTGGAGAGAGTGAGGGAGAGTTTAGTTTGTAGTACTTTAGCATGGGAGACTGTTTTAAGTGCTTTTGATAGATTAAGGAATGTGGAAGAGACTAGTTTACCTTTATCCTGAAGTTGATTTATTGTACTGTGGAAGGAGAGAAGAGCTGTAGTAGTGCTGTATGAAGGACAAAAGCCATGTTGGTAGGAAAGAGTTGGTTATTATCCAGGAGATACTTTGGCAGTTGGGAATCTGCTCATATTTCTAAGACTTTTTGACAAGAGAGAGTATGACTACTAGCTGGTAGCTGGATAATACTAGAAATTTTCCTCCTTTATGTTCATAGGTAGGTACTAGGCTATTGGCCTTAGGGCCTATATAAGCCTAGCAAAAAAGGTACCCTGGCTTTCGCCACCCACGAAAATTATTTTCCTGTGCCCCTATCAAGCAGAGCCACAGAAGTGATCCCCGGGGTGAATTTCCTATTTTCCATCCAGTCATCAAGATTTTTATTGAAGAGTGCTAATAAGGAGCTCTGTTTGATATAGATAGGTAGTCTGTTCCAGAGTATGGGAAGTCTCTGGGACAGGAATCTATCCCTCCAGCATGTTCTGTTTATTGTGGTGACAAGGTTTAGGTTCCTAGAGCGTGTAGCTCGGAGGGATTGGGATTTCTTTAAGTGGAGCATGTCCAACAGCTCTGGGTTTGACATAGCTTTGTATGTTAGGCAGAGATCGCCTCTGAGTAGGCGATATGCGACAGAGTAAAGCTGGAGTTTTTTGAGATGGTCTGCATAGGCCATCTGTTTGAGGCCAGTAATCCTCTTTGTGAGGTGTTTCTGCAGCCTTTCCAGTTGTTGTAGATGTCTTATGAGGTACATACCAAAAGGAGCGTTGTACTCTATAATGGGTCTAATGAGAGATGAGTAGAGGGGAAGCAATGACCTCTTTTTTCTGGATGAGAAACCTTTTGCGATGAGGTGTGCCACGTAGAAGGATTTCCTGACCACTGTGCCAATGTGATTATCAAAGGATAGACTACTGTCCACCTGTGTCCCAAGGTCTCTTATCACACTTTCGGTGTTAAGTAGACTACCGCCTATGTGGTAATTCATGGGTACAGAGTTTTTAACAAAGGGAATGACAATGCACTTTTTGGAATTGAGCTTGAGGCCATGGCTTTGACACCAGGCATCTGTCTCAGTGAGGCCCTTCTGTAGGATGTCCACATCAATAGAAGTTTTGATTATGGCTCCTAGTTTGCAGTCATCTGCTAACTTAGTTAGCCAAGGACCTTCTGTGTTAGCCCGCATTTCAGAGAAGTAGATACCAAACAGGACAGGACCCAGGACTGAACCCTGTGGTACTCCACTTGTCACTGATCTGAAGTCGGATTTGGAGTCTGCTACTTTCACAGTGTGGATTCTGTCAGTAAGCCAGTTGGCAACCCATCTTGTAACATAGGGATGTATACCTTGTTTAGTGAGTTTATCTATAATTCCAGAGTGGGGGGTGGTGTCAAAAGCCTTGGAGAGATCTAGATAGGCTGTGTGAACCACCTTACCCTCATCTATGGCTTTGGTGACTGCTTCAAAGAAGTCTATCAGGTTTAGGAGACATGATCTGCCTTTTACAAACCCGAACTGTGTGGGGTCCAGAGTTTGGAGATTACCAATGTCTTTGTTTATGAGTTCCATTATGATACGTTCCATGGCCTTGCAGACCAGGCTCATCAGGCTAATGGGGTGGTAGTTCCCAGGGTCTGTCATGGCTCCCCCTTTGTGGAGTGGAATAACAGTTGCAGTGCGCCATTCAATGGGCACAAAGCCTGAGGTGAGGCTATGATTGAACATGGTACTTAGGTGGGGTGCTAGTTCATTCTGTAGTTCATGTAGAATGCAGCCTGGGATGTTGTCTGGTCCCATGGATGCTGTGTTCTTGGCTTTGGAGAGTGAGGTTTTTACCTGTGCAGCTGTGATTACAGGAACTTTGCATTCTTCCGGTATAGAGATGGGGCCTTTAGGGGGTGAGAGGGGGGTGAAGTTAGCACTGAACCTATCTGCCAGGATGCTGGCAATATCAGTTGGTTCTGTATAGTGCCATTGTACTGTAACTCATAGCAGATCTGAGTGTTGCCATTGAGATTCTTGACATAGCTATAGAATGCTTTGTGGCTGTCTTTAGAATCAGTGTCGATTTTGTTTGTATAACTAGCTTTGGAGGATTTTATGAGGGATCTCAGCTTCTTACTGAGGCTGACCAGGGAGGTCCTCCAATCATGGTATTTTACTCTTTTTGCAACAGTTCTTTCTTCTGTTGTAGAGTTTGTTTATGGCAGAAGACCACTAGATTGGCTTCCTTTTTTTGGAGGATAGCATCTTGGTTCTGTTAGAGATAGCATGATCCATGCACTTGTGTAAGTGCTTATAAAGTGTATTTGTGTATGATTCAGCAGTCGTACCTCTATTGTCCATCTGCATGGGTGTCGTGAAGTTTGCCACTTCTGTCTTAAGAAGCATGAAGCTGGCTTTGGAGAAATGTTTTATGGTTGTTTCCCTAATGGGGGGACGGGGCAGGATGTGGATGTCTGGGGTGATTAGCTTGTGGTCGGATCTGACCAATGAGGAATTGACCTCTGGTGTGGAACACCCATCGCCCATGTTGGTAATGACCAGGTCTAGGATATTGCTGCCCCTGGTGGGGGTGTGGATAAGTTGATCCAAGGTGGAATTTATGAATTCCAGAAAATGTTGAGCAAAAGAGTTGGTACATGAGAAGTTTTCCCAGTTAATGGTGGGGTAGTTGAAATCACCCATTTTTAGGGTGTTGGGTTGTACCCTAATATTTTCCAGTGTATCAAGAAAAGAGAAGTGGGAATCCTGGGGCATGGTGGTGGGTCTGTAGCAAGGTACAATTTGGATTGCGGTCTTGCCCAGAGTTAGTTGCACTTGGATAATCTCGGATGCATTATGCTGAGCAACTAGCTTGGAAGTGTGGACATCCTTAATGAATACGGACATGCCTCTGCCTTTAGTGTTTCAGTATGGGTTAGGTGGCCGAAAGGTGTGGTATGAATTATAGCCTGGTAATGCAGGGGTGCTCTCTGGAGCTTTGAACCAGGTCTCTGTCACTGCACAGATGTTGATGTTCTCCATTTTAAGGAGTGCCTCGAGTGAGCAATGGGATAATATATGACTTTTTCCATAGTTTGGGTACATATATTTTTGATATGGACCTGTTGATTAGTATTGATATAGAGTAGGCTATGGCATCTTTAGTAGATTTTAAGTATTCAGCAGTAAATTAATCATCTGTTAATGTTGTAGATTTGAGCTGTGATTGCTGTTTTTGATAATATTTCATTCGGAACAGATTGAAAGGAAAATGTTGAGATACTGTTCTGAATAAACAGCAGGTTATCTAATGGATCATCTGTTAGATTCTTTAGTGCTGCAGATGTTACTTGAATGAAGTAAAAGTTGAATTGCTGAGCAATGTTTTGGTTTGTTTCATTTGGTAGGGGATTTGGCTGTGTAGCTTTTTAGGTTTCAGAAGTTTGTTTATGGCTGCCCAGTCACATTTTGGGTAAGAAAGGTTACTATTTTGGATTTAGGTGAAGAAAGTTTTTTTATCAATTTGGATGAGTTTCTTGGAGAGATTTCTGTTGTGTATATAGGCCTAGTAGGGAGTTTCACTTTTCAGTTTATACGGTTGCTTCCATGCTTTGTCTCTTTCTTGTATTACCTGTTTCGCATTTCTAGTACGATGAGGAGTTGGATTAGACAAATGTTTTTCTTAGTGGAACCCCTCTATTGAGAACTAAATTTCAACTGTTTCATCTAGAGGTAAATATTTTTAGTGAAGGCTAGTTAATTTGCCTAAGTGTAGAGGAAAAGGAGGTGTAAATGACATTAGTGAGGTTTCAAACTAGGTTGCATGAGATGTTTTTATAACTTTTGGTGCATTGTAGGATAGCCTATGTAGGATTATGATCACTTAGAGTGTCTGAAAGTGAGTCTGTAGCTGAGAGTTTGTCAATGGCATTGCTTAATATCAAGTCAAGGACTGTATTCTTATTAGTCTTTTATTGAATCTGGTGAAGGGGAATTAATCAATTGAGTAAAGTTCTATAGACTGCTGGTGTTAGAGCTTTCATTTTGAGTAGTTGTTAAAATCATTTAGTATGGTAGTTTCTTGGATGACATTATTTGTTGTCCGTGACAGTATATCTTCAATTATGGAGGAACTGGTATTTAGTAGGATGCAGACTGCAATTACACACATTCACCTCTTTGCTTAGGCTTCACTAAGGTTAGCAAAATTTCTGCTTTGTCAAATTACAACACAATATCAGGTTAGCTATATGGCTCTAAAGTGTTAGCATAAGTAATAGCTTCTCTACCACCTCTTTTGTTTAATCTATCAGACCTGATTATATTGTAACCCTGTGGGAGAAATTCTTCAACTCTAATGGAGGGTTTTAACCAGGTTTCAGTAAGGGATAAAATATCTGGTTTATATGAGGAGACTCATGCTTGTAGTTCTGGAAATTTATTAGGGACACTAAGAATATTTTGATTAAAAGAGCTTCATATCTAACGGCCTAGTGGTTGAGATGACTGAGTTTGAATTTTTTATTTATGGAGCGATGTGATGATTGAGTGGCCTGGGTTTTGGGTGTATATGTCTGAGATATAGGAGTAAAGTACTAATAAGTAACTGAAGATATTATGTGTGTTTGAGTGTAAGTGTAACTACAAATTCTTTTATGATGTAGGTATTGAGAAATGAGAACACAAAAGTGAGTTTGATACCAATGAATTCAGGTAGATTCTTTCATTGACCATATCTTACTTATTGAAAAACTACCCAAATACGCATACTCATCTAAAAACATGTTAGAAATGAGTCTCATAGTAGTACTGCAAAAGTATATTCACCAACAAACTGAAGTGTGCACTCCATTCCCCCCACTAACACCAACACTTGCCAAAAAAATTTAATACAATTTGTAGATTTATTACACTTGCTGACCTTAGACAATGTCATTGTCAGACCATAAAGAATGCAAACTGTCTTCTCATAAGTGAAAAGGTCAACATTACTTTTATCTACCCTCCTATTTAAACTACTCCATACAAATTACTGCCCCCATTATCAACTAAACTACACATACTGTTTAATACCAATTCTGTTCTCAAAATATTGACTCGTGTACTCTATGAAGACCAACACAGCAACAGAGTGAGCCAGCTCTAAAACTGTCCCAGCAATATGGAATTTCCTCTATCAATCATAACATCTACCACGTATTTCACTTTTCTTTTCTTTTAAATCTGTTCTACTCGATTGAGGTTTTGATCTATTGGTGTGTAAATGTTATGGCATTGGCTAAGCCTTTCTAAAATGTGAATAACTATAACATTATTATTGCAGCTTTGTTACATAGATTTCTTTTATGAGGTGTGTTAGTTACTGTGGTGTTACACTTGATCAGATGTAAATTTGTCTTCAGTGATGTAAACTGACTCCCTACAACAATGATCTTCAACATGGAACAGTTGTTTGTAAACATGGTTTAAGTGTAACACTGTACAAAGGTTATTTCTGTGTAACATTTTAAATGTGTTAATAATGTTTGAATTGTCACAGTGTGCATCCATCCCTTATTAAAATACTTCAGCATTTAAAGTGTTTGACTGTGGAATACTACTTTTACCTATGCCATAATTATGTGCTCTGTATTCAACACAGTAATGTATTTTTGTTAGGCAACATAAAAGGATGATGATGGTTACTAGAATTACACATACTGTTATATAGCCACAACTCTAGGAATGCACTTCATGACTCGTAATGCATATGCACATGGTATGGATGCTATGGAGAGCTGAGTGCTTCACACGTGTCTTGGATGTATGCCTAATATCATTACCATTAGCATCCCTACTGCTATATTAAACTTATAAATTTGATATCTTTGTATTTTAAAGCTTAACTTGATTAAGCAATTTAGATAAAATAATTCAGTGTTTTCTTCTTTAGTTCTGTACATTTCACCTAGTTAGCGTGTCATTTTAAGGTTAAAATAAAACCCTGACTACAATATTATCTTTATTAAGGTGAAACTACTTAAGAAGGCTGTGTAAAAACGGCTTTTTTTACTTTATAATAGAGTTCAACTGAAATACACCCACACAAGCTTAAACATACCATTTTTTTTTTAAGTCTGGAATGTATATGAACAAATTTCGTCTGTCTGTCCCTAAATAAATCTAAATAATTGCTGTGTTTTTTTTTATTAATTCCTCTGTGTTCCCACCACTAATAACTTGAATGTTGATCACGTAGCATTTGCCCTGGCATGCAGCTTTGGAAATCTCCTAAGTTCTGCTGCCAAGATTGTTGCTGACAGCAGCTGTTTTAATATTCAGAATACATTCAGCTACAGAGAGGTTTAGAATAACCCAGAACTTCGTTATATAATCGTATAGTAAAGCACAGTTAAAGTTATAGGAAAGGCTTTTCCACTGACAACAAAATAGTGTACATCTACCTAAGTCAGAAAAATCTTTTCCGATGATGTCTAATCAGTCCAAAAATCATTGTCCTACTTTCTATGTCATTAGTCTGATCCAGTTTTGAACACAGCCCTACATTCTGTGGCCTTCAAACAAGCTGCTTTGAAACAATATGAAAAAGTACAGTGATTCCCTACTAGAAAAACTGAACTACATAGAATGATTTCAAGAAATGTCATTGTATTCTGATTCTTTATGGGTTTTTGGAGGCGATCTCTGTCTGGTCTGTAATGCAATGACTAGTCAGGTTCTGCTGGCAGTTCTGTGCCTGGAATATACAATGGGGGGGGGGGGGCTAACACCACACTGGGGAACCTCAAAGAAAAAAATAAATACCACCAATAAAAGCTGTACATTACACAATGTTTTTCAAGACTGTGTTGACTTCCATGACTGTTTTATGAGCTTTATTTTAAAATTAGAAGTTAGTTGTTGATTTAGTGTGAGCAGTGCAGTGGCTTAGTAGTTAAGATCTCCACCTCATAACTTCAAGAGCCAGGGTTCAATCCCAACGTCTACTAATTATCATGTGGAATTTTTCTCCTTATGTCTGTGCAGATTTCCTTTAGGTACTCCAGGTTCCATTCACTCACAAAAATATGTTTGATTGATTATATACATTTTCCATATATGTTTTATTTCCTCTTCCACTTATAACCCATATCGTGTCTGAAAAGTTTTAAGTAGTTCATTTACATTGTTATCAGTAGATAAAATTTAAAAATAATATACTTCTTAAAATTAATCAATACATATATGAGAATTGGAAAATATAAACATGAACTTAGTGCAATAAGTTTCTTGAAGACATTTGGTTGACAGCCTGGCAACTCAATATGTGACCCTAAAGAGCTGTAATCAGCACTATGACTTTTATCATGTTTTCATCTGTGTAATAATGAAAGTGCCATTATTATATAAGTGCAATTTAATTTTGCTGAATTAGTTCAATTTAACTTGGATTCAAGGTTTTAACTCAACAAGTGTAGGTTCTGCTTTTATTTTATGTGCTATTCTTTACAGAATAAGTTATTTGTTACTTTGTATATGTGTATAACATAAGGCTGTTGATAGGTTCATAGGTAGGTACTAGGCTATCTGCCCGAGGGCATTTATAAACCTAGCCAGAGTGTGTCAGCTTTCGCTGCCCTATTGATTAATTAACTGAGCCTCTGTCAAGAAGAGCCAATGAAGTGATCCCAGGGGTGTATTTTCTGTTACCCATCCACTCGTCAAGGTTTCTCTTGAAGAGTGTTAGTGAGGGGCTCTTCCTAATGTAGTTAGGAATTTTGTTCCAAAGCATGGGGAGTCTCTGTGACAGGAATCTATCCCTCCAGCATGTTCTATTTATTGTTGTGGTGAGGTTTAGCTCACTAGAGCTAGTGGCTCGCAGTGACTTGCATTTCTTTAGTTGGAGCATGTCCAACAATTCTGGGTTGGACATGGCTTTGTAAGTCAGGCAGAGATCACCTCTGAGTAAGCGATATGCCATTAAGTACAGCTGGAGTTTTTCCAGTCGGGCTGCATAGGACATATGTTTGAGACCAGTAATCCTCTTGGTGAGGTACTTTTGTGGTCTTTCCAGCTGTTGAAAGTGTCTTGTGAGGTACATCCCAAACGGATGATGGGTCTGATGAGTGACGATTAGAGGGGCACTATAACCTCTTTATTTCTAGATGCAAACCCTTTAGTAATTAGATGGGCTACATAGAAGGATTTCCTAACTACTTTGGCAATATGATTGTCAAAGGAGAGATTACTATCTACCTGGGTCCCCAGATCTCTTATTACCTCTTTTGTATTAAGGGGGCTGCCACCTATGTGGTAATTCATGGGTGTTTTGTTTTTCCCAAACAGGATGACTATGCATTTTTTGGCATTTAGCTTGAGACCATGACTTTGACACCAGGTGTCCGTCTCAGTAAGGCCCTTTTGGAGAATGTCAATTATGGCTCCCAGTTTGCAGTCATCAGCGAACTTGGTTAGCCATAGTCCTCCTGTGTTTGCCTGTACTTCTGAGAAGTATATGCCAAACAGTAGGGGTCCCAGGATAGAGACTTGTGGGACACCACTTTTGACTGGTTTAGAGTTGGACCTGGAGCCCACCATTCTTACCGTGTGAGTTCTGTCTGTAAGCCAGTTGGCAACCCATCTCATGAACTAGGGGTTTATGTTCAGGCTGGTGAGTTTTTCTATAATTCCTGAGTGGGGAATGGTGTCAAAAGCCTTGGCGAGGGTGAGGTCAAGGTAGGCTGTGTGAACTACCTTCCCCTCATCTGTGGCCTTGGTGACTGTCTCGAAGAAGTCAACCTGGTTTAGTAGGCATGATCTGCCCTTAACAAAGCTGAACTGAGTCGGATCAAGTGTTTGGAGGTTCCCAATGTCTTTGTTAATGAGTTCCATGATGATGCGCTCCATAGCCTTGCAGATCAGTCTAGTCAGGCTTATGGGGTGATAGTTACCAGGGTCAGTTGTGGCCCCTCCTTTGTGGAGCGGAATAACCATTGCTGTGCACCATTCTATGGGCACGTAGCCTGTGGAGAGGCTGATGTTGAACAGTGTGTTTAGGTGGGGGGTTAGTTCGTTCTGTAGTTCATGCAAGACACAGCCTGGGACACCATCTGGCCCCATTGAGTGCTTTTGGCTTTTGAAAGGGCTGTTTTCACCTGTGCATCTGTGATTTCCAGGACACTAAACTTTTCCGGTATTGTTGTGGGCCCTTTTGCGGGTAAGAGGGGGGTGAAGTTTGCACTGAATCTATCTGCCATGATGTTGGCAATATCAGTGGGTTCACTACATTTTGTGCTATTTTTCACTAGCTCAGAGCATATCTGCGAGTTGCCACTTAGATTCTTGACATAGCTAAAGAAGGCTTTGTGGTTATCTTTTGAATCCTTGGCTATTTTTCTTTTGAAGTTAGCCTTGGAGGATTTTATGAGGGACCTTAGTTTCTTACTGATACTTATCAGGGATGTCTTTCCTTCTTGGGATTTGCTTTTTTTCTGAACTAGTTTCCTCCTTCTATTGTATAGCCTGTTTATGGCAAGGGTTCACCAGACTGGTTTCCTTCTCTTAGGGGAGTGAGTCTTGGTTTTGCTAGGGATGGCACGATCAATGCATCCTTGTAGATGCTCATAGAGTGCATTTGTAAAGGTTTCTGCATCTTGGGCAGTGTTATCCTTTAGCGTGGGGGCTGTGAAACTTACCACCTCTGTCTTAAGTAGAATGAAGTTTGCTTTAGAAAATATTTTTTACTGTGGTTTCCTTAGTTGGGGGTGGTGGTGGGGTGTGGACATCCAGAGTGATTAGTTTATGGTCTGATCTAACCAGTGATGGGTTGACCTCTGGTGTGGAACACCTGTCGCTCATGTTGGTGATGACCAGGTCCAATATGTTTTCACCTCTGGTAGGGGAGTTTACCAGCTGATCCAGGGCATTTGAGTTGATAAATTCCAGGAAGCGCTGGACCTGGGAGTTTGTACTTGAGTACTTTTCCCAGTTAATGATAGGGTAATTGCAATCACCCAATATCAGGGTGTTTGGTAGGACCTTCATGTTTTACAGTGTCTCCAGAAAGGCGGAGTGGTGGTTCTGGGTCATGGAGGGTGATCTGTAGCAGGCCACAATTTTGCCTGATGTTAGTTGCACATGGATGATCTCGGAGGTATCATGCTGCACCACTAACCTGGAGGTGTAGGTATCCTTGATGAATATGGATACACCCCCCTCCTTTTGTGTTTCGGTCCATGTTCTGTGGTCGAAATGTGTGGTATGAGTTGTAGTCTGGTAGTGCTGGGGTGCTCTGTGGAGCCTTGAACCAGGTTTCAGTTACTGCACAGATGTCGACGTTCTCCATACTGAGGAGTGCTTTGAGAGCATGCATTTTGAGATTTAAACTCCTGGCGTTGAGTAGCATAACCCTCATTTTTTTACTTGTGCTGTTTACGGAGGTGGGTTTGACTTTTGAGCCTTGCCTAAAAAAGGCACTATGGGGGCAGCAAGAGCCTTGGCCAGTATTCAAAAGTCTAGGAGTGGCAGGTGCAATCCGTCTCTTGTGAAGCAACGAGGCCTGTCGAGCATGTTGTCCCAGGCTGACAGGCACTGGATCCCCTTTGAATGACACCAGAAGCTTAGCCAGTTGTTGAAATTTATCATTTTTTTCTTTATACTGCAGTATCATTCTTGGTGAGGGCAGGATGCTACTCAGGGTCAGGGTCATACCCGCCTGGGCTACATGATCAGAGAGCTCTTCCATGTCTCCCTTCATGTAGTCTAGGGAGATATATCTCAGGTCATTCACACCAACATGAACAATGACAGAGTCATATTTGTACTTGTTCTGGAGTGACCTGAGTGCTTGTGTTATGTGGCGGATTCTGGCTCCTGACAGGCAGCTAACAGTAACCTTCTCCTTGTCCAGCCTAGTGAGTGGGATGTCAGTGTGCCTGACTATAGAGTCACCTATTACTAGTGTGTTGGGTATGTTATTTCGCTTTAAGGACTGTGATTGTGCGGTACACTGATTTTGTGTTTTATGTGTTGTCTGGTTTGTGACGGAAGGTACAGGTTTTTTGGGTGTCTGCTTTGGAAGTCTGTTCAGGAAGAAGAACAAGAAATGGTAGAATCTATGACTGAGATGGTTCCCCTTGTGGTTCCTAGCTTACCAAATATTGTTAAAAATAGAAAAGGGGATTTTACAATATACAATTTTTCATCACTTACTTTGGAACCGGAGTTAGTAGAATTACTCTCCTTAGGCAACAATTTTGTCCCTTCCAAACATTTTGATGTCGTCAAAGTTTTGATAGATCTTAAATGTTTCGTCAGGAAGTTAAATTTAAAATTATTATTTAACAACTCTAGTGATGAAGTCCGACAAGGGCTAAAGGTTCCAAGTATTTTTAATCCCCCTTTGCATGTGGGTCTACGCATTTTTGAAAATGCCTGTGAGCTGGACATCAGGCATCTAGATAAAACTAAAGGGACTAGAAAAAGTACATTCAATATTTCAAAGGAACAAGTACAGGCCCTGAACCAACTTAAAGATCTTTCTGTCAGGGTTATGAAACCCGACAAAGGAGGGGGCCTGGTTGTTTTTGAAAGTAGTCTTTATAACGAAAAAATGTCATCGATTTTGGATACACCTGCTTACTCCAATTCATCCATTAGTGAAATGAACACAAACATTCACAGGATTAAGGGGTACTATAGAGATTTATTTATTGAAGGAAGAATAGATCATGATACCTTCGAATACATTAATATCTCTCAGCCTAGGATTCCTGTGATGTTTATATTCCCAAGATTCATAAGAATCTTGGGGACCCACCTATGAGGGCTTTGATCGATGGGAGATCTTCCATCACGTACCCATCAGCCAAATATATAGACTCTCTTTTAAACAAATACTTGGAATTTATTCCAAGTGTTTGTAAGGATTCATGGAGCTTTCTTTCCAGCATTAACAACATAGTGTTCACCAAGCTTACAACTTTCTGACAGTCGGCGTTGTCGACTTGTATACCTCGATTCCACACGAGGCTACTGAATGGTTGGAGTTGTTGTTAATGGAATTAAAAGCACCAAGAGATGAAATAAACAATGTTACGGAACTTTTAGACATCATTCTGGCTTCCAATTTTTTTGTCTTTGGAAATGATTACTATATCCAAAGGCAAGGTGTAGCAATGGGCTCCCATGGAGCCATAGTAGCTAACCTATTTAGAGAGAGTTCGTTTTGAATCATCCGACATGGAAAGATAGAATTTGTCATTACACAAGATTTCTTGATGACATTTTATCTTATTCAGGGTAATGAAGAGGAGGCAAAACAGTTGATTCATTACTTTAACAACACTACTACATTTCTTAGGTTTACCTTTAAGTTCGACACCAGTGAGATAGAATATCTTGATGTCAAACTTAGAAAGGACACGGATAACCTTAGGTTTAGTTCATCAATTTATCGTAAGGACACGTATATAAATTTTTTACACTACAAGCCCACCCATACAAGTTAAAAAAAGCCATTATTAAAGGACAACTGGTTAGGGCTGGACGTATGTGCAGTGACTTTAAAGAATTTGAGAAAGAATGTATTGTTCTTTCTGAATTTTTCTTAAACAGAGGTTACCCACTCTCAGTTATAGATGAATTAACCTTTGAAGTGACCAACAAAAGACAAACGGAATTATTAGTCCCTTACTAACTCATAGAAAAAGCACAAATTTGGGGAACCAATACCAAACTAATGGTATTATAGACACAAGACTTGGTTCCGCTGTCTATGTTGAACAGCCTAGAACAGATTATTCTTTGGCCTTTTCAACGGTTTTTAATTTGAACTCAAAAGAAATAATAGAGATCATCGACAAAAATTGGTACTTTATTACTACCAACTCATTTCTGGTTGAGAAATTAGGTATAAAACCAAAGGTCACTTTTAGGAGAGGTAGTAATTTAAAGGAATTATTGCAATCAATTCCTTCTGATCAGGGTACACACAGAACAAAAGGGTGTTTTACTTGTGGTTCATGCAATTGGTGCCACACTTTACGCAGGTAACTCATTTTGTATAGGTAGCAGCAAGAAGTTCCTTATTAAATATAGAATAACCTGTGACACCAAATCTATTGTATATGTAGCTCTCTGTGTATGCTGTCAGGCATTTTATGTCGGTAAAACCGACAGGAAATTCAGGGAGCGATATACCAGCATATTTATGCCATTAGGAATAATAAAACTGAAAACGCTCTTGCAAAGCATGTAGCATCAAACCCTGGGCACAATTTTGTTTTCATGGGGATAGATTGTAAACAAAAGTCAGTGAGGGGAGGACCTACTTCTTTTATTAGAGATGTTAGAACTGCAATGGCAACTAAAATTGGATGCCTTTAATTTGCCAGGGTTAAACGAGAGCTGTAACATAGCCCTGTGCTTAAATATAGGTCTTTTCACGTTGACTTTTATATGTGTTATATATGTTGTGACCCACTGCTTAAAACTAGAAGATTTATCTTTTTTGAAGGGGGTTTTAGAATATATATTCAACACATAAATTTTAATGAATACCTCACATACATTGACTTGTGTACCATTTCTTGTGTTTTAAACTTATGAGGGAATTTGATTAGGGTTAGTAGTTACGGCATAAATTGTATAGACAAGTATATCTATTATTACTATTATTTCATTTTTTATTTTTTATTTTTTATTTACATTTCGTTTTGTTTTAAAGATATAGTGTTTGTTTTTAAAGGAAGTGATGTAAATTAATGTACTCCAGCTGAATTGTATGAGGCCGGCCACAGTATAAATTGTGGTTCGCGCCTTTTTTACTGTGTTTTTAGCCTCTGAAGAAGCTACACTGTCTAAGTAGCACGCTATTTAAATTGTTTTTCAATAAATTTGCGTTTAGGCTTTGGGACTGTACTGACTGCCTAGCATTCCTCTTTTTGTTTTCTAAAGTGTGTCCTTACGGTTCGCAAGTGTTTGATGGCTTCTGAGTGCTCAGGCAGTCCACCCAGTCCGAATCTATTCGACTAGCCCTCCCGTTAACACAGACGCCGCCTTGCTAGTCAGCATTTCCGAGAGACTGGATGTGTTTAATTTAAGGCTGACTAATATTGAAAAAGGCAACGGTTTTTCTGCATTTGCACCCATTGACAGCAGTGGAGTACCCGGGCTTGAGTCCGCCTGTTGTAAGGGAGCCGTTGCTGTTTCGGAAAAGGGTTCCGAAAGTAATTCTGTGACCAAGTTGACAACACAGAACCTACGATCTACAACAAAATCTGTGCATACCGTGATGCAAACACAGGACCGTTACAGCGGGAACTCTTTGGAGGATTCCATACCTCCAGCACAAAAGCAAAGGTCTCAACGTGTTTCTAATGCGGACACTAACGCTTCCCCTTTGGATGAATTGCCCGTTACTAACCGAGGGCAATTAGGAGAGGCACTTATTGGCGTAACTTCAGCCGTGGACTGGTTGAAAAATACAGGTGACTTTTTTTGTTTTTTACCACCATTGAATGATGAACCGCCGGTGCAACCTAAAGGGAATTCTAAAGGAGAAGGATTTGACATTTCAGCTAAATTAAAAATACTGGATGCAAAAACTTTAAAAATACGTAAGCTACAACTGGAAGTAGCTTACTTTAAACAGTGTATATCTGAGAACATGATTCCCAAGGGGTTAAGGAACAATTTTACACCCTCGGGGTTGATCATGGACAATGGTTTTCTTTTTGATTTAAGGGCTTTGTTTCAGAAACAAGGGCTTGAACTTTTGGAACTCATTGTTAAACATTATTCTGCACACATTAATAATTTAAGTGCAGAAATTGACCAAATTGACGATGAGATTAGAATGTACATTAATTTCAAAAAGTTTAAGTTCGATTATGAACGAATTTTTGCCAGCATTGATAATTATATGGGAAAGTTAAAGAACCAAAAAACAAGGAAGTTGTTTAGGGACAGACAGGCTTACTCATCCAATACAGCTTATCCTAAGTTACGGAATTTAGAAATCAATGAGGATGTTATTACAGTAGAGGATGAGGAAGGCCAAGAGCCCACTAATGAGTCTTTACATAAGACAAATCCCATAGATACTACAGGCAGTTGGAATGTGGTAAGGAGGAGTAACAGAAATAAAAATAAAGGAGGGGGAACCGATACTCAGTCTACGAATGGAAGTAACCCACCGAATAATGTTAAAAATGACCACCAACATTTTTTAGGGAAGGGGCCCAGTCAAGCCAACAGGAAGAAGAACAAGAAATGGTAGAATCTATGACTGAGATGGTTCCCCTTGTGGTTCCTAGCTTACCAAATATTGTTAAAAATAGAAAAGGGGATTTTACAATATACAATTTTTCATCACTTACTTTGGAACCGGAGTTAGTAGAATTACTCTCCTTAGGCAACAATTTTGTCCCTTCCAAACATTTTGATGTCGTCAAAGTTTTGATAGATCTTAAATGTTTCGTCAGGAAGTTAAATTTAAAATTATTATTTAACAACTCTAGTGATGAAGTCCGACAAGGGCTAAAGGTTCCAAGTATTTTTAATCCCCCTTTGCATGTGGGTCTACATTTTGAAAATGCCTGTGAGCTGGACATCAGGCATCTAGATAAAACTAAAGGGACTAGAAAAGTACATTCAATATTTCAAAGGAACAAGTACAGGCCCTGAACCAACTTAAAGATCTTTCTGTCAGGGTTATGAAACCCGACAAAGGAGGGGGCCTGGTTGTTTTTGAAAGTAGTCTTTATAACGAAAAAATGTCATCGATTTTGGATACACCTGCTTACTCCAATTCATCCATTAGTGAAATGAACACAAACATTCACAGGATTAAGGGTACTATAGAGATTTATTTATTGAAGGAAGAATAGATCATGATACCTTCGAATACATTAATATCTCTCAGCCTAGGATTCCTGTGATGTTTGGTATTCCCAAGATTCATAAGAATCTTGGGGACCCACCTATGAGGGCTTTGATCGATGGGAGATCTTCCATCACGTACCCATCAGCCAAATATATAGACTCTCTTTTAAACAAATACTTGGAATTTATTCCAAGTGTTTGTAAGGATTCATGGAGCTTTCTTTCCAGCATTAACAACATAGTGTTCGACCAAGCTTACAACTTTCTGACAGTCGACGTTGTCGACTTGTATACCTCGATTCCACACGTAGAGGCTACTGAATGGTTGGAGTTGTTGTTAATGGAATTAAAAGCACCAAGAGATGAAATAAACAATGTTACGGAACTTTTAGACATCATTCTGGCTTCCAATTTTTTTGTCTTTGGAAATGATTACTATATCCAAAGGCAAGGTGTAGCAATGGGCTCCCCATGCGGAGCCATAGTAGCTAACCTATTTATGGCCCGGTGGGAGAGAGAGTTCGTTTTGAATCATCCGACATGGAAAGATAGAATTTGTCATTACACAAGATTTCTTGATGACATTTTTATCTTATTCAGGGGTAATGAAGAGGAGGCAAAACAGTTGATTCATTACTTTAACAACACTACTACATTTCTTAGGTTTACCTTTAAGTTCGACACCAGTGAGATAGAATATCTTGATGTCAAACTTAGAAAGGACACGGATAACCTTAGGTTTAGTTCATCAATTTATCGTAAGGACACGTATATAAATTCATTTTTACACTACACAAGCGCCCACCCATACAAGTTAAAAAAAGCCATTATTAAAGGACAACTGGTTAGGGCTGGACGTATGTGCAGTGACTTTAAAGAATTTGAGAAAGAATGTATTGTTCTTTCTGAATTTTTCTTAAACAGAGGTTACCCACTCTCAGTTATAGATGAATTAACCTTTGAAGTGACCAACAAAAGACGAAACGGAATTATTAGTCCCTTACTAACTGATAGAAAAAGCACAAATTTGGGGAACCAATACCAAACTAATGGTATTATAGACACAAGACTTGGTTCCGGTGTCTATGTTGAACAGCCTAGAACAGATTATACTTTGTCCTTTTCAACGGTTTTTAATTTGAACTCAAAAGAAATAATAGAGATCATCGACAAAAATTGGTACTTTATTACTACCAACTCATTTCTGGTTGAGAAATTAGGTATAAAACCAAAGGTCACTTTTAGGAGAGGTAGTAATTTAAAGGAATTATTGCAATCAATTCCTTCTGATCAGGGTACACACAGAACAAAAGGGTGTTTTACTTGTGGTTCATGCAATTGGTGCCACACTTTACGTACAGGTAACTCATTTTGTATAGGTAGCAGCAAGAAGTTCCTTATTAAATATAGAATAACCTGTGACACCAAATCTATTGTATATGTAGCTCTCTGTGTATGCTGTCAGGCATTTTATGTCGGTAAAACCGACAGGAAATTCAGGGAGCGCATATACCAGCATATTTATGCCATTAGGAATAATAAAACTGAAAACGCTCTTGCAAAGCATGTAGCATCAAACCCTGGGCACAATTTTGTTTTCATGGGGATAGATTGTAAACAAAAGTCAGTGAGGGGAGGACCTACTTCTCTTTTATTAGAGATGTTAGAACTGCAATGGCAACTAAAATTGGATGCCTTTAATTTGCCAGGGTTAAACGAGAGCTGTAACATAGCCCCTGTGCTTAAATATAGGTCTTTTCTACGTTGACTTTTTATATGTGTTATATATGTTGTGACCCACTTCGTTTAAAACTAGAAGATTTATCTTTTTTGAAGGGGGTTTTAGAATATATATTCAACACATAAATTTTAATGAATACCTCACATACATTGACTTGTGTACCATTTCTTGTGTTTTAAACTTATGAGGGAATTTGATTAGGGTTAGTAGTTACACTGCATAAATTGTATAGACAAGTACATCTATTATTATTATTATTTCATTTTTTATTTTTTATTTACATTTCGTTTTGTTTTAAAGATATAGTGTTTGTTTTTAAAGGAAGTGATGTAAATTAATGTACTCCAGCTGAATTGTATGAGGCCGGCCACAGTATAAATTGTGGTTCGCGCCTTTTTTACTGTGTTTTTAGCCTCTGAAGAAGCTACACTGTCTAAGTAGCGAAAACGCTATTTAAATTGTTTTTCAATAAATTTGCGTTTAGGCTTTGGGACTGTACTGACTGCCTAGCATTCCTCTTTTTGTTTTCTAAAGTGTGTCCTTACGGTTCGCAAGTGTTGGAAGTCTGTGATGCTTTTGCAGGTTTTTATTTAGAGCCTCCATGTATGATTTCATGTATTTATGTGTATTTTTTGCCAGTGCTGGTTTAGTATGTCTATGTGAGGCTGGATGTGTGGTGCAAGTGTTAACCTTTGCCTCATGACTGCTTGTTCCAGTCTTGGGTGGAGAGAGCTTAGCCTCCAATTTAGCTATATAATTGCATCTCTTGCATATGTTAATGTTTTGTGGTAGGAGGAGAGGGTTGTCTGTGTACATGAGGCAGTTGTAACAATGCCTCAGGATACCCAGGTTCACCAGCTGGACTGGAGAGTATACCTGAAATTGCCTTTTGGTCATGTCTGAATAGTAGTGTGAGCTGCTTAGTTGCTTGGTTGGTAAGGGGTGAATAATGAGCTTTGCCCTGCTGGGCAATCAAGTGTTGGGATATATTAGTGCTTGCTATTAGGTCTGAGCAAGTGCTGGAATGTAGGATCCTTTTTAAGTGCTTAGGTTGAGAGTTAGACTACTTTCAAGGGAAAAACTGAAGATGAGACTTGGTGGTGCCAGAATAAATTTAGCCCTAGCTAACCGGCGCTGCCCGGATGTGCAAAACCGTGCAAATGCGGTTTTTACAGCAGGGAAATGAAAGAGATAGAAATTAGCCCAAAATGGCCCACAAACTACTAATGTCTGGGCTGGAACCACTCCTCCAGGGACAGATGGCTGCTCAGAGCTCCCTCTCTCACAGGTGAACAGCGAAACCTCCCTCTATCCAAGTAAGGTATGGGCAACTCAAAAAATTGTAACAGCTCTGAATTCAGCACTAGCCTGAAAACTGGACTATACTAGCTTAGAAAGGTGGGAAACAAGGAAATTTTTTTTTGAAAAGATAAGGAAAAAACAGTAAAAAATACACTTAAAACAGCTTTAAATGAATACAAACAGTAAAAAATACACTTAAAACAGCTTTAGATGACTACAAGAAATCAGTAAAGGCTTTTGAACAAATTACCCAATTAACCAGTAAAAAAAATCTCAAAACTGAGCCCTGTTCCTGTAGTCTTCAATCAGGCAAGTTATAACTGAACACTCCTGCCATTGGGGTGCAGGGGAACCTTCTCCAAAAAAGAAGGCCTAGATTGGTGCTCAAGTTATACAAACAAAGCTAGATTCAGCAGGCCGGGATCTAGTCTATGCTACAGCAAACAAGGCGCACCAATTTCAGTAAGAAACAGTTCAAATTAATCGAGATCACTCATGATTTGGCTTTATAACATAGAAACATAGATTTTATTGGCAGATATAGACTGTAATATATATGTATTGCCATAAGGTATTTGGCATCTGTAGCTTATGTCAGAGCTCAGAATTTGTGTCACATAGTTTTCTGTCCTTAAATACATGCTGATGAAGCTGACCATGTGCATCTCACGTCCGTCTTGTCATGCTGCTTTTCTTTAAAATAAGTCCTTTCATCTCTTATTTGAGAAATTGTTTAACTCCAGTCACCTGGAAATGATACTTTACAATGCAATTTGTCTGAGAACTGTAAAGTGTGGAAAATGAAATTTGATTTATTCACAGGTGACCATTAGCTACCACCAGTTCCTCCTAAGGAGATTGATGATGTTGATGTAGTATCATACTGTTGCCAGGGAGTCTGCCATTGTCCCACAATCCACAGTGACCTTCTGAGCTCTATTATGGCTGCCTTCAGGAGGTGCATGTTTTCCTTCTTGCATGCACAACCTCCTGAACAAGTGGTACACTGTCTACAGGGCAGAGCTTTCCAGGCTATTAATGGTGCTATTATAGAGAGCCTAGGCTGCTGCCCTCCCACAGGATAGGCCACAGTATTGTACTGCTGCCAGGGAGTATGTCATATCCCCCACAGCAACATTCTAAGATTCGCTATGGCTACCTTCCTGAATTGCATGTTTGCTTCTGTGCATGACCAACCTCTAGACCAAGTGGTAGGGTGTTTGCAGGGCAGAGCTCATTAAGCTCTTAAGGTTGCTGTTGCAGTGAGCCTAGGCTGCCTTCATCCCCCCTGAATGGGGGAGCCAGGTTTAGCTGCTCATTTCCATCCTTTTCACCTGGTCCTTCCAGTGTCCATGCTGCTAGTCAACCATAGGCTGTCTGGGGCACAGACATAGCTTTATCCCTCTGTGCCATGGAGCCAGAAGAAGTTTGACTTGTTCTTGACTATGAAGAAAATGTACAAGAAGCCTGAAAAGTTACAATGTCTACTTTTTTGCATGCCAGAAGGGAAGAATACTAAAAAGGTTTATAATACGTTTGAGGTTTGGGAAGGAAAATCAGAGAATACTGTAGTATAAGGCAGAAGTGCTGCATTTACTATGAGCTGAGAAAGAATCTATTTATTCTCAATTTATTCTTCAAGAGGGCAGGTCCAGCTGGATTTATAGATGCTTATTACCGATTTAAAGAACTGAGGTGAAAATGGTGAGGTTGATTAAATGAGCTTATTGATGCTTATGTTACTGAATTAAAGAACTAAGCTGGAGACTGTAAGTTTGGTGATTTACAAGATTCATTTGTTCAAGACAGAGTCATGTGTGTTGTCAAAATGATCAGACAAGGGAGTGATTGCTGAGAGAGACAGAATCAGTTTAGTTTTAAATAAAATTATTGTAAGAAGAGTGACTAAGATTATTTTGTCACAATTAAAATCACTCACATAAGACACTGATTTATCTAGAATGGCTTTTGAAATGGAAAAGCTGAAAATTAGGGAAAGTTGAACAAAAATTCTCTGGTAGTTAAAATAAATGGGGGAACATGTTACAGAAAAAATGTTAAGTAGCAGGTGTTGCTATAAGTGTGATAATAAGCTGGAAATTTGGTGCAGATGGAAGGAAGATCCATGACTTTGATTTAGGCAGCCCAGGTAAAATTAGTTGATCCAGTCCTTGATGAGTCAACTGGGGGATAGATGACATTTTTGCTGGGTCAGTTTTTGTATGGGGAGGAAATAGGCTACATGGATTGATAGAGACTAAGGATTCTATTCCAGCAAGGCAAACTATATGTTGATATAATTGCACTCAGGATGATGGGTAGGACAAGACAAAAATTTCTTTGTAGTTGTCATGATGGTACCATACTGGAACACCCCCCCTCCACCAATATTCTGTCTGTTGTTTCCTTCAGCATGTGCACAAAAAATTATATTGGAATGAAAAAAGAAATGTCAAGCATGTAGAAGATGTGGAAAAATAATTTTGCCAAACTGTGTGTAAAATGAAAGAAGCAAATCTTCTTCTTTCGGCTTTTTCCCGGTTAGGGGTCGCCACAGCGGATCACCTGTCCGCTCATGATTGGCAGTGGAGTTTTACGGTGTCGAGTTGCCAGCCCGGCGCCCAACCTTCCACAGAAGGCACACACACACACACTCACACCTAGGGCTAATTTAGAGTGTCCAATCCACCTACAGCATGTATTTGGAATGTGGGAGGAAACCGGAGCACCCAGAGGAAACCCACGCGACCACAGGGAGGACATGCAGACTCCGCACAGAAGGCACCCCAGCCAGGAATTGAAACGGAGAACCTCTTGCTGTGAGGTGCCAACGCTAACTGCTGCACCACCGCGGCCGCCCAAAATGAAAGAAGCAAATATTTAGTCACAAAAGTTGCATGGATGAGGGCAGAGTCATGAGAATAAGGTCTTTATGGGCACTGTTAATACTGTGCATGTGCAGAGAGAGTAAATAGTGAGCAGGATACACATTCAAAAATACTATATCCAGAAAATGAGTTGGAAATCTAGGAAGAAAAGATTAAAAGTAAGAACTGAAGTGTAATGTTAAGGCTATACACTGGTGAAAAAGCATAATGTAATAGCTGTTCAAATGTGCAAAGCAATTTATGTTCTACAGAGATGATATAGCACATATTTCTTTGGTTTTGGATAGTATGGTTTGTCAAAGGTTGGGAATAGTGAAAAAAATTCATAGTGTGAATGCATATTTACAATGTGGCTTAGAAATTTAATAGAGAGTATAAGGATTTATTTACTGGTTTGAGCATTTAACTGGAAGTGTCTGGATTCAGATACATTCTACAGTATCACTAGTAGTGCATGTTCCAAGGAAAGTTCCAGCTTAGAAAGCAGAGCAGAGAATGATTTATATAACATAGGAAAATGGTTAAGTCTACTAAATGAGTCTGCAACATGGTTACTGTTATGAAGCCAGATATAACTTTGCATTTGTGTAGATCCATGGGCTCTTAATAAGGCTATAAAGTTGAATATTACCTGTTTTAAAAAAACTGAAGAAAAGGTGTATGCCATGCCAAGAGCAAAGTATGTTTCCATGCTTGATGAAGACCAAGATGTTTAGGAAATAATGCTTGATAAAAAGCTCAAAAGCTCAAGCTGTATATTTTTAATTTAGCTACGTATAGGTACACATTTGTAGGACTTTCTTTGGTAGTTCATCAGCATCTGAAGTTTTAATAGAACTGCTGCACAGATCATCAAGTGGTGAAATAGTCTTGTAAGTATAGTTGACAACTTACTAATATGGGGTCAGACTAGAATAACAATATGAAACTGAGTTACAGAGTAAATTGTCAGAATAGACTTTGTTTTTGTAGTTACTTTTATTTGGTTAACAGATATTTCTGGTAATTTCTAAAATGTTTGAAATCAGACAATGAGAACATAAACAGCAATGCTACAAATTTCTCTACATGAGAATGAAGAAGCTCTCATGAAATGTCTTGTGATTATGCAGTATCTTTAGCAGTTGATTATGGAAATGGTTAATGTGTGTTTGTCATTAAGAAATGTATTAGAAAATGATGTGGAATGGTCCTGGAGTACAAAAGATGGGAGAAAATGAAATGCTGAAACAGCGATTGAATATTTGTCATTAAAGAATTTTGAAAGGACAAGTCAGTCATACTGCAAGTAAATGTTAGCCAAAATGGTTCTGATAAAAATAATTCTTCAAGAAAGTAAATTATTTGCTTATGAGTTCAGATCCTTTATGGAATTTCAGGGAAGGTATACTGATTTAGAAAACAGCTGTTTCCCACAGTATATGAAAGTGAACAGTTCCATGAATATACTTGTAGTAAAATTGTATTGATTGAAACAAATAATAAACCATTCCAGAATATATTTAAAGTCTTCATATAAGGCACCTTCATGATTACAAAGAATGTTGTTGAGATCAAAGTATTATGACATATGTATGAAACATAATTCAGGATAAGGCATGCATACAGGAGATGTACCAAGTTTATTTTAAATATCAAATGTTTAATACTAATTTTATTTATTTTATGCTTTGTTAATCAAGAAAGTGAGCTGGTCTACTGACCCTTTTTGTCATGACCTGGATACAATGAAAAGTATTATTTGCAAGAGCTGATAGACATAGAATATCTGCAGAACACTCTATAAATATGAATTAATTTATGTGTATGCATATCCCTTTTAAAGTGTAACAATTTAATAAAAATGTTTTTAAAAAGTATTACTTTCATCTCCAGTATTAAGCTAAAATGTTGGACTTTTCCAACTCTACCCAATGTTTCAGTTTTTTATGTTTTTGCAATGACAGCATTATTATTGCATTTCTGTCTTATGTGTAGAAACAGTATGCATTTCACACACATGAATTACATTTACAATCAATTCTTTCTCTGACGGCAAACTGTCTGAATTAATGAGTTAACAGCAAATGCTTTTATTTTCATCAATCACTTGCAACACATTCTGTCCTTTCTCTTTTCTCTCAGTTTGGAAATGAGAGAAATGATTAAATAGACATTTCTCCATTCCCTGTTGAGTATTCAGCATGGCTTTTTTATAATACTGATAACCACAACTTGACCAAAATAGCTGTTGCTGAATTGAACACTTCTCATTCCTTAGTGCATCATTGCGATCAAGCAAAATGGTGGGATTCTTTGTTGCCACATGGTTTAAAACATTTTTCACATTATATTGTGCTCCATTTGAGTTGTTCTGCTTATTTTTAACAGTTGTTTGCTTCAACTAACTTATTCATTACTTAATTTTTCTGTTCTAAATACATTTCCAGTTTTATCCAAAGTTAACTCAGACTCTGGCAGTAGTTCATTTCTACCCTATCCCTTTTAAGTTTACGGATGCTGCAGTCGAATCCCAGTTCTGCAAATCCAGCCTAATCATATTTAAAATGCCAAAAAGCCTATAAGCCTACACCTTACATTATGGAAGTCATGTATCAAGGAAAAAGGTAAAAGATGCAAATGAAATTAATAGGAAAGCCTAAATAAGAAAATAAGTAAGTTAAAACAATGTTATCCTGTTATGTAAGCCCTATGGTACTATTATGAGGTAGACAGGATACATGAAAAATAACTGTTGGCAGAGGGGGGTGAGACATAACTAAATAATGTTGCACATGGACTCTACTCCTGGATACATGCAAAGTTCGCAACTCTTGAATATACATAATTAAATAAATAATATAACAATTCTAGTGATCATAATATTGACTGGATCTGCTACATTTTAAAAGAACAAGCCCAAACATAAATCCAAACCACAGACATAGTGTGTACCTACCTAACACCTTTACAACTACAATACTGAGTCACTGTGACTTCTGTAGTCCTTTTTCTATCTTTGTAATGCAGATATCTGTGTGTACTGCTGTGTTCTCTGCTGTTTTGGGGTTGCCTTCGATGTTTGTATTATGATGATTTGATAAGTCGGCATATAGGCTTTTTAGTGTTTTATGTATGATTAGGCTGGATTTATAGTACTGGGATTTGATCTTAACATAAAAACCCTGTTTTAATGCCACATATGATTATGTTGCTTAACAATGAATTATACAGCTCTTCCAACTAACAGTGCTTTGTGCTTTAGCACATTCACGTAAGCATCAATAAACTCATGTAATGCTTAATTTATAATGAAATGCAATTAACAAGCATATGACAAAGTCTTTCTAAGATCACAATACTGCTTAAGCTCATGTTTAGTAATGGCTATTCAGTCTGGTAGGCTGTAGTTAGTTTAAAGTGATTAAATACCTGGATATCTTTAGCAAGGTGAAGAAAATAACAACTTGTACCTCATTACTTCTTTCAGTTATACCAGATGCAATACTAAAAATTGCATCTTTCTGCAATCATTGCTACCACTTTTCTGCTAAACTGCTATGTAAAACCAATATTGCTAGTGATATAAGGGGAAAGATGGATGCTATGACAATTTTCAGAACTATACTTGGAGAAAGATGGCAGCTAAAACTGTCTGCTATAAAAACTCCATCATTTTAACTTTACTCAAAAGGCAAATACAATTTTGGGAGAATTTCATTATTTACATTGTTTGTTAAGTAGCTGCTTGTTCTGTTCATTGCTTTATAAATTTTTTAAATAATGATGATTTTGTCATTTTTCCTGTTAGGTGCAATTTTGCTTGTCAATTTCAACCAAAACTATGGAAATTACCGCTAAACCAAGACCAAATAAATAAATAAAGCGGTTAGGACACACAGAAAACCACGGTAGCACATATAAAAAATGCCTTTAATTTTCAATAACACAAGCACTTTCGTCCTGCCACAATGCAGGACTTTTTCAAAGTGAATCATTCTTTTAATTTTCAAGTCATTTTCTCAGTTTACTGCTATGTTTCGTCTTGGACTTTGTCCTTTTTCTATTCCAAATTTCTCCTGACATGACTATCCATAGGTCCTTTTCCCATTTACTGAACCTGATACTACTACTACTACTCCCACAACACACAACTATGTACTTTTCTGCTTCTCACGTGCACTGGTTTGCATTCATTTGCACTGTACTTCAGTTGTCTTGTTTCAGACTATTTCTATAATCCTGCCAAATCGCTCCTCATGTTTATGCATCTTCTTTAGCATTGGTGTCATTCAGTTTGGTGAAACACTGTATTTGAATAGCACATATTCAAAAGGAGTTCACTGAAAGGGCATTTTTTTTTTTTACAAAAAGCCCTGCTATTTGTGGTTGCTGCTATAAAGAATGTTCTTTTGGAGATTGAGTTATATTGTCTTCTCTTCATTACGAAGACCTGCAAATACATGTTTGACTAATTACAATTTCAGTCAATATTACTTGGAATGCTCTTCTTCCTGTAGTATCAACATTATTGCATAATTGTGGATTAGTAGCAGAAATGCTTTTTTTCTTCCTAAGCCTTATGTAGGGTTATTAACAAGGAAAAAAGCATTTTATTTAAATTCAAGTTCCACTTATAGTGACCTATGTGGTCAGACCTTTTTGTATTTCTCTGCTTTTGTCCATTTATCTCTGCATTTTAGTTTGTCCTGGGACTTTAATCTTGTACCTTATTTTATAGTTGTGTAAAGATTGTGTATTACTGCAAGATTTTAACATTGTTTATACATCATACTGTGCTTCTATTTCTGTGAATAGAATTACTTGTGAAAGGTATTTTTTTCTATTTTGAACCCAGTCTGAACAATCTTTTACAGTTGTGGAAGGACTGTGATCTGATGCTGGATTTGAGCTGGATTTAACCATATGTAAGTGTTACTGGTAAATTATTGCATGGTCTGGGGCCTTAGTGTATGGTAGAATTGCAGTAGTGGCGGTATTGTAAATTCTGCCCCAAGATTTCTGCTTCATTATTTTTTATAACTGTATATAATTGTTTAAAGGAAAACTCCACCCTAGAACTAAAAAAAACTATTTTTTCCACTCTGTCTTTGTTTCCTGACCTATTTGACACCTCAAAATCACTTTAAGTGCTTTATTTGTAATGTTAGCCTGTTTTCCACAACATGGCTACCAGTGGAGCTTGATGTATCAATGTGATCTTGTGCTCCCTCAAGCCTTTCTTTTTCCCATAATTCTTTGTAAGACTAGTACCAGACACAAGGAAGTAACTTTGAATTCCCATGCCATTGACATATAATGGGATTTGGGAGGGGCACTTTTATTTTCTTTATCTTCTGTAAAAGGACTGCTTCTTTTCTGTGTCTAATCACCCTCATTTATGTTTTGCTCATATCTTCATTTACACTATACTTAGAAGTTATCCAGCTACAGCCAGAAAAGTAACTAAATTTCAAATCTTTGTTCAGTGTTTTCTTTTGTAATTCAAGAGGAATTGAGAGTCCCCTCCCCCCACACTACTGCAGAGGTGTTAAAACTGTCACTGCACTGAGAGACCCTTGCAGAATAATTCCTTCCCCTCATTCATTGCTTTTGTCTCTTGTGTACCCTATTTGAGTACATTCCCGCCCGTTGTTTTCCATGTATCCACAATACTAAGTGCACACCCAGAAAGCTAGTTTTGCATTTGTGTAAACCACCCTTATTACAAATTGTTTGCTGTTCATTTTTCAGAGCCCCCATCCATTTTGGCACTCTAGCCACGCTCTGAGGGGGTCCTCAGTTAATCCTGCTCTATCCTCAGCAGATAAAAGATTTATTTCATTGTTTTGCACTTCAGTTAATTGTTTAAAGTGATCCTGCTTTATTTTTGGTTTCTTTGTTGATTTTGCCTTTACATCATTCTAAAGGTCCCTAATGCTTGAAATTGCCTTGTCAAGGTAGTTTAAGTCCTGCTGTAGCATTACACTCACAAGCAATCTTCCTTGGTGTTGTTATATCAAGAGCTTAGTATACAAACACAAACGCTCAGAAAGTAAATTTTATTTATAAAACTTCCCTTAGAACTGAAACCTGTAATATAGTGTGGCGAAAACAAAGCCATTGTGGGGAGACTAGCTTAGAGCAGTTAGTTTGTGCATTAAACAACACTTATATCAAATATTATCACAATCTACCCTAGTGTAGTGGCACACCCCAGATACCAGCTAAGGATACCCTTATATACCCCAGTCCATGACCTACAGTAGCCCACCCAAATACAAGTCCAGACATCATGGATATGCAATTTCTAAATATTTCCATAGCCAGATTGGTAGATATGGGCATCGTGAGACAATGTAGCAATTGTTTCATGTTCACAGACAACCATTTCATCCCTAAAAAAAACAAACAGTATGTGAGAGGTGTGCATACACAATTTTACTGGAGGCAAAAATCTTGCATACATACAAGGTTGTCAAGAACACACACACTACATCCATCACACATAGTGTCCACCACCACACACGTAAGCTAACCTAGGCTAAGGCACTAAAAAGCAATCTTCCAAAATGACAAAGACCTCATAAGAGTATAAATAGTAATTCCAATCTTCATCAATCTCTAAACCACTGATCAAAAACAACACCAGACACCACACATATGTCTACACCCAGTGGACCCCCTAGAGCAAAGCCCATAAGGCAAGCCGTCACATTATCCAGGACTGTTGTCATAGGGGACTGCTTTGTACGACACATATATGCATCATTCACCAGAGTGAACAAGGAGAAGATAATGGTTAGATGCTAATCTGGAACCAGCGACCACCAAGTTATGCATGCACTTAAGTCAGTACACCACAGGTAAAAGTATGAGTCTATCATAGTCCATGTGGGTGTTAACGACTTGAAATCTACTTCCATGAACTATATGAAGAGGCACATTGCCAATCTCTCTGAATATATGTCTCAGGCAGGTATGTGCCTTGCATTAAGCAGCATTCTTCCTTCACCAAGGATGATGCCATAGTATGAACAAAAGGTGATTAACTTCTATAATTGGCTTAGTTTCCAGTGTCCTTCTAGGCAGGGATTCAATATTTGTCAGTATTGGAAGACATGGTTAACAGACCATGTTGCTCTGCAAAGGATAGTCTGCACCTGTCTCCCCTTGGCTTCCGAATATTGGCTAAAAGTTTATCCATGCTCTTAGAGCATTTTTAGGCAATGCCAAACTGACCAGCCTAGTGACATAGCAAATGAAATCCAAAGAAACCTAAAGGTGTTACTGCTCAGTGGTAGCAGCCTAAACAAGAAAGTCCACACCGTTCAAGCTCTCCTCACTCTGGAGAATATAGACATCTGTGTGGTTACTGAGACATTTAAATCTTCAGAAAGTACTCCAGCAGTGCAAGGCTTTAGTGCCATCCACAGATTTAGACCATCAGCTGCACAGATAGGGACAAAAGATGGAGGAGTCTCAATCTGTATTAGCAACAAGCACAACTCTGTGTTGGTTAAACAGGACGATACCCTGAAATTTATCCAAGTGCCCAATACCAAATCTTGGTAAGCTATAGGTCACCCTCTATGACCCTAGAATCCCATAGCTCATACCTAGATCTACTGAAGGCACTCACCACTGAACCAAATACCCTATTCATGGAAGATTTTAACTACCCTCCACAGACTGAGAAACATACACTGCCTCATGCTTCCAGACACAATGATTCCTGGACTTTATTAACACAAATACCCTTGACCATTTAATGCGCACTCCCAGCAGAAGTTCAAACATACTGGACCTGGTACTCACCAGTGTGGAAAAGTGCTGCCCCCCCCCCCCCCCATGTCACATTTTCACTGGTGAGATCAGACCACAAAGTTGTCTCCTATGAAATAAAAATCAGCTTGGAAACCCCAACAAACCCTTTAACAGTTTCATACTTTTCCAAATCAAACTGCACCCTTTTAAGTGATAGTTTATGAAAAAATTAATGCCACACCCAGCCCTGAGTTCACAACAACTTATGCAGAATTGTTCACAGAGACCCTGTACAACCATGTAAAATACTGTATAGAGGTTGCTGTACATACTAGAAGTAAGCCCAAAACAAACTCTAAAAACAAACTACATTGATGGAATCCTAACCTTAATAGGATATGGCTAAAATCAGAACGAGTAACTTCCATAATAATAGAAGCACTCTAATTAAACTAAACAGGAAATTAGCGGACTGATAAGTCCAACAAGGCCAATTACAAGATCAAGATAGCCTCACAGGCTAAAGATAACCAAAAGGCTTTCTACAGCATTGTCCAAAACCTCAAAAGGAGCACACATCAGTGGCCAAGCTGGTGGTCAGTGGTGTCACCCTCAATGAGCAGAGTGGCTTAGCGAATTTGCTGGCTGACAAAATCAGCTCAAATTTCACCCCCCACTCCCCCCACTCCCCGCCATGAAATACCTATTAGCAAACTCCCACCCCAACTATTAACAGGGAGAAGGTCCTGGTGGCTCTTGCTAAGGCCAAAAACACAGCCTCAGTGGGTCCCGGCAATATCCCGGGATGCCTCCTGAATAGCTGCAAACATGACCTGTCAGGGCCATTTGAGTCACTTTATAACTATAGCCTTAAAACTGGCTTTGTACCATGAGAATGGAGAAGTGCAATGGTTATCTCACTTCACAAGGCTGGACCATCAATTGACTCCAGAAACTACAGACCTATTAGTCTGACTAGTATAATATGCAAAGCCTTGGAATGAACTATCATGGAAATGATCAACAAAAACATAGGCAACTTTCAGACACTGGACCCAACCCAATTTGCCTTTGTCAAGGGAAGAGCATGCCTACTAAACCTGGTGGACTTTGTTGAGAAGGTCATCAAGGCAATTATGAGGGGAAAGCAGTGCATACCATCTATCTGGACTTGGCTAAGGGATTCAGTACAATACACTGCTTGGGTATAGTTGACAAACTCACCATACTGGGTATAAACTCCTACATAACTTGCTGGATTGCCAGTTGGCTCACAAACAGGACCAAGGAAATCAGGACTGGTAATACCATCTTCACTTTGAAATCAGTCACCAGTGGGGTACCTCAAAGCTCCATGCTGGGACCGCTAATATTTGGACTCTAGTTCTCAGAGATAAAGACTGATGTCAAGGACTTTGGATGAACAAGTTTACAGATGACTGCAAACTGGGAGCTATCATAGATTTCCCATGTGACACAAACATCTTACAGGAGGGTCTAACACAGACAAATGTCTGGTGCCAAATTTGCAGATTAAAACTCAATGCCAAGAAATGCATTATAGTGCCTTTTAGGAAAACTGCCACCCGACTAATACCTCCATTGATAAGGCATCCCTAAGAGCTGGCCCAGTAGTCAGGGATCTGAGAACATATGTAGGCAGTAATCTGGTCTTTGAATAACATGTGGCCAAGGTAGTAAGAAAACCATTCTATGTCACCCAGCTTATATGTAATGACGTGGTATTCAGATCTAAGGAAGTTACAGTGCCACTTTATTTCACCCTTATTGGACACATCATTGAGTATAATGTCCCCTTTGGCATATGCTTGACCAAAGATATGCAACAGTTAGAACACCCACAAAGGTTCCTTACTAGGAGAATCTGGGATATAAACACATTACCCTGTATAGATCACCTTAAAGTCCTATCTCTACTCTGTCTCCTACAAGTTACTGAGAGGTGATCTGTATCTGGCATACAAGGCATTCTCAGATCCAGCTGTAATGGATCATTTGCACATCTGCAAAGCAAACAGCATCAGAACCACTAGATTCAGGGATTTAAATTTTGCTTGTGACATAAATAAGACATGTTGGTGAGACAGATATGTGTCTCAGAGGATCCCCCTCCTCTGGAACAAGCTTCCCATCCATGTGAATAAGAGTGTATCCCTAACTCTATTTAAGTATAACCTTGGCCAAAGGTTGGGAAATCAGAAATTTTTCCTGGGTCTGGCCCCATGACTCTGATAGACATTGGCAGAAAGTAATGTCTAAACTAACATATCTCCAACTTAACCTCTAGAAACTTCCTAACACACCCCCTCCTAATAAATGATTGATATTAAGGGACACTATTGGATTGGATTGCACGGCTAGGCCTACAAAGGCTCTGGTGGTCATTAACCTAATATATGAATCTATTGATCCCAGCACGAAATCCTGGTAACCAGACACTCGTTGAAATCTCTCCAACAGAGTAATGACTGTTAAGTACAATCCTATCTGCCTCATCATCTAGTCATGCTTTTACCTGTACTAAAACCCAGGAATACAGTTTATTCATTAACTTTTTAAAACATATCTTCAAAGTCTGAGAAGGCTAAAACCACTACCACATTCTGGAGTAATGCCGTGCCTTGCTAGACAAAAATTCTGAGGAAAGTTATTACGTTTTTTTGGCATAACTTTCCTGTTGTGAATCCAGTGTTAGATTTTGTGCCTTAATGGGGTTCCGGCATTTTGAAATTCTCTTTTTTAGCAATAATTCCATATTTTTTCTACAGCTGAGGTCAAGCTGATGCAGCATTAATTTTTAACCTCTGTGTTGCTCTCACTCTTAGGAAAGGGAATCATATTTCTGCTCTACTGTTTATTAGGTTTCTCAGGTAACTTGATGGTATTACCAGTTCTTCTCCGCTGTCTTAGACATCTAAGGGGAATTCCATCAGGCCTAATTGCTTTATGGACCTTTACTTATCTGTGTTTTTTTCTGGCTACTTGTGAGGGATACAACTTATTATGTAATACTTGAGCAAAAACTTAGCTTTAGCATTATGTCACAGAACCAATACAGAGTTGATTACTGCATATATTAATCATGGGTCAGTATTTCTTGTTATACTCTACGGGGCTTAGTAACAGGTTGTAACATGAGAAACTATGAAAAATTAGTTACATATTCATGACAGAGTGTGGAACAGTTCACTATGTTATTATTAAACTCCAAATATAGATTTGTAATTGAGAAATAAATTAATATGAATTTTCACATGCAGCAAAGAAAACAACCATTCAGCTGTGGAGAATTATGTTGTCCTGGGAAGAAATGTATATAATGCTGTTCTGATAACAACTCCTCCTTTCTGTGCTATAAGATGTACTGTACAGCACAGCAGTTTCCCCAAATACACCAATGCAAATGCATGAAAGAGAAAGTTGCTTCTAATCCTTGTTTGGCTTTGCTCTACTCAGCTCTGTTGGGGATTTGGACCTGGCACTCTCTGGGTGTAAGGCTGAGACCTACACTACAGCTTATAACAATTTTATAGCTAACTGGAAGAAAAATTAACTGTTATGTGCACAGTGTAAGGCAAAATAAAAAAAATTATCTGCTCTGACAAGGCATTGTATGTTATTAGATGTAATGAGTTTGTGCACCTTTAGTGGTGCCTTCAGGACAGAATTAAAGTGGCATCTCACAGTTTTTTTATCACTGTAAACAAGTGACAGTACTCAGGGTATTATAATAACCCTTTCTAAACAAATCCACCAAGTAATTATTCTTATGAAAGCAAGTTAAAATATATTTAATGTTTTTCAAAAAAGTCAGCATTAAAGGTACAGGCATCTTTTGGCCTCAGTAGTTCTTCAGGATTCAGTGTGTTTGGTTATACATTCATTACATTAATCGTTTAGTTAGGAGCATTGTTTTTTTTTTTTTTTGAATGGCTGGTTCATTGCAGAATGTCGGCATTTGCTTGCTACACAGTGGGAGTAGAATTTTGCCCTATCTCCACTGTTTAAGGATCTTGGATTTCATATATATAATTAGCAAGGAGGGTGGTGGGTACAGAGGGCTTGCCCTCCTATATAAAATGTTCTTTCTTATTTTTTTTGTTGAATGAGTTTCATCCATTTGTGGTTGATGTAGTATTTGCCAATTTAGTGAGTTGGCGATACAGTGAAATATAACCATTCTTGATAACGTAAGGATAACTAGAGACTAAGTGGGTGACAACAAGACGTATTTAATGTTGAACATTTGGAAGTATGTTTTCTGTATAATTAATAAACCCATTTAAACCATGCACACCTATAAATGTCAAATCCCCCCTCCCAAAAAGTAAAAGAAAGCCCAAAACAGTTATTATTTAAATGCAGAAAAATAAAAATTATGAGAAAGTGCTGAATTATGATACCATAATCTTGCATTTGTTTAGCTTAGTAACTGTTGCTTGCTTTACAGGTGCTATAGCAATGTAATTATATCTTCACGAATGCCATATTCACTATTATTTTAGAGACACACAATGCTATATGATATTTTTCATGTAAACCTATATTTTGGGGAAGGAGTTTGTGCTCCCTATAATGCACCAGGTCACATTGTTATTCTACTGGTCCCTAGGAGCTCACATATGCTTTATATACATTAATTGTTGTCACACTTTTATCAGATAAATACTGGGGATGGAGAGCAAAATCAGACTGTTCACTAATGATGCCAAGACTGGTGCACTGGCCTCGGATAAAGGGGACCAATCCCTAACAAGGCCAAGTGCAGCTTGAAGGGTGGAATTATAGACTGCTGTTGGGTTTAATGCATAATAAATCTGTTTGCCCCAGTTTGGTCAGGTGGCTAAGGCATTTGATTCTTAATTACAAGTGATGAATACCAAAACAGGCTTGAATTCCACTCCTGGTACAGACTGTCTGTCAGCATAGCCTACAGGATTAAAGCTATCTACTAATAAGCTTCATCCTGTATTCTTGGGTTTGACTCTCTCTCAGCTGCTGTTTGCTTTCTGTGTGAATCTGAGAAAATCAATTAACCAATACTCCTGGGTCATTCCTGAAAGGAGACAACTGCACCTAGATTGTTTTTACTTGGTTAAAATAAAAATAAGTAAAATAAAAGTACTATTCACTTGAATGCATGACAAATATGTATGCTACAAGGGTTGGTCAAAAGTCAAAGTGAGGAGAAAAGAGGGAAAAGGAGTTAAGTTGTTTTGATCACACTAAAGGTTGTGTTGTATATGACAGTGGTTAAGGGGTTCATGGAGAAAGGAATTAGGAGATGCTGAGTTTACTCTCCTAAAGTAAATGGCAGTAATAAGGCTTAGAAAGAAAGATTATAATGTTAGAAAACTTTCAAAAGATTACCAAATGTTCAACACTGGAAAGAGTAGGCTATAAGCAGAAACCTGGATGGCTAAGAGTTTGGCACGTGCACACTGTAAATGAGAGACAACAGAAAAGAGCAACATGATGTGGAGAATCTATATTATTATGAATCAGCTTGCAGGGGGTGGAATGAGTTGTAGGAAAATGAAAGGAGAAGAAAGCACTGGTATTAGCTGTGAGGTGGAGAATTCAAGACTGACTTAAGAAATTATCATTTAAAAACAAAGGGTGGCTCAGCCCTGAAGTTCAATGTCAGATGCACTTATATAACTTAAGTTAGTACAGGGGTTCAGAAACACAGGACTAAAGGAATAATATTAGACAAATGATCATAGGGACCTTATGAGGCCTAGTTGCACATACCTTTAAGTAAGCATACTTAAAAGTTGTTGTAATCCTTTATGAGTATTTAATAGTGCTCACTTCCCAGTTCGAGCAGGGCTGTACATCATAACCCTGGTGTAAATTTCTGTCTACCAGTCCTGTCATCAAGACTAACCTTAATGGCTGACAAAGTAGTACTTTGCTTAACACGTATCGGTAACTTATTTCATAGGCTGGGAGTATGTGTTATATGTCTATGGCTAATGGCTCTAAATACAAACCAAACAGTAATGTAGATAGTGAACACCACAGCCTAGTTCCTCTTGTAAGACTAAACACTTTAGATGGCTCACCATTATGCTTCACCGTAGCTTGAACTCCTATGTAGATGTTAAACAGCAATGCCATCCATGCTTGTGGAAACCCAAATGCCTCAAAAGATCTCTCCATAAATCCCCATCTCATTCGCTCTGTCAAATGTTTCTCAACATCTAAATGTATTAATATTAGTATATTATTACTGTCTAGTGCATCCTGTTGAATCATAAGGGTTCTGTTAATACTGTTAAATATTTCTTTACCTTTTATAAACCCACATTAATTCCAAGTCTATTATTCTTGGCAGTATGTTTGACATTCTTTTTATCAAAATAATCAAAATTTTTTAGTATTGATTATCAAAATGGGTCAATATGACCTGGGATTAAGAGTATCTTTCCCCTTCTTTGGTATAACTACCACTACTGCTTCTTTCAAAATCAAGCCACATCTTCACCTAGAAAAATATTAAAATGTACTAGTCAGGTATTTCATCTTTTTCAACACTTCTATCGGAATTCCACCATGTTCAGGGATTTGTATTCTGGTTTCTTATTGCTTCTTTAATTTCAGTTTCATTTAGTTTTGATGTTAATACCTCTCCTTCTACTTCTGATAATCGAGGAAGCTGCAACTGTCTCAAATATGTTATCATGTCCAACATGTTACTTTCAATCACTAAATATTGACACATTGCACTGTAAAAATGTACCATTGCATTCATAATTTTTCTTGGGTTCACTTCTGCCCTAACATTCTCATAATTCCTACTTTTAGCCATTATCCTTTCAACCTTTTTATTGCCTGAAACGCTGAGCGAGCAATTTAGTTATGGGATTATTGTCAAAATAAAAAAAAGTATACTGAAGCACAACTCTAAACAAATAAGCCAAAAATGTCCAGTCAGAACATGAATATGGTCAAAAAAGACTCAGCATGACCACATGGAATATTTCCCATAAATTGACCATAATCGTGTTCTGACTGGGAATTTTTTTGGCTTGTTTATTGTCAAAATAGTTGTCTTAAAAACATTCCTCTATGCTGATCCACATTTTCTACTCCTGCATAGACATTCTAGCTTCTTTCAATTGTTCTTCAACTTGTGTTCCTCTTATACTTGTTCACATTTGTGAGTCCATTATTTTAAGCCTTCTAGATGCATACTATTCAATATGATGTTTGTGATCACGTTTCTAATCTTCAGTTTCCATTATCCCAATCATTTGCAAGCTATTTACTACTTAGATTAACTTAAAATATGATCTACTCAATCATTAATTGGCTTCCTTTTCATAAGAATTACTGTAAAATACAAATACTTGTCATGGTAGTTTTTTTTTACCTGTTTGTACCATCTTACAGTATTGTTTCAGTATATAATAGGTATCTAGTATTGTCCAAGAACCTTGCTTCCCTAAGATGTGTGCATATTCCAGTGTATCTGGTCTTATTTTAATTATATTGATCAGTCCAAATACATGCATATATTTTTCTAAGTGTTCTAAGTATCTGCCTTCATCTGGTATTTTGGGATAGTGTGGCCCTCCAATATGTCTTCCATATAATGTTCTATTATCTATCCACTGCCATACATCCTTGATGAAAAGCTATAACTTCTCCTATAATGCTATTTATATCCTGTCCCAGTGCTTTTGGTGGAATATATACTGTGACCAAAGCATTTTTTTACATGCGTCCAAAAGCCTCTCACCACTATAAATGTTTTCTATCTGTCCTTTATTTGTTCCTCAATCTTTATTCCAATGCTCTTTTTTTTTTTCAAAACAGGTTTATTGTTTTAACATATAAGAGAAATATCATAACAATTTTATACAAGTAATTAAAAATAGGTATTATTATAATATTCAACAAAACAACTAAAGTATTTACAAAGACATCCACTACAATCAGATCAATTAATTAAACTAAAATTGAAATTAAAATTTTTTTAACAAATTTTGTAAATTATCCCATACAATATAATATGATATTTTTCTAGTTGTTCTCATTCTAATTGTGCTTATTTCCATATGGCACATTATATTCATAACATTTTAAATTCATTGAACGAAGGAGGTGTATCTGAAATCCAATTTCTAGTTATTATTTTGATAGACCATAACAAGGGAAGCTTAATCACACATTGAGGTACAGGTGTATTGAATAATATAAGAGACTTAGAAATAATGAAATTATCTGTAAAAAGAGCCTGCAAAAATTCATTAATTGACTTCCAGTATTCTTTCAACTTCATACAGTCATAAAACATATGAGCCCAGTCAGCATTAATTTCTACATTACATCTCTTACATAGATTATCAAAGATCTGTGTAAAAGTTTCCATGTATAAAGTCTCCAGACAATGGAAGATGTAGTTCTATAAGCAGATTCCAATATATATTGTTTATCTTGTTGAGTTGGTGGGTCCCCATTAATAGAGGTGAAATAATTCCAGTATGAATTCCAATGCTCTTTTTGATTAATGCTTAGACCCCTTTCTTTTACTTTCCTTCTACCATTGCAAATAATCCCTCCTTCAATTCATTCAGGTGTTTTCTTATAACATTTGTGTCTGTGCATTACTGTTGTTAGTATAATTCAGTATCTTGTCTTGTTTTTTTCTTGTCTACCAACCCATTAATGTTCCAGTATATAAGTCAAATTGTGACATAATAAAGCTGCCTGGGGATTCAAATAACTCCATGTAGGCTTCCCGTGAAGCTATGCATGTGCTATGTGCATCACTAGAACAGGTATCACACATGGATCTGGTATAACACCTTGAAGCACAATGAGAGAGTAATATTTATATAACAAGAAGAATACCTAGATATGGCCAATAAGATGGGTGGGAGCTCAATGTGGCAAAGGTGGTACACTTGAGTTAGCATCCCTGGAGGATCTGTAGGGAGGTACATGAAGAAACGTGCATTGTATTCAATTATTGGTGTGATGAAGGCTGTGAACTGTGGAAGAATTATGGCCTTTGATGTGGATGTTCTGTACATACTCGGGAGTTATGTTACATACAAGGGATTAGATACCACTGTGGGCACATGCTAATGGACGTTCCACATACCATCTACCTCAGTACACAGGTCACATACCACTTGGTCTGCTCATAGAGATGTGATGTCTGCATTATCACTGGGTTGTGCATTTGTTTTCATAATGTACCTCTCTGGACTATATGAAGAGACACATGACTGAACTGTCAGATTATGTGCCCCAAGCAGGTATGACCCTAGCCCTAAGCAGCATGCTATCTTCACCTAGGATGATACCTTAATATAAACAAAACTGATGAACTTCAACAATTGGCTTAGCTTCTTGGGTCAATCCAGAGGAATCTAATCTCTCTCAGCCTGGGCTTACTTGGTCCCCAAGCTATGATGCTTTGCCAGAGATGGTCTAAACCTGTCTTCTAGGCTGTTGGATTCTGGCAAAGATGCTTGCCTCCTCCATAATGTCTTTGTTAGGCAATGTAAAAGCAACAAAAGGTCCAACATAACAACATCCACTGGAGGCAAACTCAAAGTTCTGCTGCTTAATGCTAGGAGTCTCAACATGAAGCTGCACGGGAGGAAATGGCCAACCTGCTAACTGGCAGATTTGGTGCAAACCTCAAGCCACTGCCCCCACCAACCATATCCCAAAGCATACATGACATCAATCTCCTGTCTAGTATCCCTAGACATCTGGTCATATCAATGTTCTCCAAGGTTCATCCCAGGTTGCTTACCAAGCAATCTAAAACAAGACCTTGTAGAACAAACTAGCATTCTGTTTAACCATAGCCTGAGAAATGGCTTTGTTCCAGCAGAGTGGAAAACAGCAGCAGCAATCCCCTTGCAGAAAGTGGGCCATCAACAAACCCTGGGAACTATAGACCTGTAAGTCTAACCAGTCTCATCTATAAGACCATGGCAAGAGTCATCATGTACTTTATCAACAAGGACATCGGTGACATTCAAACTCTACACCCAACACAATTAGGCTTCATTAAAGGGAGATCATGCTTATTAGACTTAGTAGTAGTCACCAAAGCCCTGGATGAAGGTAAGTCAGTGCATGCTGCCTATCTTGCTCTGGCCAAGGGTTTTGACACAAGCCCCCACTCAGCTATCATTGAGAAATTCTCCCATCTGGGAATTAACCTTTACATCACTAGATGGTTAGCCAATTGGCTCACCAACAGAACACATACTGTCAAATTTGGTGACTCAATCTCAACCAGAAGAGCTATTACCATTCACATACCACAAGGATTTGTGCTGGGTCCTTTACTGGTTGGAATCTATTTCTCGTAAGTCCAGGCTAAAATATATGGCCTTTGGCTTACCAAGTTTCCTGATAATTGCAAATTGTACGCAATCACTGAGTCCACCAATTATATAAACATACTACAGGAGGGGCTAACACAGACACAAGACTGGTGCCAAAGCCACACAATCTAAAAATAAATGCAAAAAAGTGCAATGATTCTTTACCTTTTGCAAAGTGTAATTCCATGCTATTTATAGCATTAATAAGACCCCCCTCAAAAACTCAGTCCCAGTGGTGCAAGACTTGAGAACACAGGTAGATAGCAATCTGAACGTCAACCACCAAGTTTCCACAGTTGTAAGGAAAGCCTTCTATGTTGTGCACTTCATAATTCAGGCCATTGTATCCAGGTCTGAGGATGTTATAACAGCACTCTACTCGACCCTCATCAGAGCAGTAATAGAGTGCAATGCTCCTTTTTGCATGTAGCTCACCAGAAACCTGCAGCAGCTGGAGAGACCACAGGGGTTTCTCAACAGCAACAACAAAAAAAATACAGAGCTTACAAACCATGCCATGATATATGAGGATAGACTGAAAGCCCTGTCACTGTACTCTGTATCATATAAAATAAGGTGACTTGTGCCTGCCCTACAGGCCAGTCTCTGACCCTGCCCTATTGGAAGTGCTGGACATCTGCAAATCTAAATGCACAACGGTCACTCGCTCTAGGGATCTTAACCTAGCCTGTGACATTAAAAGAGCATGCTTGAGAGACAGCTATAGCTGATGACATCAGCAGAATCTGGTGACAGGAAGATGGTAGTCGTAGTATCTGACATGGTGTAATATGCTCTTTCTAATGTCAAGCAAGTGCATAAACACAGGCCAGCTGACTGCAGTGAGATTAGAAACCCTACCTAAGTACATGGACTAGAGAACTCAGTACTTTACACAAGCATCATGGCACAATCCTGATTTTACAAAGCTGCAGGACAATTTATGATGGATGACATCATCACTGGATGCTTGAGAAAAGATGTTGGGAGCCCTGCATGAAATGAATGTGTAGGCATGTCTAACTGTGAAAATATTGGCACTCCATGGGATTGTAGTCTTGACTGTAAGATACACAATTATGTTTTTATGACTCGACAAACACACACACACCAGTGGACTGCAGTGAGAACAGAACCCCTACCTAAGTACACAGACTAGAGAACTCAGTACTTTATGCAAGTGCCATGGCACAAGTCTGACTTTTACAAGGCTGCAGGACAATTTATAATGGATGACAGACTCATTGGATGTTTGAGAGAATATGTTGGAAGGCCTGCATGAAATGGATGTGTAGGCATGTCAAACTGTGAAAATATTGGTACTCCATGGGATCGTAGTGGTGACTGCAGGATACACAATTATGCTCTTCTAACTATACAGACACCAGTTGACTGCAGTGAGAACAGAACTCCCACCTATCTAAGTACACTGACTAGAAAACAAAGTACTTTATTCAAGTGCCACAGCACATTTCAGACTTTTACAAGGCTGCAGGACACTGTATAGTGGATGACATCATCCTTGGATGTTTGAGAGAAGATGTTGGAAGGCCTGTCTAAAATGGATAGCTAGCCACGTACAACCATTAAGATATTAAAGTTCTGCATGTTACCAGATTGATGAGTGTGCAATGTGTAGTAATTGCTGTTGTGTTTCTAATGTGCTGGCATACTTTAAGAGACAGCTTTACAAACTATATGCAAACAGCTGTCCGCATGACTAGACCTATCGGAAAATATGAATGTGTATTGTCATTATAAAGATGTGCATGGTATATATGAAAGAATTTATTTATTTTTGTAATGTAGTTGATATATATGTGAACAAGTACTAAGAAGCCAAGTTTGCAGTACATGCGGGAGGTAACAGATGGTTGCAGTGTAAATGTGTGTTCTTTTCTTAAACAGTGCCTTTCCCTTGTTTATGTTTTTATATGTACTTTCATGGCATGAAGACTACATGGACGATAAACATAAGTCATACATCCCAATGTAAACTTTAAATAGTGCACTGTCAAGCAGCTGGTTTGTGCATTTTATGGCAAAGCATTTGTGCATGTGAGATACACATTTATACTGCTATCCCCGTTTGTGCATAGTTAAGAGGTGAGCAATTGTGAGCCTCATTGATAAAATTATGACAGTTCTGAGTACTGAATGTAGTAAAAATACCTGCTGCATAGCTGACTCTGTGGCAGAAGGTGTAAATGTGTTGACACATTTCTTTTGGAGCCCAGATGATAATAGGGTTTGAAGCCAGGTGTATCTAATATTTTTAAATGTGTATTTATACTGCATAATTCTTTATTCTACATTCACTGTGTGCAATTATAGCACAGGGTGTTTAATGTTTAAACAGCATTGCGCAGAGGTAACAGCACCACTGAAGAGCCATTCACCATTGCTCGGCAATGGTGATGATGCCTTGCTCCGCAGAAATGCACAGGCCAAAAAGTGAAAGGCTCCATAGCTTTTTTTTTTTTACTTATGTGTGTTGTGTGTGATTCTATTTTTTGACCAGATTAAAGGTGTTAAAGTGGTTTTGATAGGAAAGTGGTAAAATGGGGAAAGTAGGGGGAAGAACAAAGGGAAAGCAATATAGGAATGTGCAGGAGGGAGGTAGAAAAGAACCATAGCTATCCACTTCTTCAACACAGTAAAATGAAAATATGTACAGAATATTAGCTGAAATTGGACTGTTACCTTAACAAAGAGGGGTGACAACAATGCAATCATGTTGTATAGCCAATTGGATCAAATCAAGTGTGTCAAGTAGATGTGTGTGAAATGGAGAGCTATGCATGGGACTGTGAAGATGGGTGAAGGCTGCTAGCCTAGCCAGATAGAATGTTGTAGATAATTCTGTCTTTTGTAACTATTAATATAAGCCACAGGCGTGTTCTCTTAAATGGAAGAAAATGCTGTTAAATGTGGAAATGCAAAAATGTAACAACAGTGCACTTTGCTGTAGGAAGGCTAATAAGTCAAGCATTGTGTAATTATTTGATGTCAAAACTCGGAGCTGAGATGTCTAAATGAAGGAATTCTTCCTATTGTTTTGAGGCCAGAGTTAATGGCCAGAGTTTACATGTATAATTTCTTTTATTGCCCTGGCTTCCTGACCAGCTGCAACATCAAAAGGGCTATTAACCTCTGAGTTTCTGTTAGCCTGGGAAAACAGAAAACTGTTAAGAATGATGTAATGTGAAGCAGCACTGTGTTATCAATTTAAAGAGAGACAATCAGAGAGAAGGTTGCATTTGTCTTGAGAACATCCAACTCACCAGCACTGTCTATGCTCTATATGTAAGTTTATTTTAAAACTGTGTTTTCTCTTAGACATAGCTAGGAAATAGGAAGATTAGATTAGTTTTTTCTGTATTGATGTCAGAACTTTTCTATGGTATTATTTTAAGTATTTCTCTGTGATCTCTGAACTCTTGACTAGCACTGTGTAGTAAGAAGTATTGTCTTGTGTTCGTATTATTTATTATTAAATATTTTTAAACCTTTCAACTGTGGCTATTTTATGTAGAGATAAGTTAAGCTCTAGAGTACATTGCATGTATATAGTGATACTGTCCAAATCACCCCAAAATAAAGCCTTGCTGTTCAGTCACACTTACCAGTTGGATAATAATATTGCACAGTAATAATTGGACACCCTTTGGTAAGGGCCTTTTTAGTAGCTGATATTAGAGGGTGGTGGAAGCTGGTACTACCTTTTACACTTGGCAGAAAGGGGGCACAGCTGGAGAATCTGTGCCAGCCTTCCCCAGGAGTGTCTATGTGTTTGCATATAACTGATATCTCAAAGTGTGTGCGTGTGTGTGTGTGTATGTGTGTGTGTGAGAGCTACTTGGGCAAGGACACGAAGCACTGGTTGGACAGAGAGGGTGCTGGAGTTTTTAGCTTGCCCACTAGGCTGAGATTTGGACCATATAGCTGTGCCAGTGGGGAGTCTTATTGGGGATCTGGAGAGAAAGGGAGAAACCAGCCCTAAACTGACTGTGATTTCTGTGTGCACTTAACAGAAATTGTACTTTACTGTGTGTGTGTATTTGTTATCCTTCCCAATATGGATGCCCCTCACTGGTGTTAGTAGTGAGGATTGAGGCTCCTTGATTGCTGGGCCAGTGCATGGGCATCACATATTAATTGTTTGGCAGTGGTGAGATAGCCACACCACATATTAATTGGTTGGCACATACTATTTGGCTTGTAGTGGTGTGGATAGTGAATTCCTGTAGCTTATGTACAGTGATCACTGTATGTGTTTTTGCACTCTAAATCAGCCATGCAGTGAATACTCAGAGTTCAGATCACAATTGTTTTATTTCTTTTATTAGCTTAGTTAGTCAGGGAGAGCAGGCAAGTATGTCAGCAGAGGAGTATGGAAAGCTGACAAGGAGCCAGTTGGCTGAGATGTGCCAGGCTAATGGACTGGTGCAGGGAAATCTGACTAACGAAGACATGATTGCAGCTTTGGTCACAGCTGCGGCAGAAAACAGCAACCAGGAGGATGATCAGATTGGCCATGGAGATGTACAACACTCAGGGAATGGACAGCTCAACCTTTGTGCAGAGGACTTAAAAATCCATCTGGAGCTAAAGAGACTTGAGTTGGAGGCTAGGCATTTGGAAATGGAAGCTGTGGGAAAGGAGTGGTTGAGGCAGCATGAAAAGGAGATGCTGACTCTTCTCCAGAGTCATGGAGGTAATGGAGAAGAGAGTAATTGGACCCCATAAGCACAAAAGGTCAGTAAATTTCTTCCGCAGTTTACAGTGGGGGATAATTCTGATAGTTTCATTCCTATGTTTGAGAGGGTATGTAAACAGTATAATGTTTACTAAAGGCTCTGGGTACGGTTCCTGACCCCCTTACTCCATGGTAAAGCTGTAACTGTGTTGTATAAAATTTCTGATTATGAATGTTTTGATTATACTGCTGTTAAGAACTGTTTGTTAGAAATTTTTAAGCTAACACCTGAAACGTATAGGAAAAAGTTTTGTGAGCATAGACGCAAGGCAGATGAAAGTGTGTATGAATATGTTGCTGAACTGAGCTCTTATTTTCATAGGTGGTTGAGTGGATGTCAGGTCACCACTTCTGAAGGGCTGGCAGACCTTTCGGTGAGGGAACAAACCCTTAGCACTTTGCCTGAGGACATGAGGATCTGATTAGCTGATAGACAATGTGCTACTTCAGATGAGTTGGGGAAGAAGGGAGACCTATACCTAGCAAGTAGGGCATCCCTGCACAGGAAAGGGACCCGCCAGTACTGCTCATGGGTCTAAAGCAACCCATAGTGGGCAGCACAGACTGACTCAACAGAATCTGCCAGTAGCAGGGGAAGCCACTAGTCCCGGTACGCGTCTAGGACCTAGGGTTAAATGTTTTGGATGCAACCAGTGGGGCCATGTGGTATACAGATGTCCATGGAGGCAAGGTAGGGAACAAAAAGTGACAGAGCCTGTAAGTGGGAAAGACAAAATGCCAATAGCAGGTTGTCTTGAGACAACAGGAGTACCAAACTCCCATCCTGCAGATGTCCTGATAGAGAAGGATTTTGATGAGGCAATACTATGTGTTTATGCAGTTGCACACAGTCAGGCTTCAAGACAAGCATGTGGATCTGGTAGCCTGGGGGAGACCCAGACAAACCGCATACTTGCAGCCAGGACTGGTGAGGTGATTACTTCAGGGAGGAAGCTATGCTGTAGCAGTGAGACTGAATGTGAGCCACAGTTGTTTGTAGGTACTGATATTCCCTTGGACAGAGTGACTGCAAAGATAGAGGTGAGTAGTAATACCTAGGCTGACAATGAGGCACCACTGTCAGAGGATGCCAGACTTCCTGTGGAAGGGGAGCTGGGGAGGGTTACAAAGATAGAGTTGAGACAGGCTCAGCTCCCAGACCCTACATTGCAAGGCCTGAGGCAGTTAGCTAGTGAGGCACCTGATTCTCAAGGGAAGGGGGATCTGTATATTGGGACAAATGGTTACTGTATAGAGAGTGGACCCCTGAGGGAGGACTAGAAGGTGAGATGGTACAGCAGTTGGTAGTGCCTAGAGACTACCATCTGGCTCTTCTAGCCATAGCCCATGATATTCCCTTTGCAGGTCATATGGGCATAAAACTTACAAAGAGACATAATATGCAGAACTTTTATTGGCCTGGAATTTCCAGAGATGTAACAGGGTACTGCAGGACCTGTGAGCAGTGCCAAAAGGTAGACAAGGCAGGAGACAATGTGAGATCTCCGTTGATGCCTTTGCCTGAGATTGAGGAGCCATTTCAGAGGGTAGCTATGGCTATTGTGGGTGCCTCTGAGTACCCCAAGTTCCACAGGGAAAGAGTATATCCTAGTGGTAGTAGATTATGCTACAAGATACCCTGAGGCCGTGGCTTTGTCCTGTATGGAGGCAGAAAATGTGGAAAATGCATTGTTAGAGATTTTCAGCAGGGTAGGTTTCCCAAAAGTAATACTGACTGTCAGAGGTGCCAATTTCTTGTCAGACCTTCAGGCTTGTCTGTGGAAGTACTGTGGGGTGAAGCACATGAAAACCACCCCCTACTATCCCCGCACTAATGGTCTTGTTGAGAGGTTACACTCTACAGTCAAGTCCATGCTACAGGCATCTGCAGACCAGTTTAAGAGGGAGTGGGACAAATATTTGCCCCATCTGTTTGCTTACAGAGAGGTTCCCAGGAATCCACAGTTATTTCACCCTTTGATTTATTGTACAGGCATAGGATGAGTTGGACCTTTAGATTTAATTCGAGATGAGTGGGGAGGTGAGTGTGAATCTCACAAGGAGTCTGTTGTGGCGTTATGTCCTAAACCTCAGGACAAGGCGTAGGGAACTTATGGGCTTAGCCCAGGAGAACCAGGCAGAAGCTCAACAACAGAAAAGGGTATGGTATGACAGGAATACTCAAGCTAGAGACTATGCTGTAGGGCAGTAGGTAATGGTTCTCATTCCTGTCAAAGACAGCAAGCTGCAAGCAGCTTGGGAGGCATCCTACAAGGTGGTAAGGAAGGTAAGTGATGTTAACTGCATGGTAGAACTGCTAGGCAGGAGGCAGGAGCACAAACTGTACCATGTTAACATGATGAAACCTTACCATGATAGTGAGGCCCTTGTGCTGAGTATCTGCAGTGGGTTGCAGGAGGAGTCTGAGGGAGATCTGGTGACTGATCTCCTCAGTAAGGCTTGGACTGATACCTCAGTGGAAAGGGTAGCAATGTCCCAGGAGCTATCTCCTACTCAGGTTCAAGAAATCTGTGCAGTGTTACTGGAGATTGGGGACATGTTCACTGGGAAACCAGGGTGCACACCAGGTGGATACAGAACCCCAAAGGTTTATTGGGCAGGCCCCTTATAGGGTGCCTGAGAGAGTCAAACAGGCTCTGAGGGGGGAGGAGATACAGGAGATGTTGGAACAAGGGGTAATTGGTAATTGTGTGGACTACAGGAAATTAAATAGTCACACAGACTCAGATGCTTACCCCGTGCCTAGGACAGATGAGGCTTTAGAGCAGCTGCGTGGGTTTAAGTATCTTACTATCATTGATCTTACCAAGGGTTACTGGCAGGTGCTATTGACTCCCAGTGCTAGAGCAAAGTCAGCCTTTGTGACTCCTTTTGGCTTGTATGAGTTCACAAAGATGTCGTTTGGGATGAAAAATGTCCCAGTGACTTTCTAGAGGCTGGTAGATCACATCCTAGCAGGAGCAGGAGGGTATGCCCTTGCTTACCTAGATGATATTGCCACCTACAGCCATTCCTGGCAAGAGCACCTTCAACATATCAGGGAGGTGCTGGCAGACTACAGATGGCAGGGTTGACCATTAAGCCCAGCAAATGTCAGGTGGGTATGGCAGAGGTCTCTTACCTGGAACATAGAGTGGGGAGTGGTAAGATCAGGCCAGAACCTACCAAAGTAGAAGCCATTCAGTCATGGCCTGCACCGGTTTCCAAAAAACAGGTGAGGGCATTCTTAGGGACAGCAGGGTACTACAGAAAGTTCATCCCCAGTTCTAGTACCATAGTTGCTCCCCTCACAGACCTGACAAGGAAGAACAGGTGAGATAAGGTAGTGTAGACCACAGCATGTGAGCAGGCATTCCAGAAGCTTAAAGAAGCTTTGGGAGGACCCCCTGTGTTAGCAAGTCCAGATTACAGCAAATAATTTGTTGTGCAGGTGGATGCTTCAAACCATGGGGTGGGGGCTGTACTTAGCCAGATTTCTTCAGAGGGAGAAGAGCACCCAATGGTTTATGTCAGTTGTAGGCTCCAGCCCAGGGGGGAATGCTATGCAAGTGTAGAAAAGGAATGTCTAGCCATAGTGTGGGCACTGCAGAAACTTCAACCTTATCTGTATGGAAAAAAATTCACTGTAGTGACAGAGCACAATCCCCTAACATGGCTACACAAAGCCAGCCAACAAAATGCCAAGTTGCTAAGATGGCGCCTAGGATTGCATTCATATGATATGTCAATGCAGCACTGCAGTGGGATTAGCAATGCCAATGCAGATCGGCTCTCAAGACAGAGAATGGGGTAAGGTATACTCAGATAGACCTAACCTTCTCAAGCAATGTTTCTCAAGTGTCACTTGAAAAACTAGCTTGAGTTCTCTGGGGGGGGGGGAGATATGTGAAGGTAGGTGAAGGCTGCCAGCCTAACCAGATAGAATTTTGAAGATAATTCTGTCATTTGTAAATATTAATAGAAGCCACAGACTTGTTCTCTTAAATGGAAGAAAATGCTGTTAAATGTGGAACTGCAAAAATGTAACAATAGTGCACTCTGCTGTAGGAAGGCTGATAAGTCAAGCATTGTGAATGCAAAACTAGTAGCTTA